>NC_137954.1:51581484-52180737 GCF_963924665.1 Micromys minutus | reverse complement strand
ACAACTTCTGGACAAATTAAATATTCTGAAAGCCCACTTTTATAATTTATATACACTTATAGGTATTTTGTTTAATTATAGGTAGATACTAAATAATTCCTTTGGGGTCAATCAATCATAGAGCCTCTGTGTTATTGGTCACTTCCCTGTGCTGACATTTCTCCCTCCTTCCCAGATGCAGTCCACGCCCACTTCATAACATCTGTAGCCTTCTGTTCCCTTCTCCAGTACCTCCACCCAGACCATGATCCCTTCAAACTTTCCTGGTTCTGTGGTTAGACTACATGGTATACTCATATCTGTAGATGTACAGCCTGGAACACAGGTGAGAGAGATCAAGTACCCTTTGCCTTTTGGGGTTTTGGTTACCTCATCCATCGTGATCTTTTCTAGGTGAACAGTATTTCAGTGTGCATATGAACTACACTGTCATTACCATTAACTATGCATCTATTGAAGAAAATTTTGGATGTTTCTATTTCTTGGCTTTCATGAATAAGGCAGCAATGAACATTGCCGATCAAGGATCTGTGGGGTGTGAATTTCGAGCACATGGTGTGGGGCATATGCTGAGGAGTGGTATATCTGGGCCGTGTAGTAGGTTTATTTTAAGTTTTATAAGAATCCTTCACTGTGATTGGCTGAATGGCTGCGCCAATTTGCACTCCCACCAACACTGAATGGGTTTCTACTTTTTTTCACAACCTCACTAGCATTTGATGCCACTAGAAACCTCCTTTGTGTGTTTGATCAGGGTGGTTTCGTGATCCATAAACAGTATAGGTTATAAGTGTAGTCTTTGGTTGTCGTTCAGGGGTGGAGAGTGGGCCACCATTGCTGAAGACAGCACACTTAAGGACTTTTGAAGGACTAAAACTGCATCTGACTGGAAAGCCTGGGTCATGGAGTTGAGCTTCAATGGACCCTGAAAATACTAAGTAAGCTTCAAAGGGAGAGAAGCAATTAAACTCTCACCCAGTTTCAAAGCCCATGAGCCATGAAAATTACTTGCATGGCAGATATACATATGATGGAGTGAGTGCTACTTGCATGCTGGTAGCCATCAACAGCATCTAATTAGACATAAGGCCTACTCAACATGAGGAAAATCATGCCTAATACTGGAAAGCTAGCTGGCTTCCCTATACCTGAGCCAGCTCTAGCTTCCTACAGGACCTCACCTACTTATGCTGACCCACAGGTCCCTTCCTGGCAGCCTCCACCATCCTACTAAAATTCCAAACTTCCCCCTTCCTCCTCTAGGGTCTAAGTTAGTGCCCTGACCTCCACACACACATACCTCCACTGCAGGCCACCATCTTTAGCTTAGTTTCAGATCCAAACTTTTACCAAGACGTTTCTACCTCTATAATCCAGGCTTTGGGCATGAAGGCACTTTCTGGATACCAGCATAGCTTTCACCTGACTTCATCCTATCCAAGATATTCCCAACCTCTAGACTCAACCTGTTTCCACATCTTCTCCTATTCCTCAAGATGTTTTCTCCATGACAAACTCAGAACTAACAAAAGAAGTTTAGATAACATTCCACAAGTAACAACAATATGAAAGATTAAGCTAGTATCATCTCCAAAACCTACCAGTCCTTTAAAATGATTGCCAATGAGAATTGCCTACAACAAGGCAAAGAATTTAAAAGAACAACCATAAACTTCATCAAAGGATTTAAAGATTAAGGAGTTTAAAGAAGACAATGAAATCCAGGAAAAAGAGCTTACAAAAAACTAAATATCTGAATGACGCCCAAGAAAACATAGACTAAAGTTTCATGGGAATGGAAAGATAGTCCATTGCTCAGAGATAGAATTCAATCAGGGGATATAAAACACTGAAAGAAACTCAAGCCAAACTGAAGAATTGGAAATCCAATACTCCATCTAGAAAATGCAAAAGAAAGCTTTACAAGTAGAATGAAGCAAGTAGCAGACACAATATCAGACCTTAAAGATAAAATAGAGGATCATACCAAATAATAAAAAGGAAAATTAAGAAAGTTGAAGACATATGAAATGTGAAACATCATTTTTTAAAAAAATTCTTTTGGATTTTAGGCATAGATGAGTGAGAAGAATACTAAGTCAGTGGATAGACCAAACTTTCAATGATACTTAGAAGACAACTTTGCCAAACTAAGGAAAGATACACCCATAGAAATATAAGAAGCACAAAGAACATCATATAAACAAGAACAAAAAAGGAAACCCTCCATAGCATATGATAGTCTAACATTAGATACACATAAAAAGAAAATATATTGAAAGCTGCAAGGGAAACAAATAAACAAAACAAACAAAAAGTTATGTATCAGAATAACAGCTGATTTCTCAGTGGAAACCGAGAAATCTTAAAAGCCTAGAACAATTAATTCCAAGTCTTAAAAGATAGGAAAACCAACCTAGAATAATATACCCAGGAAAACTATTCACCATGATTGAAGGAGAAAGAAAAACTTTCCATGGACACAAAATGCCTTTTAAAAATCTATATTCAACAATCCAAAGAAAATACAGAAAGCATTTTTTATGGCTGAAAAGAGGCATGAATTAGCAGAGACACAGTAGGAAAAATTATAAAGCCATAATAGCTCTTAAAACAAAACACAGGCCCAAGAATACACACACACACACACACACACACACACACACAACACACACAAACACACACAAAAACATATCAAAAGTCAACAACAGAATGACCATGACTAACACATATTTCAACAATACCTTTAAATATCAGTGGCCTCAATTCTCCCAATAAAAAGACACAGATTATCTGGATCAAAAAAGAAAATCGATCTATCTGTGGCCTACAAGAAACATATTTGCTTTAAGGTGGGAGACTGCTTTAGAGTAATTGAATGAAAAAAAAAGTATTCCAATCAAAACAAACTGCTACCATACTATCTGACAAAAGAGACTTCAATACTAATGAACAAATAAGAGGGACACCTCATTCTATCAAGAAAACAGTTAACCAAGAAGACATCACTAGCCTAAAACATACATTCACCCAATCTAGAATGTCTAATTTAATTTTAAAAAGGAAAAGAAAAAAAACTACCGCCAACATTTCAAGACATGCATAGACAGTGCTACAAGTAGCGGAGTAGCTGGGAACAGAGAGGTCTGAGCACTAGGAAAGTGCGCCTCCCCCCCACCCCCCGCTTGGTTGGGGGGGAGGGGGGGAGGAACAGGAACACTGCGTGCAGAACAGGCACTCAGGCCATCTGCCACCAGGAACAGTGGAGATCCAGGGACACAGGCCAGGTACTGACCTCTCTGTTCCCAGGCTACTCGGAGCACTGTCTCACCAGGCCTGTGTCCCTGGATCTCTGCTGTTCTTGGTGGCAGATGGCCTGAGCGCCTCCTGCCCTCACTTTCAAAGACCTCCCATCCCACCTTTCCCTTGCACTGTGCAATTACAGGCTCTAGACTTTATTGACCAGATGCGGAGAAGGTTCACGTGAGATCACGTGAGTATGTGATCAACTTCTGGTCAGGAGGCAACCTCTCTTGAGGAGGGAAAATTGACATCAGAATACAAACAGCAACATGACACGCCACAACACACTAATTTATTAAACCATCACTAACAATATATATAACCGTTTGTTCTTATACCCACAGGTAAGTGTAGGTCTTTACTTTAAAGAAACATTTTTTGGAAACAGATGTAGACCACTACAGAAAACCAGAGCCAAACAAAATGTAGAGTTGTGCAGACCAGTCCTAGCAGATCTACAACACAGCAGATCTGAACCTAAGGCTAATGGAACACTGCTGAATAAGAGGTTAAAAGGTGATAGCCAGAGGCTAAGGGAGTTTGCTGTGAGGTTGTATTGCCTGGCAATGTCAGGAGCTACACTTATAAAGTCTCCCTAATTCAGGCTAAACAACGATGTTACCATTGAGCTTGCAAACTATGTAGAAAAAAGCCCACAAGGCCTTAACACACTGCAGGCAACTGACTAAAACTGGTGGGCAGTAAAAATACAAATATGTGGAAAGCTTTTGACATTGCTTTGCAAGAATTTGACATTGGGTCAGGACAAGGAAGTAGGGCTACTTCAGGTAATAACATGACTTCAGGCCAGGACAGGGAAGTAAACTGAGGGAGGAATCTGATTTTAGGCTAGAACAAAGAAGGAGGTTTCATGCAATAATATGACTTTGGCCTAGGACAGGGAAGTAGGCTCAGATATCTTGGTCATCCTTATAAGCCCTTAGAAACAGTGACCATGGGACTTCGATGTTGCCTTGTTTGTTCCTTGACTATTTGTGTTTATTGTCTTGTTTGTTCCTTTAACCTAGAACTGACCTTATTACTTGCATGTAATTAAAAGGGTATAAAAGCAAACTAGGAAAAAATAAATTTCAAATAAAAAATACAAAACAGCCTTTCAGCCTCAGAACTGTAATGTTACAGTGTTGTCTAATTGTCTCTTTTTAATCCTTACTCTGATACTGGAGAACCTGTTGACTGACTGAGCTGGCTTGATCACAAATAAGTAATATAATAATATACTGAGCAGGTATATATTTAGGAATATATATTTATATATACATTATATATATGCATGCAATAACAATTAGTAAAAACAGGTCTTGTGAAGGAAGTGCTATGTGTGTGCTGGGTGGTTAGATATAGGAAGATTTGAAGGAAGAAAAAGAAAAGGAGACATGTTATGATTATATTATAATCTCAAAAATAAGATAAAAAAACAGAAAAGAGGAGAAAGCATGCTGGGAGGGAAGAAGGAGGGAGAAAAGAGGGGGAGGGAGGGAAAGAGGGAGGGAGGGAGGGAGGGATGGAATGGGGAGGATGACCCAGCAAATGCTACTTGCTTTAAGCTGTGCTTGCGACTGAAGGTTTCTCAGGAGCATCACGCTGGTCTGTATCAGCTATTGCTCAGAATCTCTTGGCTACATCCCCTGGTGCCAAGGTTTCCAAGAGTGTGACCAGTCTTTGTGCCTTAACTGCAGAGGTGCTGCAGTTTCTGTTCTGACTCTTAGGAATATGCTCATTTTATTTTTCCCAGTAGAGCTACATGTCAATCAGGAGACAAATCTCTTTGGTCAACTTTAAAGTTATAAAAGCAGTTTGTTCTAAAATAAACGAAGATCTATACACCCCAGACAACATCTGGGTACCATTTGCTGCCTTCAAACACTTTGTGTGCATTTTCTAAGGAAGTGTTGGTCAGTTGGAGTCATTTATTGCCATCCCCTGTTAAGCCTCTTGTTTTACCCATTTAAACCCTTTATTTTCAAATTTTGTTTTTCTCAAGTTTAACATGTATTTCTCCCCCACCATGCCAAGGGGCCATGCCAACTAACTGTGCATATGTCTCATAAGCACTTGATTTTACTGAGATCCTTCAGCACATTCAACTTATTTTTCATAGAAATTATTTTTCTATCCTTATACTTATTTGATGAAGTAAGATTAGTGATGACAACTTGAAGGATAAGTGGACAGGAGGGACTTAGAAACAAGTGAGTTGGCTCTTGGTTTGCACACAGTCATATGACAGACATTGTAGGTGCAGAAGTACGAGAAGATGAGGCTGAACAGATGGTTGGCTGTTCATACTCTGTGTTTGGAGAAGAAGGGGAAGAAATGTTCTATAAGGAGCCCAGAATGACACCGCAGTGAGCTCATGGTCACTAAGAGATTTCATGTTATCTTGCTCTCAGCTGTCAAAGCCTCCCTTCTGGTGGTAAGAAAGAATTCTCCAGGACACTTAATATCCATCTCTGAACTAAAATTCAGAGCTAGTAATTGGGCTGGCATGTAGGAGTTGAGTGGCTGCATATGCCAGGTACTGTTTTGGGCACAAGTTGACAGATGCATCTGTGGAACCTATCACAGTGGGTGTTCTTCTGAAAGACCAGGATAAATTCTAACCCCCTAACAGGTAAAGTAGAAGATCTCTAGCAGGTAGAGTAGAGCCAAAACTGTAGGATAGCCTGTTCAGTGACTCTTTTTTAGGAACTGACTGACCATAAAACCATAAAAGTTAAAATAACACCTTATAAACAATCTTGAGATATCGGGTGTTTCCCTGGTGATTCTTCACTGGTATTTTTGGCATTTTTCAATGACGTGCTCCCTCCCCCCTTGGGTTGTGTTTTTTTCCTTTAAAAACCCCTTCTCTCAGCCACTCAGGGTCAGACTCCTCTACCCCTGCATAGGATATGAGTCTTGACCCCAGTGCACTGGTTCATCAATAAACCTCATGTAATTGCAGCATGTACTTCTCATGAGTTCTTGGGGAGTCGTGTTATCCCGAGATTTGGGTGAGGGTCTACCCTCTGTGGGGGTCTTTCACTTCTACACTGAGGCTGTTAGGCTTGTCTTCTCTATTCCAGGAAAACTCATAAAGTTACATCTGCCTGACTCGGTCAGTAAAAGATTCTTTTATGGCTGTCCTGAGATGGGATGAATGAGGTGGAGAAATTGTCTCCTGTGTCTGGTTAAATGATGTTATCATTGGCTGCTTGTGCAGCATGCTGTTTATGGTACAGTAGACTGATGATGATGTCTGAACCAAGTGATAGATAAGACATGGTTGCAGTGGCAGCAGAAAAACAGAACAAGGAAAAATAGCTATAATTAACACATAGGGATGCAATTTTGTCTTCTTTTACTGAAGCAATTTTTAAATTTCATATGAGCCCTTTAATTAATGATGTAGCCATGGATTTTTTCAGTTTCAGTTTTTATATCTGCCTTCAAATGACTTTAAAAGTCCTGCTTGCTACTTGCAATAAAAAGTGTCTTGCCTTAATGATAAAAGGCTATTGAAAAGTTTACAGAAATGTTTGCATTGGGAAACATGGCAATTGGTTCAGACTTTGGGCTTTGTGTTATCTATCTGCCTGTAAAAACCAGCCCACCTTTTTTGCCTGTGACCAGTAACTATCCTCTTTCCCTGGCTCCCATACTTCAAGGTAGGGCATCTCTTTTGTATTCACACACCTACTTGAAGCTCTGATAACCCTGTTCCCACCAAGAGTAGCTTCTTCCTCCTTCTCTTAGAACTAAGCCCCAGACTTTGCTACTTGGCCCATGTCATCCCTCTCAATAAGCTTAACTTTCTGCCTACTTCTGCTTCATGGTGTAAACATCCGCTACATGAGCTACCTTTAGAAATGGCCAAGTTCAAATTCTTTAAAGATGACAATCACTGTAATGCTGTACAGCTGGGACAAAGCCTAAAACCTCTGTCTCCTTGAAAGGCCTATTTCCTGTGGTCTCACACTGTGGTGGCTTTTTTTGCTTAGCTCTTACTCATAGGGCACTGCCCTAAACCCAGATAAATGTGCCTCAGGTGCATGGACTGTGATCACCAGTTAGTACACAGGTCCCTTGAAGACAAGACACGCACAGAGCAGAAGGGCACTGTCTGAAGAGACTCGGAGGTAATTAGCTAAATTTCAAATCAGGCTCCATAAGCTCTTCCAGCAACCCCCAAGCTCCCCAGTAAGCTCAGCTGGCACGCCAGGGGCATCTCTAGACCCTTCTCCCCTCCCTGTGCTTTTGATTAACTTCGGAATTTTTTTTTCAGCCTTTGCCAGGCTGAAGAATCCATTCTTTTTCCCCAAGTGGGACCTAGAGCTGCAGGTAAAGGCAGTTAATAAGCTTAACAGGTAGGGACAGAGGCTCATTAATGGTTGCTCTGTGGTTTGTGGCTAGCTCCCCGAGCACCTAAATCTTGAAATAAATATATTCAGAGACTCTGTTATCCCGGAAGAGGACATGGATCATTTTTCTTTCATTTACAACGGGGCCGCTGAAGCAACATTTTTATTTATATGCACACTTCCAAGCCTAAAAGCTTGTCCCTTTAAACCTGCCCGCACTAAATTTCCATCAGCCCTTGATGAAAGAAGACTTATGGAAGGGAGACGACCTGGTAACCATCTGTGCCAGATGCATATTAAAGGGAATGTAAATCCACACAGGACTCCCCAGCAGGTATCAGCCTCTCCATCCTGGGAAGACTTTGCATGCTTAGAGAACCCATGATTGAATCCCCCAACTCAGGAAGCCTTGCTAATGAGGAATTCAGCTGAAGCTCACAGTGGGAAGGTTCCTTCAACAGAGCAAATGTCTTGATAAAGGGTAGATCTAAATTCCTTTTCTGTATATGATATGATAAATACTTGGGGGATGATTTAACTGTAAGATTCTGCTATGCACAGGAGCACACACAGGAACCTTTAAACTCTAAGCTTTGTGAAACAGACTCTGATAGCCATACTAACGTTCTTCAACCTTCCTTGTACACTGATGTACCTCGCTATGGCCTTAGATCTGTTCTGAGTACTGGATGCTAGTCATGTGCTGAGATTAGAACTCAAGATACTTTCCACAGCCTTCCCTTTGAAAACTTTCAGCCTCCTCTGACCTAACCCAAATCCATCAGACAGACTCCTTTCTGTGAATTCGCAGCTGATCTGGTAGGATGAGCTCCCCTGTGAGGCAAACTGGCTTTACTTAGTAGGAAGGTGAATGGCGGCCATCTTCTGACATGAGCATGAGGAAAGAGTGAAGTTTGGTGGGAGTAAAACAAACAAACAAAAACAAAACAAGCAAACAAAACAGACATACAGTGACAAAAGGTGAGCCAGCATTTTATAAGCCAGAGAGACAGGCTGAAGGAGAAACAGACAGACTAAGAACGTGAGACGGAAATTATATTGCTGCCCAAAGATCTTCATGTTTTGGGTCCATGCCTAGATGCAGTGTTTCCCAGGATTCTGGAGTTGGCCATTTCTCAAGTTTGCATCCTATGCTTCACTTGAGTTTGTGTGTGAAGAAAACTGAAGCAGTCTCACTTCTGAGAGAGAGAGAAAGGACAGTCAGTCCTGGCTCTGGCCATCTTCTCTACACGCCTTGGAGTAGATAGATCTTCTCATCCTGCAGAGAGTTGGGAGCTTGGTGTTTGGGATTGTTAGGAAAAGGATTAAGAGAGTGGGGGGGTTATGGCCCATGGAGGGGGGATGAGGCCTGGGGGCAAGGGAGATGCGGCTAGGAGCCCATGTTGGGATTCCTTTCCCCCTGAGGGACCAACCACACGTTGGTATAGTACAGAATAGAGTTTATTCAAGTCATGGGAGAGTTAAGTGGGTAGTAGAGGCACAGAGATAGAGAGAGAGTGAGAAGAATAGAGAAGTAAAGGCTGGCCATGAGCACATGGCGGGGGGGGGGGGGAGGGAAAGAGGAGGAGTAACAGGGAGAGCAAGGGCAAGAGAACAAGAGAGAAAGAGAGAGAGGAGGGGGCAAGCAGCCCCTTTTATAGTGTCAGGTCACTGTGGCAGAGCATACCTGGCTACTGCCAGGTAACTGAGGGGTGGGGTTCACAGAATCCCAATATTCCCCCATTTTGGTTTAATTAAAAAAGAAAAATTAGAGGTGATGGTGGATCAGGAATAGGGTTGTTGTGATCTCTGACTGCTTCATGCTTGTTTGGGGCGATGTTTCTAGAGAGTCCAGAAAAGTGGGGGTAGAGATGTTTATCCAGTCTTAGAGTTGGCTGTTTTCTTGTTGTCCAGGGTCTGTGGAACCATCTGAGGATAGGTCAGAAGGAACAGGTCCAGTGGAAGCATCTGTGTCTGCGAGAGAAGGCTGAAGCATCTGTAGGTTGCTTCTCTGGAGCTGTTCCAGATGTAATGAGCACCTGGACTTGACAAGATGCTGGAATGTCGCGCCCCACCTCGACCAGCAAGGAAGACACGACCCGGGGAAGATCTTCTCCAAGCAGTTTATTCAGGATCCTTGAACAAGTTTGTGCTTCTGTTTCTGCCTTGGTCTCTGCCCCCGGGGGAACGCCCGCACAGGCTTAAATCCCCTTGTGCCTACCAACCCCTGTAAGCCACGTGGGCCCTGCAGATAGGCTGCTTCAATGTGGAAGCAGGCAAGCTGAACAGGCACAGCCAAATAAGGACTTGTTTACTACTGAGAGCCCTCACCATCAAGGAGGTGGAAGGTAGAAACCAGTGCCATCTTTGGGGCACAGCACCTCGCAGCTCTCTCCACTGGAACACACATATGTATACATTATAGGTAGAGCTTAAGTGTATTTGGAAAAAAAATTTTTTTTGCAGGAGCGGTCCTAGTGCTGCCATTCTTCCCCTTCTCTTATCATAAAAAGGAGGAAAAGGAGAGGGGGAGGCCAAGTAAAAGGGGAATGGGGCGCTGAGAATCTCATTGGCTACCTCCTGCTGTCTTGGGGCATTGTAGGGGTACAGCTGGCTTTCACCATTGGGGGTCTGCCTGGCAAATGTTCACATCAGGCTCCTCTATGGACAGTGGCTGGTAATCCTGTAACAGGAACTAATTAATAGTTTGGTTATAAATTTTTATATCTATATATATTGAAGAAATGTAGAAGAAATGTAGAAACAAGATTGATAAGGCAGGAAGCAAATTTTTACACATTTTATTTCTATAGTGAAGAGTAAAATGTTGTCAAAGGACACTGATTCCTTGCCCTATGGCCCTCGCCTCTGCAGGTAATTACTCCCGGAAGTTTCTTGAGATTTGAGTTCCCAAAATAACCACAGAAGGTCCGGATGACCTCTGTGGAATGTTTCAACGCCCTAGGTGTGCCTGGGTATACGGCTGAAAAATGTATGATTCTTCCCCTTTGAATTTCCTCATTGCCCCCTTTGAATTTCCTCATTCTCCCCCTGTCCTCCCCTCTTTTGTGGTTTTTACCTTTATAAGCCCGTTACAAGTTCAAGCCGTTGTCGAACTCCTCTACCCCTGAGTGATGTATGAGTTTCGACCCCAGCATGCTAGCCTGAGATCTCACTCTGTTTCACTTTCAATAAACTTCCTCGTGCGATTGCAGCAAGTCTGGTCTCAGTGCCTCACTGGGTGCGCGCCTCTCCTGAGATTTGAGTGAGGGTCTCCCTTCGGAGGTCTTTCAATAGAACGTGTCCCGGATGTCTTAAAACAGTTTGCCATGCCATGAAGAGGAATAGAGGAAAGGTATGGAGTCATGGCAACATCAGAGTCAGAGTAGCTGATAAAGGGTGAGGTAAGCTTATTAGGCAACATCACCAGGGGAGAATGTAAGTGGCCATTGTGAGTTCGTTTTAGGGGGTATGCACAGCCAGCAGTCTTTAAAGCATCTGGGTTTGGTGACATCAATTGAGATGTATTTTTTCTGAATGTTGATAGTACTTAGTGAGGACCCTGGTTGATTTTTACAATAGAGCTTATCAACAACTTTTGTCTCCCACCTGGGATCCCATGGATCTTGTAAGTGGAAAAAAGAGTTGTAGGCATCTCGAGAATCACCTTAAAAGGGTTCTGGTAGGGTCTAGAAATTGGATGACAACAGAAGAATGATGTTTAGCAACAGACTCGGGGGTCTACCTGAGAAGCTGGTAAAGGAAACATGTTTGTGTTAGTAGGTTGACTAGCTAGGAGAAGGAGCAGAGGGGTTGCTAGCAATCTTGGATTCAGGCAAATAGCAGGAACAAAGAACATAGAGGCTCCCAACTTAGCTAGAAGTTCTCTTTCCCAATAAGGGGACAGGACATGTTGGCACTACCAAAAAAGAATGAGTGAGAAGTACCCCCCTGGAAATGTAACTAAGTGGGGTGTCTGGTGAGGAAGGTAAGGTTGTCATCCTACTGACAATAGGAAAATGGGAGGGAGAAGTGGGTCCCCGAAACTCTGTCAGTAAGTGGCTCCAGTGTCCAAGAGAAAGGAGATGGGCCACCCACATACCATGATAGCTACCCGCGGCTCCCTGCTAGTGATGGCAGTGGTCAGGTCAAGGGAGCCTGGGCCTCTTCAGTTGTCCGTAGCCAAGGCTAGAAGGCTGAAGGGTTATTTGGGTGTGATGTCCCTCTGTTCTGTGTGACAGAGGGCAATCGACAGCCTGATGTCCCTCTGGATCATACCTAGGACATGGCCCCTTTGGCTTGTGAGGGCTGGAGCAAGCTTTTGCCCAATGACCTGTTGAGCACATCTGTAGCAGGGGCCCGGTGGTGTAGCAGTGGCTGGGGCTGGTTGGGAAACCTTTGCCAGCATATGGTATTTGTTTGTGAGCCTTTTTACCTTTCCCAGACTTGTGCTTGTGGAGTTAGGGGTCCCCTCTCTAGCTTTTTAAGCTTGTCTCTTATGTTGGGGTAGCTCTGGGAAAAGAAATAGGTCATTAGACGTTGTTTACCTTCAGTGTTTTCAGGGTGTAAGTTAGTGTCTATCTGTTTGATGGATCTCGTCTGCATGCATTTTTTTCCTGCTCCCAAACTTGCCGGCTTTCCTCAGGAAGTAAATTACTAGTAAGAATTGTATGTAAATCAAGGAATGTCAAGCTATAAGATTGTGACACAGAAGAGGACAAGAGAGGGAGGGAAGTGTCATTGGCGGTGCTTGGGGTGGGTGTCCAAGCCCACACGTGAGTCTCGTGAGTCTCGAGGTGGAGGGGAAGGTTCTGTAAACCTTAGAGTAGCATGAGTAGAAACTGAGGTGGAGGTCTGGATTTTGCAGCCAAGAGTGAAAGGCTCATTGGCTGGGTGGAGAGTTGTGGTGTCATCTGCTGTTTGCCTCATTGCTAATGTCAGTTCACTGGGGTGGAGCATACCTGGCTATTGCCAGGTAGCTGAGGGATGGGGTTTACAGAATCCCAACAGGGATACCCACTCTGTACCCACTCACTACCTGTCTCAGAAGTAGGTCCTTCTGCTGGCCCTGTCTTGCCAGAGGAACTGGGGTTGGGAGAAACAGATACCTAGACACAGAGGAAACTTGGTCAGAGGTGAGAACAAATCCAGTGTTAGCTGTGGGCGACTGCCACTCTAGTCTGGTACCTGATGTTTCCCCACGGTACTTCTGTTTCCAGCCATTCACTGTGCAAGCTGCAGCCTTGAGTCCTGTGCCTGAACAGTGGGTCACAAGGGGAGAGCTATGTAGAAAACAAATGCCCTTCATCCCCCAAAAAGCTTGTTTGCCCATAGTATAGCTGAACCAAACATGTCCCCAGCCTGATCAAAGATAGGCTCTTGGTTGCAGCCCGTGTCTCAGGTACTGAAATCCGTAGGGAGAGTTCACCCTCTGCTGAGTCAACCAGAAGGATCTACTCCAGCTCACTTAGTGGGGAGAGTGGCCTCCCCATATTCCCTCCCCCACCCCTGCCACCACCCGGCGAGCTCTGGAGACCTTGACCAGCATTCCTTTCAGTCTTTGGACTGCCTGAATGAAAAGGAGCAATTGAGCTCCACATGGGACACCTGATCCTGGGAAGTCTAAATATGAGTTAAGACTTTTGACTCTTTTCAGCTCTAATCATGTACTAATTTCTCTGATAACGTCGCTGAAGCTTTCCATTGAGCCCAGACCCTTGGCATCAGGCTTTGGAGCTGTCCTGAGGCTAGGCTGAGCACACCCTGTGGTCTAAGCTCTGGCGGTTACCACATCCCTCCCTCCTGGAACCTTTCAACCTGCTTTGTTTTGATTATTTTAAAATCCTGCCAAACCCATTAAGACTAATGCTTAGCTGAAAGCAGCCAGGACCTCTTTGTTGGCATTTAGCACTGCCAGAGCAGTAGAAACAGGAGGGAGCCCTAGTCTCCTCTGAAAGGGGCCAGAACACCCTGGTTCCAAAGGGGGTGAGAGCAAGAGGAATTGGGAAGTACACCTCCCCCTAAACCTCTGAAGTCAGAGGCCTGCCAGCCATCTGCCCCTGAAGCTACTTTCAGCCCTTTGAAGGTTGCAAGCGGCTGCAGAAGCTCCAGGATTCACAAAAACACCAGCAGCTCTCAGTGTTTGTAATCAGAACACAGTACACTTGTGTTCTGCCGAACTTCAAAGCGGTTAGGAGGGTTAGGAGCTGTGAGGAAGAGCTACACTACAAAAGGAGAGCTGCTCGAAGCCCCATAGCTACCCAGATTATACTAGCGTTCTGCCACGTCAACTGCTCTGTGACCCTGAAGAGTCTACCCAGAGGACACCAGTCTTGTGAGGTCACACAAGATCAGGTCTTCTGGTAAAAAAAAAAAAAAAAAATTCCTCTGTCTCAGGAATGCAGCCCACAATTAAAGAACCCCCAGCAGCCTAAACTTCCGGTCTCAAACTGGCACCTTTGTTTCAGTGCTGAGTGAAAAGTCCCTCCTCTCCTTCTTACCACTCCCTCAGCTCAGGTCTGAAACATTCCGGAGATTAGGTTAAGTCACTTTGTCCTAGTTATGGTGATATCACTGTGATAAAATGCCATGACCAAAATTAATTTGGGGAGGAGAGGGTTTACTTAAGTCACACGTCCACATCACGGTTCATTCTGTATAAATTTGTGTCAACATAAGCTAAAGTCCTCTCAGAGAAGGGAACCAGAGAAGGGAACCTCAATTAAGAAAATGCATTCATAAGACCAAGCTGTAGGTCAAGCACATAGGGCATTTTCTTATTTAGTGATTTGTAGTAGAGATCCCATTGTGCGTGAAGCCACCCCTGGGCTGGTGGTCCTGGGTTCTATAAAAAAGTGGGCTGAGCAAGTCAGTAAGTAAGCAGCACCCTCCATGGCTTCTGCTTCAGTTCCTGCCTCCAGGTTCCTGCCTAGTTTAAGTTCCTGTCCTGACTTCCAACAGTCTCAAACAGCAATATGAAAGTGTAAGCCAAATAAACCCTTTCTTCCTTACTTTTTGGTCATGGTGTTTCACTGTAGCAGTAGAAACCTGAATTACAATACAACTGTTCATCATCAAAGGAAGTCAGGACAGGAACTCAAGCAGGGCTGGAACTTGAAGACTGGAGATGATGCAGAAGGCATGGAGGGAACTGTTTACTGGTTTGTTCACTGTGGCTTGCTCAACCTGATTTCTTATAAATTTCAGGACCACCAGCCCAGAAGTAGTACCATTCAGAGTAGGCTGGACTCTCCCCATCAATGTCTAATTAAAAACACAACTTACACCTGGATCTTATAGAGGCATTTTCTCAACTGAGGTTTCCTCTTCATATGTGACCTTAGCTTGTGTCAAGTTGACATAAAGCTAGCCAGGATGGCCCTTGAGGTCTCTAGGCTCTCCCAGCCCTGGAGGCTCCTCCTATGACTGCCTCAGAGAGTTGTGGGCATGGTGCAGTTACGGTTTCCTTTCTATTCTTCATGCTTGTATTCTCCGAGGAGAGACTGTGTCCTTCAGTATCACGGTCTTTGCCTGCTCTCTCGGGATCTATACTAACCTTTGGAGGAAAGTATTATCAAAGCCGTGGAAGGTACATCCCAGGGCTTGGCTTCCTTGCAACTCTGAGCATGGACACTCTAAGCTGCAGACATACAGCACTATGTCATTTCTAAAGGTCAGAAAAAAGTATTCACGGTTGTCCAGTGAAATCTAGAAAACCATAGCTATCTGGATATCCTCTCTTTCTATACTATACAATCTTCCTGTCCTAGTCTCTGGAGTGTTACTCTAACAAAATAGCAGAGGGTGTGTAACTGAGGAGGCAAAGAAGCTAATTTAATCCCTAATTTTGATTACCAGCCAGTCTCAAAAATATGGCACCCATGTCTTCCTGTAGGACCACTGTCTGAATTCTAACATGGTAAAGATGCAGAAAGGGGCACACACGTGGCAGTCTTCCTTTCTAATGATCTGCTTTTGTGAAAATTAACCCAGTCCTGGCCTAAGTGCATTAAGCCCTTCTGAGGGTGGCGGTATTATGCTTGCAGTAGCCCCGTCGCCCTTTTAGGGACCAATTTCCTGCATTTGAATTTTGGAAGACAAACTTTCTCCAAACCATAACACTCACATCAATGAACTCAGAGGTGTCAATAGTGGCAGCTTCCAATACTTAAGAGCAGTTTCTTTCACTAAGATACAGATAGAGAACATCTCAACTCTTTCCTTAGCAGGAAAACCTAGATCTAGTGTCCATCAACCTCAGGAAGTAATGGCACAAATCTACACCCACAAAGGACCAAGAGTGACCAGTAACCGCAGCAATGTCCACAGGAACGCTGACTGATTACTTTACCTTGGGTATTCTCAGAAGATAATTCTGGCTGAGGTGGGAATGGACAGAAATTGAAATGAGGCTTCACAATGAAGCTCTGAATAAGGATCAATTCACGAGGCTTCTTGGGTAAAAATCCCCAAGCAACAGCAAGAAAGCAACATACTCCTGCCACACAATACCAAGACTATCTGCGCAAGCATGCTTCTCACTAGGTCTCCTGATGCTACAGGAGGACAAGAGACAGTCTCTCATCAGCTTCTTGGGCTCTGTGTTTACTCTCAGGGCAGAAGTGGAAAAAAACAGGAGAATGTCCACTGAGAGCCAGATCCTAACAGAATTTAAATAATAGAAGTGTGAAGAGGGTTGGGGGTGGAGATCAGGTGAAGGTGGTGGATGAGGTAAAGGGTGGGGGGATGAGGTGAAGGGGGAATGAGGTGAAGGATGGGGGATGAGATGAACAGGAAATGAGGTGAAGGGGGATGAGATGTAGGTGGGGGATGAGGTGAAGGGGGGGATGAGGTGAAGGATGGGGGATGAGATGAACAGGAAATGAGGTGAAGGGGGGGATGAGATGTAGGTGGGGAATGAGATGTAGGTGGGGGATGAGGTGAAGGGGGGATGAGGTGAAGGATGGGGGATGAGATGAACAGGGAATGAGGTGAAGGGGGGATGAGGTGAAGGGGGAATGAGATGAAGGGGGGATGAGGTGAAGGGGGGATGAGGTGAAGGGGGATGAGGTGAAGGGTGGGGGGATGAGGTGAAGGGGGATGAGATGTAGGTGGGGGATGAGGTGAAGGATGGGGGGATGAGGTGAAGGGGGAATGAAGTGAAGGAGGGGGAATGAGGTGAAGGGGGGGATGAGATGTAGGTGGGGAATGAGATGTAGGTGGGGGATGAGGTGAAGGGGGGATGAGGTGAAGGATGGGGGATGAGATGAACAGGGAATGAGGTGAAGGGGGGATGAGGTGAAGGGGGAATGAGATGAAGGGGGGATGAGGTGAAGGGGGGATGAGGTGAAGGGAGATGAGGTGAAGGGTGGGGGGATGAGGTGAAGGGGGATGAGATGTAGGTGGGGGATGAGGTGAAGGATGGGGGGATGAGGTGAAGGGGGAATGAAGTGAAGGAGGGGGAATGAGGTGAAGGGGGGGATGAGATGTAGGTGGGGAATGAGATGTAGGTGGGGGATGAGGTGAAGGGGGGATGAGGTGAAGGATGGGGGATGAGATGAACAGGGAATGAGGTGAAGGGGGGATGAGGTGAAGGGGGAATGAGATGAAGGGAGGATGAGGTGAAGGGGGGATGAGGTGAAGGGGGATGAGGTGAAGGGTGGGGGGATGAGGTGAAGGGGGATGAGATGTAGGTGGGGGATGAGGTGAAGGATGGGGGGATGAGGTGAAGGGGAATGAAGTGAAGGAGGGGGAATGAGGTGAAGGGGGATGAGATGTAGATGGGGGATGAGATGAAGGGGGGATGAGGTGAAGGAAGGATGAGGTGAAGGGGGATGAGGTGAAGGGGGATGAGGTGAAGGAGGGGGATGAGATGTAGGTGGGATGAGGTGAAGGGGGGATGAGGTGAAGGGGGGATGAGGTGAAGGGGGATGAGGTGAAGGGTGGGGGGATGAGGTGAAGGGTGGGGGGATGAGGTGAAGGGGGGATGAGGTGAAGGGGGGATGAGGTGAAGGGGGGATGAGGTGAAGGGGGGATGAGGTGAAGGGGGGATGAGGTGAAGGGGGGATGAGGTGAAGGGGGATGAGGTGAAGGGGGATGAGGTGAAGGGGGGATGAGGTGAAGGGGGATGAGGTGAAGGGTGGGGGGATGAGGTGAAGGGGGGATGAGGTGAAGGGGGGATGAGGTGAAGGGGGATGAGGTGAAGGGGGGATGAGGTGAAGGGGGATGAGGTGAAGGGGGGATGAGGTGAAGGGTGGGGGGATGAGGTGAAGGGGGGATGAGGTGAAGGGGGATGAGGTGAAGGGTGGGGGATGAGGTGAAGGGGGGATGAGGTGAAGGAGGGGGAATGAGGTGAAGGGGGATGAGGTGAAGGGGGATGAGGTGAAGGATGGGGGGATGAGATGAACAGGAAATCAGGTGAAGGGGGAATGAGCTGAAGGTTGGGAGGATGAGGTAATAAAGGGGGATGAGGAGAAGCAGGGATGAGGGTGGTGATGTGTGAAGCTCTGAGGACCCAACTTGGAGCCTTGTGAGTAGAAACAAGCCCCAAACTGCTAAGCAGTTATCTTTAGTTCCTGATGGTTTTTGTTTAAATCAGTTTGTTGTTTGAATGTTTTAAACATACAATGTATGTATAATGAACACAGTACATTATAGTCATGCTCAGTACTCTAGCTTTCCCTCTCCTCCCCCACCAACAATCCCTGTCCTCCATTCCTTTCCCACTATCAGGTCTTCTGTTTCAGTTCCGGTTTAGTTTTGTGACTATGCTGATTGGGTGTTTTATTTGTTTGGTTTTGTTGGTTTGGGGGAGGTTTTTGTTATTTTAGGTTTGGGGGGGGTTGTGTTTTTTGTTCAACTTAGCAAAGGCTATAAAGAAAAATACCCTCAACTGAAAAAATACCTCCACCAGATTAGCCTTTAGATAAGCTATGGGCTATGGGGCATTTTCTTGATTAATAACTTATGTTATATGCAAGGACCCAGCCAACTGTGGGTGGTGCCAACCCTGAGCAGATGGTTTGAGTGACTTATGCTAATCAAGCCGGTAAGTGGTTTTACTCCATGGTCTTTGCTTCAGTTTCCGAACCCAGGTTCATGCCTTGAGTTCCTGCCCTGACTTCCCTCCATGATGGATTGTGACCTAGAAGTGGAAAATGATATTAACCCTTTCCTCCCACATTACTCTTTATGACAGTATTATAGCATGGCAGACACAAGGAAAGAAACTGGGGCCGTTACCCAGATGGAGATGGTTGTGGAGCTGTCAGCCACAGGGTAGGTCACTTGCTAGTGGCTGTGCCACTGAAGTAACTTCTTTTGCCCCGTTAGTCTGAAAATGATTTGCAGACCCAGCCACTGACTAATTATGGTCAATGGAGATTTGACACAGACATAGCATCACACAGACTCAACGTCACAAACGTCACATGGACACACTGCCACATGCTGCAGCTTCCACAGTGAGCTTTGCTTGTTTGTTTGGTTTTATATTGGGGAGGGGGGCTTACAAGGTGGAAGGCAGATAAGGAAGAACTGGGAAATGAGTGGGAGTGGGGTATTTGTTGTGAAATTTACAAACTATCAATAAAAATTGTGTGTGTGTGTGTGTGTATGTGTGTGTGTGTGTGTGTGAAAAGGAATGTCTTGTATTAAAATGTTCAAATACTATGGGAAATAACGTGTCTATTTAATTAGCTTCAGACTTCCCATTCCACCAGCCATGTGAAAAGTAGGGAGAAAAATAGTAGGGGCTTGGGGGGGTGCGTCCTATCAATGATATTTTCAATAATGATGAATATATATGAAAGCTCATCCTTTACCAAAAGATGTCTATGTCTTTCTCTTTATGACCTCCCCTTTCACCCCGACCTCAACCAGCTTTCACCCCCATCTCATTTAATTTATCCCCCATGCCATGTGCACTCAGAGCCACGGAGGACCAGAAGTAACTGTCCTGTGAGCTCGTTGTCTCCCCCCCCCCCCCGCCAACTAGTGCTTGTCACTGAACCTGGCAGTTGTGGGTCCTTAATAAATTCTTAAATTGACACTTGTGGTCACTGAGTCCAAAGAAATAGGTGTACAAAATGGAAGTCAGGGACTGATTTCCTGATGTGAAGTCTGCCAAGCAAAAGCTGTGGGAGATTGTGTTGACTCAGGCTCCTGGCTCACAAGGGATGCTGGTCATGAGGTACTCACTGGATGTGACCATATAGAAGCAACTGGTGGCTCTCCCAGATGATTTCTGAGGAGTACATCTAACAGATTCACACACTAAGCAGAAGCGAATAGACCCTTGAGGCATATGATCACGGCAAGTAGGGGACGGGTCAGCAGCTGAGGGAAGACACGAGACTTCAGACTGAACTAGGAAGCTGCCAGCCTTGCTTCTGCATTGTTAGTATAATCTTACTATATTGTTCCACACTGGACTCAGACAACTCTCCTCCCTCTGGTCCTCCTGGTGTTACTTGGATTAAGACTGAAAATAATTACCTGTAGGAATAACCCAGTAGAAGGAGGAAGTTAATGATGTGAGATAGCAAAGAATTACTACAGATCAGTAGATGGGGCCAAGCTTCTGTTCTCAAGTGGATAGAAGGGTTAACTGGCTTTTGGTAGGACAAGGCTTTTCAATATGTGTGGTTTTGTTTCGGAATAAATTACATTATCATTTCCATTCTCTCCATTAGTAAGGACATTACTTTGGTTTATATACAAATGACAGACAGTTCCTCTCACTTTTCCTGATCTACCATAGCCACGTTCTGGGTTTCCTGTGAGTGATTTTATTAAGCATGAAACAAGCAGAAGTAAAAGAATGAGTAGCAAGCAGCAGACAGCAAAACATCTTCAACCTGGGCACATAAAACCCCAGCAGAGGTGACTGCGGAAGGCCCGAGAGATTTCCAAGTAGCACCGAGTGGTTTCCCATGGGTGAACATCTAGCTCACCAGTTCCTCTACTGCTATTTTGTGTCGTGGGATAAACAGGGACAACAGTCTGTTGGAAGTGGCTTATGTTAGAGCTATTCTTTAGGATACATTATTTTTAACATGCTTAGCTGTTTGCTGCTGAGATTGCTCCCTTTACACAGCCAGGGGACATCCTGCCCCAGGACAGGGAGCCCTTGAAATAAGTGCTTGAGGCAGAGACAAGCGGCCCATCTCTTGTTCTCAGTGAGCTCTCACCAAAGCAAACAGCACAGCACATTTGCCAATATAATTTAGATGAGTCAAGTGACTTGTCCAAAGTCACTAGCTGATACTCCATTAGAGCCAGCGCTGATGCCAAGTACATGTCCGGACCAGAGTTCTTTCTGCTTTTCAACATTCAGCTTTAGGCAACAAGCAATTAAAACACCAGTCTCAGGGAGTTAGTTCAAAGAAATTGGGTTAGTGTCTTGTGCAAATTAAGTAAGCCAAACTTTGACAAATTCATTCAAAGGCAGTGTTTTTAACTTCAATCCACACCTGTCTTTCCCCCAGTTATCTTAGAGCAGAGCTTCAGAGCTGGCAGATGGCCGTTATCCCTTGTCAAGGGAGTGCTTCTCTCCAGACAGCCTGCCTGACCTTCCACATGCTTTCTTCTCAGACAGACGCCTTGTCAAGGTTAGTTTTCATCCTGCTAGCAAGCAGAGTAGGAACAGGCTAGAAACACATAGACAGACGGCAGGAGAAGATTCTCTGGAATTACCTGCTCACTAGACAGAATACTTAAACGCACAATTAGTTGACAATTGTTCTGGTTGGGTGATGTTATAAAGGTCAAATGAAGGCATAGTCGATAGTACTTAAATTCGGACATTTACAATTCTTCTCCTCTTAAAATAAATTAGATACTAGGAAGCTTTCTCCCTTTTACGGAATTTTTTTCTCCTCTTTTTGTCAACTCTACCACCACCTAACCTACTCTTTAAAATATGTGCAGAATCCTCCAAGGATTAAACCAAAGTGAGAGACAAGAGCATGCAAATCCGAAAGGTGGCTTTGGCTGTCTTGCCACGTCGGCTTGGAATTCTGCAGCTGGTGGTGTCCCCCTAAGGGGTGGCTAATGAGTCACACAGTCTTCTGTGCGCTGCTGAGGATGCTCAAGGATTTCACCACAAGCTCTGAACATCAAGCATGTGAAGTGTGAGAGCCACCAGACGCCAGCTTCCTCATTCCTCACCAGGTCGGAGTCCTTCCCCTCCAGCTGAGACCCTAACCAACCCCTTCAGCTGGGCTTGTTTTAAATACCTAAACGGTGCTCCCCCTTCCATGGAGATATCTCACACGGTGCTCCTCCTTCCATGGAGTTATCTCACACGGTGCTCCTCCTTCCATGGAGTTATCTCACACGGTGCTCCTCCTTCCATGGAGATATCTCACACAGTGCTCCTCCTTCCATGGAGATATCTCACACGGTGCTCCTCCTTCCATGGAGATATCTCACACGGTGCTCTCCCTTCCATGGAGATATCTCACAGTTCGGTGGATCTTGTCATTGATTTCCCAGAAAGTCACTCGAAATTCATCTTCTGCTAATTTCTTAACGTAAGTCCTGTTTATTCACTTTGGCAACTCACCGGCAAGCAGCCTTTCTCCCTTATTAGCAATGAAACAAGTGACTCTGAAAAGGAAGATCACGAGCCAATCACACCCTCCATTCCTTCTTTCTGTTTCCGTTTTAATGAACACAGTATGCCAAAATGCTTTGGGCTTTGAGCAGCCAGAGTTCTGCTTCCTTTCTGTGTTTCCGGGTTCCGCCTCATCTCCTCCAGTCACCGCTCGAACCGCTCTCAGCTACAGGCCTTGTAGGAGGCTCGCATTTCCTAACTGCACCTCTGAACCCTGTACAGATCAGAGATGGGGCAGACACCAGATGGTATCCACTATGGCCGAGGTCGGGGCGAGGGATTTTTCTCCTTTTCCCACAACCACCGTGTCCCGTCCATCTTTCTACAGCATCTCTCCACTCGGGACACCACAGACACTTTCCTTAAACTCACCCTCTTCTTGGACCACACACTTCTGGTCCCTTTGCTCTCCCTCAGTCTCCTTTCTTCTTTCCTCTGCCTCGGGGCTCTTCTTTGCAACCTGACAGCACCTGACTCTCTCTTTTCTGATACAGACAGCCTGTGTTCCAGGGTAAACATATGTGCCTCCCTGTCTTACAACTTGACGTATGGAGACAACGTGATTAAGTGATCTTAAAATGACCTTTCCAAAGTCATTCAACTATTATCATCGTCACATCGGTCTGCTGGCCTGCCTGTGTAGGCTTCCTTTTGATTATACACAACACACATGCCAGCAACATGCAATAGGAACCGGCTCTACAAGAAAGG
Organism: Micromys minutus; assembly: GCF_963924665.1. Taxonomy (NCBI): domain Eukaryota; kingdom Metazoa; phylum Chordata; class Mammalia; order Rodentia; family Muridae; genus Micromys; species Micromys minutus. The sequence goes on along the minus strand of NC_137954.1, from coordinate 52,157,742 downwards.
GGCTGCACACCTGACTACAATGATTGTATCTGATTTTAGCTTTCTTTTATATAAGGATATGCCTTGGATACTGTCCTACATGCTTAAAAATAAAGGTATGGTTTCTTAAAAAGTGAAATCATTATTATCTTTCTTTTTCATTACATGTAGGTCAGATGTGTTTGCTGAGCAGAAATGCTGAGCAATTTGTAGGACAACTGGAAAGCACTTCACGAGGAGTTTAATTTTGAATAAAAAAAAAATCCATTAGACAAATTTCTAAAGACTATTTTCTTTTACTCAGTACTTGCTCAAATTAAACACCCACCCAGCCAGAAGCAAACACAAAGCTTCCTTTGTCTTGAGGAACTCACCACGGCCCCACGAGCTCTTCTGCTTTAGCACATAGAGCGAGAGAAAGGAAGCACGTCTGGAAGGAGAGCAGTGGCCGGGGGCGCTCACATGTCTGTCCACCGGCCAGCAGATCTCTTCTCACTTTCTGTACAGTGTGAACTGTGGCCAATTTATAAGTGGCAGTTTTCGCTCACATGCCTGTATGCACTCACATGCACCCACACACGAATGCATGAACACATGTCTGTGTTTTCACAGGGCCAACTGCTTATCCAGGACAAATTAAATGAAGCCCCTGGCATGCAACTAAAAGTTTGTCTCACCTAATTAAGCAGCTAATGGGTGTGAATAAATTTGAGATTCAGATAAAAATATTGCTTTCAAAGAGCCTCTCTGATTAGCATTTTATGAAATTGGCTAGGGAAATATTTTGTAAGAATGTTCCAGTATCAGAGAAGTTCCTCTCATGTGTCCAGGAGGGTCTACTCATGGTCGGAAGAACAGGAGAGCCTCTCTCCAGGGCAGGCCTATTTCCAACATGTCCTCACTCAGGAACTTGTGGGTCTCCGCTCCATTATCTCAGCCATTAAGCAGGCTCCTCTCATAAAGGGCCCTGGTGCTACTGGGTCACTGTCACAGCTAGTAGTGGAATGGAGGAAAGAAATGACAAATAGTCATATTCTTTGAGATTTTAATATTTGAAAACTGTTGCTATAATTTCCTGTCATTTGGCTGTGTCTGCTTTTAGAGAACTGAATGTCGGGACGATGATGTCTCTTCAACTAAAAAAAGTCTTTAAACATCATCCTTTATTAGCAACTAAGCTGATATATAGTTTCCCACAATGCAGAGTCATTTGAGAAAACAAAGCATTACAGTATTTAGACAATTTAGATGTCATTCTAAAGTTGGTGAAAACTTTAAAGATAACTGTTTTAAGTTACTGCCATTGTCATAGATTTATCTCAAAGCCTATATCTGTTATCATTGTTCATATTCTGGTTTCTGGGGGTCTCTGTTTGTGGCTTTTAGTTGTCTCTTGCCCATCACTGAATTGGGGAAAAACTGTACATGTGGATTAGTAAACAAGGCCTCTATGATCAAGTCAGGACAGTGCCCCAGCTAAGGGTTCTCCCATCATGCCCCAGGCACTTCCTTCATTAGAGTTACAAGTGAGTTTATCGTATTCTGCATTCACAAAAACTAATGACTCTTCCTAGTTCAGGGCCTTGCTGATCCTTGGTGACTGACTCCCTGTCAGATTTGTTCCGCCGCTAGGAAACATGCTTCTCTACCTGCATACAGGAACGGATTCGTGAAAGGACGGCAGAAACATGGCCATCGGAGAGCGATCTGACCCCTCTCTTGCTGGGATAAGAGTAAAGTGTCTGACAGTGCTAATTCACCATCTATTTTTGGGTGTCCTGAGTAGGCTTCCAGGTGGACAGCTGACAACCCCTCACTCTAGATGAGAAACAAAATCTGTAGATCAAGAGGTCATAGACATTTCTACTGTTACTGTCCACTGGACTCAGGTAGACTCTCCTGGGTTGATTGACAGAGCGCTGTCCTTGCTGAGACCTGTAAGACTGTAGGGTTTTTTCCTTCCTAGAGACTAACCAGAGCTCACAAGGTTGCTCCTGCTCATGCTGAAATTATCTTCAGTCACATTTCTCCTTGGTGCAAGCATGATAGATGCTAAGAATACATCTGCACATCATTTCATTGTTGTTCCTCCACAGATCAAACTGTCAAACCTCATGGCAGACCTTTCAGGGTGCACTGTTGCTCTTGTGGATGAGACAAAATGAGCTGAGAGCAACAATGGTCACTTGTGTTTGAGTGTCCTCTTCACAAAATTTATCACTGTGATCCTAGATATTGAATGGCACTTACTGTGTCCATTCAAGCTTTCTTCTCAGATATCGGGAGCCTGTAAAAGGTCTAGAAACAAGGGGCGGGGCCCTGATCAGCCCTTGTGCCCACAGCAGCTTCTCTCTGGAAGCTGGTGGAGCCGTAAGGGGGCACCTGGAGGAGGAGATTTTCTCCCGGTTGTCAAGGCTCGGCTCCCTATCCATCCATCTCCCAGGCCCAGGAAGTGTTTAATGAAGCTGATTTGGATCAGAGACCAGTCCTTAGGCCATTCTCCAAGATTGCTGAGTGGCTGGGAAATGTGCCCACCTTGGGCAAGGAGCTCAGCGCTTCTCCTAGTTTTATTTTATTTTATTCTATCTTTTGTTTTATGTGTATATTTTGTCTGCACATATCTCTGAGCACCACTGGTTGCCCGGTGCCAATGGAGGTTGGAAGATGGGATTGGATCCCCAAGGTGTGTGATTAGAAAGAGTTGTGAGATTCCTGTGGGTGCAGAGAATCCAGGTCCTCTTGAAGAGCGGCCATTGATCCTGACTGCTGGGCCTTATCTTCAGACACTAGTTTTATTAAAAAATAAAGTAAGAAAAGAAATGTGAGGGGAGCCATGACTAAGAAAATAGCCAAACTACAGCCATCTTGACACAGCAGCCTGTGAGCAGCTGCACCCCCTCCTATGGGAACCTGACCTTTCACCTGAGCCTTCCGGGAAGCACCACAATGGGCCCTGCCAGGAATAGCTACCAGGTGACAAAACAGGATGTTCCGGAAAAAGCACGAGACCATCGGCGCTAGACCACAGCACCACCCTCTTCCGTGTTCTGAAGATTTTGTAAAATTCCACTGCATCCTGCCTTCCCCCTGCTTAAGCCTATATAAGCTGTAAGCATTCTATCCTCAATGAAGCCTTGACACCATCCAGACTGACTCTGTGTCATTCTTTACATGCTTGGCTTCCTTTCTCTCTCGCCCCCATGACTTTCAGGACGAAGGCCTCTTTGAGACCTTAAATAACCTTACCTGCTGGACGGGTCAGAAATGACCCTCTTCATTTTTTAGTTTTCCATTCTCTCAAAAGCTTTCACCTGTTCAAGTCAAATCAATGAGAAGTACACAATGCCTCTCTTCTATGCCAACCGCAGCTGCTGAACACAAGAGTTACTACTCAAGGAGGTTGAGGAACCAGGAGATTATGAGGAGTTCCCAAGTGATGCAAGGAAGCAGAATCCAAGGACTGTGAAAAAAACACAGACAGAGGAATTCAGATCAAGGATTCTACAGGAGACACCGAAGATGCTGTCTGTGTATGTCAAGTAAGCACTCAGAAACCCATTCACAGGGTCATTCTGTGAACAAGTGCTTCATGGTCATTTACAAAATACCAGGCATTTAATAGAACTAGAAAGACAAACATGACCCCTCCCTTCAAGGCATCTGCCTTCAAGCCATAAGACAATGCGAAAACGAGTGAATGACTTCCATTTTGTATGGACAGTAGGATGTAAGGGTCTTCACTGGGTGTTGCTGAAGCAGTAATAAGCACACACTGCCTTATAACGCTGCTAGTCTCTCAGGGCGTCCCTCTCCTCCATATCCCAAGGTGCATTGCCCAAATGATGAACAACAAGGTCCAGAACAATGAGCATAAATGAAGTAAAACTATATGAGCTCCTTTATTTACTTTCCTTAAAGAAGTTTCCTCTGTAAGAGAAATTGGGAGGAGATGTTGAGAGTTATATTGTTTACATTTTAGGATTTGAGTGTGACTATCATTAAAGCCAAGGCCACAAACATTCTGCACGAAATGTTTTTACTATCCTTGTGTGAGGCATCTTGAGGCAGACAAGCACTTCCCACTATACTAGCTGCTTAAATGCAGCCTTCCTGTGGCCTCTTACTTCCCGGTCTTCTAGCCCACCAGTGGGTGAGGAAAGTGGGTAAGGAAGGCAGAGAGCTGAAAGCTAAGCATGAACCCCTGAAAAGTGGAGAGATGTTAGACATAAGCTCTTAGCAAACAAAAACCGGAGAACCCGATGTTAACTAGAAAGTCACAAAAGGTCACCGTGGTTTGAAGATGGAAAGTGCTTCAGGCCTTACAAGGCAGCAGGCCACCACAAGAAGTCTGCTTTTTTTCCTTAAGCTAGAGTGACCCTTGACTACCTTTAACTCAGGCAGTGGCCATTGTAACTTTAGAGTACCAAGTATCGAGCCGGTCTGTGCAGGAAGCAAGTTAAAAACAGATAGCATGGAATTATCTGTGTCTGTGTTTTACAAATCTAGAGGCGAATGGAGGAAATTCATTTGGGAAAAAAAGTAGCAAAAGAATTTACTGGATCATGTAAGGGAATAAGGTAGACAGAGCAGCATGAACAACAGCCTAGAGGAGAAGGCTGTGGGGCACAAATCTCCACTTCCTTAGGAAGGCACCCTCTGCTCAGCCAGTGCTGAGGGCATACAAAGGGACCCATCAAAATAACTAATAAAATAAAAAGTGCCCACAGAGATGCTGTGATGTAAAAATAACAAAGTTTTTATGGGCTCTGAGACTTTTCCAAAACACCCCATTCTTAGAATGTGAGACCCTAAAGACACAGAAATGGTTAAAGTCAGACTCAGAGACTGTCCAGTCATCCCAAGGCTATGAGATCTTTCCTGTGCCTAACAAATAAAAACAATGGCCCAGAGTAATTCTCAGAAACACACACACACACACACACACACACACACAATATGCTGACTGATAGCCACTTGACCTTCTAGAAAGCCCTAGATAGGGTCTTTACACTTGTCATAGTTAACTCATGCTCTAATCACCCAATTCTGAGAAACAAAACAAGGACAAAACCCTCAAAGTTTTGAAATATAGAAACAAGTTTCTGAAAATACAAAAACAAAGTTTTAGTGGACAGGTCAAGCTATACTGAACACGCTGAGTTAAGACAAAACAAAAATGACTGCTTTAGGAACAACTCCCCTACTCCTCCCTGTACTGAATTTCAAGGAGAATGCAAATTGTCAACAACCTTACTGCCAAAGTTTCTCCCCCCATTTTCTCTCCTTTCTCTCCTCTTTCTAAAAATTATACTACTGGTAAAATAGTAGTACACCCTCCTCACACACACACACAAAAGTATAAAAGATGTGTGCCTTTTGAGTTCAGGGTTGACTTTCCCTGCGAGGATGAGCAATGCCGTGTACATGGAATAAAAACCTATTGTTATTACAGAGGTCTATCATCTAATTGTGCTCTGTGGGTCTCGCTCCTGAACTAAGACTCCTCGGGGTCTTACAACAGCTGCTAATTGCCTAAACATATAGGCTACAGTTAGAGGACAGTCCCTGGATCAGTGTTATAGTTTTTTTATGCTTGGCCCAGGGAGAGGCACTATTTGGAGGTATGGCCTTGTTGGAGTAGGTGTGACACTGTGGGTGTGGGCTATCAGACCCATTTCCTACGTGTCTTTCACTAGCAGCCTTCAGATGAAGAAGTAGCTCCAATTCAACATTGTCCTTATAAGACTTGCCTCGGTCATGGTGTCTGCTCACAGCAGTAAAACCCTAAGACAAGCAGTATCCATCTTTGTGTGTGGAACTTGACTCTGATTCTGTTCCTTAATTCCAGCCTTATTCCTCCACCCTGTACCTTGTGGCTCCATTGACTCCTGACAACCATCATAACTTTCAAGAAACACAGGTTGTAGAGTTTAGACACATAAGCAAACACCAAACATCCAGAATACATCCTATGTTAAATTTAATGCACAAGATTATGCTTTTTATAAACTCTTTTTATTGGATTTTTTATTAGATACTCTGTATTTACATTTGAGATGTTTTCTTTTTAACCTGCTCTGCTCCCATCCTCCTCTCCCCCTCCAATTGCCTTCACAAAGGTGCACTCCCTTCTGTTCCCCCTCTCTACCCTATTGCCTTGGCATTCCCCTTCATTGGGAAAACATGCACTCCCTGGAACAAAAGCCTCTTTTCACATTGATGCCAGACACTGGTGTATCTCCAGCTACATATGGAACTGGATCAATAGGTCTCTCAAAGTGTACACAGAGCTTAGTGTTTTACTCCATGGGAGTTTTGGAGGGTTTGGTTGGTTGATAATGTTGTTCTTCCCATGAGGTTGCAACCCCTGTCAGCATCTTAGATCCTTTCCTTAGCAATCTCATTGGGTCCTCGAGTTCAGTCAGATGGTTAGCTGCAAGCATGCTCAGCTGTGTCTATATGGCTCTAGCATAGTCCCTGAGAGGGCACCTCTGTCTGGGTCAGTAAGTACGTTTTGGGATCAGCTATAATGCTTGGATTTGGTGGCTGCATATGTGGTATATCCCAAGGTGAGGCAGCTTCTGAGTGATCTTTTCTTCAATCCCTGTTCCTCTATTTGACCTTGAATTTCTTTCCATGAGAGTTTTGTTCTTTTTTCTAAGGAGGACTGAGGCATATCCATTTGGTCTTCCTTCTTTTTGAGCTACATAATCTCTGTGAATTATTTCTTGGATATTGGTTATTCAGAGCTTTCTGGGGCTAGTACGTACTTACCCGTGAATGCATACCATGTCTGTTCTATTGTGACTGGGTTACCTTACTCAGAATTATAGTCTCTAGATCCATCTATTTGCCTATAAATTTCATGAAGTCATTGATTCTAATAGCTGAGTAGTACTCCATTGTGTAAATATACCACACTTTCTGTATCCATTCATCTACTGAAGGACATCTGGGTTCTTCCCAGCTTCTGGCTATTATAAATAAGGTTGCTATGAACATGGTGGGACATGTGTTTTTGTTATACATTGGAGCATCTTTGGGGTATATGCCCAGGAGTGAAATAGCTGGGTTTTCAGGTAGGACTGTGTCCAGTTTCCTGAGGAACTGCTAGACTGATTTCTAGAGTGGTTGTACCAGCTTACAATCACACCAACAGTGGAGGAAGGAGTGTTCCTCTTTCTCCACATCCTTGCCAGAATCTGCTGTCACCTGAGTTTTTTATCTTAGCCATTCTAACTGGTATGAGGTGGAATCTCAGGGTTGTTTTGATTTGCATTTCCCTGATAACTAGTACTGTTGAGCATTTGTTTAGGTGCTTCTTGGCCATTTGATAGTCCTCAGCTGAGAATTCTTTGTTTACCTCTGTACCCCATTTTTATGATTTTATTCTCTATAGTCTAGCTTCCTGAGTTCTTTGTATATATTGGATACTAGCCCTCTATCAGATGTAGAATTAGTAAAGGTCCTTTCCCAATCTGTTGGCTGACATTTTGTCTTCTTAAACTTGTCTTAGCCTTACAGAAGCTTTCCAATTTCATGAGGTCCCATTTGTCCATTCTTGATCTTAGAGCATAAGCCATTGGTGTTCTGTTCCCTGTGCCTATGTGTTCTAAGCTCTTCCCCACTTTCTCTTCTAATAGTTTCAGTGTACCTGATTTTATGTGGAGGTCTTTGATCCACTTGCACTTGAGCTTTGTACAAGGAGATAAGAAAGAATCGATTTGCATTTTTCTATATGCTGACTGCCAGTTGAACCAACACCATTTGTTGAAGAGGCTGTCCTTTTTCTAGTGAATGTTTTTAGCTTCTTTGTCAAATATCAAGTGATCATAGGTCTATGGGTTCGTTCCAGGGTCCTCAAGTCTGTTCCATTGATCTACCTGCCTATCTCTGTACCAATACCATGAAATTTTTATCACGATTGCTTTGTAATATAGCTTGAGATCAGTGATTCCCCCAGAAGTGTTTTTATTCTTGAGAATAGATTCGCTATTCTAGGTTTTGGTTAATCCAGATGAATTTGCAAATTGTTCTTTCCAACTCCATAAAGAATTGAGTTGGAATTTTGATGAGGATTGCACTGAATCTGTAGATCACTTTTGGCAAAATTCTGCCAATCCACGAGCATGAGAGATCTTTCCATCTTCTGAGATATTCTTTTAGTTTCCTTCTTCAGAGTCTTGAAGTTGTTGTCATACAGATCTTTCACTTGCTTGGTTAGGGTCACCCAAGATATTTTATAGTTTTTGTGACTATTGTGAATGGTGTCGATTCTCTAATTTCTTTCTCAGCCTGTTTGTCCATTGAGAAGAAGAAGGTGGTTGATTTGTTTGAGTTAATTTTATAACCAGCCACTTTGCTGAAGTTATTAGTTGTATAAGTTCTCTGGTAGAATTTTTGGGGTCACTTAAGTATACTATTATATGATCTGCAAATAGTGATATTTTGACTTCTTCCTTTCCAGTGTGAATCCCTTTGATTTCTTTTTGTTGTCTAATTGCTCTAGCCAGGACTTCCTGTACTATATTGAATAGGTTGGGGGAGAGTGGGCAGCTTTGTCGAGTCCCTGATTTTAATGGTATTGCTTCAATTTTCTCCCCATTTAGTTTGATGTTGGCTACTGGTTTCCTGTATATTGCTTTTACTATGTTAAGGTATGCACCTTGGATTCCTGATCTTTACAAGAGTTTTATCATGAAGGGGTGTTGAACTTTGTCAAATTCTTTCTCAGCATCTACTGAGAAGATCATGTGGGTTTTTTTTTTTTTTTTTTTTTTTTTTTTTGAGTTTGTTTATATGGTGGATGACATTGATGGATTTCCATATGTTTAACCATCCCTACATTCCTGGGACAAATCTTATTTGATCATGGTAGATGATTGCTTTGATGTGTTCTTGGATTCACTTTGCAAGAATTTTATTGAGTATTTTTGCATCGATGTTCATGAGAGAAATTGGTCTGAAGTTCTCTTTCTTTGTAGTGTCTTTGTATGGTTTAATTATGAGAGTAATTGTGGCTTCAAAGAACGAGTTGGGTACTGTTCCTTCTGTTTCTATTTTGTGGAATAGTTTGGAGAATATAGGTATCAGGTCTTCTATAAAAATCTGATAGAATTCTCCACTAAACCCATCTTGTCCTGTGCTCTTTTTGGTTGGGAGGCTTTTGATGACTGCTTCTATATCTTTAGGTGTTATGGGGCTGTTTAGATGGTTTATCTAATCCTCATTTAACTTTGATATCTGTCTAGGAATTCATCCATTTCCTCCAATTTTTCCATTTTTGTTGAGTATAGGCTTTTGTAGTAGGATCTGATGATTTCTTGAATTTCTTCAGTTTCTGTTGTTATGTCTTCCCTTTCATTTCTGATTTTGTTAATTGGGATACTCTCTCTGTGCCCTCTAGTTAGTCTTGCTAAGGGTTTATTGATCTTGTTGATTTTCTCAAAGAACCAGCTCCTGGTTTTGTTGAGTCTTTGTATAGTTCTTTTTGTCTCTATTTGGTTGATTACTTCTCTAAGTTTGATTATTTCCTGTCATCTACTCCTCTTGAGTGTATCTGCCTTTTTTTTTTTTCTGTTCTGGAGCTTTCAGTTGTTTTTGTCAAGCTGCTAGTGTAGGCTCTTTCCCGTTTCATTTTGGAGGCACTCAGAGCTATGATTTTCCTCTCACTACTGCTCTCATTGCATCCCATATGTTTAGGTGAACTCACAGGACAGAAGAGGAAACCAACATAGCTTCAAACCACAAGGCTTTGTCCTTGTGAAAGTAAAAACTTCTGCTGAGCTTACTAAGCAGGAAGAGGTAGAAACTGTTGGGACCACTGCATGTGGAGGAGTTTCTTAGGAATGTCACCAGCACACAAGAGGTATGAGTCAGAGAACAGTGGGGTGGTGTCTAGGGGACATGTTCACTTTGACCACTAACTCAGCAGTGTTGCCTACAACTTCCTGTTGTGTGACTACATGTGTTACCTACAAGCGACTCATTTCATACCTAAATAGGCTTAAGGTAGGTCTTCATCCTCTGCAACTAATGAGTGTGGGCAGTGGCTATGAGTGCATTACACTCAGAGAATAAGCCGAGGGCACGGGCCTGATTACGTAAGCAGCAGCATGCTGACAGGTGCAGCTCTGAGGTGTGCCGATCCAGCATCGCTGACACCAGCCCATTAAGCTGGACTCAGCTCCTGAGGCTGAAGCTAACCTATCAACTACTGACATGACAAAATTAATGGTGAATAATTCCCGCCCTGAAATCCCATCACTTTGACAATGAGAGCCAACGCTGCTGGGTGATATGGGCACATACAGTGTGCTGTCAGGTCTGGGCTGGGGAGTCATCAGGCAGGACAGAACTCCACTCCTGTTGTCATGAGGAATGAGAACGCAATCGGAGAAGCATAATAAGGGAAGAGGAGACACTGTACAATAGTGCAAGTTCACACTGGTCCTTGTGGTGCCCTAGATATTTCCCTCTCCCCTCTTCTTTGTGTCCACACCCACCACACACACACACACACACACACACACACACACACTTTCTGAGCTCTCTCCTATTTCAAACGTGTTAGAATTATGAAAACTTACCCAAAAATGTCTACAGGCTGAAAAAGATAAGTATTGTATATTTATTTCCTCTTTTATAAAGAACCTCAACTATATAAACATATATATACACATATGTATGCATACACACATGCATATATATGCATGTATATAATAAAAGTATGATAATACTTGGAAATGAAAAGGTACTGATGAGAATGAGGAGGGAGCTGGCAGACAGTAACTGGATAGATATCAATCTACATGGTATACTTACAAAGATTGTTTGAAACCAATTATTTTGTAGAATAAAATTAATTACTTTTATATTTAAGCATTGTAATTTACTTCATAATAATAATACATGATGCTATAATAAATTATATTAATGATAATTTTATAATTGATTAAAATTAATTAATTAATTGATTGATTAATTAGGGAGTTGCCTACATTTCCCAGAAGCTAGATGGTGAAACATGAACCACATGAACTCTCATCTTCCTAAGCATGTGAAGCACGGATCGTTGCGAGCATAGTTTACAGGCTGGCGTTGGGGAGGTCGTGATAATGGAAGACTGTCACAAATGTAAGGCAGTGCAGTGCAGTGTTGGATGTGTGCCCAGCAGCAAGAACGTTTCCAGGTGCTTTCAGACTGCTTAAGGCTCTGCTGTAACTCCTGCAGCAAAACAGGCAGCAAGGTGAGGGAGGCGGGGCAGGGCTGGGAGAGGGAAATTTACCCAGAAGTCCTTGGGACAACTACACTGAAGTATAGCTGCAGAAAGAAGGGAGGCCTACCTCATGGACCTGGATCTCCGCATGCTCACACTGGTGCCCTGCTCGCCCTCACACATAAATACATACTGAATAAATGAATAACTTTTAAAAGATGCTCTCTTGGTTTACTGATAAGTGCTAAAATAACCTTTCTATATAGTTTTATAAGTATTTTCCGAGGTTATTTACAGTTAAAAACAGACACATAAAATGTTCGACCCTGAGGGATTATTTAACTAAATGCTGGTAATTTATGCAGTAAAACGCTAGGCATCCACTCAATGTCTCTTTCTTTGTGATAGCTGAATGTTGTAGGCTGCAGGATGCCAATCAGATTGAACACTTCTGGCAGGAAGGAAGATATTCTAACGAGAGACCCATCTGTCATACTATTAAAACAATGCTTCTTGAGAAAGATTCCCCAGGAATGACGGGAGAAGGCAGAAGATGAAGCTGGGGACCTCATCTATCGGAAAGACAGGCAACTTGCCAGACCACCTTGCAGGAGAGACCCAACAGAGACGGCGTAGATCCACACTCTAAAGAGAGTGGCCTGGCAGAAAGATCCAGGCAGCCCCAAAACCTCAGGATAGAAACCTTTCCTCAGTCTGTAGGTCTCCCCTATAGAATAATAACCAAAGACCTCCTATAGGGGTAGTCTGTATTAGTGGAAATAATCCGTGCAAAATTCGAAACCTTGGAGATGACAATGGCGCTTTAAAAACTCTAAACTACCATTTGAAGAAAAAGAAGACATCCTCAGCATTCAGTTGGAAAAGATCTTTAAGCCGTTAACGTTAGTAAGACTGAGATGATGGAGATATGTCACACAGCTTGGAGGAAGAAGTTGTGCTGTGTTCTGGAACGTGGTGGTGGGATGATCTAATGTTCTAATCTCTGTGATCTCATCTTCAGGGCCTGCCTAAGACAATGAGTCAGAGGATCTTGTTAGGACTGGGACAAGTGTGCCTTTCCTGACAAGAAATATTAGAAATGCCCACAACATCCAAGAATAGTAGAACAATTAAATAAAAACTAAAAATAATGCAACAAACTTGAGAGAAAAAAATGCAAGTTTTATTTCAAAGCTGATTTTTAAAGTTGTGTTTCAAAAACTAGCCTTAAAAAGCTAATAACTTAAAAACAGCTTTAAATTTCTAAAGTGTTTGATTTCATGACTATGTATGTAAATAAATGTAAAAAAACAAGAGACAGTAGGAATACCAGTAAGTTCACAGGCAGCTTTTGTTTCTTTTCAGCTGTCTACCATGAGTACATGCTGGTTCAGACGGAAAGCCAATACTTTTTTTTGAATGTAGAGGCTTTTCAAAAGAAAAAAATCATTTCATTCCCTTTGTAGATTTCATTGATCTCTAGAATGAAGAATGAAAGAAGAAGAAAATTCTTTGAAAAGGGGTGTATCTTAGATTCCTATTCCCAAAGCAACTTCAGAAAAGACAGTCCAGTGGACCTCCATCTCTTATTCAGGAAAGCAGCCATCGAAGGGGAATGTTCAAAGCCCCAAAATAGCCAAGCTCTCCTGTAGCCGCAAGAGGCAGGGCCAGAGCAGCCTTGTGCCGGCCCACTTTCCTGGTCTCGCACCTCTTCTAGACATGTATAAAGTACTTTCTGAGTACAGTATCCCCACCTGCTCGAATCTCCTCCATCCCCATTCTTCACTCATTAACTCCTCGCGTTCATGCCCTTTTGTTTCCTCAGAGGCGGGCATTTCCAAACGCAGTTTAGACAGAGCGGGCACCGAGGTTCACCAACTCCGTGAGCAGAGATGCCGCACGAAAGTCTGTGCTTTGGCATCATGTACATCTGCCACGCTTTCCAGGTTCCCGTCTTTCCTGTGTCCTAAGATGGTGGTAACATTACTCGGGTTCCTAGGTTACAAAATACAGATCATAATCTTGGTTCTTTTCAGACAGTGTACGCTGGTACAGCTAAATTGACCATTAAACACTTCCGTGCCAGACGGTGAGAAATCCTTCCCTCAGGTCTCCCCACAGCTGCCAATTCACATCTCTCACCAGCCCTACAAGATACACAGAGCAGCCCTTGAATCTTGCTCATGCACTGTCGCAGGTATCCTTGGAAGGATCCCTAGAGGAAACCAGGAGTTGTTCCGTGTTTTGAATATCATCTCTGGTTGTGGAAATAAAAGATGAGTTTTCTGAGTCACGTGGCCAAGATTATAGCCTGCAGAGCCTTGAACGAGAAGCATATGTACAGAGAACCTGTTCAAATCAAGAGGGTATGTTCCCCCTTTGGACCAATAGGTCTGCCCTGAAAATTTATGGAAACTGAATTATGGGATTAAGAGCACAGTGTAGCGAAACTTCAGAGATACTCTCTTAGCCTTTGAGCACTACTGTCTGCCCATGCGCAGAGGAGGGGCAGGCTCGGCGATTCATTAAGCCTCATTATAGCAGTTGGCTGTGTTTACCTTGCTCTTACAAAAGAAAAAGACTATGTGCAATAAAAGTAGTTGTTTTTTGTTTTTGTTTTTGTTTCTTACAAGAAAGTAAATAGCCTTAGACTTGAGCAGATCATCGGAGAGTTTCTGACATAGAAGAAGTCAAAAAGCAGATCTGTTCCACCCCACTTCAACACCGGCTGCCAGGTCTTCAGAAAACAGGGCTCAGAGGGAAAAAAGTCCTGGAGGTATGGCTCTGGTGTTTTCTCAAGGTTACTCACTCCAGTCCCTTGCAAACAGGTATATGTCAAACTTACCGAAACTATTCCAAGGGAGTCATTACTAATTCTGGTACTTATTGTCAGTACTCTTGGCCACCAAATAGTTTAGTGGAAGAGAGACTTTGTAAGGATAAAATCCAGAAAATCTTCTGATACTGAGGTTCCCTTGTTAATTAGTCAAGAAAAAGCATCAAGTCCAGACTTTAGAGACACATGCTCATTTCTGATACTTTAGCAAATGAAGCTATGTAAAAATAACTCCTGTCTTGTCCTTGAGGGCATATTACACAGCAGGCAGTTTCCTGGAAGCTGTGAGGCTTGGTGTTGGAGAGACCACTATCCTAATCTGAGAGCACAGAAATTAGAAAGGATTCAGAGCTGTGTTTCCATGTGTTCACACGACTTTCTGCTACACATTTCCTGTCTTAAGAGGTGTCTGATCACCTCAGTTCCTGAGTCTGGGGGAAGTCCACCACCACACACTAAAGCAGTATCTCTTCTGGGAATTTACATACCACTCTTGTTATATACTAATTTGAAAACTTGATACGTAAACGACTCCAGAACCCTCAAAGTCGATTTCATAAAGTATTAGGTTCTCTTTTTAATCCTCATACCTCAGATAACTTTCTGAGCTCATAACTAGTCTTTGCATGAGGCAACATATACTTAGCAGATGATCTGTCTGTGATAAATGACAAATTGAACTTCCAAAATGTCTCATCTGCTAGCTTTATCTGGTGACTTCTACTTCAAGGTCTTCTCTCTCTAATTAGCCTCCCAATGGGCTGTTTCATACGTAACCACTCCTGTTCTCGCTCTTTTCTCTGACTGGAGAGACAATCACACTTCACTCTGGTGCCATGGTGCCTGTGCTGCCCATTTATCAGCAAATGATATTTAGAGTCATTCAGAACTTCCTTACTGGCAATATTAGATTGTGAATTACTAATGACCAATACATAAACTCTCTTTAATATGCAACCCAATCAAAGACGTTCCAAATATTTAGCTTTCTAAATTCAAATAATTTTCCAAAGTAGATTAGTCTGCTGGAACATTCTTGATTTATAGGATGGTCAACAGCATGTAAAACATTCATACATGTTATTATTGATGTGTTATTATCGACAACAGCATGATTAACAGTGTTAACTCGAACAGCTTCTTAGCTCTGCATCTATGCCATTGTAATGCACTTTTTCATTTTCCTCTCAGCAGCAAATAAAATGTCATAAGATGTTTAGTCTGAAATAGACAGTTGTATCCATGTCTTGTCTTTCCCCTAAAGGCATTTTTAACATTCGCCTGTATTTGTTATTCTGCTCTGAAAGTGAGGATATGGAACAAAATTAAATACACAGCAGTTAAAATAAAACTAGCAAACCGACTTCACACCATGATTCTTTTGATGATTAATATTACAAGTTTTAGAAGCAGCAAACAGCTCTGTCTTACCAAATGAAAGAGAACAAGGAATGATGAGTTCAAGAATCTGGAAGGCTAGACCAAAACCGAGAGACTGGTCAACGTCCCTCCGCAGCACTGTCCAAATTTATAGCCCTGTCTTTTTTCTTTCTTTCCTTCCTTCTTCCTTCTTTCCTTCCTTCCTTCCTTTCCTTCATTCTTTCTTTCTTCTTTTCTTTCTTCCTTTCTTCTTTCTTTCTTCCTATCTTCTTTCTTTCTTTCTAAAATATACAATAGTCTGAGATTGAATAGAGAACAAAAATATTTTCCTAGGTTTGTAAGTTGGTAGATAGATAGCAAAAACTAATTGCATTGTAACAAGATAAAGAACCAAAGAATCAATAATGTGATGAAAAGTCACTGTGCCAATGATGTTACAGGAATAGGAGATGTTTAATTAGTGAGGCAGGAAGTAAAATCCCAGGGATAAAGAAAATGAAAAACCAAGTGAGAGATCAGAAGCAAATTTAAGTACATGCCTCATCCATATCTAAATCCATTACCAAGAGACATTACCGGATTCAACCATGGCTCTTTCCCATTACCTAGTGCAGTGACCAAGACCAATATTTTTGCTTTTCCAGACCTAAGCTTTATTATTTATTAAGGGAAGCTTTGGGCTAGATTAAAAGATTGAAATAAAACAAATAGGTGTTTTGTTTTGTTTAAGTCATACCCCAAGCCCCTCATTAGACAATTTGTGATTCAGGAGATAATAGGTGGGGTCAGTTGACATTCTTAACAGCTTTAAGATGATACTGAAATAGATGATTTGGACCACACATCATCTCTAAGGCCTCTAGCAAGGTTGATTCTGCCATCCATTTCAGTCTGTCACAGTTGCTTATTGAGAGTTATCAGGAGTGAAGTCTTATGACATCTAGTGTACTTCAAGTAAAGACTTGAAATCCATAACCCATGGGTGATGAGGACCCCAGCCCTCATATTACACCCCCACCTTCTGTTGAATTTGCACTAACCTGTCTTCCTAGGGGCACAGGTTAGCTACATGACTGGACAACATGTCCCATCAGCCACAAGATGATACGATTCTGGATTCGGATCCCAGGTCTCTCATCTCATTAAGTCTTGGAGTTGCCATGTCTTCTCTGTCATTTGCTAGACTATCTATTTATTCTTTCAGGAGGCATTGGAGAAATTCTCTGTGTGGCTAAGAGTGCCAGTAGAGAGGTTTTCAAAGTTACTACTCTGAGGATAGATGGAACTTTATTCTCTATTTTTGGCTAAAGACACCTTTGCTTTGGACAGTCTAAAATTTAATTTCTTCCTATGTATTATTCTGCCTCCTTTCATCTTACTCTTCCTATATTGGCATAAAGATGTATTTATATATGCTTCCCCTGTGATACACAATAAAGCATCTTCATGGTTATACATTGTTTTCTGGAACCTTGTCAGTTTTTAATACTGCATCGTTGGTTTGGTCCAGTGCCAAGGGAGCAGCATTGGCACCCACAGAAGTATGGTTTGTCCTTTTAATTCCTCATGCTGGCTATCCTATGCTGTAAGAACATGCCTGAGGCTGTAAGAACACACCCACATCCTTTGCTTAGGTCTTCTCTACCTCACTGCTTCTTTTATCTTCCATTTTCCCCAGAGATACAGCATCATACAGGATATGAAGAGACTAAGAACCAGCCATCAGCCCTCCAGATAATCCATGCCTTTACATGTTACACATGCTGTCATGCCAACCATGGGGGTCTGGACATGTGTCAGAAAGAAGCTGTTGTTGTCGAATAGGCTTCTATCATATCTTCATGGTTTCAATACCAGGAAGCCACGGAGTTGGGCCATCTATGTCTGATGACTTGTATCCTCTTCTTCCTCCTTTTACCAGCCACTCCAAAATGCAAAGAGCTTTCCCAGGTCCATTTGTATGGTTATATTCCCTGCAGCACCTAGCAACCCTGACTGCATGCTAGGGCTTATAATAAAATGTAGTAAGCTAGATTCCCTGGGCTCACATTTGATTTGTAAAAGAGATTTTACCAGAACAAAACAACACCTTTTCCTTTCTCAGCAAAGCCTGAAAGCAATACCATGGACCCACAGTGAACAGTTTAAAAATACAGTTTTGCACTGACAGCCAAAAGATGACTTTCTTCTCTAACCTCCATGAAGAAATGAAGAAGACTATTGATTTAAAAAGTGCAGAGCCAACAACAAATGATTTCTGGGAATGAAAATGTCCACTTACTGCCCACAAAAAAATATTTTCCTGTAAAATAGTGCTCCAGATAGGTCTGCCTCTGGGAGACTCGTCGCTAAGAGAAGGATTTATTGAAAAGCAACAGTTACATGTAGTGCAATAAATAGTAAGCTGCCTACAACCATACAGCTGAGCTGCGCTTCCTCTGTATCTCCTGCAGCCACTATGGCCCCAGCAGCCTGCATACAGGGCATTAAAGGGAAATACACTAGAACTCCGTGCAGTGAGGGCAGATGATTCCTTGTAGGAAACGAACGACACAGACAGTACCAATTCGTCACAGCTCAGTTTCAGTCTGGCAGTCCAGAATGTTCCCCATTCCTCACTTGTGTCACACACTTGTTCAAAAGCCGGGAACCCACAGACCGGCAGATCTACTGCAAGCATTCCAAGAGCTGTGGCGGCTCCTGAGGTTACTCATGGGAATGCCTAGGCATCGGGGCGTTACACGAAACAGTGAGAGGAAGGAAGAGGTATAAGCAAAGGTAAGAGATGGTAATGGAGTGCATGTGGTGTGAAAACATAAGGGAGACCCAATGGGAGGAGGAAGAGGTCCAATGTACTTGTGGGCTTTTCCACTTCTGCCTCCAGTTCCTAAAATGACTCAGTAACTTACTATTTATGAATAAATGTCTAGGCCACTAGATTTGGCTCAATCCCTGACTAGCTAGCTCCTAACTTAATTGACTCATTTATTCCATTCTAAGAGTGCCACGTGGCTGATTACCAATCCTCAGTTTCATGCATCTGTCTCCTCAATGGGACAAATCTCTCCCTGTGCCTGACTCTACTGGGACTTTCACCCCCTATTGCCTGCCTTTAGCTAATAGACCATCAGCTTTTATTGACAGGTGATGCTTCCATATGGGACACAAGGGATCTCCAGCAAGAGGGGAGAAAGAGAATTGGGGAGATCAATGGTGTAGGGGGTGGGGCAGGACAAAGTAAACATCATATACACATACACATACATATACAAACACACATATGTATCATATATTTCACACACACACACACACACACACACACACAAAGATGTCATAATGAAACCCATTAGGTAAAAAAGGTAATTTTAAAGGAGTATTGTAAAAATTGATGAGCATTAAAAAAATTACCACAACCTCTTCCACGGATTTTCATCAAAAACTTGTGTTGTTATGGGAAGGAGCTGCAATATTTAGTTAGACATTTAAAAAAATGGGTCATGATGATAGCTTACTTTGAGGGGAAAACAGATCGTGCATAATTACCATTTGCTATAATTTATCTATTCTTTAAGAAAAAGAAAAAAACAACTTGTGAGTTGGGGCCACAGGTCTGAGCCTGACTCTGGATTAAAGAAGAAAATGGAGCACAGGCACTGAGCCAGAAGCAGGAAGATGGTGTTTGTTACCATAGTGATGAATATCCACCCAGGAGATGATGTTGGTTAATATAGCAATGGAAATCCATCCAGGAGATGGTGTCCATAGTGATGAATATCCACCCAGGATATAGTGTTGGTTACCATAGTGAAGTACATCCATCCTGGAGATGGTGTTGGTTACCATAGAAATGGACATCCATCCAGGAGATGGTGTTAGTTACCATAGCGATGGACATCCATCCAGGCTGAAGGTGCTGTTACTGACTGTGCTGGAGAAAAACACTTTCTTTCTGGACTGTGTGGCTGAGGACAGGAAGATCAGAGATGTCAAAACTGACTTCCAGGTCAGCAGCCTGGATCATGTCTCCACGAAGACACCCAGCTATGGAATCTACGGGTGGCAGTACAGGTGCCAACCTTCTGTGGCCATCTACAATCTACAGTGGCCACTTCAGAGGACATAAAGTACACAAACTCAGAAAGCTAAAGACTTGAACTCTCATTTTAAGCATGAAGTACAATTTCAAGAGTGAAAATGATTTGTTTGGCATCTAACAAACTAGCTTGTGAAAGGACAGAGTTATGGTTTATACCCTGTCATGTCTTACTTCAATCTAACCATTTTGTCAGAGAAGTCCTATTTCTATCAGACCACATGTCATGGCAGAAAAACCCCAACCTCACCAACCATGCAGATGTCAGAAATCCGTGGTGGCTAATCATCACCTCTAGGCGTTCATCACTTCATTCTGTGTCTCCTGAGTTTTCTAGAAAAAGCTGCCGTCCTGTTTCTGATTTACTTTTCTGATTATTGCTTAATCAAATGGTTAGGAAATGATCACAAATGGCAAGTTTCAATGTTTTTCCATTAATGTGATTAATATCAGAATTCACTGGCTGTAATTAGTAAATGGAAGCATACATCAATGCGCATCTGTATACATAGTGCTCACCTAAATGGATTATGCTATACATATTGAGCTAGGATTCTCATCTGCCCAAATCCCTTAACAAACATTTACATGTCTTTATATATAATCTACTTTATCAATTGCTGCATAATGTTCTGCATTATGGATATACAATAATTTTAGACAAATAAAATGCATAAATATTCCAATTGTTTGTAATTTTAATCTACTGTTCAGAGGAAGGGCTGGCAAACTTCCTATGAAGGATCAGACAATAAATATTTCAGGCTTATGCAAACAGAAGGTCTCTGTTGCAATTATTCAATTATATTGTAGTGACAATAAAAACAACTTGAAATAATAAATTTAAAAATGAATATGGCTGTATTCTAATTATACTTGATATTCAAAATTAGGCAGTGGGCTGGACTTGGTCATGGTCCATGGCTTGCTAAGCTCTGATATATAGTTTTGATGTATGTTGTTATATTCACATGGTTTTTCTTCTTCTATTAACTTCTTTTAAATGCATACACACACACACACACACACACACACACACACACACACACACACACACACACTGTGTCAGATAAGGTCTTCATAACGAAGTACCATAGTCTGGAGCCTGAAACAATAAAGTGTGTTTTTACAGCTCTGGAGACTAGGGAGCTAGATGAACACGTGTGCTGTCAGTCCTCAGTAAGGGCTTCTTCCTGTCTTTCAGTTGCTTCCTGGTTCCCCAGATTGATAGAGGTTTTAGAGGTATAGGAAGAAAGAAAGGGTGAAATCTTTTGGGTATCTCTCCCTTCCAAAATTTCAATATACTTAGCTCAATATATTATTTATCTTTGTAAATTGTATAGTATTTAATCTAAAATATAATCATTTTTAACACTCTTGAGTACTGTGTCTTCAAAATTCAGCCTGAAAAAAAATTCAGCCTGTACTTTCCCCCTGACATCTTTCTCCATCCCTTTGCATTTGATTACCATTGTTACATATATACATGTGCTCACATTTATGTATACATATGAATTATAAGTGCAACCTGCTGAGTCCACCAAGTGTTGCTAAGACGTCTATGGTTTGGGGCTGACTACTTAGTGTGGAATGACCAGAACATTTGCTGTGAAATCGTGTCTTCCATACAGGATAGAGAAGTTGCATCTGTGAAATACCAACAGTGGGACAGTCTAAATCAGAACAGTAACAGCACCAGTTCACATACCAACAAAGGGGTGGAAATACCAAAAGCCCCACCCCTAAACATGAGTTATCGGCATTTAATGACTGCTTGTACCGCTAGTCACAAGGGCCCCATGACCATGGCTGTTCCTCTTTAAATGTCGCATTGTAAGTCAGTCTCCCTCACATGAGATTTGGAAGAACAAAACAGTTAAGTTTACAACACTGAATAAAAACATGGATTATAAAGTTATAAATATTAAGACATAATTATCAGATTTTTCAATATTATAAAGTCTTATCAAAGTCTGTGAAAGCCTCTAATTCCCTGCTATTAGCATTAGTAACTTATTACGGCTTATTTTATTATTTGGTAAGTTAGAGGGTAAATGTATTATTTTGGTTTAATTTGCATACCTTTGATTACTCATGGAGATAATAACATGTTGATTGGTGACCTACATTTTTAATCTGGGAATCTCCCATACACACACACACACACACACACACACACATACATACATATATATATATATGTATGTATGTATATATACACACTTTTTTTTCAGTTAGCTTACCTATGTTATCATCTGTCTCATTGATTTTAATAAGTTCATTTTACAAGACAGAGGTCAAGTCTCATTTACTTTCCACATTTGTATGTTGCTATGACAACTAGATGTGACCTCTAATACTCATCGTATTCTGAAGCACTTGTTCCACGTGGCCCCTTACTCAGCAGGTCAAGCTTGTTGAGGTCCAGATTACTAATTCTCATTTTGGTCCCAGCGGTGACTACAGCTTCTGTCTTATAGCTGGTGTACCACACGTGAATGGTAAATAAACTAATGACACATGCTGAAAATACTTACTCACTTTCTTTTGATTGTGTAGAATCTCTGACAATGTTATTTTAGTTCTTATAATCAAATCAGTTGATATTTCTTTGTATTGCTCAGGTTTATGCCAAGGTTATTCTCAAGCGGAAAAAAAAATTTATACAGCCTTGGCTATGCAATTGCATCTTTAGTGTACAAATCAATTTTCACCTGTTTAGGACAGATACTGTTTAGTTTTTCTAATTAGTGCCTTACTTAGCCCTTTACAATAGTATCAAATGTAGTTATCATCATAGCCTCGGTTGGAGTCATGTGGCACTGGCTCATTTTGCTATGTGATGGGTCTCTGTCTGTTTTTCCTCTTTTCTGGCTTCGCTCCTTACTGTATTCATGTAGGAGCACTTCCCCACATGGCGGGTTTCAGGAGCACTTCCCCACATGGCCGGTCGCTGCTGGGTCGGCCAGTCTTTACAGGTTGAGCCAATGAGTAGTGCACTGGATCGTGGAGGCTTCGGATTCAGCCTGGCTTCTTTCTTAGCTCTCCGGCTTTATGCCGCAAAACTTGGAAGGCTCCATCACCACGCAGACCTGACGTGCTTCATGGTTTCTGTGACGCAGCTGGGCGTCATCTGCATCTGAGAGTTAAAAAGCTCCTGGCGCATAAAAACCATATATGGGAATTAAGGACAACACCCCATGATGTCATCTCCGGGAGAATTTACTCAGGGTATCTGAGAAGCGTGGTATCTCGGGCAACAGAGATGAATCCTTAAAACAGCTCACATGTTCCTTCCAGGGATACACTAAACAGCACAGCTGTGCTGACGAGTTACCAGCAAAGCTGAGCCACATGCTACGATTTGTCTCTGCGTGTTACACTCTTGGGGTGGGGGAGCTATAAGCATGATTCACCCAGGTCTTCTCTTGGGTTGGCCTCCCGCACTCCTGAAAAGTTGGTCTCGGGGTGTCCTGAGCCTACTTGGAAGGTCCCTGTGGTTCTGAGCACCACTGTGATCTTGGCATGCGTGTGTCTGGGATTTTCATAGTGCCTCACGTAGCTCTTCCTTCTCTGGCAGGTCACAGGGTCACAGAGTTTATCACAGGAGACAAGCAGGATGAAAGATTAAAATGCTGTTGTCCTGAAGGGCCACCAACTGACTGGTTAACACACCAGAAACTTGTTGCACCCTCCTCTGGTTCCAACAGTGTCAGCCCAGCTCCTCTGGAGAATTTAGGGTCACTACTCTATGGCTTCAGCTTGGCAGCCCCTAACTTGCAGCTAGATCAGGACACTGTCACTGATCTAGTTGGTCTGAACCATGGTGTTCATGGGCTTTCAGGGTGGACTCAGTTGGGAACAGCTGTTTTACTCAACCCCTTCTGAATGTTTCATGGCGCCTTCATATTCTGCCTTCAGCATTCCCAGAGAAAGCTTCAAGAACATAGTTTTTCAGATTTAGGTTGTTTCAGGGGAAGAAATCCCTGGCATTTACAAAAATAAGGAAAACAAAAGTAAGGTTTTGCATTAAGATAATTCTATTCCCAACCCTAGACACCCAAAGGTGTCCAACCAAGACACAGAGACTTCAAAAGGTTATTTGGAAATAGCTGTAAGTGTTGTCATGGGGGAACCAGTTAAAATTCATTTTACTTCATCTGCTGAAGGAACTCTTTCCAATTCAGAAAAAGTGACTAGAAAACCTGATTTTGAAACTTAGCAGTGTGGCTTTAATTAGACCAAGGTAGGGGGACGATTTCCTAGGAGGTAGTGTCCTACAAGGTCCCACAGGAATGTCTAGTGTCATTAAGACTAAAATCCAGACCAGCAGACATCAATCCTGTGTTCCTTCTGTTACTGCCACAGCAAACTTCCTTTCCTTCTGCAGTGTAAGGTCCAGTAAACAGCCGTCCTCTGCTGTACACTAAGAGGTTATGCCCAGCTCCTCTTCCTTCCAATGCCACACAACCCAGTTCATTTGTAAGAACAGTCCAGGTAGCTCTGGCTAGGGTTTGCAGACCGCTGCATTAAACAGTTGGAATTCTGTCTCATCTGTTCTGTAAAATGAGGGTGACAGCAATGTCACATTGCAGTGCCACTGTGAAGGTGGAGGGCAGGAGACAGGTTACAATGTCCACCATGTCAGAATTCATGCTAGCTCCTGTGTGTCAGTGCAAGCATTTCACTTCCATGCCTTCTGAAGGAGGAAGGGAGCCAAAGAAATTGTTAGATATCTTCTTTCTCTTATTGTCCCCCGGCCACCACTCCAGCTCCCTAGTTTGCCTCCTGTATCTGAGATAAACACCATAAACTAAAAAAACAAAACAAAACAACAATAACAAAAAAGCAAAAAAAAAAAAAAAAAAAAAACTTGAAGAGGAAAGTGTTTGCTTCATCTTAAGTAGAGCTCCCTCCCTATGATGCTGCCCCTCTTCTCACTTCCTCATGTGCTTACCGCCAACCAAAACATTGTTGTGTTGATAGTTCATAACTACGATTTTGCGAGTCATGACTCTTAATGTAAATATCTGATATACAGGATATGTGACCCCCAGCTTCTCGGGTATTAAAGCTGATCCAGGAAGGAAGGCTGTTCACCAGCTAGCTACCTGAGGCTTGCTCAGCTTGCTTTCTTATACAACCCAGGACCATCTGTCCTGGGGGTGGAGGGGGGGAGAGGGGATGGAGGGGATGGAGGGGGTGGAGGGGGTGGAGGGGATGGAGCGGGTGGAGGAAGTAAAGAGGTGGAGGGTGTGGAAGGGGTGGAGGGGATGGAGGGGATGGAGGGGGTGGAGGGGGTGGAGGGGGTGGAGGGGTTAGAGGGAGTCAAGGGGTGGAGGGGATGGAGGGGGTGAAGGGGTGGAGGGAGTGAAGGGGATGGAGGGTATGGAGGGGGTGGAGGTGATGGAGGGGGTGTAGGGGATGGAGGGGATAGAGGGGATGGAGGGGGTGGAAGGAATGGAGGGAATGGAGAGGGTTGAGGGGGTAGAGGGGTGGATGGAATGGATGGGTGGAGGGGGTGGAGGGATGGAGTGAGTGATGGGGGTGGAGGGGATGGAGGAGATGGAGGGGGTGGAGGGGTTGGAGGGGATGGAGGAGGTGGAGGGAATGGAGGAATGGAGGGGTGGAGGGGGTAGAGGGGATGTAGGGGGTGTAGGGGGTGAAGGGGTGAAGGGGTGGACTCTCTCAATCATTAGAAACAAACTACACAAGATGCCCACAGACCAGTCTAATGGAGACAATTCATCATTTCAAATTTCTCCTGTGCTGGTCACTCAGTTTGTGTCAGGTTAACACACTGCTTTCTAACTTCATTGTCAGACAAGAGAGAGGCAGTGTCACCTTCTACACTCCCACTGTTGGCTGAGACAAGCAATTTGCCTTCTGTTTGAAACTCTGGGAAATTTTCAACTTTAGACAATATCCTGGCTCCTTGATACCAGGTGCCAAAATAGATTATTTTAAAAAATACTAATTCAGTTCATTTTCATCAGTCGTTTCTAACATTTTAGTGAACGAGGCACAGCATCTTCAAGACCGGCCATGTTTGCCACTGTTGCTCTGGTCCCTTCATTTTCTTTAATTTAAATTGTGTGCACAAAAGGGATTTGCTTTCCTGTACATGTTAAAGCATCAAGAATAAGTATCTGTGTCTCTGATAAAACACTCTAGAAAACTCTCAAACTTCATATCATCTAAACAGGGTGAATTTAGGAGATGGTGGCCCAGTCTTTATGTAGTGGAGTTTTTCTGAGTTGAACAACCTTATCCTTCTAACAACAGTTCAATGGCACAAGCCCAACAGACTGAATTTTGACTTGGTTCTAGAGAACATTAAAATATATAGCTCACCATCGAAGCTAAAACTAGTTCCAAACCTATCTTATTAATGTTTTAATGTTCTGTCTTTGTGGCAAATAGTCCTACCTTTATGGTTGACAAATTAAACTCTGTAGATAGCCCTAAAGTAGATTTACTGTAGACTAATGAATAGGGTTACTTTTAATATCCCATAATAATACCGCTCTGCCCAAACTTATATTTTATTATTCTGCTAACAGAGTGAATACATATTCATTGTATTATTTTATTACAGGGTTCTGGAGTCAACAGACTTGCGCACAAGGCATTTAAATTTCATAATTGTCTTAATGAATCATGACATGGCTATAATTAAAAAAAAACATAAACAAATTAGACATCCAGTCCTTTCCTTTACAATAGATTAAATGTAGCCAACCTAAAGGTTTCTGGAAACTACATACAGACATATTTCTTCTCATATGCTTAATATTTTTAAACCTGTATTAACACACACACACACACACACACACACACACACACACACACACACACACACACTACCACTTGGTTCCATCCATAGACTGGAACGTCTAGATCGGGAGAACAAAGATTCTTTCGTCAAAACCTCCTGTCTGACCTCTTTTCAGTTGTTCTTCCTAGAACTCCCACCAGAGCAGAGCGATCAGGCTTTGTGCTGCAGTTGTCAACCCTCTGCTCTTTTCAATCCTCCCTGGGGACACACTCACCCTTTAGGCTCAGTCCATACCACCTTCTTCTGAAGTCCCAGGGCATCTGTCATTTGTGCTAATTTGATCCTCTTGCTCTCTCATCTCAGGGCACCTTAATTCTGCCAGACTTCTTACTTTAGAGAGGAGCTTCCCAGAGCTCGACATAGGTCTCTTAGTTGAATCGAACACTTAGCTAATATTTATTAATAGACATTATGATAAAACCAAAGCCCAAAAAACTAAAAGTGGCTACCTTCAGACTTGATTAAAAATACCCCATAAGTTCTGTAAAAATGAAGTTGAAGAATTTACTTAAATTTTACATTTCAAAATAGTATTCACCTCACTTAGAAAATACATTTAGGGACTGGAGAGATGGCTCAGCAGTTAGGAGCACTGGCTGCTCTTCCAGAGGTCCTGAGTTCAATTCCCAGCAACCACATGGTGGCTCACAACCAACTGTAATGAAATCTGACACCCTCTTCGGATGTGTCTTAAGACAGTGTACAGCATACTTACATAAACTGAATAAATCTTTTTTAAAGGGGAGGTAAGTTAAATTAAAAAAATATGTAATACACTTAGAAAGATGTAAGACACAAGGTAAGGCACAGAGGCACGTGCTGAGTCTTCTGCTGCAGAACACCAAACAAGAGTCAATCCCCAACTTTAGACCAGATGTGGAAAGCCAACCAAAGACAGATACCTTTACACTAGTGAAGCATGACACACTTAGACACTAGGGACACACTGCCCTCACTAACCCTGCCTTATAGATCTTGGACTAGAAAATAAACCTCTCATCTCTGCTATGAATTAAATCAAACACATGAACAAGTAAACACAACTATAACACAATGCAGACCACGGACATGAAGAATACCAGGGCCCACAAAAATCAATCCTGTCATCCAGTACCATGGCTCTAATGCCTGCCTTACTTGCAGATTCAGAAACTCATGGCTGACCTTTCAATGATACGGTCTATTCAGAAAATGTCTGTGGATATTTAAGGGTGAGAGACTTCAAAGAAGCTAGCCACTACTGACTCACTGCTTCCAAGCCTTGCCTCATCTTCCTCCCTGCTCTGCCTGAGTTTCCTGGTTATCATTGGGAAGGTTCATTTTATGCCTTCGGAGCTGGTCCAATCTTACATGTGAGCCCAAAAGTTCTCTGGGTATATACATCAAATCAGCCTTTCAACCGCCAAGGACTTGTTTGTACTCACATTGTTGCTTATTTGGCAATTTAAAAATTCCTTCTTGACTGTACAATTGAGAAAAAAATCCTCCCCGGAACATAATGAATGAATTAATCTGTTTTATTAAATGTTGTGAAGAGAATGTGAAAGGCTGTCGGCAGCAGTAGAGTCAGCATGACAACCCACATTCGCACAGCTGGGAACACGGCCAGGACGAACACTCAGCGAGGCAGGTCTATGGAGGTTTGCTGTGGGGCAGAGCTGATGCTCAGGGTGTCAGCTTATACAAGCATGTGACACACCATTAAACTGGAGTGACTTGAAGGTAATGTGGTGGTTTGTCATTTCACAAGGACAGGTCTGGAGCTAGTTCACTCAGTGGCTTGTGCTCACAGGGTTGCAGACAGCCTCACAACTGGTTCTCCCACAGCACTGACTTTGATCCTGTCCCATGGAAGGAAGATGGTCACTTTTAAGACAGGGACAAGACCACTCACACGCCTTCCGTTAACTTCCTCTGACAGCTCATTAGCTGCAGTGGGCAATATGTCAAGTCTTAAAAAAAAACAAATGGCCCAGGAATGGAGTTAGACCAATTCAGAACAACATGGTCCAATCCCTGAAGTCCATGATACTTAAATAAAACCAGGGTTTCATCACAAAAGAAGATGGCAGACACAGCATGTTCCATGAAAGCACAACCTTGGAAGAGTTAGAAGCCCAGCTTCAAAAACTTTCATGTTCATTGTGGCCTGGAAATACCCTGAGGGTTTCAAGCAGAACACCATAAGCAAACAACAAACAAAATGCTAAGGAACTTTCAGTCTTCTATTCTTTATCAATTTTTTTGCTTCTCAACATTTCTGTGGGCCAAGCCTGTTGTTTACTTATTGAATAAGTAATTCCAGGACTCCTGTGCTCAACCTGCAAAGCATTACAGAACTAACAAGATGCAGACCTCGCATTTTGGGCAAGTCCAACCTATTAGATGTTGAACTTGGAAAGAAAAGCAAATCAAGAACGTGACCTGAAGAAGAGTTCTTGCTGGGTAAGGGACACCCACATGGTGACCATGCTTTTCCTTCTTCTCGTTCACGCTCGCACGTGCTCCAGAAGAAGAGCCCCTGCTGTGTTTCTCAGCAAAACGGGCACCTGTTAGGTTTGAAATACCCAGGCACCACACAAGGCCAGAGGCTACCGCGTCGGACATGTGCAGAGTTTTCCCTTGTCCAGATTAATCCTTTACAATTTACAAGATTGTTTCTCCTATGAAATCTTTTCTTAAAGTCAAATGAGGTAGATACTCTCGGCTTCCTTTAGTATTCCCATCTAAATCTAGAGTTCCTCAGCAATGCGTTTGATATACTTTGCCTGTCTGACATTGAAATGCCAACTCCCATTCACACATGCTCATCTTCCAGATGCCTTTGTCATAGCCATGGATCCTGATTTTATGTGGGACCATCCACTTTCCCATGTAGCTCTCCAGCTTCTTACCTCTAGATCATCAGTGCAGTCATTGGCATGTGCACTAAAGACAGCCCATGACACAAACGGTAAGACGTACTACAAACAAGGAGATACAGAACTCTTTCTACCAAGCTCTCTGTAACATCTGGATCGACTGGTGGCCATGTAGGCAACCGATGGACAGTCTGAGAATGAGGATACAGTGAAAGGCCAAGCCAAGAGATAAAGTCTGAACCTGGAAAACCTCACACTAGAGGTTTTGGAAGGAATTCCGCAGCCCCCACAGCTGTGCATTCACCTGGGTAGGGCAGCAGCATTATCTAGAACTCTCTCTTACTACCAGCTTTATTTTCTGGATCAATTTGCAAGAAACTCCTTAGCTCCGTGTGCTGATTTGCCCCCATTTCCTGTTCTGCCCTGTTTTTTCCATATATAGAATCTGACCAAAGTCTTCCTTTTACCTGGCTGAAGATGGATCCACGGATCCTACTGCCTAAAAGGTCTCTAGACTCCAATCCAAAGGTGTTCCTGACAGATGTGAGACTGACTAGTATTCATCTGCTACCTGTTCACGACAGAACCAAGAACAGCTACTCCTAGCCCCCACTTTACTCTTCTTGGTTATTAATGTGTTAATATATCTGTTTGCAAATAGGATTAAGAATTACTCAAGGAGACATTGTGCAGGATAAGATTATATTTTATTAGAGATCTTATATTACATATTCCCAAAAAGTTATAAAAATCTTCCAAGAGAAAAATATCAAAACCTGTTGATTTCAATGAGCAAAATAATCAAACGAAAAGTAAACATTTTCTCCTAGACAGAGGACCATGAAAACATTTCAGCACAAGAAAAACAAAGACACAGGAAGAGAATTACAATGTTTTATAACATCATCCAGCATTTTGTTTAAATCAATAATTTTAGAATGCTGCTATTTGAACCATGCACCTCTAAATTAAACTTTCAGCAAGTGGGGAGAGAGTAGCAAGACAATCCTGGTCCATGAGCATCTGGGGTGACAGGTAGGACAATCCTGGTCCATGAGCATCTGGGGTAACAGGTAGGACAAGCCCAACCAAACAGACCCCTGACGTCACATCTGAAGTGTGGCTGGCTGTCCATGTGTGCCAGAGAAACTCAATTGCTTAATTAGTTCATGACCATAACCAAAGCAAAAACCACCCTCTCTTCATTTCCCCGATGTTCGTAATGTGAAAATAACTTCAAAAAGCAGAAACTTTCTGGTTAGATAGAATTTCTGCTTCACCTGTGAGTAAGTAGCTGGTGGCAAGAACACAGGGCGAGCCCTCTGTGTCTGCTGTTTCATCATCATCATTATTATTATTATTACTTATGTGAGCCTCTTGTTTCATTTGGCCTCATCAGAACTTCTGTAGTGATTAAGCACAGCCACTTAACCACAGAGCACAGTGAACGTCCACAGGAAGGTACACACTTAGATACAACAAGAATATAGATCATATTCCTGGGATTTGCACGTGGCAATCCTAGCCAGCATCTGCAGAGATCTACAGAAGGAAGTGGTTTTGCTGTATTTTAGTTGCTTGTTCCCCAACAAGTGAGGAAGGGAATGTACGGCACATGCTTATTGCACGAAATTACACCCTTGCAACATTCCTGTCAACTCTGGTATTTCTTTAATGATTATAGGCAAAGGATTTTATAAACTCCACAGAGCAGTGAATGTAGGAGCTGCATCTTGACAAAGAGTCCATTTGACTATCAGAATAAACAGTGAGGCAGAAATGCTTTTCTCTGTAATGTATTGGAATGACAAGAGGTAAATGGAAGTTTAAGTCAAATAATACTAAACTAGGTTAAGACACTGAGGAGAATTTTTCAGCAGTGTATATAGTCAGAGAATCCTTTCTATACTGAAATTAAATACTATTATTCTACTAAAGAAACAATGATCTCAAGTGAACTTCACAGTCCTGTGATGGTGCGTGGGCTAGAGTAACAGGCTGAGCTTACCACGCACACATCTGGAACATATTCTTTAGTAAGGAACATGGAGATGAGCTATACACAGCAGATTTTAAAATAGTCTATTTTTAAAGCATTCTCTCTTTAACATGGTTTAACTACTGTGGAATGCAAGCAGTATTTGGATCTTGTGTGTTACAAAATCCTTGCTTCAACTTGCAGTTTCCTTGGCAGCAGCATATTTTAATTAACTATATTTTTCTTTCTTGTTTTGTTTTTATGACATCTCAGTACATTCAAATAGTCAAAATATTTAGAGTAACACCATCACAAATTTAATGACACAGATCAGAATGTGGCCAGCATTATCAAGCAAAAAAAATGACATAACATATGTGTCATAGAAAGTCCCCACCCCCTACCCTACCCTCCCAATATCCCACCTCCCAAACAGTAATATGGACAGTAATAAGATTTAACAAGACTTATAAAAAAAATAAGGCACATTTATTTCTGATATGGTAATTTAAAAATAGAAAACCCCACCTTGAAACACCTGTATCCAAATGATCTGTATAGAAAGACACCTTGTGGTACCTAAAATGGAATTGCTTCTTCTGTTTCAGTGACAATGGAATAAATTGCACCCATCCCACGTTGTCAAGTAATGAAAATACACCTTTTTCTACTGGCAAATGACTAAAATAACCACACTGTTTAAAATGTGTGGGTAGGAAAGGGTAGTCAAGAGGTTCATTGGAGAAGAGTGTGAAAACCAACTACATTTATCATAAAGGTTGAGGGATTACACTTTTCCACATATTTCAACACACAAAAATATTCAAATTTGTATCAATGATTAATGATTACAACTATTTTGGCCATTAAGCTGTTACCTATACTACCTGATTTTGCTTTCTACTTAGGTCAAATGGGTATTTCTTTTTAATAAAACATGATCAGAGATAGCAATACTTGTAGAGAGTCTCTTTAACAACCCTCAATGCAAACATACCGAGTTAGCATTTAACCTGAGACACAATCTGTTGAGGGCTTGTTGCTCAGCATTTCTTCATTTTTGTTGCTTCAGGTCACACTGATAATGGTATCGTGGGACAAATTCAGAGAAAGAAATCTTTTTTAAAGGATGGCTTTTTCTTCTTTTCTTATGAGATTGGTTAAAAAAAAAAAAAAAGAATCACAGAATTCATGTCCTCACAGTAGCCAGAAGCTAAAATAATGTGCTTAGTTATTGCACGTTAAATCAAGGAAGGTAACAAAGCCAGAGCTTCCACTCAAATCTGAGGTCAGGTTCACCTCAAGCGGATGCGGAATGTGCTGATCTCCATGGGACTCAGGCTGACTTCACTCACGTTCTGGGCCTCTGCAGGTGAGTGCATCAAGGACAGTGAGGAACGGATGAGACTTTCCACAGCAAACTTGTTGAAAAGTTTTGGTACCGACATCTAAAAAAACAAGTGACAAGATTTGCAGATTCAGATCAACCCGGAGAGAAGATTAGTAGGACATCTATAAAAGCAATTTAAGAAAAGTACAGCAAGGAATATATTTATACGCTGAAGTTCCCTTTTGAGAACATGAAGGAGAGAGGACATTACATTCCTGAACACAAACCATCCTGAACACAAACACATGGCTGTGAGTCACTCTTCTCTGCATTTCCTTTGGTTTTAATTGAGGACATTTTCAATACGAGAGTGGACATCTAAAAACCAAGAAATCCCAACAGTCCCAAGGACTTGAAAATCATCAGATTCTCTGGTCAATATTTCTCCATAATAATGATGGTTATAAGCCAATCCCCTCTCCCCCTTGCCAACAGAATTAAAAAATAAGACAGAGTTTCACAATAACAATGGCTCATTGTATTACCAGTCTCAATCTACGGGTACATTGGGAAAATATATTTATCACCTTGCCAGGTTACCCTAAAGTGTTCCTCTATTATCTTTCTTAAATCTTAATTAATACATTAATTCTAGAAGGTTCCTAGGCAGATTCAGATCATTAGTACGAGAGTGGAAACACACAGGGAAAGTGGGGTGAGCACAATCCATCAAGTAAGCATTCTTCTCAGACCTTGGAGCATGTGCTAGTCTGTAGAGTTGGAACAAGATTGCTCAAATTTGTGCTACAGTGTACCTGTAAAGTTCTTGCCGAAAGTTGGTTCTGCCAAGATGCTGGGTGGACAGACCTAGCTATGTGCAGAGACCAACCAGCTAACTACTTTGTTAGTCCTGGCTCACTCTGAGGCAGGAGATTGGATGGTCATCTTTCCAAAAAGATGCTGATGAACTGCCAGAAGACCTTGAGGAGAAAAATCAGGAACAGGCAACCAGCCAGCAGGGTGTGGACTCAAAGGCTACGTTAGCTCCACGGTGATGACTCACACACACACATCTGGATTACTCAGGAGACACAGGCACGCACTGATTTTCCCCAGATGTCACACCTGACATTACCTCGGCACAGCAGCCTCATGGTATTATTCAGTTCAGCTATTCCGTTGACCATGGTTTTGATGTTTATGCCGTAACATTATCACTGGGACAGTCATCTTCTGGTATTTTAAATCTGCCCTGGCCTTGGTGGAATTCGGGTTTAAACGACCAGGGCCAAGCTACATGGTATGTGAGCACAGATGGCCCAGAGGAGTTCAAAATGAAGACAAGAAGTGTAACAAGCTTGGCAGTCTCAAAATGGAAGACCCAAGAAATGACAGGGATATTGCCTTCAAAAGCGTACAGACTGCAGCTGACAGAACTAACTACAGGTAGAGCAAGTGACTTGTGGAATGAGAAACGAGCTGGCTCACAGGCGAGGAGAACAACTGAGTTTGAGGCAATGAAAGGCTAGACTGTACTGTCTGCAGTGAGGATTATAAAGCATACAGTCTTGACTAAAAAAATAGCCTCTTAACTTACCTTTCCCCGAGTGGTGGAACAGGGCAGCCCTATGCCTCTGCTGGAGAACTGGCAATCAAACCCCTTCCTGTGGAGGACCAAGGCTGCCTCATCCGAATAACCTTTGCCCATCTGAAAATGAGAACACCAGTATATCACGAAAACACTGTAGTGATTATTTATAGCACCTCACACATTCTTTGGTGCTTGCACATTTATTCAACAATGGGATACTATTAATTCATCCCTTCAAAGGTTCCCCACTCACTGGCCCATTCTTTTCATTCTTCCAAAATTCTGTAAGCTTACCTCAATTTCCTGGTTATGTAACTACATGCCTTTGTTTCCCCATAACCCTTAAACAATTAGACTTCTTTTTGGACAAATATCAATACTGTTTTACCAAAGTATCCACAAGTAAAATCATTTATTATTGAATAAAACACACCTAAATGTAGTCCCAATTTGGTCATGTGATGAGTTAATACCAGCCTTAACAGAGAGGGGCTTCTCTGTGAAACACTACATTTGGGGGCTGTACTAACGTTTTTAATCTTTCATGTGTTTCTTCGTTATTTTTATGTAAGAGACATTTAAATTAAATTAGGTATGTTATGCCTGACCATATTTATTAACTTGATATGTCAATTAGTTTCCTACTAGTGATCAAGGGGGAGGGCCCAGACCCTTGTGGGTGGAGCCATCCCTGGGCTGGTAGACCTGGGTTCTATAAGAAAGCAGGCTGAGCAACCCAGGGGAAGCAAGCCAGTAAGTGACATCCCTCCATGGCCTTTGCATCAGCTCCTGTTTCCTGACCTGCTTGGGTTCCAGTCCTGACTTCCTTTGATGATAAACAGCGATGTGGAAGTGTAAGCTGAATAAACCCTTTCCTCCCCAACTTGTTTCTTGGTCATGATGTTTGTGCAGGAATAGAAACCCTGACTTTGACACCACAAAGCATTCTCTTACATGTTCTAGTGATGATCACTCATGACTCTGTTTGAGCACCCCCAGGACCTTACCTAATTCACTTGTCACTACACCTTTATAAGAGAAGATAAGAGGACAGTCCACAAAATTTCCAGCAGTATTTCTCCCCTCTCATTTCCATACTAAGTGAGAGGCAGCAGGGGATGAGCCCAACTCTGATCAGATTTTCCAAGAACAGCACAGGCCACATGTCCTCCTCATTGGACTTCCAAGATATTCATTTAGTCACAGCTAAACACCGTGTAGGAAAACTCTCTAAACTGTCCATAATCTTCAAGAAGTTAGACATTTAGAAACACACTTAGTAACCCACATAACACTCTTCATTGTATTCCGGCAGCGAGGGCTTTAGACAATCCCACACTTCACTGCAAGTCCTAAGACAGAAGAAAGTAACCAGTAAAGATTCATTTTTCAGGACACTCATTAAAATGCCCAGTGAAAGTTCTTGGTGTTGATCAACAAGATAAGATAATGAATGTTAAGGGAAGGTGAGCAGTTGTTATTAGATATGTAAAACAAAGACCACCCTAACCTTCAATTTTCACCTTTTCAGAAGCTAGGGAGATCAATAAAGCACCAACCAATTCTTATAAAAAAGGAAAAACAAAAACCTCAAAGTGCCATTTATAAGAAGAGGGTAGTGGTGTAAGCAAGTGGAGAGGGAGAGAGAGAGAGAGTTTCACATTAGAAGTGACACTGACTTTGAAATGATTGGTTAACTATTTGCAAGAACACAGTTAACCTTAAAAAAACAAATCAC
This sequence comes from Micromys minutus, assembly GCF_963924665.1. Taxonomy (NCBI): domain Eukaryota; kingdom Metazoa; phylum Chordata; class Mammalia; order Rodentia; family Muridae; genus Micromys; species Micromys minutus. The sequence goes on along the minus strand of NC_137954.1, from coordinate 52,121,900 downwards.
ACAGAGAACAGAGCAATACGTGGGAATTAAGTGAGAATGTCACAACATAAATAACAATGGAGTAAGTTGACAGAATGTGGGCTACATAGGATTTTTCAAAGCTGTAAAGACGGATGCTGGGCACATCTCTTTGACTTGCTCTGTTGCAAGAGTAATTTGCAGGTCCACCCTGCAGAGCTCTAACTCATGATCTGTGTTCCCTAAGCACTGCAGGGATTTCACTGACTCATATATTTGAATGTATGTTCAAGAATTGGTAGAATTGTTTGGAAAGGATTAGGAGGTGTGGCCTCATTGGAGAAGGTGTGTACAGAGGGTGGTTTTAACGTTTACACACCATTTCTAGTTTGCCTTCCTTTCTACATCCCCTAGTTGTTGTCTCAAAATGTGGGCTCTCAGCTACTCCCGCAGTGCTCTGCTGGCCTGCCTGCTGCCATGCTTCTTGCCATGATGATGGACTGAAGCTCTGAAACTGCAAGCATGCCCCAAGTAAAGGCTTTATTTGTGTATGTTACCTTGGTCATGGTGTCTTAGGACAGCAATTGGGAAGTAACTAGTATAATAACTATGTCTTTCAGCATCTTCCTTAAAAAGTTATTCTTTCTTGATGCCCTGGAATTTCCTGCTTAGTATACTCTGGCAGTGTTCATGTTACCCAGGTTTCAAACCCTTAAAGAAGCTTCACATGAAGTGTCTGATAGAAAAGTGAGGACAGAATGATCAAGAGAAGGCAGCTTACAGAAGTGAGGGTGATGAGGCACGTTAGGTGAGAAAGTTAATAGGCACATTCGCAGCAGCAGCTGGAATGAGCTAGCTCACACCACACTCTGTGACCGGGCTCCTAAGGCATCTGTCATCTCATTACAAACACAGAGGATGGAATTACTTTTCAAACACAGACAGCGCAAATGTAGATATGCCTATATAAAAACATGCACTCATCTACTAATGGAATAATTCCCACACGTTTGGAACTTTCGGAAACAAAAACAGTAATTCTTAAAAAAAAAAATCAAGTAATTTCTTCTCATTCCATAAACAGGACTCAGAAACAGACCTACTAGGGTGTTTTATGTTAATTTAATCTCTAACCCTTATTTTAAATGGAGATAACCTATTAATTTCTAATCTCAAAAGGAAAGGATTTTTTAAATTTTTATTTTAAGCTATTTTAAATAAATTATATTAAGTAATCATTCAAATTGTTATTCAATGTCTAGGCTCTGCTATCCAGACAGACAGAATCAGAATCATCAAGTTGAGTACATTTGTTAAAATCTGTTTCTGAAGATCACAGGCACGAGAGAACCTGAGCACTAGCACTGAACTTAACCAGAACCTCCTCCACCGACCTGTGACCGCTACTCTCACCGCACGCCCAGCCCTCCCCTGGCCTCTCTCACTGCACACCCAGCCCTCCCCTGGCCTCTCTCACTGCACACCCAGCCCTCCCCTGGCCTCTCTCACTGCACACCCAGCTCTCCCCTGGCCTCTGTCACTGCACACCCAGCCCTCCCCTGGCCTCTCTCACCGCACGCCCAGCCCTCCCCTGGCCTCTCTCACTGCACACCCAGCCCTCCCCTGGCCTCTCTCCCTGCACACCCAGCCCTCCCCTGGCCTCTCTCACCACACGCCCACCCCTCCCCTGGCCTCTCTCACCACACGCCCAGCCCTTGCTCTCTCACTGTCTCTGAACCCATAATTATTTTATCCATGATCAGCAAGGGCAACCAGATGAAATTTATAATAGAGTGGCCAAGGATGGGGACCAGAAAGAAAAGGTGACCATGATGCCACTACTTAGAGCTAGCAGGAGAAAGAAACAGTGCCTTCGTTAGATCTACTGGGAAACTGTTAACTGACACACAGGCAGTGCAAACCGTGGGTCTCCCTTAGACACCAATATCTACATCAACAGGGCTCCGTGGGGAAGGAGTTACAGTATCCAGATGATTCCCACTGTTACACACTGAATGCTGGCAGCACACAGAGCCAGACAGCCAACTCAGAACTCTGAAATGGAAGGTCTGATTCACCTGCCAATCCTCCCTGGCTCTGCACTGTTACTTCTTTGGCATCTTCTGGAGTTCTAATGGATACATTTTTAGGCAACATCTTTGTTGAGAAACTACACCAGCTTTTCTGAACAATGACCTTTCCTTTTGTAAAGGTTAAGGGACAAAGAAAAACTTTTTATACCTTTCAATGGATCAACAAATCTCGGCTCTAAACTCAGAACACATGCTCCGAGTCCAAAGCTAACACAGGGCCTCGCTAATAAAGCGGATCATGCAGAAACAGCCTCATATCTTCAGTTCCGGATCCACGTCTTCATGGGACAATGCTGCTGACATTTCAGTTCTTCCTGTTCAAATCTTGATGCATGCTTGTTCTCTGTTCCCTCTGCCCCAAATCTCTCCTTGCTCCTCACAGTCGCATATTGTAAGCATCATAAAAACCTTGGGGCAGGATGGCTGACACATCCCCATTTCATAGACTAAGCTCAGTTAGGAGTCGTAAGGTCCATGAGAAGGCAGGTGACTGTAGTAAGAAGAGTGTAGCACGGGCAGAGCCCAGATGCACAAGGGCATCAACTAATCTGGGAGGCAATGAGATTTTTCACATGCATGGTGCCGGGTGGCCTTAACTGTCATGCACGGGGAAACCCCAGAGTAGCTGTCCTTATTAGCTTGGTTTGTGGCTACGTCTGAGAGGGATTCTTTTGTCTGACTGATATAGATGGATACAGTCCGCTGTGGGTAATCCATTTCCCAGACAGGTGGTCCGGGGCTAGAACAGAACATTAGCTAAGCAAGAGACTGTGAGTAAGTCAACAACAGCCCTCCATGGCTTCTGCTCTAGGTTCCTACCTTGAGTTCCTGCCCTGACTTCCAGAACAGGAAGTAATTAAACTCCTATAATGGAAGACAGCCTACAAAAACACCATTAAGAAGTTACCATTAAAAAGTAATGATGTGAAAAACAGGCTGATCTTTGACTACAGAGGTGACTCTACTCTTCACTGAGTGACTTGGGCGACCAGGTCTTTAACACAATTCCAGGAAAGGAGTCATTGATAAATAAAGCCGAGGAGACACTGGTCAGAATTCCCCCACTGCTAGAACCCTTGCATTAGTTGCTTCAGGCTGCTAATGACTGACCCCTGTACCTATGTCAAGACCTGCGCTGTGGAACCAATCCTGCCCTCTGTGTTTTTGTTCCCTTTCACCTTATGAATTAGTGACATGTTACCTCAAAGACACTACCTACCCCTCAGCTGTTCTTTCCAAGGGCTACTCTGATCTTCATGGGTCAAAAAGACATAGATAGAACTCTAGAGGGAACAGCCTCCCAACACACTTATTCATATGAAGTTCCATCCCGAATGGGCTCTGATCAAGGCAGGAGCCACAGCAACGGACAGAAGACCTAAGTTCCCATACTCTGGCCACTGGTACCGCTCATATCTTTCACATTTGCTCTTCATTCTGCCGAAAGTCTCCTCTCACTGAAACCTGAATGGAAGGGGCCTAAGCAAACATACATCACCTTCTCTGAACTGCTCCTGGCCCCATTTGCTGACCCTCACTCTCACCATCATGTAACAAGTTTATCGAGTTTTTCTTCTGTAGTTTTCTTTCTCCTCCCATGAGAAACTACACCTGAGGAGTCAAGGCATCTGTCTGTCTGTTGCTAGCTGTGAGTGTAGTGCCTGGATAACAGCTAGGATGCTTAACACCTTCTGCATGTTCATCTCACATGGTCATGTTTGTGCACAAACACACACACACACACACACACACACACACACACACACACACACCTATGCAGTGTTTTCATTATTTCAATGCATAGTCTGGTGTAAGTTCCTTATCTTGGATATGAAGTCTGTAAATGCCTAAACATCCACAGTGTAGACAGCCATCCTTTCTTACTCTGTTGAGTGCAGCCCAGCCTTCACACTGAGTCTGTTTGCTACAGTCAGCTCCTCAGCAGCTTGCAACATCTTAACCGTTGCCTGGCACTTGATCTGTCACCAGTCCACATGCGATCTTTGCTACTTTAAAATCTGGGCAAAACTGAAACACACTAGCAGTTACACTGCAAACCTAATCCCAGGATTTCTCAAAGATCCTGAAAGTTAGTTCTCAACACAAGGGCCAAAATTTGCAATGTTTTCAAACAAAAGACATAAAAACACATTCTGCATTTCTCTGACTTTGAGAACACTGGCTAACAAACAGAAGTCAGTGAAGAGTCTGTGTCCAGAACTGAAGAGCCTAACTCTGCCTGCTATCATGAGACCCGAGGCTGGCAGAGGTTTCCACGTGTGGCAAAGGGACAAACTCCGATCCATTTTCCACACAGGACTGCCCTGAGAGGTGAAAAAATGAGTACTGAAATATTTGCTAAACCAGAGAAACTGTCATATTAACAGCATAGTGGCCAAAAAGGGACATTCTTGTAATTATTTCACAGTGCACAGGATGTGCACTTAAAATAACTACATATTACTTTAAAATCTTCATTCATCTATGTGTGATGTTGCTCTTTGTGTGTGTAAACGTACACCTAGAAGTGTGGGGGAGGGCCCCAGGAGTTTAGTTACAAGCAGTTATGAGCTTCTCATCTGGGTTCCTGGGAACTGAACTCATGTCCTCTACAAGAGCAGGCTGCTGAGAACTTCTCCAAAGCTTCCCCCTTGAACCAAGTATAGAACATGCGAAGCAAGTCCATGCAGACGTATTTACCTTTGATTGTATTGTCCGTAGATTAACCAGATGGATATCACAGGGTAGAGAGGACTGCAGCAGAGGAAATTCACTCAGCAGCTCAAAGGTGGAGGAGGGGAGCTGGCCACTTAGTACCATGGGGAGAAAGGGGTGGTTGAGGAAGGACGAAGTCATGTGGCTGAGGAGGGAAGGGTAGCTGACTGGACTCTTCTTGTCTTCTTCCTGTCAAGAAGAAGCACACACGCTTACACGTTTTATATCTTCAGTACTCATCAAATCAATTCACTGTCTGACAAAGTTTAATTTAAAAATACAGAAACACTCTGAAGTATATTCACAAATGACTGTCACAGAAAATACACAGTAGAGTGTCAAGCTCGCAGGACACAAGCCAACAGTGTCTAATAACTCACACTCTAACCACCTCCTGCACCTAGTTAACACGGAAGATACTAAAGACAGATTAATAACTCACACTTTAACCACCTCCTGTACCTAGTTAACACAGAAGATACTAAAGACAAATTCCAGTTCTGATGAGAAGCTTTTTATGAAAACTCCCAACCTACCACAAACCCTTCAAAGTCCAAGAAACATAATGTCACATATCTCACACAATGTCAAATGTCACACCCTCCTTGAGGTGTTGCCCATGTACATGCTAAGCTAGAATGTATCTATCTTTATGAGGCAGATTTATATATGTCAAACATCAAATAAATCTACCAGGGTTAGGAACCTGGTAAGCTAGATAATATAAAACACTGAAAAATCAGCTGGGCCATGGGGGCACATGCTTTTAAGCCCAGCACCCAGGAGGCAAAGGAGGCAGATCTTTGAAAGTTTAAGGCCAGCCTGGTATTCAAAGTGAGTTCCATGACAGTCAGGGTCACACTGAGAAACCATGTGTTGAGAGGGGTGGGAGGGAGGGAGGGAGGGAGGGAGGGAGAGAGAGAGAGAGAGAGAGAGAGAGAGAGAGAGAGAGAGAGAGAGAGAGAGAGAGAGAGAGAGAGAGAGAGAGAGAGACAGAGAGAGAGAAATCTGAAAAATCAATGCCTAGGTAAACCCTTAGCCAATAATGCCCAAGGAATAAAAAGACATTTGGGAAGCTACATTTTATGTATTTAACTTTTAAAATGACTGATATCTTCGGGTTTTTGCATCTTTTGTGTGATATAGTACACAAAGATTTGACTTGTGTATCTGTGTGGAAAGACTAGATTTTTAAGATACAGAGCTTAGACTTCAGAATATCAGATTAGCATTGGACAAAAAGGTGCTAGTAACAGGTGATTTACACTGTGTCAGAGGCCCAGGTAACAGTCCATGTCGTTACAATTTAGACCATGGAGAGAAAAATACTTAAGGGGATCAGAGGGATGTTGCAGTATTAAAATTCTAACAGAAAGTTAGTTGTGAAAGAATTGTATTAAAATGTATCAGTTTCACTTCCTTGGAAAAGAGTGAGTAAAGCACAGAAGGCTTCTCCAATCACACTGCCTTTCAGTGCAGCTTATGGAATAACAGGACTGGAAAGGGAGCGTGTTCCAAAAGGCACTTACCCGGACTCCTGGACCAAACCACTCCATCATCTAGGTCAGCACTGCTGACAAAATCATTTCTGAGTAATGGAAGATGAAAGATTCCAACAGAAAGAAAAACACAGACTTACAAGATTCAAGAGGTGTTCGCTCATTTCTAGGTCACTAGGAAACACTCTATGGCTTGTGTTCTGTATTGGAGGGATCCTGACACTTGGGGACAGAGGAGGTGCTTCACTGACGAATCATCCATTTGTAATGCTAAGCATCTGTACCAGTCATCCAAGCCAAATTTGTTCTCCTGACCCTGTTGTTTCCCTGCTTGGGCTGTCCTTACAAAACACATCCATTGGTCCTACCCCAAATCCACAGAACTAAGTGCTCCAAGCATAATACCTTGGCAACATAAAGCAGAAACCTGCAGATAAGACCCGAGGACTGTGCTACTGGCTGCTATGTGGATCTGAGCTGTGAGCTGCCACCATTGACTATCACAAGGAATAAACAAGGTTCAAAATCATAGATGTTTTGACAAAATGTTGTAAAAGGAAACAGTGCTTTAAATGCAACTACTCACAGAATTAAAGATCTGTCACTTTTATTATTCTTAGCAAAACAAGTGAATTAGGAGAAGGATGTAGTTAATTCTCTCCATAAAAGCACGGCTGACAAATAACAGGGGCTGGCCTGGCCAGAAATGAAAAGCCTCAGCCAGGGTTCCCCGTTCATATACTTTTTAATATCAACAGTAAACAGGGGCTCAGCAGGATGCTTACAGATGAATGGTTCAACTCATTAAGAAAGCAATGTTTTAAACTCCAAGTTTTGGGAGCAACCTAAATTTCTAGACTATCTTTCCAGTAGAGATGTTAACTGCTTGATTAAACTACAAGTGGATCTGCCAGCCATTTAGTTAGCGATACTGCCAGTTACTTCAAACACAGTTTGGTTTCTTGTGGGCTGGAAGTTTTCAGATTACACGAGTCTAGCCTTCTTTGTACAGCTTGACAATAAAGAGTTTCCAGCTGATGCTGATCCAAACCACACAGAAGAGCTGAAATCTTCTTCATTGTGGTAGTCGTTAATCAGGAGCTGAACTTCTCTGGATGTTCCTTGGCATCCTTTATTAATGTTATATGTGTTGTCTGATCTTTGAGCATCAAAGGCTTCCTCTTCACCTAATTGAACCTCATTGATTATGTTTAAGAAAGAGGTCTTCAGTTATTTATTTGTTGTAGATGGAACCCCGAGTCTGGTGTATGTGTTGTGAATTCTCTAGCAGTGAAGCACAGTCCAGCCTACCAATCGCCATTAGAGAAAATTATCTTTGCTTGCACACTCTGACCTAACACAGCATAATACATGCCTATTAACTGAAGAAGCCATGTTTTAGTATGTCTGCATGGCATGAAAGGTTTTTAAAAGCTACCTATTTAGAAACTCAGATTTCAAAACCAACAAGGGTGGGCATGGTGTGCATACCTTTAAATGCCAGCCCTTGGGAGGCAGAGACAGTAGGATCTCTGTGAATTTGAGGCCAGCCTGACCAGAGTTTAGATTGCCAGAACTACCGGGTACACTCAAGACCTTGCTAAATAGCTATTTGCTTTTTGACTAAAAATTTAAAACTCTGAGTTATGATGGGCCAGTGTTGCCATACAGAAACCATCAGCTGGAGCTGACATAGAACTCTCAATGGGACTCATGTCCTCAAGTTTACCAGGACATTCTGGGATGTGCCCTCTCAGGTTCACCAGGTATCTGGTCCCCACTAGCATAAGCATTTGCTCTTTAGCTTGATAAGCTCTCTACAGTAGGCGTGAAGCTGACCTTTCACCATCTGTCTTCCTTATAGGAAAAGACATGGCATCCGTAGCGTGACTGTTAACAGGAGCGCAGCACCATGTCACCAACAACCCTTTCTATTCTAGCCATTGCTGGAAAGGGGAGGGGCGGCGTCAAAGATATCAAGTCCTGAAGAGGTCAAAGGCAGAAATAATTCCCACTTGCCACTTCTGTGGCCCATCAGGAGAAGCAGTGTCTCCACTGGTACCCACACCTCACCTTCCACAAGTCTTTCACCAGCATTATTTTGAACTTTAGAACAGTTGAAATTAAAGACAGTCTAGAGAAGTTAAACCACAGATGCTTATCATTTCTTAATCAAGCGTCTTTTAAATCTATCTCACTGCAAATTAAAATTTATACTTTTGTCTCTAGTTCATTTTTTATTTAAAAGAAACTATGGATTCAAGCTCTAGAATCTATAGTGCAGTAAAAGAAAGATTTAACTAATATCGGATTATAGAAATACCAGATCAAATTTAGATCCATTGCTATCTAAGGAGTCTTGAATGGAATCAACAAATTATTTAGCTTCTAAGTGAAAGCTTCCTAGGTCTAAGATGAATTTTTATTGCTGCAGTAAACACAGTTTTGTATGTTAGTGTCAATAACGAGAAGAAACCAATGCAGCTTTCATGTTTCCAAACCAGACTCTTTCATCAGCGATTAAGGCCAGAAGTCTCTAGACCTGATACAAATTATAACATTTAGAATGAATGTGAATTACTTTTTCCCTAGTAATTCTCAATATTATAAAATCATTTGTGTTAAATCTTGCTTTCATCTCATCAATATTTGATGTATAAACGTTCTACACAGGCAGAGAAGCTGGTGATGTCTGCAGATGAGGTGAACAAGTTCCAGGAGTCTAAAAGGAACACAATTGCACATGAGGCTCTGCAATTCTCATTCACCTACACATGTGGGCAGCCATTTATATGACATATTGGATCCCCCTCCTAAATAGAAATGATCCTAGAAGCAGAGAAAGACACAGTCCAGACATGCTCACAATTTATGGTCCGAAGCAGGAGCTCAAGTAATCCTACTCAGACAGCAGTGTCTCAGATGAACTGGGCATAAGCAGAGATTATATGGGCAGAAAAGAAGTGAGCTCTGGTCTGAACTACTGCCAAGAGTTTCCTTGACAGGATGGAGAAGGGTGTGCAACCATGCTACAGAGCGAAAGGGCACAGAAGGAACTTGGCATCGAATGAAAACAAGTGAGCCCACAGCAGAAGCCACCAGCATGCAAGACACCTAGGTGACAAGGGACTCAACATGAGGGGTCCAAAAGCCAGTGGTAAATTTTTGGTGTCTATACTGACATCAGTGAGAAGATAGGTTGCTCATGGGAGTTCAGCTTGTCCAACTGCTTCACGAAGTGCCGAGGTTTTATGTAGGTTTTATGTCACAAATACTGACCCGCCACCAGGAACAGCAGTGAGCCAGCGGTGAGCCAGGGACACAGGACTGTCAAGGAGACATTCCGACTAGCCGGGGTGCAGGGAGATCTCTGCTAAGCGTGCAAAAAAGTGGGGTCTCCTGGTCCCCTCCCTCCTCACCCCAGCTTGCGCCAGGGAACCAGTAACCCTGCATCTACCTATTCCCAGCCAGAAACACAGTATGAGGAACACACACTCAGACCACCCGCCACCAGGAACAGCAGTGGGACAGCAGTGAGCCAGCAGTGATCCAGAAGTGATCCAGGGACACAACACTGACAACAAGATGGCAAGAGGAAAGGGAAAGAACGTACCCCAGGGAAAGAAAGACAACCTGGCAACACCAGTACCCAATTCTCCCATCACAGCAAACAGCGGAATGACAAACACACCAGAAAAAGAAGATGCAGACCTAAAATCATACCTAAAGACGATGATAGAGATCCTTAAACAAGAACGGGAGGAAAAACATAAAGAATTAAAAGCTTTTAAAGAGGAAACAAGAAAAACACTCAAGACAGAGCCCGGCCCATTTGCCACCCGGACCGGCAGTTCGTAAAGGCTGAAAAACTGGTGAGTAGGAGATCTAGGCAGCCAGGGAGCAGAGAGATCTCTGTGGAGTGCACACGCAAAGCGCACCCTCCAACCTGCCTGATCCAGGGACCAGGAACAGAACTTTGGAACTTCTGTTCCCACCCGGTGACTCTGAGGTATAGAACAGGGCTCGGACCATCTGCCACCTGGACAAGTGGAGATCCAGGGACACAGACCAGATACAAGGGAAAGGCAAGAACATATCACTGACAACAAAATGGCAAGAGGAAAGTGAAAGAGTATATCCCAAGGAAACCAAGACAACCTGGCAACACCAGAACCCAGCTCTCCCATAACAGCAAACATCGGAATGCCAAACACTCCAGAAAAAGAAGACGCAGACCTGAAATCATACCTCAAGATGCTGACAGAGATACTTAAACAAGAACAGGAGGAAAAGCAAAAAGATTCAGAAGCTTTTAAAGAGGAAACAAGAAAAACACTCAAAAAACTCAAAGAACTAGTGGAAAACACAACCAAAGACACGAAGGACTGGAAGAGGGAATTTAAAATGGAAATTGACACAATAAAGAAAACACTAAAAGAGATAACCCTAGAGGTAGAACACCTAAAAAAGAAATCAGGAGTCACAGAAGCAAGCATTTCCAATAGATTACAAGAGATGGAAGAGAGAATCTCGGGGGCAGAAGACAACATTGTAAACATAGACAAAACAGCCAGAGAAGATGCAAAAAACAAAAAGATCCTAACCCAAAATGTCCAGGAAATCCAAGACACAATGAGAAGACCGAACCTAAGGATAATAGGAATAGAAGAGGGAGAAGAGTATCAACTAAGAGGCACAGTAAATATCTTCAACAAAATCATAGAAGAAAACTTCCCTACCCTCAAGAATGAGATGACCACGAGCATAAAAGAAGCCTTCAGAACTCCAAATAGGTTGGACCAGAAAAGAAATACCTCCCGACACATAATAGTCAAAACACCAAGTACCCAAAGCAAAGAAAGAATACTAAAAGCAGTAAGGGAAAAAGGTCAGGTAACATATAAAGGCAGGTCAATCAGAATCACACCCGATTTCTCAACAGAGACTATGAAAGCTAGAAGAGCCTGGACAGACATCATGCACACCCTAAGAGAGAACAAGTGCCAGCCCAAGCTGCTATACCCAGCAAAACTATCAATCATCACAGATGGAGAGATGAAGATATTTTAAGACAATTCAAAATTTATACAATATCTGACCACAAACCCAGCACTACAACGAATTATAGGTGGAAAACCCAATACAATGAGGGAAAATACAGCCTAGTAAAAAGAAGAAAACTCCTAAACAAGAAAACTAAAAGAAGAAAACGACACAGACACAACTCAACCCACAAAAGCAATAATGGCAGGAAACAGAAACAACTATTCCTTGATATCTATTAACATAAATGGACTCAACTCCCCAATAAAGAGACATAGGCTATCAGACTGGATACATAAACAAAATCCAGCATTTTGCTGCATATAGGAAACTCATCCCAGAGACAAAGACAGACACTATGTCAGAGTAAAAGGGTGGGAAAAAAACTTCCAAGCAAACAGCCCCAAGCAGCAAGCTGGAGTGGCTATTCTAATAGTGAATAAAGTAAATTTCCAACCAAAGTTATCAAAAAAGATAAGGAAGGACACTTTTTACTCATTACAGAGGAAATTTGTCAGGAGGAACTCTCAATCATTAACATATATGCTCCAAATAAAAAATCACCCACATTCATAAAAGAAACCCTACTAAAGCTCAAAAAATACATCTCACCCCACACAATAATAGTGGGAGACTTTAATACCCCACTCTCACCAATGGACAGATCATGGAAACAGAAACTGAACAAGGACACTGTAAAACTAGCAGAGACTATGAACCAACTGGAATTAATAGATATCTACAGAACATATCATCCTAAAACAAAAGAATACAACTTTTTCTCAGCACCTCACAGCACCTTCTCAAAAATTGACCACATAATTGGACACAGAACGAGCCTCAATCGATATAAGAAGATTGAAATACTCCCATGTATCCTCTCAGATCACCATGGTCTAAGGCTGGTCTTTAACAACAACAAAGACAACAAAAAGCCCACATACACATGGAAACTAGACAACACTCTGTTAAATGATAGCAGGGTCAAAGAAGAAATAAAGAAAGAAATTAAGGATTTTCTAGAATTCAACGAAAACGAAAACACAACATACCCAAACCTATGGGATGCAATGAAAGCAGTACAGAGAGGAAAACTCATAGTTCTAAGTTTTTCCAAAAACAAACTGGATAGAGCATACATCAGCAACTTGACAGCACAGCTGAAAGCTCTAGAACAAAAGTAAGCAGATACACCCAAGAGGAGTAGAAGGCAAGAAATAATCAAACATAAGGCAGAAAACGACCAAATAGAAACAAAAAGAAACACTGAAAAAAATCAACAAAACCAAGAGCTGGTTCTTTGAGAAAATCAACAAGATTGACAAACCCCTAGCCAGACTGACTAGAGGGCAAAGAGAGAGTATCCAAATTAACAAAATCAGAAAGGAAAGTGGAGAAACAAAAACTGAAACTGAGGAAATTCAAGAAATCATCAGATCCTACTACAAAAGCCTATACTCAACAAAGCTGGAAAATCTGGAGGAAATGGATGAATTCCTAGACAGATACAAGAATCTAAAATTAAACCAGGACCAAGTAAACCATCTAAATAATCCCATAACACCCAAAGAAATAAAGGTAGCCATCGAAAAGCCTCCTAACCAAAAAAAGCCCAGGTCCAGATGGGTTCAGTGCAGAATTTTATCAGACACTTATTGATGACATAATACCAATACTCTCCAAACTATTCCACAAAATAAAATCAGATGGACAACTACCCAACTCATTTTTTGAGGCTACAATAACCCTCATTCCTAAACCACACAGAGACGCTACAAGGAAAGAAAACCTCAGACCAATCTCATTTATGAACATGGATGCAAAAATACTCAACAAAATACTTGCAACCCGAATCCAAGAACACATCAAAACAATCATTCACCATGATCAAGTAGGCTTAATCCCTGACATGCAGGGATGGTTTAACATACGGAAATCCATCAATGTAATCCATCATATAAACAAACTCAAAGAAAAAAACCACATGGTCATCTCACTAGATGCTGATAAAGCATTTGACAAAATTCAACACCCCTACATGTTAAAAGTCTTGGAAAGAACAGAAATCCAAGGCCCATACCTAAAAATAATTAAAGCAATATACAGCAAACCAACAGCCCACATCAAACCTAACGGTGGGAAGCTTGAAGCAATCCCACTAAAATCAGGGACTCGACAAGGCTGGCCACTCTCCCCCTACCTATTCAACATAGTACTGGAAATCGTGGCCAGAACAATTAGCAAAAGAAAATCAAAGAGATACAAATTGGAAAGGAAGAAGTAAAAACATCATTATTTGCGGATGACATGATAGTGTACTTAAGCGACCCCACAAATTCTACCAGAGAACTCCTACAGCTGATAAAGAAGTTCAGCAAAGTGGCTGGATATAAAATTCACTCAAACAAATCAGTAGCCTTCCTATATTCAAAGGACAAACATGCAGAGAAAGAAATTAGGGAAAAGATACCCTTCACAATAGTCACAAAAACTATAAAATACCTTGGTGTGACTCTAACTAAGCAAGTGAAGGACCTGTATGACAAGAACTTCAAAACTCTAAAGAAGAAAATTGAGGAAGACCTCAGAAAATGGAAAGATTTCCCATACTCATGGATTGGAAGGATCAACATTTTAAAAATGGCCATCTTACCAAAAGCAAACTACAGATTCAATGCAATCCCCATCAAAATTCCAACCCAGTTCTTCACTGAGTTGGAAAGAGCAATGTGCAATTTCATATGGAATAACAAAAGACCTAGAATAGCGAAATCCATCCTCAACAACAAAAAAACATCTGCAGGAATCACTATCCCTGACCTCAAGCTATATTACAAGGCAATTGTGCTGAAAACTGCATGGTACTGGTACAGAAATAGGCAAGTGGATCAATGGAATAGAATAGAAGATCCAGAAATGAGCCCTCACGTATTTTTGACAAAAGAGCTGTAAACATTCAATGGAAAAAGGACAGCCTATTCAACAAATGGTGTTGGTCCAACTCGCACTCAGCATGCAGAAGAATGAAAATAGACCCTTTCTTATCTCCTTGTACAAAGCTCAAGTGCAAGTGGATCAAAGATCTCCACATTAAACCGGGTACACTGAAACTATTAGATGAGAAAGTAGGGAAAACCTTAGAACTCATAGACAGAGGAGAAAATTTCCTAAACAGAACACCAATAGTTTGAGCTCTAAGGTCAAAGATTGACAAATGGGACTTAATGAGATTGCAAAGTTTCTGTAAGGCTAAAGACAGTATCATGAAAACAAAACTGTAGCCAACAGAGTGGGAAAAGATATTTACCAACCCCACATCAGATAGAGGCCTAATATCCAAGGTAGACAAAGAACTCAAAAAGCGAGATACCAGAGAATCAAACACCCTATTAAAAAATGGGGTACAGACTTAAACAAAACATTCTCAATTGAGGAATACTGAATGGCTCAGAAACATCTAAGGAAGTGCTCAACATCCTTAGCCATCAGGTAAATGCAAATCAAAATAACCCTGAGAATCCACCTCACACCAGTCAGATTGGCCAAGATCCAAAACTCAGGTGACAATAGATGCTGTCGAGGATGTGGAGAAAGAGGAACACTTCTCCACTGTTGGTGGGGTTGTAAACTGATACAGCCACTCTGGAAATCAGTCTGGCGGTTCCTCAGAAAAATGGACATAGTACTACCTGAAGATCCAGTTATTCCACTTCTGGGCATTTACCACAGAGATGCTCCAACATACAACAAAGATACATGCACCACAATGTTCATAGCAGCCCTATTTATAATAGCCAGAAGCTGGAAAGAACCCAGATGTTCTTCAGTAGATGAATGGATACAAAAATTGTGGTACATTTACACAATGGAGTACTACTCAGCTATCAGAAACAATGGCCTAACGGAATTCTTAAGAAAATGGGTGCGTCTAGAGAATATCATCCTGAGTGAGATGATCCAGTCACAAAAGAACAGACGTAATATGCGGTCACTGATAGTGAGATGCTAACCCCAGAAAGCTCTGAACACCCCAGATACAACCCACAGACTGTGTGAAGTTCAAGAAAAAAGAAAAAAAAAGAATGTATTTTAATTAAAATAGAACTGTATCACATCCCCCATTCCTCCCTCCAGCCCTTTCTAGTCTCTCTCCTATCTCCTCCAATTAATAACCTCTTTTCCTATATTATTGTTATATATATACATATGTGTATGTATATGTACCCACGGATATTTAATTACAACCTTATAAAAATATATTCGTGTACTTTTATGCAAAAATGCTTAAAAATCTGTACATTCATCTTTGTCTTTTAAAATAAAGTTAAAAAGAAAGTAAAGGAGCTGCTCACTGAGCTTCCTTGTGGATCTCTGCAAGCTCACACATGCGTGGGCACTGCACGTTCAACATGGAACTGCAGCGTGTCTTCACTTACAAATAAAAAATATGCACGTATAATCAATTTCTACAAAAGAAAAATACTGACTATGGAAGGCATAAAGTCAGTCTGATTTGTAGTATGATGCAGCCATGAAAATAATTTCACCCAAACTGCTTCCCTAAAATTGTTTTTGGCTACATAGTAAAGGAAAAGAAAAATATGTGGTCAGTTGTAGCCTTTATTTAATATTTTGGACTGACATATTTCTATAGATTTAAGCTAAATCTACCAGACAGACTAGAAATTTTGTTATCTCCTTCAATGCTGGGGAGAAAGAACACCAACTGAAGAAAGGCTAGTTAGTTTTTCCTACCATGTTCACTCCGTTTCTCTTCTCCAGCAGGATTCGAAACAAGTTAGCTGTAATCTTATTATCATGCACGCCCTGCCCAAGGCCACGGTTATCATCCTGCATGAGTCTTCGATCCATGAAGACTTCAATTTGACCTAAAACAAGGAAACAAAGAAATCTGACCAGGATAATTTTATGAGGATATTCATCAAAGACCAGTAAACAGAAACCCAGTTTCCTAGCTTTGAATTAAGTTTCCCTTGAGTTAAGGAGAAGATCCAGATACTCTAGGAGACAACAGGCTATCTTCTGATAATAAGTCAAAGTAGCTACTAAGAATACATAGACCACATTGTTATTTCGGTTTTCCTTAATTATTGCTTCGCAATCCCTCTCCAGTGGCATCACAGCTGGGAGCAGGTCTCAAACATGTGAGGGCAGGTCACAGTACCCACAACCCAGAAAAAACCAAAAATATCTAGCACCACAAGTTTGAACTTCAACAACTTTTTTGCAAACCTGAGTAAACTGCCCGAAACTTCTGGAGTTTTATGTTTTCAATCCAGTAAATCACAGAGATCTCTGTAAATGACAGATAAGCTAGCAAAAGTGAATTTCAGTTGCAATTTGTCCAGGAAATGTTTCCCAAGCCTATGTGCTGCGGGCTGGGTCCTTAGTTATTAGGGCTATTCAGGAAGTGACAAGATCAAAACTAACTCCAAAACGGAAACACATAGGGTTTCACAAAAAAAGGGGCTGTTCCAGGCAGGGCTTAGTTGAATGGGGTCAAAAGCTAGAAAGGTATGTCTTCTCTTTTCCCCTTCCTTCCTTTCTTTTCTCTTTCATTCTTCTTCCTAACTACCAAGATGTCAACTCACTACAGTTTAAAATCAAGAAAACCACTGTGATTACAACCTAAAGCCTCTAAGACTGTGAACGGAAATGTTTCTCTTACTCAAAGGCATTTTTGTTACAATGACAAACTAATGAATACGTCTCAGCCTCCTGTTCCTTACTGAAGACTGAGGGTACAGATCTCTTTAGTTCTCATAAAGCTCCATGGTAACTACTTGTCTAGTTCTTAAAGGAACACAGTTAATGCGGAGGATAATTAATATATTTGAGTACAGAAATGTTATCTAGTTAGAACTAAGAGTTTTCAGAGTGGGACATCAACACATACCAGAAGCCATACTGGAAGCGCCCAAAGACTGGGCGGAAAGCAGGGTGAGCCTGTGCTCAGCATCCTGGATGTACGCCATTGTGCTCATTGGGTAAACGTTGGCTTGAAGAGGCAATTTGCTCATTGTCCTTCTAGGCTGAATCTAGCAAACAAAGCAATTCTTATTTTGTGCACATATTATTCATACATATGATTTAATAAATTAGATTATCTAGTTATCTCTTTCCCAAAGCAAAAGGGCTTGTTGATTTCTGTTCTTGTTTAAGCAAAAAAAAATTTTTTTTAAATTAAAACACTCCTTAAAATCATATGCAGAGACACCACTGCAAGGCCCTCAGAAGACAATTTTCAACAGTGAAAGGTAGAACTTGTCCAGATTTTAAAACAGGCATTTCTATTTTAAGTCACAATAAAAAATGCCCATAGAAGTCTTCTAGCTTCCCATATTTGCATAAAACAAATTATGAAGGTATTAAGTATTCATTTTTTGTCTAGATCTAACTCTGCTTTGTAAGGAATGCTTGCCATCCCCATTCAAGATCTATCATTATTCTTGAGTCAGTTTAATAAACACCACAGAACCTGCCACCAAATCCTCTAACATATTACATTTTAATCTAGTGCTTACTCATAGTTAAAATTTTCAGTGTTTACTCTTGTTCATTTTAAATTGAGATAGTTCTGAAGTCCAGCATTCAGCCTAGGGCTTGAAAGCATGAAATGGATTTTACCTTTTGTGAGGCTGTCAAAAAGCCATTATGTGTTCAGGACTCAGTTATCACTGGGTTCTACTCCTAACACTTCAAAATGCTACTGCCTTGTTTAAACTTGTGAAAGTTTAAAACGAAACTCAAACACGGCAAATGCAGAGTTAGTATCGTGACTCACAAGAACCAAATAACTAGCAATGGAAAGGTGGTCTTGACTAAGATTATCCTAGATCTGACCTTCAGCATCCTCAGCAATGGTTATGCTGAGGGTCTTCAAATTCATACTTAACTATATCATGTGCAACTGATCTTATTTTGAGACAATTGTTTTCAGAAATTGGCATGACCCAAACCTGACATTCTTGTAATAAAAAAATGTGGACACACAGAGTGACAATGTGGGGACATCAGGTGGGAAGGAGCAGGAGTTGTCCCTGGGGAATGTGGCCTTGTACTCAGGCTGACTTTAGACAGTTGGTCTCCAAGAGAAAGAAAGAATAATATTCTGTTCTTTTCAGAGACCCAGTTTGTGGTAAAAAAAAAAAAAAAAAAAAAAAAAACCTCATGGCAACACTAGGAAAAAAAGCAGTGACTAAGACAAGAGAGGGATAGAGGAGAGATGACAAGAGGAAAAGAGAGGGAGGGAGAGGAAGGAAGACAAGGGAGCAAGCTGGCAGGTTACTGCCAAAGAACTGTGTTCCTCTGCGTGACTCTCCCCCACACCTGACCAGACGGTGGCTTTAAAATTATGGAAGAACATGCAGAGATGCCTCAGCTGGGCTCTTCCTGTGCTCCCCATGATGCCGTCTAGTTTTACCCAAGAACTACTATTTGCATAGGTTAAAACGGGGCTTACTATAAGAAATATTTACACTGTGGACCAGAAATAATATCAGTATCTTGCCTTATCATTGGCAACAAAATGCACAGTTTTAGTAATTCAGTTTTTACTAAGTTTTCTTTTTCCCATGTAAACCAACATATACAAATTATTTGTTTCTGAGATTTTTTAAAAATGTTTTCTTTTTGTACATAAGGAAAATAAATCACCATGGAGTCAGAGTTTCACTTGAAACCAAAGGGCCACAGCAGAATTAGTGTGCTAATCAGAATGTTCTCTGAAAATTTTGTTCTCTGGAGAAGGTTTAAAATTTAACTTTTTGCAGGAAATCATAGAAGAGAAAATTATTCAGCCCTTTCCACTTATAGCCAGTTGAAAATCAGACCAAGTAAAAAGCATATGTTGTGAGACTATTTCTATTCATAGCCAGAGATTTTTGAAATGCAAATGCTTCAAAAATATGCCCATGTTTTTAGTGGTATTATTCAAAAGACATGTTGTCACACACATACACTCAAAATAGTATAAATTAAGATTGCAGTCCAAAAGGTTCTCTTAAGCAAAACTAAAAGAATCTGCAATATACAAATAAAATAAGTATTAATATTCTTACCCACTGTGTAATCATGTATGATAGTTTTGATTAGGTGTGCAGCAGCCACAGTTCTAGAGTGGCACACACCTCTCTCTGTGCTTACAGGCACACGTGCACATCCACTCAATGTTGACAGATTCAAAGGACTAGTATAAAACGTAGAGGCTGTCATTACTGTGCCACCGGAAATCAATGATGAGTGTGCGAGTTCTTTATCAAGAGAAAGATCTCTTTCAATCCCCAATTATGTTTCCTTTTATGTATAGTTTTAGAAAAGTGTCTAATATATCAATGGTCATCAGACTTTCATTTTTAAAGATTTGCTTTTTGAAAAATATGTGTGTGAGACACACACACACACACACACAGAGGGGGGGGGGAAGAGAGAGGGAGAGAGAGAGAGAGAGAGAGAGAGAGAGAGAGAGAGAGCAATTATGTTTATCATGTGCATTTAAGTGCCCAGACAGGCCAACACCCAGGGGACTGGAGTCACAAGTGGATATGAGTCAGCGGCATGGGTGTTGAAACGGAACACCCTCCTCTCCAGGTGACACTCTCTCCAGCCCCTTAGCTTCCAATTTAATAAACAATAAAGTTCTATAAGTACATATTCTAAAAATATGAACTTTCTCAAAGATTTCGTCTAACTTTGGGAATCTGACAGTAAACCTACAAATATCTGTGAAAACTGTCTCGATTCTAGAAATAGTTGGCAACTTTAGGAATATTTTATAAATGACTCAAAATTAAGTGGACAACTATCCTTCATTAAAGTTACACACTCCATACATAAACATATATATCTGCTGCAACTACCACATAAATATACATATAAAATGGCATATAAATACAACCAGTGCAGTGATTTGAGAAAATTACCTGGTATCCATTTAGGTCAGTATAATATCTATTTTGATTATTGATTTTAGATGACATTCTCATTACAATCTCACGGTTATGCACATTCCTGATGTCCACAAGATTAGAAATTTCCATGGACTGTCCTTCTATTCCTAAATTAAAAACATACACATTAAGAACTGTTGTCTCCACACTCATTCCACACTGTGAAATCTCGTCTCATATATTTCCTTGTTGTCTGGTTCTTAACCATCTCTCATATATAAAATGGTGTAACAATTTAACGTTTTCTTCTTGAAATCGGACAGGAGATAGTATTTATTTAAGACTATATGACATTCAATAAAAGGCTGAGCGAAGGCAGGATAACATGATTCTGAGGGAAGGAAGACAGGAGTGAGGACAGACAGACCTTCAGGCTGGGCTTTTACTGGAACCTTCCCCTCTTTGAACCCCTAGAATCAGGAACTACTGAGTTTATACTCTGCTCATTCAACATAGGGTGTTACCCCTCTTCAATGTCTTATAAGAAGACAAGATCCCATGAGATAATTTATAGCTAGGGGTTTTATTAACATACTGGTATTTATGGATTGTAATTGGAAGGGAGCCTTAAAATTAAATCAATTTTATTTGGGTTTCCTTGTCCCTTTGGGTCTCCTGATGACATGATCCATTCTGCCTTTTACAACATAAAGGAGAAGGAAGCCTGCCAATGTGTCAAACTTAAATTTTTATAATTCTTTGCCGAATACTAAAAAATAATTTTTTAAATCAATTTGGCCCTCTACCCTAAGTGCATTGTTGGGTCCTCAGGGAAGCCTCTGGTCAATTTCAGAGATAAAGAGAGGTGTTGTGTAGAAATTCAACACATTTAGTAGAGATGGAGTCTGTGGAGGAGAAGTATCGCAGCAGCTTCTTCATAGAGGCAGGGAAAGTAGACAGAAAAGGAGACCTGGCCCTCTGCCAAAGCTGAGCCTTGTGATGTTCCAATTACTCTGGAGATGTGTGTGTGTATGTGTGTAATATTTGTGTATATATGTGTGTGTGTTTGTGTATGTTTGTGTGTGTAAGATTTGTGTGTGTGTGTATATATGTGTGTTTGTATGTATGAGTATATGTATATATGTATACGTATGTGTGAGTACAGTGACTCCCACCAGCTAGCAGACTCTTTAACAAGATCAAATACATTAAGGAAAAGAGGAAGAAGAAGGAAGAGAAAGGAAGACTTTCCCATGGGAGCCACAAAGAACCTACTTACTCCCATAGAGTGACAACCAGTCACAGAGGAGTCTTGGGGTTTTTGGAAAAGGATGTACATACTGTTAGCTCGGGCACTGCAAGTGTCTGCAAGTATACTGGATATTATGAACCATGTTTTATTTAGGGTTTCTATTGCTGTGATAAAGCATTGTGACCAAAGTTACCTGGGGAAGAAGGGGTTATATCAACTTAAATGACCTTATACAGGTCACTGTGAAGAATTTGGAGCAAAACCTGGAGGGAGGAACTTCCTTGCTTGCTCCTCCTGGCTTGCTCAGCCTGTTTTCTCAACACCTTCCAGGACAAAAGCCCAGGACAGCACTGCTCACAGCAATCAAGAGAACACACCATAGGCTTACCCACAGGATGATGGGGTGGGGGAAAGAATTTTCTCAACCGCGGGTCCCTCCTCCCAAGTGACTCTAGCTTGTGTGAAGTTGACATGAAAATAGGCAACACGTAGAATAAATAATAATACGGTACTGAAGATAAGAAATGGGCTGAAACCTCCATGAACAGAATCTGCAAAAATGCACAGAAGTTTGCTCTGATGCATGGCTCTTAAATTCAAGTCCCTAACTTGATGCCAACCTCAGTGTCTCCTGTTTTCAACTCACGGGGTTCAACTGCCAGGAGTGGGGAGGAAGTGGGGGTACTTTTTTAATAGCCATAAATCAGAACTATAAACCAGCTAGTCTAAAAGAAATAATACCTCCCCTACTATTCACAAGTTGTGTGTGTGTGTGTGTGTGTGTGTGTGTGTGTGTGTGCGCGCGAACACACACACACAATAAGGTCTTCTTTGAGCTATGATATACATCACTCTGGATGCAAACATTACTTTTATTATGTTTACAGAAACTGGAATGTTTCTGAGCTAAAATGAAATGCTTGTGAAAATTTAATGAACCTAAGATACACAAATACACAACATGAGGCTTGTGGTGTAGCTCAGTAGTAGAGTATGTACTTAGCATAAGTGTGGCCTCAAGTTCAATCCCCAGCACCAAAACCCTCAAAATTAGATCCCTAACAAAAACGAAAGTGCTTGTGTAGCTCAAAGGAGCACAGATGGTGACAGAAAGCTAATTCTCGCTTACTGGCAGTGCCTGCAGCATTTCTGCTGGTGTTTTATCTTTCCTTCTCTCTAGATTAGATATTCTCTCGAGGGTCAAAAGAATACATGAAGTCTTAACAAGGGAGAATATCATTAATTTCAATTCATGTCTCTCCAGAAAACATTGACAAAGAACATGCTTTAAGGGAAAAATTAATAATTTCATGTTACCTCTGGCAATGATAAATTATTCCATTGAGAAAGTCATCTTTCTCATGCCCAGGACTGTGCTCAGCTCTTGTTGTGACAAAAATACTTCAAGCCTCTTAAAAAAGAGCCCTATGTTCATTCACAAATCTGCAAGGCATTCATTTAAATTCTGAAGCAGGATAGTCTTCTAAACTACGTTCAGACTTAAAATGCCTATTATGAAACAAACAAACCCGTGAGTGCACTAAACGCCAGTCAGATGGCAGAGTCCTCACGGAGACTAGCTAAGCCTAAGCATGGCTAGGATGGAAGGCGGGCAGCTCAGTCTGCTGTCCCCAAATCCCAAGCTCCTCCAGAGAGGCCCGAGGGTTGAGTGGAGAGCACCCTAGAGGCCCGTTAGGACCACTGGTCTGTGCTCCCTACAGTGACAGGGCTTTCGAGGTTCTTGTGGGTTTTCTGTAATCTCGAGATAGAAGAGCTTCAGTTGTTCAAGGTTAACCCTGTCAATAAGGAGGAGCAAAGCCACAGCTGGAAAGGGAGTGGAGGATGCTTGTCCTTACCAACTGAAAGCAAGATTAGAGGTGACTAAGAAGGGTGTACAAACCAACTAGCAAGTCTCTCTCTGAGCTGCTGTCCAGGTCTAAGGTACACTCGAGCCTCTCCTGGAGGGAGGCAGTGTGCCTTCTCAGTTTCCTGGCTTCTCACAGATAAGCTATCTTACGCACCAACCTTACCTTCCGTTTCTAATCTCTGAGCACACTAAGGGCTGAGTCACTGCTCAACAGAAATAACCAAGACAGAAAAACACATCCTTCATAAACCAGAAATAATCAGGCATGGGAGGAAACCAAATTGGCATGTGATGAAGTGAAAGTATCTGGAAAGACAAAGGAATAGCGATTTTCATCATGGGCAAGCACACACGTGAACGTGGGCTCCTTGCAGCGTGTAGGCATGCCAGACGGCCTAACCTGATGGCACACACAAAGGACATGCCAGGAGCGAGCTCACACTGACATGGAGGCCATATTCTTCCCTGGCCACTTACTGAAGCCTGACCCTAAGCCTGGGAGGAAGTCACTTGCTCACAAAACCGAGGCTGGTGGCATCTTTACAAGTTCTATTTTTAAAAGGCCACTTTCTTTAGAAGTCAAGAAAATAATATGTATTTTAAGACTTGGCTATTCTAACTGTATAGGTTCGGTGAGATGTATAGTCTTTGGATCTGGTTAATTCTGGTGGTTTTCATTGCAAGCTTTTTATAAGAAGGTTTATTTTAAAATGACTGTAGACATAGGCGTTGTTCCACAGCAGTTGCTACTGACTGCACTACATGCCGTCTTAGCCAAGAGGCCCAGAAGTGACCCTTTGTGACCTCAGAGTGAGAGGAGCACAGCGGAGTACTGAAGCACACACTTGCCCATCCTCTGACCACCGCCTCTGAGAGAAAAACTCGGGAGAATATGCCAGATGTCCGTAAAGAGAGAAATGACTAGAAAATTGCCGTGCTATAAGGCACAGTGCTGCAAAGGACAGGAACTATCCCGGCAGACAGGCTTCCTGAAGAGAGCACACTCTTGTGTAGTGTTTCAAACCTTAGGCTCAAAACAGACATGAGCACCATGACACGCTTGTCCAGAGGCGTGGAGGTGCCTATGTACACACAAAAACATACCTACATTTCTCCTCCTGAAGAATGCATGGGGCAGAGAGACTCCAAAGGGCTTAACATTACACATACAACACATTAAACTGTGGCATTATTTGTGTTTATGAAAATACGTTAAAGCACTTGGAAAGAAAGACTAATTTCCTACATGTCACATTTTAATTTAGAACAGCAGCTTCAGATGTACAGACAAACAGTTCTGGCATCCTCAGGGCCTGTCCCCACAGAGCAGTCAGGAGAAGGGGGACAAGGCAGGGGTAGCCTCGGCTAAGATACATACTCGTGGAGAGAGCAAAGCTGGGGGTCCTCCTTACTATGCTGAGTGTGGGAGGTAAGGCACAGAGAACGTGCAGAGGTGGGGGGACTCTGCATGACAGCCGGGGTGGAGGATCAGTCCTGGCCAGCAAAACTGTTTCCACTTCCGCCCCTCCTCACTTGCACTGCGCCTGCCCACTCCCTATGTCTTATCTTTGCCACATCTACTTGCAGCTGTCTTTGCCTAACTTGTGCTGAACAAACTGGTGTTGGCCTCTCCACGTCATCTCACTGAACAGTTCTGAAATCCACAGCATATTTTTTTTCCCAAGGGAGAGACGCTGCTAAATCAGAGAGCACCTTTGCCACATCCAATCAGAGGAAATTTACTGAGAGGAAATGGTTAAGATGAAAAGCAAGAGAGCCCTGAACACTTTCCAGCAAAAATCCAGTATCTTGTAAGTGGCCCTCAACCTGTAATTAGGTCAAGAAAGGATGAGGGCATCTGGCCTGTACCCAGCTGGGAAAAAAAATGGTCACATGTCTTTTCCTATGTGGACCATAGCTTCAAATCTTTTGTTTGTTTGTTTGTGTGCGTATCTGTGTATTTAACCTGGAGTATGTGTAGAAACCAGGAAACCAAAATTGGTTTAGTAAGGGAGATGTCATGGCTCTTGGTTGCCCGACATAGATTACTGAAGACGCTACACATGTTCATTGCAGGATACTGAGAAACTGATCTTGAACTGGCCAGGAAACTCCCTGCTGCCTCACTTTCACAGCTCTGGAAGGTGCTAGCAGATGGCTGCGGGGAACAGACACCAATCATCTTAGTCAGTGCTGACCTCCCATGTTACCATACTGACCAGCAGGCAAGATGTGCCCCCTGGTGCATCTGTGGCCAGACTATTTACGGTGGTGTTCTAATTACTTTTGTGTCACTGTGATAAAATACTCCAGGACATATACTATACCTGCAGGTACAGTCCACCACTGAGGAACGTGCACAAACCCACAGACAAGGACGACCTTTCTGAGGGATGGTGCCACCCGCAGTGGGCTTCTACATCCCTAATTCAGACATGCTCACATACCAATCTTATGTAGATAATCGTACAACTGAGACTTTTCCTCTAATTACCTAGGTGCACATGTTGACTCTTATGGAAAACCAGAACCCTGACCACTCTTTTGATTAGATTTGGGATTGTTCCACAGAAGGAAATGAACGCCTGATGCTATAAACATAGTCAAAGATCATAGTAAAGGAGACTCTGGGCCCTAGATCTAGGTTGTTGTTTTGCTGTAGTTATATTAAACTGACTTCTAAAGATGTGTGTTAATCTCCATAGGCCTGCGCTGCCCTCAGCCTAGATCAGAGGAGCTTTTCATTGCAGTGGGTCATGGTCAATGCAGAGACTTAGAACCAACAAAGTCCTGACTGATCATCCACAGATGGGACATCTACATCACACTACCTCCCCAAGGCTCAGGAAACACTGGGGCCTTCTACCAGGACTGTCTTCACTACCACCCCTCCCTCCTCAGCTCGTCAGCACTGGGAGGGACTGAGCAGTGACACAGGAGAAGCAGGGCTACAGCAGCTACTGGGAAGATAAGGGCTGTGGACTTTCAATATTTCCCCGTGAAAATTATTCTCAACTTAATTTACCCAAGGTATGTATGCAAAAACTTGCTATGACAGAGACATGTGTGCATATGTAGGACTGCTCTAGTCACAATAGTGAAGTAATCAAAACAGGTTAGATGCTCACCAATGAATGAATGGAGAAAGGAAATGTGATAGATTAACAATGGCATTTTGTTCATTTGTTAAAATTAAGAAAGAGGAATAAAGAAACTGGAATTTACAGAAAAACAGGTGGACCTGTAAGTCACTGTGGTAAATAAAAGAAATCCCTTATTCTCTCTTACATGGCTTCTAGATGAATGACAGGTCAAGATTCTAGAAGGGACTATGAAATAAAGAAAGAAAAGCTTACGGGGAGCAGAGCAGAGAGAAACGTTACCAGAGCACATGTTAATGAGGAGCAGAGAGAGGGACAAGCAAGTGGAGAGATTAGAGGATAGGATGTTGGGTCAAGATGATCTGCAGTTGTTTCTCACACACAAACCCTGACCCAGAAACATCCCAGTAACTGCAGGCATGAGACAGACTAGGAGGAATGTTCCAGGCCACCAGGGCACCGGAAGTGCAGAAGAGAGTACTTAGTAAGGGGGTAAAGTTCATGTGTTGGTTACGATGAGATCTATAAACTTATAAAGTTTAAAGGAGGACCACCCCTAACCACCCCACCCCCAAAAGGCCTTTTTCCAAAAGAAAACAATGATTTCGTGAATCAGCAGGTTTGGGAAGGATCATGACACATCAAACAGTTCTAGTCTTCAAATCATCATCAACAGGAGACAGTCAACAAGACTGGGCACTGGCCTGGGAAGACAACACAGTAGCTCATCCCCTGGTCTCCTTGGTAACAATGGAAGAGCAGAGAAGTGTACCCACTGGGTACTGGGGAGCACTCTCAACCCGATTCCGTTTAGCTCTCAGACATGCTCCTGTCCCAGGTGCCCTTCAAAGAAGCAGGAAGTTCATAAATCACTCTATGTTCATCTCTCCAAAACTATCTGCCACAGAGCCACACAACAATTTAGCCACAGAGCCACGTAGCAATCCTGCTATAGAGCCACATAACAATCCTGCTATAGAGCCACACTTTTCTTCCTTTTCTACCACTTTTTATAGTACTTCTCCCAACTTACAAATTAGGAGGCACAAAGGGAGAAAGGAGGGATGGAGAAAGGTTGGAGGGAGGAGAGATGGAGGGAGGAGGGATAGAGGGAGGAGGGACAGAGAGAGGAGAGGCAGAGGGAGGAGAGATGGAGGGAAGAGGGATGGAGGGAGGAGGGATGGAGAGAGAAGAGATGGAGGGAGGAGAGATGGAGGGAGGAAGGGCGGAGGGAGGGGAGATGGAGGGAGGAGGGATGGAGGGAGGAGGGAGAGTAGGTAGTGTGGAATGGAAGCACACTTCCCACCCATTCCCACTCACATGGGTGCTGAGCAAATATAGTTTGAGATATTGGTGTCTGACTCGATTTGTAAATGACTATCAAATACCTCTGTCAAACAT
Organism: Micromys minutus; assembly: GCF_963924665.1. NCBI lineage: Eukaryota > Metazoa > Chordata > Mammalia > Rodentia > Muridae > Micromys > Micromys minutus. The sequence continues at coordinate 52,094,062 of NC_137954.1, read as the reverse complement.
ATTTTCCAACTGTTTGCCTTTAACAAAATTGGAGGAATACTCAATCAGGTTGACAGCCATATGATTGTTAAAATAATTAACCAAAAAATGTTTGATAGTCATTTTGTGACATACAGTGCCTGGCTCAGAAAGAGTTCAGTATTAAATGATAGTCCTGTAACCATTTTCCCATTATCAGCTTCCAACTTGTATAAGTAGTGCACCTTTGCATTTGGTGCTTATGAAAACCAAAAGGTATAGTTTACAGAGAGAAACATCCCCACTAAAGTTTATAAAACAAATTCTCAAAATAGTAATGTTTTATTTACATTGTTTTAATAACTCAATCCAGAAAGACGAAGCACTTAGAGCCTTAGGATGAGTTTTTAAACTTTAAACATCTGTGCACACATATATGCTCAACAGATAGAATTACAGTCTCGGAGAAGTCACAAAAAGTCAACCAACAAACAAGACTCTCAGACACAAAAATGCACTGTTTCTTCCTGCAACAGGACAGCAGGAAGAAAATGAAGATGCGGAGGTGAGGACTGCCAGAGAACAGTTTGTACGACCTACTTAAAAATTCATGACTGCAATGAATTACCACCCGTGGATGTCTATTTTTAAATGTCACTGTTAACTAAAATGACGTACTTTGCAGTTATTTAAATATACAAATAAAAATATGATACACAGGTGGCACAGAGCCCTTCACCTGGGGACCAAGGTTTGACCTAGCTAACCCCCTTTTTCCTTCCTAAGACCTAGAATCCTATAACTCACCCTACACCAAATCTTCCACTTCTCTTAACTCCAATGAACATTCTTTGGTCATTTTAATATTTTAAGTACAAATTATATAATTTGTCTGGCTCACTCTGTCTCTTAAATGAATATGACACTTAACAAATCACCCGGCTTCCTGTATTATAACTTTCGTATCCCCGCTAACGCTGTGGACGGGGAGTCTGCAACTGTTACCATTGCATATTCCCACTAAAGCCACCGATGTGGAGTCTACAACTGTCACTGTTGAGAATTAAGAGCTAGGAATTGCTTATATGCACTTCTTATGTGCTTCTGATCCCTGGACCAAGTGTCGGAGATTAGCAAAGCACACACTTACCAGGGCTGCCATTTGCCCATTAAGGAGCAATGTCAGATGCAGCAGCTACAACCAAGACAGCCTGAGTCTGAACTGGGGTAACTAGAATGCTCTTATGGAGTCTTAAATAACTTCTCTTGTATGCCTGTAGGGAATAATCAGGTTCCGTGCATAGTGACTTATTTTGATTTTTAAAAGTTCCAATAAAAAGGAAAAAGTCCTTAGCAGGCAATTGCACATTATATTCCAAAAATGTTTTAATTACCTAGGTCTGCTTAGCTGTAACTTAATGGTTCCTACTCTTATCCAAATATAGAATATGGCTCTGGGGAAAACAGGAGATTGATTGTAAGCTATTTCAACATTCTCTTGAATCTTTTTAAAGAAATTAGAACCACCTCGGCAACACTCTGAGATCTTGGTTACAAGGGGAGCACCCCAGGGCTGACGGGCCCTGATGCAGGCATCCTTAGCAGACAACTTTAGAATAAGCAGTGAAGCAGAGGAGATCTCAGATGCTTCTGTTTTATGACGATTCTCTGATGGTCCCTCATAGTTAGCTCTGTGCTCTTTCTACAGATTAAGAAACAGAGTTACCGAGAACCTAAGGGATAAATCCAAAGGGTTATGAAGCTTTCTGAGAGGTCACAGAAAGGATGTACAGTAAGACTGGGCTCCCTCATCCTCAGTGGCAATACATCCTGAGCCTCTAAAAGTCAACATCAGAATGAACCCACTGCGTTTTCTAGAGCATACTCAGAACTGTGCAGAGAGAACCACTTGGTGGTTATAGCCCTCTAGGGACACTCAGTCTTCTGGGCCAGAGGAGTCTGTCCTCTGTGCTTTGGACACAGAGAGGGCACTCATTAGGTGCTTGCCTCAGGCCACTTGCTACTTTTAGCAAGATCCATTCCATATATGTAGAACTGTTATAATATGTTGTTGCAAAGAGTATAAAAACATTGCACTTCAGATATTTCCTAAGGCTGAAACATGGCTCCCACATTCTCACTCACAACCACCTGTGCAGAGAAAACAGCCTGAAGGGAGCAGGAATCTGGACGGAGGGCATTCAACAGATTTAGGACATAAAGTTTTTGCCAGTGGAAACATACATGATGTGCTGGTAACCCATAGCAACGTGGTTTTTCAGAGTGTGGTTGATGTCAGAGAACCCGGGCATTAAAGACTAATAAATACAACTGTCAAGAAGTAAAGCTCTGCTTGGCCGTGCCGCTGGCTCATCGGCCATGGGGTTCCTTTTGTACATGTTCAGTCTCAAACACCACACATGCTCAGATTGTATACTATTTCCTGCAGAAGGAGAGCACGGGGGAGCTTCAAACATCAACCTAATGAAAAGAAAAATCAATTCCTATTCCTCCCATCCATGTTTTCATCACCAGAGAACATTTTCCTACAAACGAATCTTCTAGAAGATGATCCAAAATAGCTCCAAGGGGTATCAGATTAAGTCATGTGGGTTATAAATGGAGCTATTAGTCACCCCCCCCAAAAACCCCAAGAATTTCCCCAGACATTGCTGAAGCTGCTCTGATCCTTTGATATTTCTCCCAGAGCCCTTTTGAATGTGGTGTGTGAGAGATAATATAAAGACAAACATATTTGTTTTTCTTAAAATTTAGTTCTTTAGTTGGTTTGTGTGTGTGTGTGTGTGTGGGGTCTGTCTGTCTGTCTGTCTGCCAAAGGCATTCAGTGTCTGAGGAGGTGAGAAGAGAGTTCCTCCAGCAGGAGTTAGGGATGCTCCTGAGCCACTCACCATGTGAGTGCTGAGCATGGAACTCGGGTCCTCTGGCAGAACAACACTGCTCTTAATTGGTGAGCTATTCTTCAGCCCTCAAACACGGTGTTTGTGAATAGCTAAATGACTTTAAGAAATAGTGAGCATTTCAACGGAACCAGTGGTTTTCCAAATCTGTGACGAATGTAAACAGACCAGAACTAATACAGCAGGAGGCTGCACCAAGGCTCCTCTACTCGATAAGGACCAGTGGGCCTGTGGAGTCTGGAAAGTGTCTGATTCATGTTCTTGACAGAAGGTATATCATGCAAAAAGCAGGTGGGACACACACCGAGGACTGCGGGGAAGCTTGGTCAGCTCTGCATAGTTGGGAAACTGAACACTAAGTACAGACTATCAATTGACAGACAGTCTATAAGATTAACCCTCTTTCTGTTTGTCAATGTTGCTAAACAATAATAAAATATGTTGTAAAACTAACAGATAACAACTTAATATAATGTCATGTACATGAGAAAACAATATTAATAATCCCATTACTCCCCCTCTCATTAATTTGGTTCTTGTATGAAATTCCATAAACCCATTATCTTGTACGGTAACTTAAAGTCTTAATTTGGGGGTTCAGAGAATGGACTGCTCTTGCAAGGACACACGCATTGTTCGCAGCCTGAAACACCAGGTCCCAGGGACTCAGTGACCTCTTCCGGCCTCTGCAAGCACCAGTGCCCATGTGTACATGTATACACACAAAACATAAGATAATATTAAAAATAAAATAGTGATAAAAATTTAAATTAAAAAGAAATTTGATACCAATAGCAAACAGGCTTCATTCACTAATACTCACCCAGTAGAAACTGGGCACGCTGGAGAGGACAGGGAATTAGCCTAGATGAACAGTTCGGAAGGTTAAATGATGTGAATTTTGTTACTCTAACATATCAGCTAAGAGTCAGTCCATAGAAACATATGCACTGCATGTAGGTCTCTTTCTACATACGCGTCTGACCTGTTGACTGAGCATTTATTTAGTCATCCAAATACCTGTAATATGTAGCATATTAAAGAACTCTTGGGTGTTTCTAAACACATAGAAACGTTATCATATTTTAAAACCCCAAATATCCATTTCAAGACCCCACATTCCTACCTCAAGTTTTAAGTGACTTCATAAGACCCTCAGTGAACCAAAACACACACGAAGAGTCCTTGAAGACAACAGAAGAACAACTCAGACAGTTGTGGGTCACAGAGCCCAAGGGGAAAGAAAGGCTGTCTATCCTGCCTGTGGCTAATTCCTTCTGAGAGGCAAACCTCAGAGGTGGGAGGTGATATGTTTTAGAAAACAGCCTTTTGGATGATTCAGGAGTCTCATCTCCCAGCCAACCACTTCCATGTTAGAATAAAAAACAAACAAACAAAACCCTGCAAGTGCTCAGGGCTAGAAAGAAGGCAAGGTTTATCTGTCACTTCAGGTCTCTATGCTGACCTGAGGGTTAATGCTGAGAACCAGAACACAGCCCAGCCGAATGAGCACGCTCAGTAAGGTCACACTACCTCACCTGTCATTTTCAGCACATTTCTAAGCACTCCTTCTTTTGAGCTACAAAAATCTAACATTGGCACAAGAATATGTCATCCCAAGTTTATTCTACCCACTGAGAAATTCAGAGGCAATATAGAGTCTGCACTAAAAAACACCAAACCAAAAAAAAAAAAACAAAACAAAACAAAAAACAAAAAAAAAAAAAAAAAAAAAAAACAAACAAACCCCAAAACCTATGTCAATACTGATTGCGCCCTATTCAGAAAACTAACTAAAAGCTTGTTTTAAGAGTTCCTCCATTCCCTAGAGGCCAGACTTGCAGAGATTCCAAGAACTGGAAAGAAATTATTCTCCTAGGTTTGGAAATACTTACATGGCAAGTGAGTGAATAAATTATGAGGGCTGAGAAAAGGTGAGCCCAGGTCAACAACCAGACCCCTGTGGCTGCTGGCTTGCAAGGCTGTTGAGTTCCATAATGAGAGAAACCTGCCCACAGGCAGCACTGCCAAGAGCTGTGCATCTGAACCAGAACAAGGAGGAGACGGAGCGCACAATCCAGGAAGGAAACACCAGGAAATAAAAAGGGCAAAGGAAGGCAGGCAACAGAGGACACTCAGGCCAGCAAATGGGAATGGACTCCGACAGGGGCCAGCAGCTGCCAACTGAACCTCACAGGCCCAGCTCCTGCTGCCAAGCTGCCGGTCGGGCTGGACAGGGCTGCCGTCAGGAGTAGGAGAGAGGAAAGCTATGGGAAAGATGACAGCCACTTAGTTGTGACAGCACAGTTTCCTGGCAGAAGGAAGCAGGCACGTCAGAATGGATTACTTTCTAAATCAGCTCCTGGTCTATGGCAGCAGGCAAAGCCACTGCCACCAGCAGCAGCAGGAAGTATCTACATTACTCAGGGCAGCCTGAAGCAGGACTTCACAGGCCCTGGGGAAGGAGATCCAATGATTGTAGAACTCAATGGAAATAAATGTGTTTAAGTGAGGCTGGACTTTTCAGAGGCAATGTTCCAGTAATGCTTTTGAAATGCCTTGTCTCCTAATCCAAGTGAGGAAGAATGGGACGTAGGTCTTCGGGGCTGCACTCAAGGGGAAGTCATTTTGTGGAAGGAAAGGAGCATACAAGGGGACTAGAGGGGATGAGTATGACTAAAGTACATTATGTGAGTGTGGAACTGTCATAGTAAAACCTGTACTTTATACAGTTGACATAACATGATAACACACGCTAATAACCTGTATTTTCTCAGGGAGGCAATGTTGAGGAGCAGACCTAGGATGTGACTCTGTCTGGGTCACCTTTCCACTACTCAGTCCAGCCCTAGGCTCTTCTTGCTTTGAGACAAGGCCTCACTAATTTACCCAGGCCTTCGTTTAAAGTTGCAAGTCCCCTGACTCAGCCTCTCAAGTAACTTGGGATACACTTGTAAGTATGTAAGTATATAAGTGTATATGTTATAAGTAAAACAAAAGCCACATGTGTACTTTTATGTGTGACATTATTTTTCACCTATTAAATGAAGTAGTTGGCAACAGTTGGAAATCTGAGAGCTCCCAGGGGGGAATTACTACGAATGATCAAAGTGACCCCAACCCTCCCTCATGGCTCTGTCTCACTGGAGGTTTTGGGAAACTCAAAAAGGGGCTATTTTATAATTACAGGCTTTCCTGTGGTGAAGGGCCATTCTGTAACACAGATGTCACAGTTGGGCACAAAGGTCATGCCTAGAGTTAGTTCTTCCATCTCTCGTGGACTTGGATGTGTGGACTGTAAAGTGTACTGTGCATCTCCCCCGAGCTCTGAGGAGAAAGCAACTGAGCATGACTAGTTACAGAGAAGAAGGAAAAGCTAGTGAAATAGGAAGGGACACAACTAAACAAAGGCAAGATTAAGTTTAGACTGAAATCAAGACGATGAACATTGATGAACTGACAACCGAAAGACAACCATGCGCGTCAGCGGTGAGCTGCCGTCCGGTCAGGGGTGGCGTTCCTTATTCCTTACCATAGAGAGGCTGCAGTGCTCTCCTTCCTGATTCGTTTCAGCGTAGAAACAGCAGGGCAACTACACGCGCTGACTCCATAAAGCCTCTTCTAAGACTGTTGAAGCTACGTCACTGGCCGAGTGACTTCACTAACCTATTTTACAAAACCACACCTAAATACTGAACTGTTTTCAGGTCTCCAACATAAGGTTATGACTGATAATCTCATGACTACGTCAGCTGCTCAGGAGGAAGAAGGAGATGCAGAAAAATAAATGTCAACCTAGCAGATGAAAGGCTTCACCATTCCCATCATCTGAAGGCAAATACGACATCAGAAGTCAGAATACAGGTACAGAGTCAGTTTCAAAGATTACATTGTCTCTAAACAACTCACAGTTCAGTAAGAAAGACAGAAAAAAGTAGGACACCCCCTCCCTCAGCATGCCTTCTTACCCTGTATGTTGTACAGCCGGACCTTGTGAGTAACGTGTTCAAGAAAGCAGGTCACATCTGAGTAGATCCTTCCACGTGTCACTCTGACAAAGGGCGGTCTCGGGAAAACATATGGCTGAAGAAGAAAAGACATTTTTAGAAAAAACACTTTGGTTTCTAAACTTTCCCAAGAAGAGTTTAGGAACATAGTGTGAAATGACAAATTCATACAGTTCAATATCCATAGCTTGATGTGAAAATCTTTTAACTTATCAGAATATGCAGGATATCAATAATGAACACATGGTAAGATTTCTCTTTCTTATATAAAATTATAAAGACTTTATTTGCAAATGCTTACAATCTGATTGGTCTTAGATAATCTACAAATATTCTCCTCACTTACAAACATTCCTAATCTACACTCTTCTACTTCCCATACAGTTATTTATTGGAAATAAAATCATTCTAAGTAGTGCCATCTCCCAAGCCAGCACTTGTAACCCGGTCCCCCTGATGTCAAGAAGATAGATATATGCTGGGGCTAAGCAAATCAGATGCAAGACTCAGTTTACTCACAGTGAGGCTCACTGAGTGCAGGGCTACTCTGCCCCCTGGCATAAAAGAGCTGGCTAAACAAAGGGCAAACTTAGGAACTTGGAAATTACTGGTTTAGATTTTGTTATTTAGCATCAAGAAAATTAGGGAATGAAGTGCAGAGTTTATGTGACGTGAGACTAAACATAAAGCATCTAAGTAAGTGTTATTTATTTCAGCTCAATGGGAGCACAAAGCAAGGCTTTCGATAGAGTAATAAGAGACTCTCAGAATCGTGTGGCTCTATTGCAAGCATACTTCTTTGCCCATAGAAAACCATAGGAAAGCTAATAAAACACGTGCCATTCACAAGGTACTTCTGCAGGATTATCTCACATCTACGAGATGGGTAGAGGGCGAGGGAACCAGAAAGGAGGTTCTGGGCACTAACTCTCTTCTGACATCATCAGCTATCTCCTTCCCTGATGCTACAATACTGTTACTTCATCCTTTATCATATTTTCTTATTCTTTTCATCTAGTATTATAGGTATTTAATTTAATAATTATTTTCCACACATAATATCCCATAGTCATAGTTGGAGGCTGAGGCAGGTGGACCATGAGTTTAAAGCCAGACTGAGCTGCAAACATACTGAAACCAAGTCTTGAGGGGAGGGGGGTAGAGAAGGGGAGAGAGAAAGAAAGCTTGTGAGTAAGTTTCCCTGCCCATTTTGGAATAGGTCCTATAAGCTGTTACCTGCATCTTTTCACTGGCTTGAACGTAAGCAAACCAACCACCTCAGGGTGGCCATATAATCCCTAAAAATCTAATAATTTTACTGTGCTTCTTCTGTAAAGTGCAGAAGAAAAATAACTTGCTCAGAAGAAAGATTAGTCACTGAGCAGCAAAGCATCCAGGAGAGTAAATCATATTGGGGTCAGGGAAACAGGAAGGCATAAAAGCAACGGTGTGTTAGGGAAGAAGTTATAAGCTACGCTTTTCCGGGCTAATTCTCCGAGCTTGGGCCAGAGCTCTGAGACATGGGTGGGAATGAACTTTTCTTCAGGCTGTCCAGAGGTAAGAGAATCAGTAGACAGACAATCCTTTGAGCCTGGCTTCATACACTGACCCAAAACACCTCTGCTTGGCTTCCCAGGAAACACTCAGACTGCATGAAGAGAAGCCACAAAGAAAGCCTGTCACAAGTCACTCCAGTGAGGACGTGTGACAAACTGCCGCAGAAGGAGACTCTGAAATACAGAATTACACCCCAAAGCACGTGCCATAAGATTGAGCTTAAAGTGAAAATCAAAATATGTAGAGGTAGTAAGACAAAAACTCAAAACGGGGGATGCTCAAATGTGGAGCCGCTCCAAGAAGAGAAGACCGCGTCCGACGTGGGCACTGATGTCCATGGCGCAGACTACTGCCAATTTAACTGCTTCCTCATGTTCCCTACATTTACAGTGTGCAGTATGAAAAACTGCTTATTAAATCCCTGAAGAACAGAGAGAGGTGATTCAGTGACTCTTTCTCCAAGGAGCCGAGCATTTTGTGTCTCTGCATACACAGTGCAGTGGGAGCTAAGACTGGAACATTAGCTTTTCTTCATGGAGAACGTGCCCCCTTTGTGTGTTACTAAGTGAATCCCAGCTCTGTCACATGTAACTTTCCAGTACATACTGCCAACCTTCAATAAGGATAAATACAATTCCACAACCGAGAGCTGATCTGTGTCCAAGTATAAACTAGAGAGACATTCTCATCTCTGTCGCCAGCACCGTTAGAGTGGACATGCACAGCCCCGTCTCTGCCGCCGTCTCACCTGGCCCTGCCCGTCAGGCAGGAAGAGGTAGGCACCGCTCTTGTCCCTTTTGCTAGTGGTTCCATACCACAAAAACTGCACCTTCAGTTCATGCTGCTTGCCGTCTTCTCTCCTTCTCACTTTCTGAGGATTAAAAACAAGATAAATAAACAGCGGCTTATTACCAAAGTGCCACTAGATGAAGTCAAGAATGAAAGCCAAGCTATGTAGAGGCAGTAACACAACTGAAAACGGGATTGTGGATAAACTCAAAGGAATAAAAAAAATAAGATCTACCAGGATAGGTTAAAAATGCAGCCAGGAGTGACGCTCAGTTGCTGCTCTTGCAGCAGAGGACCTGGGTTTGCTCCCAGTGCCCACTTGGCAGATCACTACCACTGACAACCCCAGTTCTTGGTACTCAGGTGCCAGGCATCCATGTTCATACACGCATGAAAAGAAAACATGCAGTCACATGTTTAAATGCTCATGTAACTTGAAAGGCTACCGTCTAAGTTTAAGGGTAGCCTGGGCTTAATAATGAATTCAAGGCAAGCCTGGGCTACATAGTCCCATCCTGTTTCAGAAAAGAACAAGAGTGGCAGAGTGAGACTAGGAATGCTGAGGTAAGCCCCTCACGTGACAAATATTTGGTTAGCATCAAAATTTCATAGTTGGCCTCAGATTTTAAAACCTTAAAGTCAGAACAAAAGACTGCACTATCTATACCTCAGCAAGAAATAAAGAAATTAGACCCGTGTTTCTCAAATTTTCTGTAAAGGGAGACTTATGTTAATTGCCAATATGCACAGGCATGTTTATAAAACATAGTAAAAGTGAACTAAAATCAGAATTAAAATTTTTTAAATTCACTTTGCATTATACCCAAGAGGAATTTTATTCTGTTAAATTGCTTGACAGTTTCAATAAAACACTTCCAATGCTGCTGGCCATGCTTCCAGCAGCAGGAAGTCGTCAACTGCGGATCACCCCATCTCTCGGAGTTCTGCTGCAGCCCTGCCTAAGAGGGTTCTCCCTCTGGATTGTCATGGACACAAAGTAAACACAGTGAGATCTCTGGTTGTCACAACTTTTCAGAACGTACCTCCATCAGTCCAGATCGGTCAAACCAAAGTGTAAGGAAGGAATTCTCTATCATGATGGCATCTCCGGCACCGACCACGTTCTTTGTGTGGAATATTCCATTTTCTGCTCGTCCGTCATTATTGTATAGGAAATATTCTGCCAAGTGTGAACTTGAAGTTTGTGACTCTAAGATCTTATACACTTTTAGTCCCAATGGTGGTATCTGAGCTAGAAAAGCAACCTTTCAAGACAAGAGGAGGGATTGTAGAGAAAAAGTTACATACTGAAGGCAAAACATTTCTATTTGTGGTAAAAATATTAATCAGATTCTCAGAAAGAGGACATACTGTTACTGTATAAATGCTTCAGTAACTTAGTGAGGTTGTTCACACCTCAGTCCAGCCAGAAGTCTAGTCACCCCAGGTTGGAGGGTGTCAGGGGCCTTCATGTTTGTACTCTTCAAGTGTCCTGCAGTGTTCTCCACAGATGTTTGGAGGGATAAACTCTCCAGGCAGGGAAGGACTTAATGTAAGTCATGCTTTCTTCCTATCAGAAATCTGTCTGTAAAATTCTACTTCAGTTAAAAGGTTAAGCATAGCTGTACAGGTGGGACAACGCTGAGTCGCCTTGGAGTCAGCAGACACGGAGCGAGGGAGGCATGACGAAGGCACAGCGTGAGCTGCCGGTCTTCCGAGAGCTGCGTCACTTTCCAGACAGGCTGCTGCCTATACAATCTGACCTGAACGTGGACTCTACTTCCAATTCTTATTTGTAGGATGATTATCTTAGTTGTACCAGCAGTAGGTTTTCAAAAGCAGAAATAAGTCCCTCTTAAGTTGCTAGTTTATCACTGTGTTTCTATAACTCTTTAGATCACCTCAGGACTCTGAATACTTAACATTACTAGTGAAATGGGATTCATTTAAAAGTACTTATCTAAGACACACACATATACACAGACTCAAATACAGATAAACACACAAAGACACATAATAAACACACACACACACACACACACACACACACACACACACGGGAGCAGGGGGGGATTATTGGTTGAGGTCAGTGTTCCATAATTAAACCTCCAGAAAAAAGATATTTTAATGATCTTCGTTAGTCTGTCTCGCAAGCTGTACAATGTCAGCCAAACAACGTTACTGTTAAGAACAGCGCCATCTATTTCAGTTCTATGTGCATAATTATTATTGAGCTAGACATGAAAATTTCAAAATTTATTAGCTTCTTATTTTAGAATTCAGCTAAAATAGGCATACTTAAAAAGATACACACCACTAGGAAAATGCCACCTTCTAAAAACATTAATATTTGTTCTGTGTCACTCAGCCACTATTAGACATGACAGTTCAGTGCCGTGCTGCGGGTGGCTTTGCAGGTACAGGCCATGAGTCCTTTCTCCCCTCCACCCTCCCTACAGTGGACCCAGGTGTCCACGGCCACCACGTACCTCATAGGCTGCTTGTGAAACTGTCCTCACATCCTTCCAGACGGCGCTGACTTGAGCCTCCACAGGGTTTCCTGAGTCGGTCAGCACTTTCACTGTGGCGGAGTTAACGTGGACGGACACCACCGAGTGTCGTTCTTGTTCAAAGGGATTGTAGACCACGAGGTACCTGCAAAGCCAGCTGTGTCAACACTGCAACCTCAAAACGCCACTGTTACTAACGCGCTTCCGAAGGCTTCAGTTCCCAGCTGAGCATGGCGGCTCATGCCTCCACTCACGTGGGGGCAGAGGCAGAGGCATGTCTGAGGTGGAGGCCAGCTTGGTCTACAGAAAGAGTTCCAGGACAACCATGGCTACAGTGAGAAACTCTTCCATGAAAAACAAATTTCAACCAACCAATCAACAGAAAAAAAAGCCCTAGGGAAGAACAAAAAGGGCCATCCCGAGAGACCCCTCAGAGACACAGAGGCCACACCGTACATGCAGTGAGAGAAGCGTGTTCTGAGATAGGAGCCTAGCGATGCTTCACTTTATATGCATATTAAACATGTTCCATGTGTTCCAAGTGACATCTAAGTACTGTGTTCAGTACTCTAACATACATCCCTGGTGACCTGTGCTGACCAAAAAAAAAAAAAAAAAAAAAAAAAAAAAAAAAAACCCAAAACCCAAAACCAAAAAAAAAAAAAACAAAACAAAACAAAACAAAAAAAAAAAAAAAAAAAAGAAACAGACAGACATAAAAGAATTTGCCTTTGCAATTTAGGCATAATTAACTTCTAATAAAAATCTGACACTCATGTTTAGATGGGTAAAACATAGTAACTTGTAAGATTACATATGCAAATGTCACAATGCACACACGTATTTTATTGATTGTACTGGTTGTTATGCTCAAGAAACTTAGTTCGGGGGATAAAAATGTGTCTACTGAAAGTAAATATACTTATCAGACGGGTCAAAGTCTTATGATAAATACTATTGAGAAAATAATGTATTTCAGCCAAACAAAGAAAAATTAAAGCTATAGGAGTAGCTTCTGTCAATATTTCCAAGAACATGCGATTCTTAGTATAAACAAAACATGAACTGCAGTCTTGTGAGAATCTTTGACACTCCGCACAAGCACACCATAGCACATCTATTTGTACAAGGTATCTGATGCCTTCCTCCGTTTCCTGTGCTGTTCCCCCAATTTTCAGTATTTAAATCCTCCACCGAGCACTCACATCCTTTCTTTCCTTCCTGTCATAACTCCTAAGGCCGCTTCAGGCGGAACAGAAACTGCACACTAGCCTGACAGGACCTCGAAAGCCCCAGTGACTCACGATCTCCCATTACAGCTCATTTACATGGTATCAACTCCAAGTAAAGCAGCGGTTCCAAAGGTGGGAGGCTCTTGCTGTGCACTGACTCACCAGTGAATGCTTTTATGATCGAAAAGGTTTTATTTTCCTAGAAAACATGCTAGCTGCACAAACATCCACAGAATAGTGAAGTCTCCCCACTAACATGAGCTTCAGGGTGCTCGTGGGCTAGCTTCTATTTGTCCAGCTACATCTGAAAGTTGCCATACGTGTGTTTCCTACACACCTTCACTGTCATATACATTACAAGCCACTCATTAAAAGATAAGTACCTAACAGCAAAACAAAGGATGAAGAAAGAAAAAATGAAATAAAGATGATTAAGCACAAAATCTATAAACGATTTCACATATAAATTGCTTAACCAAAAACACAGTTATGCCTTAAATACAATTTTAAAATACATTAGGTGATAGTCAACTCTAAGAATGTGTCCAGCCCTGTAGGGATCACTCTGCACCAGGACCAAGGACACTTGTAGCCCCGCATTCACCGACTCACTGGTATTCCATGTACATGGGCAAGAACAGATGAAACACGCCACCAGCCACAAACATATCTACAAGAAACACTGAACATGAACTCACTAGAGCCCCATCTTAGCGTCTGTTGCGCCTGGGATGCTGTGGAACAGATTTACCCAGGCAAGGCTCCCTACCATAGGCTTTGCTTTGTCCTGGCTCTGCTCTGATCATAAACACACTAGGACAATCACAGTGCCGGTGTTTGTGTCCTCAAAAGGACTATGTTAGACTCTAAGGAATACTGGGGACAGCTGACGGTCACATACTCCAGAGCACCCTAAATGAACAATTTACTCCATCTACAGCTTCAGAGGCATCTAAAGCTAAAATGGGAAGAAGTCCACAGGCCTGGAGCAGATCCAGTAACCGGGCACACACTCATTTCTACAGAAAACTTGAAAAATGACTCACAGTTAATTACAGACTTAAGCATATATTTGGTTTTGTACAGTATGAAATCACATTGTACAGTAAAGCTGTGAACTAAGTTTTGTTTTGTTTCACTTAAGTAGATAATTAGTATTTGACCAGAATATGTTTCTACTGTATTGAATGATTATGTAATTACTGTGCCAAGAATCTATTAAAGAAACTAAATATGTAGAATATTGATGAGTAAGACACAGAGATAGAATAATTTCCACACAATTAGAGACTCACAGCATGCTGCTCAAGGACATCACAATACAATTTATCTGACTTTACTCATCGTCATGAATTCTACTCTGTTAAATAAGTAGTCCCTCAAAATTAACTAAACCCTATGGCTATAAACATGGTGGTCAAGTAACTACCAAAATAGTAGCACCAAAGTCTCAGCATGAGTTCTTAAAAAACCTATTGTTTCACAGAGTATTTTATACAATCAGTTTCTGGTAAGACTCTGTTGCTGAAGATGCCACATAACTGAGCCTCAGAACACGAGACCTCGAAGCAGTGCTGATGTGAGAGCTTCCTCCCTCCCGGACAGCTTTCCCAGTACCTGAAGGGGCTGCACAAGCCACCAAGCGAGACACGTTATCACCAATCTCACCGTAGAATGAACCCTGCCAGCCACAGGTGCTAACCCAGCGAGGCGTGCAGACTGCCGCCCTAGTGGCTCACACACCGCAGGAGTGAGCAAGAGCTTTCTTTAGTCCTGTTGAGTGTGAGCGACTTGAACAAATTTCAGTATCTATCATATCACATCATATCATATCATACCATATGATGTCATACTATATCATATCACATCGTACTATACCATACCATATCATATGATGTCATATTATATCATACCATATCATACTATATCATATCATACCATATGATGTCATACTATATCATACCATATCATACTATATCATATCATACCATATGATGTCATACTATATCATACCATATCATATGTCATACCATACCATATCATACCATACCATACCATATCATCACCTGCATACGTATCTGTACACCAACAGTACTACTGAAACTGGAAATGGGAAAGGTTTGTTTCTCTTTGCTGTAATTCTTAATTGAATAGTGACCTTGTTTTATTAATAACTTTTTTCTCCAATTTTGGTTACATTAGCATTAGGTCCTTAGACACTTCTAAGTGTCACCAAGTCAAGTCTGGCCCCCCAGGGCTTCGAGACTTGGTGTCATGGGCAATTATTTCAATTCTTTACTAGAACAGCTCATCTCAGGAAGAAAAGGCACTCATTTGTTACCTGTCAATCAAATTACAAAATGAGAATAATGGATTTTGGCAAGGAGAAAAATAATGAAAGGCCACTCGAATGTTCGTGTCAATCTGGGGACTAATAGAGGAAGCAGAATTTCACTGAGAATGGGGTCTTCAGAGTCCCTCGCCGTCTGAGCAGAATAACTGACATCGTGCCAAAAGGACACCCGCAGCAATCACTGCATCCTCCCCATGGCACAAAGAATCAGGGCCTAGTAAGTACTGTGTGCAGTACTCCTTATGAGTGGGCGGTCCTCAGGACGGGGTGGAGCCCTGGTAGTTCAGCACTCCGTCCTTCTCTGAAGGGGGGTTCTGACAGGTAGGCATGGCGCCAGGACCTAGCCAGCAAAAAACACCGAAAGCTGTCAGGAAACTTGGGGAGAACAGAGAGTGATTTATATTCCAAGTATATTACCCGACGGTAAAGAAAACTTACAAAGAAAAAAAGATGGAAGAACAGAAAAATCCTTACAAGATATACTTACTGCACTGCAGTCAGTAAGGCAGAACAGTACTGGAGAAGACAGCTTAAAACACTACATATTTCTATGACTGTGTACGGAAGACTAAAGTAAAAGATACTTTGTGGGTCCTCTGCACATGCAAATTCAGAATTTCTCAGCAAGTGCAGGGAGGGTCTATAAAAATAATTGTAACTTGCTATGTGTGCCATCGCCTGACATGAAACAATGTTCAGTACAGAGCGGATGAATAAATACTCTAGAAAACTCCAAGTCAGAGGATTTATCACTTATAAATAATACCTAGTGTAGGGCTTTATCATTTTACCAGTGCCTTTTATTTTCATTATTTTTATTCTGCAAAATATACAAAGATACGTAATCAAGTCCTCTGTGAAAATGAGGAGAACAACAGACCTGACCAAGGTCACAGAGAAAGTTTGGAACAAGAAAAGACTGGAGCCCATGTTCTGTGATCCCCATCAGTGAGAGCACAAGACAAACTCATCTTTTCTAAGTCTAATTACTGAGACATAGTCTACAGAACATAGCTCAGCATTCAGAAGTCTGTATGGAAATACATGGATTAATACATTAAAAAACATGGCAAATTTGAGATGTTAACTCCTTTTACATTCTATCTCATTTCATAGGAGAATAAATACTTCCAATGACTATTACCAGAAAAGGAAAGGTATTAAAAACAAACATGATCTCACGGAGATGTCAGACTTCAAAACCTAGTGCTGTGACTCCTGGGATCTGGAAGTCAGGACATTTAAGGCAAATTACCACTGTGAGGTTAGATTATTGCATTTCTTCAAGATATAATAAAATGAAGTGAGATTACTATTAAGAGTTAAACAGGAAAATACTTAGAAGATCACCTTGCTAGCAGCTGCCACAAAGCAAGACTGATTACGACTCATTTCTCCATCATTTATCTTAGTCACAGTTGCTTGTCAAAGATCCTGGTCATCATCACACCCATGGAGCAATCATTCCAACTCATGTGCTTGAGTGTGTGTACACATGCAAGCATTTGCATATGTATATGTGAGTATGTATATGTGTGCACGTGAGTGGGTGTGTGAGCAAGTATGTGTGTGTGTAAATGTAGACCAAAGAAATAGTGACAAGTGGGTTGTCACTAACATGGTGGGCAGGGTGGGAGATCCATAGAAGATGAGCACATACAAAGTACCACACAGCTTGTAAATGATGTAAGAGATTAGAAGAGAAGGAGATGGTGGTGTGTGCCTGGCTACAAACACATGAATGTGAATAGAGTCCCTGACACGGAAATACCATCTACAAAGACAAGGGAGACTGATAACTGATTTCAATATCAAATCAGGCAAAAATACATGTTTCTGTCACGTGTAACGTGCACAGACTGAGGGCAGTTAGAATGATTAAAAAGCAAACAGGAGACCAATCAATTGCTTACAAATCCATATGATGCCAAACGAAGTGGACTATACAGAAGTTGACAAGATTTTACCGAGAGAAATAAAAGGAGAAAACAAAAATAATATAAAGTCCCTCCTAAATTAATTTGTGAATCTTAATGTCAACATTAACATACTGATTTCTGTTGAATTTTAATATTAAAGTGGGACCTACAGAGGAAGAGTTGGAAAGCTAGATTCAAAGTGAGATGAAATTCTTCAGCGCAGTTCAGCACACTCCAGGTTACAGTGACATCAAGTCTCTGCACATTGTCTAACACTCAGTACAAATTAGGAAGCATCCCAAAAGACAAAGCCGTGTGGCTAAGGATTAAGAAAAAAAAAATGACTACAACAACCTATAACCCAAATTTTGGTGTAAGCTGGTAACTTTAAGATATCTATGTAACATCCCAGAAAAATCATGAATAAGGCACTTGAGAAGATAGAAAACTACACGCAGAAATCAATTCATTACAAAAAACAAACAAGATCCCAAGAGGATGAATGTGCAAACTGGGCACAGCGGACAACTGTGGCCCTAGAGTGAGTGTGTTCAGAGGCTGCCATTAAGCACCCAGTGGAGGTGTGTGTTAATGGAGGAGGGGCACAGGAAGTCCGTGAGGGGAACAGCAGACATTACGGAACAGAATTACCTGTGTGCTCCTCAGTACATATGACAGACCATACTGTCCTCGATGTGTGTGTACACATGATAGGCCATGTTGTCCTCTGTGCACACTTACACAGTACACATGATAGGCCATGTTGTCCTCTGTGCACACTTACACAGTACACATGATAAGCAATGTTGTACTCTCAACTTCAAAATCCTTCAAAGCAGCTAGGGAGATTAAGACAATAGTGTCAAATCAAACATGCAAAATTAAGCCCATCAGCAACATATTTGAGACAAGAGAGTAAAGTTTAAAGTGGTTAGGAACAATAAACCCTCCAACTTTGCCACCAGTATTCAGAAAAAAAAAGTTCTCTAGAAAATTAAAGGATAACTAGACAGAAATTGAGAATTTTGGTTGCCATCGAACTTGTAATAAATAAAATACTAAATCCCTTGAGCAGAGGAAAAATAATCTTGGGGAACCACAGAACTGTAGACAATTAAAAGGAAACTCGAAGCATAAAGGGAAGCTGGCATCTAGGAACCACACGTGGAAATCTGCTGGACAAAAGCTGCAAGTTGAGCGTGACTACACTAAATCCTCCATGCTTCTGTATGATAAGCACTGACATCACCGTAAAGCCGTCTGTAGCCACTAGCTGGAGTGGAAATGCAATTAGAGTCAATGCAATTAAATCCAAGCTCTTGGAGTGGGGAGATTACCTCAGACTTCAACTGGGCCAAACACACCCCACAAGGGTCTTTACAGGGGTGTGTGCAATGGAAGCAGCTGCCTGCAAGTCAGAAGGAGGGGGGCACACAAGAAGGCTGTGAGGAGGAAACACAGGGAGGCTGTGAGGAGGGAGGCACACAGGGAGGCTGTGAGGAGGGAGGCACAGGGGGGCTGTGAGGAGGAAACACAGGGAGGCTGTGAGGAGGAAACACAGGGAGGCTGTGAGGAGGGAGGCACACAGGGAGGCTGTGAGGAGGGAGGCACACAGGGAGGCTGTGAGGAGGAAACACAGGGAGGCTGTGAGGAGGGAGGCACACAGGGAGGCTGTGAGGAGGGAGGCACACAGGGAGGCTGTGAGGAGGGAGGCACAGGAAGGCTGTGAGGAGGGAGGCACACAGGGAGGCTGTGAGGAGGGAGGCACAGGGAGGCTGTGAGGAGGGAGGCACAGGGAGGCTGTCAGGAGGGAGGCAGGCACAGGTAAGTCCTCTCTTTCTTGGGGTTGTCAGAAGCAATAAATCAAAAATGAAGTATAAAAAATGAAGAAGTTTCCCACAATTTTAGCAAGAGAGAAGCATTACAGCCATTAGTTCAGGAGAAGCATTACAGCCATTGGTGTTATTATTGCTGTTCTTTTGGGGAGTTATGAATAGGTCGGACTCAAGGGCCAATGAAGCCACATTTGCATAGATAGCTTTGCAAGGATCTTCACTGTGTTGAGAGAGGCACAGCAGAGAGCTTCTGCTGGCATCCATGACGGTCCTGGTCACTCCTGCTGACTTGTGCTGATTCAGTGGAGGCGTGGCTGTTCCTGTCAGATAGGGCCACCATTGCTGATTCCCGTGTGCTATCCTGACACTACTGAGCTGTTCTGCTGGCATCTTGACAGTTGGAGATTGAAATCGCTCTGAGGAACTACTTCTAAACAGCCAACAGCAGAGCCTCCTGGCTTCTGGACAGACCTGCCACTGCTGATTCATGTGAACTGACTGCCGACATCCTGACAACGCAGACTTGCTCCAAAGAGCTCCGCCTCCCCCATATCCTAATAACCTTTCTTTTCCACTAATTCTGGTGGGTGGTAGGCATTTAAGAACCTTTATTAAAAGTGGATTTTGAAAAACTTAAGCCTATGAGACCTTGAGAGAAAAATGTAAATAGTAGAAAATGTTATACTATTAAGTAAAAAAGAATTATTATGAAACTATATAAAATCTTAAAGAAAAGCAAATTGATAATTGATCCTTCTAGATTCAGAGGTTCTATGGTCTATAGGAACAGTGCAGATTGCTGTTTAGTTACCTGCAGAAAATTATCAACAAACTCAGCTTCTCCTCCGACTACTCCTCTCTCTGCCTCTTCCCGAGCCGTGAAGAATCCAGTCTTCTGCCTTTTCACCTACTAGAAGCTGTGACTGCAAATGCGGGTTCCTCCCTCCGGTTTCCAGCCCTCTGCTTCCTGTTGTCATGTGGGCTTTTCCTCTTCTGAATATTCCTCTTCTAAGAATCTGTATTTAACGCACTATTTCCATCTTAAACAGACAGAAATGTCACCCTAGGATCCTGACTTTAATAGGTAAATCAAGTTAGGAAATGTTCTCAGTTGAGGCTCCCTTTCTCCAGCTCACTCTTACCTATTGACAAGTAGATACAAAACTAGCCACACAGGACCTCTGTCTCACCTGGAATCCTGATTTCTATTTCTCTACTGGAGAGCTGAGTCATCGTTGTTGCTCAGAATCAGTCTGCTCAGATGTCCCTCAGGCTGACTGGTACAGGGGTTTCACTTATGAAGTCTAAACCTGGGCTGCTTATCTGAACCTTCAAACCCTCCCAGAACCTGGGCTTTAGTGCTCAGATTTGATGATTAACGACATTGTTCCTAACCCATCCTGAGTACAGACCAGGTAAAGCCTGGTCTTTTACCTTTTCAACCCTTGTCTTTTACCAGCCTATTTGCCAAGGAATCCAAAAGTGCCCTATGATTCATTTGTTTCTACTAACTTCTTACAACAGATTTGTAGAAGTAGTAACAACTAAAGACAGATACTATTTTAAAATTATTTTTCTGACCTTTACAATTTGCCTAATTATAAATATTAGTTATGAGAAAGTATAAAGTATTCTAAGAGTGGATCACAGTGCCACATTCTGAGAACAGCTATTGCTGACACTTGCTAAGGGTCTCCAAGTTTATTCCTGTGTTTGCATCTGTCTCTGTCCAGTTTTCACCTGCCCTCCTGACCTCTCTGGTCTGCTTGTTATGCACCTGTGAGTGCACAAGTCTCTTGTGAGTGTGTGGGTGCATAGGTCCCCCGTGAGTGTGTGGGTGCATAGGTCCCCTGTGAGTGCATAGGTCCCCCGTGAGTGTGTGGGTGCATAGGTCCCCCGTGAGTGTGTGGGTGCATAGGTCCCCTGTGAGTGCATAGGTCCCCCGTGGGTGTGTGAGTGCATAGGTCCCCTGTGAGTGCATAGGTCCCCCGTGGGTGTGTGAGTGCATAGGTCCCCCGTGAGTGTGTGGGTGCATAGGTCCCCCGTGAGTGTGTGGGTGCATAGGTCCCCCGTGAGTGTGTGGGTGCATAGGTCCCCCGTGAGTGTGTGGGTGCATAGGTCCCCCGTGAGTGTGTGGGTGCATAGGTCCCCTGTGGGTGCATAGGTCCCCCGTGAGTGTGTGGGTGCATAGGTCCCCCGTGAGTGTGTGGGTGCATAGGTCCCCTGTGAGTGCATAGGTCCCCCGTGAGTGTGTGGGTGCATAGGTCCCCCGTGAGTTCCCTGTGTGCTTTATTGACCCACCCTACCACATGAATTCTAGTGATACTCAATGCCCCTGACCTGAGAAACATCATTCTCATTTATTATGTTCTCATTTTCACCTGGAGAATATCCACGTGGCTTCACCCTTTTCTCCTCACCCTCTTTAAAACAACTGTTTGTTCTTGTCATTGAAATGTTAAAGCACTCAGGGGTTGTGTCCCCAGCACAGAAACATGAACTACAGCCTCAGAATCCTGTCACCTTTCCCATCCCTCTTTAACCCCACCTCCAGCACAGATTCTTCAGTGCAGCAACCCCAGTGGCACAGGGTACAGATGGCATGGGTGACATCCTGCCAACCCCACCTATCCCAAGACACACAGTAAGTGAGATGGAAGTTCCAGAAATATGATACATGTTAGCGACACAGGCTCCACCTCTTGCTCAGTGCAGGCTCTGACAGTAAGATCTGACACAAAGCAGTGTCACACAAATGATGGGGACAACCATGTGCTCAGTGTGCAGCAAATGCAACTCCAGGGCACAGTCCGTCAACCCTCAGCACTGCCACACACACTGCAGGGCTTCTGCACATCCTAAAACCCATCGCCACAGTGATATGTGTGGGCCAAAGAGAGCCAACATGGAATTGTGACATTTTCACGAATCAAAGTATACTAAAGAATGCTTAGTACTTTAACCAGAGCACAACAGTAAAAGAAAGAAAATATTAAAAGGATAAATATTCCTTCTTAAGCATTGTAACTCTTCAGATACTAAATCAATTAAAAAGAAAACAGACAGAGAAAATCATATTTAATTTAGCTGATCCCAAGAGTGTTGTCACCAATCAAGTTGCTTTTACTCTAAAGAGTTTTGCCTAAAACAAAAATACCATCTGTTTCACCTAAAACATTAAGATGTTCTATTTTCTTGTCAATTCAGAATCACATGTGTAGTCATTTCCAGAAATGACAGCAAAAGACATTATATTTATGGGTGACTGCATAAGAAATGATTTTTCAGTCAGAATGTAATTTTCATCTACTGGAAGGAAATTTCATTTCTCTGATGAGTAAATGCTGTAAGTCTGGAAGAACATACGGTACATAAACAATGATTTCACAAATAAAAATCGTAGCAGTTAACTCAGTAAGATGAGTTGTTCTGTTGTTAAAGACAGAGTTCATAGTCACTTGTGTGTCTCTGTTGATGAACAAAATCTAGCATCTACAACATTTCCAGGTAAACAGGGAGAAAACGATGTTTTAGTATCTTTCTTCCTCTCAGTGAAGCCATCACACAATGGTAAAGACAGAAAAACTACAAACACAATGGTTCCTCATCTCAAAAACAAAGTTGGAAACAACACTGGTCCTGGAAAAGACCTGTGTATTCCAGTGACACAGAACACCAAGACACACCCCTCAGAGGGAACACACAATGTTTTGTGCAGCACATGAGAAACACTTTCCAAAGAAAGACAACACTGCCCACCTACTCAGCTGACCATGAATCCCAGGGATGTCTGTGGCCCAGTTTTATATATAATATTCTAAAATAAGGCTACTGTCCAATGAGGATGGAACATGTAAATCCAAAGGCTCTATTTATTTAAGTTTTTGTTTGTTTGTTTGCTTGCTTACCACAAACTTGTGAAGAGCTCTCAAGTCCCAGATGGGCTCGAAGCCCTCCCTGACTGTTTCTGGATAAGGAGACCTTCACTAAACTCCCTTTTCTTGCTCCAGTAGCAGTGCATGCGTTATTAATGTGCACTTAGCAGGAAAAACAATCCGGTTCAGAAGAATGAAGACCTTAAAAAATGCCACATCACTTCCTTCTAAGATCCTAACTGCTTTCTTTCTCTTAATAGCTTTGTGTTCACAGCTCCGGCAGGCCTGGGGAACAGCTGAAGGAATCTCTGAGAAGGTAGAAACTGGATCTAAGACTATAGATGTGAGAAGCCAGAATAAAATGAACGACATTGTAATCTGTTATGTAATCATCATTTACATCTACCCTACCTTGAAGAGCCTTAAAATCACACATATCCCATATATTTAAAGAACTTACTGAATTAAAGAAAATCCAGTTCAGCAAAAATGGAAGTGTTAGTCAATTCAGAGCCCTGCCAGAGACACCAAACTCAGGACCAGCAGCCATGACACTGTGACTTCCTTAATGTTACAAACTTCTAGCATCCTAAAAGTAGAAATTACCACAATCTTGGCTGGATTATGTGTGGTATGTCTGCTTATCTGACTTCATATCATGAAGGATTTAAATATTTCATAATCCACATATACAGGTGGATATATTCCCTCCATATCTTTACTCCATTAATTATGATTATTAAAGGGAGAATACACAATGTTGTGACCCCCCAAACTAGCCAATTTAATTTCATCAGACCAACCACATAATTAAACTATACTGTGTACAAATTTAATTAATTATACAATGATCTGATAATAAAGTAGACCTGCATGGTTAGTTAAGAAAGTTTGATTCAAAATATGTTAAAGGACAATTAGGAGAATTAGAATACAGACTAAGCAGGCCACTTGGCAGGTGGTCTGTGAACACGTAACTGCTTTGCCACTGCATTGCAAGGAAAAAAAATTGAAGGCACAATTTTAATGCAATCTTTCTAGTTACTTCCCCAAGTAAAAGCTAAATAATTTGTTCTAAGGAACAAAATCACAGCTGACTAATTATAAAATTTCAGGAGTGAGCCTTAGAATGCAAGAGACAGTAGGAAAGGTACAGCCTCAGACAGCATCCCTCAGAAGCACCAAGGAGGCGGGCCATACTGTACATCTCTTAAAACTAATAAGAGACAGTGTCGCACCAAGAAATATTTTCTTCAAGCTTTTAAATGACAGCTAAAATGTATATAATTCACAATTGCATCATCTGAGGTGAGCAATTATAAACATTGATCTGCCTGATGGGAGAATTAATGTCATTCTGGGAATTGCAGGACAGACATTCCCAGGCCTGCTTTACACTCAGACAGCTTGGCCAGCCATACCTCTGGAGTCACACTGTTCAATGGGCTTTAAAGGCCCCTAAATTCAGACAGGGAGAAGAGCCCAAACAGGACATCCAGGAGCAGTTAGAACTCAGTGCAACTCACAACAAAGCTACACCCTGTGGTAGTCTCTCTACTATGACATGATTAACTGTCAAGTTCTTAATTTCCCAAAGCCATTAGTCTACTCTTACTGACAGCTCATCTGTTAATGTCCAAAAGGCTCTGGGGAAGAAAAACAGAGGCTTTCATAACTCACTGGGTGCAAAGACCTGCAATGAACTCACACAGTGCAATAGAGCATCCTTATCATATTTGAACATTCAGAAATGTTAGCAGTTTATGCTATGGATTCATACATACTACTTTCCTAACAACAACAACAACAACAACACAGTCCCTCACAAGCATAACTCTCTCTGAAGGCTTCTAAGGAAACTAACTTTCACCAGAATCCTACACTGTAGATCCTATTTCAGAGACCACAACAAAAAAGCCATTGTGTGGATTCTGGAGGAGTAACATTTAGGAAACTAAAGGGTCAAGAAAACCTGCCTCTGCATGCTGCACGAAGAATGCAAGGCAGGCTCGCCCCTGAAAGGATGACAGTGTGTGGGTAAGAACCTCATTTCTCCATGGTCCTAGTTATAAGAGACTGTCTATATTCAATTTTTTTAATACTTGACACCTCAAGTTCTAGCAGGAGAGATATAATCTCATTTCACTGGCTTTTATCTTTTATCTTTATTTATTCTTAATCTTTCAGGATCTAATTATGTCTTAGTTTTAGAATCAAAATGAATTTCTCATCACCATGAATAAATATTTAATACTATTTTCTACCTAACCGATGTCTTGGGGTCAAAGTTTTAAGATTTTTTTTTTTTTTTAGCTTACAAAAAAAGCTCATTTACTAAACATATCCAATGGTACACTGTGGAGAGTTCTAGTGAACAGTGATGGGGAAAACATCAACAGCAGCCACTGTTTGATCTGGTTAACAAGCCTGAGCAGAAGCAGCAGCTGCCGACCCAACAATTACCGATGAATAGAAACCCAATTTGCTCGAAGATGGCAACAGTTCCATTTGGGGATAAAAAACATCTGAAATGCTGGTAAGAATACAGTTGAATGGTAGGTTGAACACTTGCCTTTCGTGTACAAATCCTTCTAGCTCATTATTCCAGTTGGTGGAGATGCTGAGCAGTTGTTAGGTTGCATTGATGAAAAGCCTTTGATCACTTTCTAGATGGACACACATGCACTGAAGAGAGAAGCCTGAGCCATCCGGAACCCACAAGAATAGAAACTGTAGGTTGAAAGTGACAGAGCAAAGGTAAGGGGAGCCTGGACTATTGAAGACCCCAGGGAGCCTGCATGAGACCTTAACTGTCTGTAGGAAACTCCTTCATAGGACAAATCAACTTCTTTCTGTGACGACACTACAAGTTTCTGTTACAGTGTCTGGGCACAGTACAAAATAGAGCACTGCACTTACAAGAGCAATGTGAGGTTGCAAAGGAAAACCAAAAAGCATCAAAATCATAATCTAAGGAGGTAACACTGATTCCAAAGTGATTGTAATTTTTAAATGCCTTTGTAAAAATGGCTCTTACATTCTGAGACTGGAATGTCTGCTGGACCTCTGGACCTCAGAGCCAGCACTAGGAAAGGATGCCTCACTGTCAAGAGTGGAAGATGCCCTTCCAGAGGACCAGGGTTTGATTCCCAGCACCCACATCGCAGCTCATGACCATCTGTAACTTTGGTCCCAGGGGATCTGTCACTTCTTCTAGCCTCAGAGAGTACTGTAAGCAGGTGGTGTGCATACTACATGCAGAGAAAACACCCATACAAACAGGATAAAAAGGCAAATAAAACGAAACAAAACAACTTGAAAAAAGAGGCAAACAAAGTAACCATCAATCCTACTCGCTTTAGATTTCCCATGTAATCCACATTTTCAACCTAAACTAATGCTCCCGACTCGGGGGGTGGGGGGGACGGGGATGGGGAGAGATACAGAAGTTGAAAGACACGTTTTGAAATTTATCATAAAAGCAGCCATTTATGGATATTGGTTGATAAACAATGTCTGGGTTGCTGGGATCACTAAGTGTCTTATGAAACTGATTACTGGAAAGTGTCCTGTTTCTTACAATGCAATGCTTTCTGTGCTGTTCAACAGTGATGTCCGTGTACAGACACAGAAACAGACACACATACACTACCCACAGACACAGAAACAGACACACATACACTACCCACAGACACAGAAACAGACACACATACACTACCCACAGACACAGAAACAGACACACATACACTACCCACAGACACAGAAACAGACACACATACACTACCCACAGACACAGAAACAGACACACATACACTACCCACAGACACAGAAACAGACACACATCCACTACCCACAGACACAGAAACAGGACAGACATACATCCACTACCCACAGACACAGAAACAGGACAGACATACATACACTACCCACAGACACAGAAACAGACACACATACACTACCCACAGACACAGAAACAGGACAGACATACATCCACTACCCACAGACACAGAAACAGGACAGACACACATACACTACCCACAGACACAGAAACAGGACAGACAGAGACACAGGGACAGACTGATAAGAGTCTCAGGACAGCCTTCAGGATGGCACAGTTTCAGACTCACACTGAAATCATGAAGTCTGGAATTCAAACCTGGATTTGCTCTTTGGTTAAACCCTCCAGGAGGAGGACAATTTGGTTCACAGACAAGTTTTGTATAGTTAAATAACAAGTGTAAATTTTTTCTAATATTTTACCATTCCCATTTCCAATTTTTAGTCATTAACTTAGTGAACATTCCATTTTCTAAGTAGACCTGATATACTTCACTGCTCAGTTCCTTTAACTCAAAAACATCATCTTTTTCTTCTTTAAGGAATTTTAAAGGAAAGCTTAATCAAATCTTAAGCTAAAACCTCAGAATTTACTATTTTCCTATTGTTCTTTTTATTATAAAATGCTATTATGATAATTTAAAATGTGTAAGTTTCTGTAACATTCTGTAAATACTGGATTTTTTTTTCAGTCCATTCTCACTGATGAATAACTTACTCCTTTCAAGATGTTTGCTCCTCCGCAGCCACACAGCACTGAGAAGCAAGCCCTGTGCTTCTAGCCAGCCCATCTCCACACCTGATTGTTGGGGGGACTGATTCCCTCCAGTGCAGTTCACAGATAAAATGCTCCTTGCCACACCGCTTTCCTCATGGACTGCTAGGTGAGAGGTGACAAGAATAAACCAGAAACAGCTTACTTGTCAAGGTGTACACACAGTCCCTTCAGAGGGGCATCATGAGCATGGTGTTCCAGTGGGAAGGGATAGATGTCAAAGAAAACTTCGGCATGATGTTAACAAGTAAGCTGAGTCCTAAAAGGCTTGTGACCAGTGTGGCCAAGATAGGTGGGATGGGTTTTCAGTGGTGGTCTAGTTTTGTTTCTGCGAAGCAAGGACCTAGAGGTAACTGAAAGGATTCTTGGCAGACAAAATAAGCCAATTCAAGTCAAATTAAAAGGCAGGTTTACTGGGTCAGCTCTTACGCAAATTCACTGATCCCACAGGAAGAGGTCAGGGAACTTGCCTTGAAGACAGGGAGATGGGTGTGTGTGTGTGTCACACACAGCAAGAGAGAAATGGAAAGAGACAGCAAGGGGTAGGGAAGTCAGTGTTCAAAATGCTTGCATTATATACAGAAGAGCCTCTGGGGGAGGGAAAGCCCAGTTCAGGGTAAAGGGCTGAGTATGCCAGTCATACCTGTAACAGGTAAGGACTGAAGGATGCTTCGAGAACCGGGAGGCCGACTTCACTCTGATATGTTAAAGAGGCACCTCAGCCAGTCATCCTGGGTCTGAAACCCAACAGTAACAATATAGCATCTCTGAAAATTAGCAGTTACCAAGAGGCTGTAGCAGATAGGCCAGGCTAGACCTGCAAAGTTTCTATTTAGGGCAATGGAAAAATATAGGTTTTGAACTCAGGCATTAGTATACAATTACAACCACTAGTCAAGTGTTAAGGTTTATTCTACTGTGCTCATACAGATCACTTTATCTTGCCCACTCAACAATAGTTTCAGTCGCCCAGAAAGTAGCACTGGAATAATAGCATTTAATACACAGAGGACAAATCCAGTGACAGGACCAAAACCCTTGTCTCGGATCTGCTATGTATCTGCACACAAGCTGAACAGAAAGGTCAGGGTCCTTGGAGAATTTATGGTAGAAATCAATAAACATTTAAATGAAAGGAACCACTCATAAAAACTGTAACAGATGGTTACTCTGAAGCTCAAATGGGAACAGGAGTACTGTTTCAACATGCTGAGAGACATGTGCAATTGGACCACACTCCAGTCACACAATGGTTGTGTGTGTGCATTTGTGAGCACATGCAGGTATGTGTTTCTGAGCAGAGAAGTGGACAGTGAGCTGTCACATCATGAAAGCAATGGACACGCGACTACCAGCGGTGGCAGTCTGCCAACTTCCTGAGGTAAAGAGCATTTTGAAGGAATTGCACCTGCTTCAGAAGGATGTCCGGAAGCTGCAGGCCGACCTATGGCACAGTAAGCAAACTTGCTCAATGCTTTAAAAGTTCTATGAAAAGCCTATAGAGACATCTGCCCACAATTTGGTGTCAAAATAAAAACATACTAATTCTTTTTCAGTTTTCAGTATTAATTCCAATACCTTTTGTTTTATTTAATTGTGAAATTTAATCTATACTAAAATATATACTATTCTTCGAGAGGTGCACACATATACACAGTGTTTTTCAACTACACATTCCCTCCTCTTCCCTCTGACTCTTCCCAGATTCATGCACACTTGAGAACACACACACACACACACACACACATATACACCCCACTCCCAATTTCACGTCCTTTTCTGTTTTATATATTACTCACTGAGACCACTTAATGCTTTCCACACAATTGTGAGTATGGGGCCATCCACTGAAGCACGGCCAACCTACCATGGACCAACCATGACACCAGTGAAACTGACTTCTTTCCCAAACAGTCACTAACTGACATGACAATCATGAACTATCCAAAAATTGTTGTAAACAAAACAGTCTTCTTAGCCGTTCTTCTACTGGAGAATGTCTGGACACAAGTGCCGGGTTCAACCACTGTTCTACTTCATTCTCAGGCTGACTGTGGCTCGTGCAGAAATAAGAAGCTGCTTAACTGGACCTCAGTTGACTGTGGGCAGGGCATCCAAGTAAGGTGTCTTAAGCCAAGGAGGTCTAGTGCAAAGGAGAAAAGTATGGCCGTTCTCTGGGTCCTACAGTTGCCATGAGCAGACTACTCTGAAGAGAGCCAATTACATCTGCTCTTAGCACTTTCTCCAGGTGAATGATAGTGAATTCCAGTAAGATCAGTATATAGCCTAAGGATGGCAGACAGAGAAAGTTAAGCTAGGATTAAAGAAACTTAAAAGGAAATAGAACTTCTGTGTTAGTTCTTAACTAGCTCCTGACACTCCATCCCCAAATTTAGACTAATGATAAGCTAGGGGTCATTTAAGAATAGGTGTCATAGCCTGAGAATGGTACTGCACACCTTCAATCCCAGAGTTCAGAGAGACAGCCATTGCTGGACTGATGGACCACAGGCTGTAAACCTCTAATAAATTCCTGTTACATATTAAAACAATTATTGTTAAAAGTAAAAAGGCATGTTTAACGTTTTGACATATGAAAGTGTCTTTTCATTGCCTTCAAATGAGAATTGTAACTTTGAGGGGCTGCTGACAGAGCTTACTGACAACAGTTGTCTAATATGCATGAGGCCCTAGGATTAATCTTCATCACAGAGAAGAGAGGGGAGGAGGCAGGCAGTCAATGTTAAAGTACCACATTTTATCACACAGCATTTCAGCTCCTTCTGTGCTTCATCGGTATTTTATCTTCACATTTAATTGAACTGAGTTACAAAAGTATTTAAAGAGATAATTATTTTTTAGTATAAACATCTTTTGTGAAGGAAAAAACCTTCAAATGTGTGTGTGTGTGTGTATGTGTCTGTATGTGAATATATGTGTACACACACATACTCACTGTATGCTGAAGTGTGTTTACTAAGGACATCTTCATACAGACTACAATGGAGACCAAGCACATTCCTCTTTATCCCTCCATATGCTTCCCTTTCTCTACTCCCCTGTTGTCCCCTTTGTTTAGTTAGTTTCTGTCTACTTTCATGTCAAATGTCACATACTTCACATATCTAAACTATTTCTAGGAACCACAAATAAAAGCACATACACACATTTGTCCCTTTGAGTCTGGCTTAATTTGCTTAACATGATTATCTCTAGTCTTGGACATAACACAACCTCATTTTTTATGGCTGAAATAAAATTAATTGTACACATAAACCACATTTTATTTGTCTACTCCTCTGCGGATGGACACCTGACTTCTCTATAATTCAGTTATTGTGTGGTGCTGGAGTAAACACTAATGGACAAGTATGCCGGTGATACGTCCGCTTTGAATCCTGTAGGTAAATGCTCAGAAGTGGTATATAGCTGGATCATACTGGTCATATGCGTTTTAGTTATTATAGGAACTACCACACTGTTTTCTACAATGGCTAGGACATTTTACATTCCCAGCAACGGTGTTTAAGGATTCCCATTTGTCCTCCGATTGGTCAGCATTTTCTATTTATTTTCTTAAGGCCACTGCCATTCTTACCAGGGTGAGATCAAACCCTGATGTATTAACCAGCCTTTCTCTCATGCTGAAATTGGATTTCTTTCTTTCATAAGATTACTGGTCACTTGTCTCACCTTTTGGGAACTCATTTCATTGGGCTTGTTTGATTGCTTGCTTAGCTTGTTTATTTGAATTCTCTGTGTAGATGTTAATTTTCTGTTCAGATGTACAGCTCCCAAAGACATTCTCTCATTCTCCAGATTCTATAGAAACATGAGGTCCCTGTTTGTCAGGTGTTAGTGTTCTGCCTCTGTAACTGAAGTCCTGCTGGGCTTGTTCGTCTTTTGATATTTGACAGTAGTGAAAAGGAATCTTTCCATTTCTTATTAGAATTAAAGCATTAAATACACATAGCAAAAGGACTCATGACTTCCTCAGACTATTCTTACAAGAATTTGTTTCTCCTTCCATCATGATGGATAGTTCTGTTAGGTATAGTAGCTTGGGATGGGAGTGACTGTTCTGTTAGAGCTGGAAATACATCACTCCAAGTTCTCCTTGTTTTTCTAAAGTTTCTCTTGAAAAAGTTGATGTCTTGAAACCTTCAATATACTCTTTGCTATGTGTGCTTAATGCTTTAATTCTAATAAGAAATAAAAAGATTCCTTTTCATTACTGTTTGTCTGGCACTCTAGATGCCTCCTACCTAGATGGTCATGTCTTGTCTTAGATTTGAGAAAGTTTCTGTTATGAGTTTTGACATATTTTCTATAGTTTTAACATGACATTCTTTACCTTCCTCCTAGGACCATAATTCACAGATGTGGTGTTTCAGTACTGCCCCACATATGAGAATATGTTCTGTACATACTTTATACATCTATCTGTCATTGCCTGAATGCTCTGATTCATCAGCCATGTCTTCAAGCCCTGATTTTGTTTTCTTCTTACTTATTCTGTTAAAGGCTTTATGCTGAGCTTTTTTTCATTTTCAGTATTTCTGTTGGTTTCCTCACACTATTTCCACCTGTTTATTGAATATCAGTTTCATATTTTGCCCTGACAACTTTATTTCTTTCATTCAGCAGTTTGTTTTCTTTTGAAATTCATTTGGTTTATTTCTGTCCTTTTAAATTTCTTTCAACATACTTGTAATCATACTTTTGAATTCTTTGTCTAGGATTATACTTGACTATACCTTTTTCCCTACCTCTAACATTCATGACACACCTCTAGGTAGCCCTTGTGACATTTGGTCACAAATGCTGTCACAACTGTAGTTGGCCATCTATGGTCCAGTTTCAAATGCTAGCTCCACTGGGTGCTACTTCTTAACGTCAGGAGTTCCACTTGCTATCTATGCCTGTCTCCATAAAAGCTTCTGGGTCTGGCCAGATTCTATTAAAGAATCCTTGTCTTTTAAAGGAATTCTGTTGGTCACATTTTATATCATGGTCCCATAACACTTGCCCAGGTCCCAAAACATGTAGCTCTTGGCAGGTCTGGGGCAGCCAAAATGCTTGCTCAGCTGGCTCTTTTTAAAATGGCATCTCTGCTACTCTCAGTGAGTGCCAAGGAGAGAGGGTTTTCTTAGCATCTCCTCCATCTGCCACATGCAACTTTTCACACCTTTCTCCACCTCACTCTCTTTCTCTCCTTTAAAATGTCTCCTTCTTATAGCCAACTGGATTTTCCTAGTCTCTGTTATGCCATAGCTTTAATCACCGCCTTCTCCGAGAAGGGAAGAACTCTCTAAACCATGCCACTCCCTCACTAATGGACTCTGGATTTCTTCTCTGGCCTCTTTTATAGTTTCCTATTTTGCTTTGCTAGGAAAAATAATTTTTTTCAGATGTCACCTCACCTCTCTGACAGCCATTCAACTTTTGCTTGGAACCAGCCCTCCATGAACAGCCTCCTCTCTTCCTGCTCTGAGCGTCTCTCAACGCTCTTTCACGTCACGTGCACATTAGAATCACCACTGGACATCCTGTCACTGTTTACCCAACAGTTTTCACTTTATCATTCCCCCCTTTCGATACCACCTGGAGATTATATGTGTGTGTGTGTGTGTGTGTGTGTGTGTGTGTGTGTGTGTGTGTGTGTATTTATCTATGTATGTTTTTCCCGTTGCCTCTATTTTCATTTTCTAGCTTTTTTCTTTCTTTTGTTAATTCTGTATAGTATTTGGAACTGAGCCCAGGACTTGAAATGCTAGGCAATCACTCTGCCACTGAGCTCTATCTCCAATCAACCTTTTCCTTTTAGCTTTCTATTTCAATGTACATATCTTAGGAATCAATGCTCAGGTTGCCAGAAGTATAAGTAGCTACTTTCTCTCTTTAATGTCCTCAGAAACAAATCTTTTAAGCAGTAAACTGTTTCATATTTTCTTGCTCCCAGGTTCTGGTCATTGTGTAATCTTCTGAGTTGACTGCAGAGTTTTCTCTTCACTGATCCTCAGGCAGTGGCCCTCCACACACTCAGAGGCTGCATCTGCTCAATTCCCTTAGTCTTTTCTGTTTTAATATTAGTTGAAGTCCTTCTTCTAGACAGTTAATCTGACAAGTATTTGTGAACAATCTACAATGTGTCAGGCATCTGCCAGGGAATTTACTGCCAGAGCAAACTAGTTTCTGTCCCATGGAGCTAATAGTTTAGCAAAGGAATTGTACAGCAGGTAATGGAAAGATGGAAGAAAGGATGGAAAGGAGAAAGGGAGGAAGGGAGAGAGGGAAGGAAGGAGGAGGGAGGACAAAATCATTTAGTTAGCCCCATGAAGAATATAAAGAAGACAGAAAGGAGTACCAGCAAGCTCACAGGTACAGTAAGTTTCCAGAAGGCAAGCATCCAAGATGGCCAGGCCTGATTGGTATTCAGTCTTCCACCTCAGCACAGAGACTCTGAACAAAGGGAGAGCTTCTCTCTTCAGCACCAAGCATCACATCTGGCCTATGCTGCCAAAACCAGCAATTTCATAGAGCAAACACTTCCCTTGATCATTGATCTACCATCAGTCTCAATGTGTTTCTAACTCATTTATTTCTCACAGATTCAGTTTTCCAATTCATTGCAAAATACACTCAGTGAAAGCATTGTGATCAATATGACCAAAGCTGGCACCAGATCTGCCAAATCAAAGAGGTAAACTTGACCTGTAAGTATAAGCAGTGAATCCTTACATAAGCATGTATTATTATTCTCAGCATTTTACTTTAGCATAAAAACATAAATGTGTATCATAGTCTAGACAACTGATGTTAGAGCAAAGCCTTTGCTTTGACAATGACACTACTACTTGAAGTTTTATGCATTACCTTCTACATAGCCAACTATACATAAATCATCTGTGGTGTTAAGTGTGGGTATCCTATAGAACTTAGATACTGAGCAATGTGATGACAGATTGTGTCTATCTTTTTAGGATTCTTTCGATATTGTATACAGCCATTTACCCAATGTTCTTCAGTGACTCCGTTTCATGGACTCTTTCCAAAACAGACAATATTTAAAAAGCTCTTTTCTATAATTTATTAGTTTCATAAAAATTAATCAAGTCATAAAAGAAAAATAACAATGAAATGTGGTTTGAAAATAAGTAGCTGATTCATGATAATTACACAACTTGAAAGCTCGATAGAGAGAAATACACGGGGCTTGCAAGTAGCATGGAGCAGACAGGACTGCGAAGCACTGTGAAGGAGAGACTGTCAGTGAAGGCTTTGTGTAGGGAAGGGAGGGTGCATCTACAAGAAAGCAGCACTTCCTGCAGAAGAACATTGTCTACTCCCCTAAGCACAAGTTACCAAATTTTCAAAGCCAATGGGGTAAACATTTGGAAGCAGGAAGGGGTTTAATCCCACATGTGGATCCAGCAACTCACACCTTGTATTCACTTCCAGCTGCTGGGTAGGCAGGTTTTCCATCCAGTTCCACCAGTCTGTGCAGCACAGACTGTAGGGATGGGATCACTGCCAGTGCTCCTGAGATCTCCACTGTTCTCATGGACACTGACAGGAAACTGAGGGGTTCTTGGGGTCCCAGGTCAGTAATCATGTAAACTGGAAATATCAAGTTTTCCCCACTGAATATAACAGGTACACTTCAAGTCAGGAGAGGTTAAAATAATATTTGGAAAATTAATATTCATGATTTTTGCTGTTAAGAAATAAATGGAATATTGAGGATGAGGAGAATATAGGAGGAATGGCAGAGGCAAAATCTGTCTCCCTACTAAGGCAAAACGTGTTGTAGGTGCATGTTTCTAGCTCCCTTGGGCCCTTCAGCCTTTTTTTTTTTTAAGTTCTATATTCTATTTAACTCTTCAGGCATATTCTAAAAGTATTTCAACAGGAACAGGAAGATAAAACATGTTTTCATGTAGTCAGAAAACTGGTAAAATGCTATCTTTAAAGAATCAAAATTAACAAGAAGCACCCAGACACAATAGGTACAAACACACAATTGCTTTTAACATGTGAATTATATGTAAACAAAAGGCATTTCAGAAGAGTGTAATCAACTCAGGACTTAAATCTAATATAAATTCATAAAGTGTTATGTTACTGTGCTTAGAGGAAGCTGTACTAGGTTAACTCACTTGATCTGACAAGGAGAAGCCACATGCTGAGTGTGAGACCAGTCCTGAGGACCCAGTGCTGAGTGTGAGACCAGCTCTGAGGACCCAGTGATGAGTGTGAGACCAGTCCTGAGGACCCAGTGCTGAGTGTGAGACCAGTCCTGAGGACCCGGTGCTGAGTGTGAGACCAGTCCTGAGGACCCGGTGCTGAGTGTGAGACCAGTCCTGAGGACCCAGTGCTGAGTGTGAGACCAGTCCTGAGAACCCAGTGCTGAGTGTGAAACAAGTCCTGAGGACCCAGTGATGAGTGTGAGACCAGTCCTGAGAACCCAGTGCTGAGTGTGAGACCAGTCCTGAGGACCCAGTGCTGAGTGTGAAACAAGTCCTGAGGACCCAGTGATGAGTGTGAGACCAGTCCTGAGAACCCAGTGCTGAGTGTGAGACCAGTCCTGAGGACCCAGTGCTGAGTGTGAGACCAGCTCTGAGGACCCAGTGCTGAGTGTGAGACCAGTCCTGAGGACCCAGTGCTGAGTGTGAGACCAGCTCTGAGGACCCAGTGCTGAGTGTGAGACCAGTCCTGAGGACCCAGTGCTGAGTGTGAGACCAGTCCTGAGGACCCAGTGCTGAGTGTGAGACCAGTCCTGAGAACCCAGTGCTGAGTGTGAGAACAAGGAACATAGCACATGGTTTATGTATAATGGTGTCTGAAGTTTAATGTTATTCTTAATCAATAACTAGATAAACCCTAGTAAATTTTGATAATGATATTTACTACATTAAAGACACAGGCACAGAAGTCAGTTAATTAAATATGTGTGTGCGTTTGTGTGTGTGTGTTTGTGTGTTTACAAAAATGAAACAATCCTAAATGAGAGCCCTTACTTTGTGTTATTAATTTTTACGTGGCGTATAGTATTAAGAGTAGAAATAGTTTCTACTGCCAATGGGTTATAATGAAGTAAAATTATTGTAACATTATACTGGCAGAAACAAGCCACCATCAGCTGCTGAGCCCTATAAATGAGATGCGTTCAATGTGATAAGGATGGAAACGTTAAGGCATTACCACAATAGAGTCCAGACATCCTGGAGGGTGTTTTGTTTAGTGTAAAGTAGGTGTGTGAGCGATGATGCACAGGAGAGCACAGATGAGTCTCCAGTCCCTCTGTTTACCAGCGCCATCATCCCATGTGGGCCAGTACATGTTTCTCCAACATCCTCAACAAGGGCCACTGGCCACGCCAGACAGCTGCTGCATAAATCCAAAGAGACTAACACATAGCACCCTGTGCAAAACTCAAACCCAAATAGATCAAAGCCCTCAACGCAGAACCAGATACACTGAGTATAGGAGCAGAGAAATTGGGGGAAAGCCTGGACTCATTGGTACAGCAAACAACCTTCTCAAAAGAACATCATTAGTACAAGCACTAAGACCAACAATTAATAAATGGAACCTTGTGAAACTTGAGAAGCTTCTGCATGGCCACAGACATTGTCACTCTAAGTGGTACCTTCAGAATGGGAAAAGGTTTTAGCAACTCTATTACAATTCTAGCTACTCTCCAAAATATATAAATATTAAACCACATATCAAGAAAACACACAACCCAATTTAAAAAAATTGGTACTGACCTAAAGGGAGAATTTTCAAAAAGGAAAGTCAAAAGGCTGAGAAACACTTAAAAAAAAAAATGGTCACAATTTTTAGCAGCCAGGAAAATGCAAATCAAAACTACTCTGTGATTCCATCTTACACCTGCCAGAATGGTCAAGGTCAAAACCACGAGTGACAGCTCATGCTGGCAAGGATGTGCAGTCAGAGACAACACCATCTGATGTTGCTGGGAATGCAGACTTGTCCAAGCACTAAGAAAATCAGTAAGGAGTTTTCTCCGGAAGCTAGAAATCAGTCCACCTCAAGGTCAACTTACACGACTCTTGGGTATGTACCAAAAGGACGCTTCACCTACCACAGAGATGCTTGCTCACACATGCTGCTGTTCTGCTCACAACAGACAGAAACTGAAACAACCTAGATGTCCATCAACACAAGAAGGAAATAGAAAATGTGGAACATTCACAGAATGAAGTATTATTCAGCTGTTAAAAAATAAAATAAAATTTTCAGGTACATGGATGAAACTAGAAAAAAATTCGTCTCGAGTGAGGTAACCCAAACCCAGAAAGATAAACACAATGCATATATATATATATATATATATATATATATATATACATATATATACATATATATGTACATATATATGTATATATATATATACATACACACATGTACATATATATGTATGTATGTATGTTTATATGTGGATATTAGCTGTTAAATCAATGATAACCAAGCCACAATCCATAAAACCACAGAAGTTAGGAAATAGAGGATGGGGTGAGGGGAGAAACCGATCTCCCTAGAAAACAGAAATAAGACAGATGGTTATGGGTAGATGTGAAGATCAAGAGGAGACGTCAAGGAAAGGGTAGGTTGAGAAGGTAAATAGAGGAGAGACAACTAAAATTAAGAGCCGTTAGAAGAATAGTATGGAAACCTAAAACAATGCAAGCTTCCTGAAATATATACATGAAATGTCATGAAATAAATCTATGAAGGAATGTAAATGAAATTGCAAACTAATGAGGAAGACAGAGCCACAATGGGCCGTCTGTTGTCATCCAATAAAGCTTCCATAACAACATTAGGTTTCATCTAATTGACTGGTTGTCCAAACAGTCCCATGGGAAATCTGCAAATCGGGCTGTTGCCAAGAATGCAGGTTGTGCTCCACAAACTTGATAATGGTCCCATTGCTAAAAATGATGGCTGTACAGCTTACTGAACATGGAAAAGAAACAAACTACTCTGAAGGGAGGGCTGCAATCCCAGATGCCATGGCCAACGGAAATTTAACTCAGTGGCACCATCTTTGGAGGTTCCACATCTCAAGTTGTCATGCCAGGGCTCTTCCTTTTTTATTTATTTTTAATCTGATTGTTCTTTATTTCTGTTTTATATACTTTTCTTTTATGTTTATCCTACAATTCCCTGCTGTAGATCTTATCACTTCCAGTTTGGAGGTTTTGTTGGGATTCCTGAGGGTGCAAATCCTCAGATGGCTTCCTTTGGCAGCCAATGGGAACTACGACCGCATTCCCACCAACATGGGATAAGGGTTTTCTCTAACTCCACCTAGTCACCCACACATAACCAAGATCAAAATGTAGAGTGAGAGGCTTAGAAGCTCTCAGTCCCGAGTGGGATGTCATCATCAAACCTCTTCCCTTGGGCTCAGGATCTATGTGGGAAGAGGTGACATGATTGTAAGAGGCAGAGGGGCTGGAAGACATAAAGGAAAGGGGCCTTCCAACCACAACAGGACAGACACAAACAGGGACTCACGACGTCTGGCAGAGTGCACACAGCCTGCAATAGGTTCAAGACAAACAGACTCCAGCATGGAAGGTGGAGATGCCGACACAGCCTCCACCCCAACCAAGACACTATCTGCAACTGACCATTCCTTGCAAAGGGAAAATTAGTCTCCTCCAGTGGAGTCTCAGTGTGTCTATTACTACACCGCAGGGCAGGCCCATGCCCAGGAGTAGTTGGACAACACAACATAAACTCAATGGTATTTTGTAAAACTTTATTCTTACTTGCTTTGTTTGGGTTAGGCTTGAGAGTCCTTAAGGCACTCCCTCTGGGAACTAGCCACTCTGGAGGGGACATAGGTAAACACTGGTGAATTACTGCCCCAATAAACCTCAGCCACAGACAGCTATGATTTCCAGCCATGTGAGCAAGTCTGCCAAGATGTGGGGGCCTGCCAAGCATGGTCCCCATCTCCACCCTAAGTGGAAACTGGCCAGCAGTTCTCCAGAACCCTGAGAGGAATAATAAGTTGTATTCACCATGACACAGTTGAGATAACTTTTGTTTTCTCATTGTTTTTAAGGAAACAGATTGTTAAATCATGAGTATTTGTCGTACTTCCTACAATAGGTAATAAAATTTCCTGGAGCATGAGGAATGTTCTGAGAGCACTGTTTTTGAACAGATGCCACCAGTACTTGCAGGTAATAAATTACAACTATAAGAGACCAAAGACTAAAGAGCACAGAGACTACAGTCACTCACGCAGAGCATAAAAGGCAGCTGAGGACCACAGGGATAGGAGGAGCCCATGTCAGGGAGAAGGGGTAGCATAGTGGACTCTGCACTCAAGAGTACTAGAAAAGAACAAAGGTGAGGTCAAATGAATTCTGGGGTCAGACCATAGAATAAAAGAGAATATGGCTATCTAACACATTGGAATCCAAGAGGAAAGAGGAGGAATGGGAGAAAATAGAAGAGAGACTAAGAGGATTACTTGCCAATAAATGCCTTACAAAAAATTAAAACCATTTTCAGGTAAATCTGTAATGGTAGTTTAAATAAATTTATCTCAAGCTAAAATCATTTGCCATGGTTTGAATGTTCTCACAGTTCTTATATAGTTCTTACATTATGTAAGTTCTTATATAGTTCTTACATTAAGTGAGTAAATAGTATTGAGCGCTGAGGTCCTGAACATGTACCTGGGCAATCTGGGCTTTGCCCTCATGAATGGAGTGACTAGTATCAGAGGAATGAGTTCACTATTGGAGAGTAGTTTCTGATAAAATGATGCATTCGTCACCACAACCATTTGATAATCCACCTTCCACCATGGGTTGACTGACTCTGCAGGACTGGATGACTCAGCAGAACGCCATCCTAGGATACAGCAACTCCATCTTGGACTTTCCAACCTCCAGAGCATGAACCATTTAGATGTAAGGTCACTAAAATTCAGCCAGTCTAGTTTTTGTTGCAACATCACAAATGAAGTAAAACAAAGAATTTACTTAAAAATTTTTCCATTCTTGGGTTTAACAAGTTATTATAGCACTGCATATATGACCTGGATTCTTAGTGATGTTTTGGAAAATCCACCCTATAAAGAAGCTGCCTTTACAAATGCTCATGGTGCATGGCCATCTTGCCTGTATGAAGATGGGGTTCATTCTTATTTTTCCCGAATAAATAAAACTCGGTCTTCAAGTCACCTAAATTATACACACACCCTGCACAAGTGTTGCTGGAGACACTAAACTTTCTATTTGGGCTCTTTGCAGTTGGTTTCTTAGAAAATACAGTGTAGGAGAAACAAAGAAAACAAATCTTTCTGAATTCAAGCATTACTTGAAGCAAATTATTCAAGGTTCCTACATTGTAATTCTTATATATTTGTTGTCTATACAAAATCTATGGATTCTTACACTAAACAGCTCACAAAACCTTGGGAATTAACTAAGCACAGCAGGTTACCAATGTCACTGAAGTAAATTACGTTAGGTCATCGTCGCAATTAACAACATCACCAACATGATTAAATTCATTTGCATGCATTATTTAAATTTATATAAGAATCCTTCTTACTGCTTTTGCATTATCAACTCTCTAAGAACTCTTTACAGAATTTATTTTCTAGTGGCCCACTTAATACTAATACTATATGTAACAGTTTACCTGTTCCAAATGCTATATATTAAGAATAATGTTTTTCACCTTCTGGGTGTCATCTTCCCCACTGCAAATGTTTGGTTTCTTTACATTAATAATTTGGTACATCCAAGAAGTTTCTAGAAGATTTACAAAGAATACAAAAGCTCTCAGTACCACAATTCTCACACTTTCCATTTAAAGACACAGAGCGGCTATTTACTTTCCAAGGCCAGTGAAGGAACACTGTCAGCCCCACTCTGAAGGCCGCTGACACTCCTTTAGTTCTTTGGCAGTTTTACTAGTAATTTAATAACTGTGGTGCTTTGTAGATACCAAGTAAAAACCAAATTTTAAAACAACAACAAATGTAGGTGTTGTCACGAGGTTCTCACATACAGAACTGAGACAGAAACAGAACTCAGCAAATGGAATTGCAGGCGCTGCTGCAGGGACGTGTAGGAGAAGAGTCTCTTCTCTGAAGAGACACCATGGATGAAAATACGGCTTAAGTACGAGCTGGTAAGGGCAACTTTTACCAGAGTCTCACAAATTCCGTCCATGCTAATACATGAGTGAAGGCCTGTCTCCTTCATTATGTTTCTTCCTCTGATCCGCTGAGACAGTAGCCTGCCTCAACCCACCACAACATGCAACCAGAGAGGGCCACAAGAACTGTCACAGTCACCTGTGGAAGTACTTAGGATCCTTAGGACTAGCAAAACGAAAGATTTTCCAGGGTCAAGACAGAAAGTAGGGAAAAGGTTACTGTTATTCCTGAAGCCAAAGGGCTTACTACTCTATGGTAATTAAGAAGCAGACATCTAGCCTCAGATGCATTCAAGTATTATTTCTTATAAAACAAAGAAAGCATTTCATAATTGATGTTTCTTCCCATGCCATTATCCACTAACATATTTGATGACGTCAGCGAAGTTTCTAAGCATCATGTAACTAAAGAACAGCAATTTCTTGTTCTTAGGTGTGAGCTGGGCAAGGCTCTACTTACAAAGCAGTTGGACACCATGGACTTCATCACAGCCTCACCTCACTAGCACCATGGACTGTCTTCAATGGTGCTGCATTCATTTTTCATAATTTTAATAAATCATACTCAGTTAAAAGTTATAGATTGCTATCAACTATCTCCATGAAAGGCTACTGCAAAAATCTGACAACAGCATCAGGAAGACAAGGAAATGCTTGGGTCGTAAGCTACAGGTTTCCCTTCACTTGACTTCCTTTTATAAAGACATTACAATCATAAATCAGGAATCACTGTGCTCTCAGAATACAACAGTCATGGAAGAAAGCCTATTTCTTCAGAAAAAAAATGTAATTGATTAATAATTGATTTAATAAAATTTTCCTTAAAGTACATGTTGAAAAGAGGTCAGGAATACAAAGACAAAATGGCAGGAACTGAAAAGATATTACACACTTA
Source organism: Micromys minutus (assembly GCF_963924665.1). Classification (NCBI taxonomy): domain Eukaryota; kingdom Metazoa; phylum Chordata; class Mammalia; order Rodentia; family Muridae; genus Micromys; species Micromys minutus. The sequence continues at coordinate 52,051,379 of NC_137954.1, read as the reverse complement.
CCTCGGCTCCTGTGAACTCAGTTGCATTACAGTTTTTTGGGGGAGAGAATCTTGTGAACTTTGCTTCATATCCTGTTTTTTTTAAAAAAAAGCATAGTGTTTTTAAATTTTACTTTTCAAAACCAGTCAACATAACTAGCCAATGCTACCTTGCAAAAACTTTTTTAAAAAGTATACAACAGAGGTCAAAAATTCTCTTTCAAAGTGCATGAAGCACATTAAAATTCAAAGCAAATAATCCTAATGTTCTGTGTGAAAAAGAGGGAAAGAGAGAGACAGAGAGGGAGAGAGACACACACAGAGAAAGAGAGGGGGATAGAGACACAGAGAAAGACAGGGAGGGAGAGAGAAACACAGAGGGGGGGAGGGAGAGAAAAGGGAAGGAGAGAGAGAGACAGACACAGAGAGAAAAGGGAAAAGAGAAGCAGAGAGGGAAAGAAAGACAGACAGAGAGAGAGAGAGAGAGAGAGAGAGAGAGAGAGAGAGAGAGAGAGAGAGAGATGAGCAGAAAGAGTATCAGAGTCAAGCACACTGCTTTACTGGGTTAGAGTCCCCACTGAAACAATGAGTCCCTCCATTTTAACCAAATAGATCTGCATGCTAGAAAATATCCTCCAGAAATCTTCACAACCTTTATCTCACATCCTTAGGAAATATACATCCACTTCTAGTGTTTCTTCACATTAAAATGAAAATTTGTAATCATAAGTTGATTACAAGCATTCATCTAAGGAAATAGTGAAGTTGCAACTCTAATTCCAAATGTGTAATTCCGAATTGCATAGAAAACTCAAAATCCTAACATTCACAAAGTATAACTAAGTTACAGTTTTAAATATCCAAGGTGTCAAGAGGCATGTAGAGGGTGCCAGTCAGCCTCCTGCTAGGGGCTCTTCCCAGACGAGGACGAGCCCTCCCTTCCCAAGCATCTTCTGCTCTGTTAGCTCTTCAGCTCACAACACAAGCCAAGGCAGGCACTACCTCCTCTGTTACAGACAAATGAAAATGAAGTATAAAAACTCTGTCAAGGGCCCCACAGTCTGGCAGAGGCTAATCTCCTAAATCAGTGGTTCTCAACTTGTGAGTCATGACCCTTTTGGGTCAACCCCTTTTATAGAATTCGCCTAAGATCTTAGGAAAATGTAGGTATTTAAATTATAATTCATAATAGTAGCAAAATTATATTTCTGTAGTAGCAGTAAAAACTAATTTTATGGCTGGGGGTCAATACAATGTAAGGATCTGTAATAAAATGCTGCAGCATCGGAAAGGTTGAGAACGACTGTCCTAATTCCTTAATCTCTTCTCCATCAATGCCCATGTCTCAGCACTGCCCATATTTTGCAATGGACCTCTCCGGCCACCAAAAGGACCATTAAAATCAGTTTTAGCCAAAGCAGATCAGGGGCTTAACAAAATTCAAATATCAAGACCTTTCTAATAAAAGGCATGCAGGGTAACGGATCATAGTACCTAAAGGAAATGTTCCAAAGCCTATCTATTTTATCTGCTCTGGAATAAATTCACTGAGACTTAGGCAGAATGAACTGCATACAGAAATCAAATGCAAACACACTTACAGAAAAGAGATGGCTAAATATGCAAGCAACATATATAAAGTGATAAAAATCCTAATTAATGGAGGAAAAACAATTCTTATACTTTAATATTCTCTTAGTGGAGCCTCTTGTCTCTTTAATCCAGGAAGAAAAGAATCACATGGTTTTTACAACTGCAGACGGGATCAACTAACCATCTCTAAGAAGGCTTTGGAAGAATCTGACTGGTACAGCTTTTTGTCCTTTAAAATGAGAAGAAACACGGAATCCCCAATTATCTTCTCCAAAGAATTTAATGACTGAAAGAGTCTGTAATGAAAGAATTTATTAGTTAGCTAACTCAAAGATTTGCACATACTTTTATTTATAAGACAATGGAAAAGCTACCAACATTTTTATCTTATGTTCACAAAGCTAAATACATAAAGATGCTATAATGAACTAGCTCTCTGTTTCCCCTGGACTAACTTACTGAAAGTGCTTACAGTTCTCACAAACATCATGCCAAATGAGAAAGTCTACACTGACTGCACAAAGCAATGATTTACCATCTTCACCCTAGGGGAAAAGAATTGAGGGTTAATAAACAGCAAAAGAAAATACGTTATTAACTCTATGTTAGCAAGAATAGCCGATCTGTATGAAGACACTTCCCTAAGCATTAGCACTGATATCTGGCTGTTTTCATGCCATGTCCTTGTTCACGACAATTACAAAGAAAAGTTTTCACAGATGGCGATGGCAGAACAGGCTTTATCCTTGTTGCTTTTCCTGAGCACTGGCATTAATAACTATTCATTTTATTTTCTGCCCGAGGAACAAAAGCGAAGCTAAGAAGCCACCAATTCCCAGCTCTGGAGCAGCACCCAGTGGGAAGAGACTTGGTGTAAATTATAATTTTCCAAACATGTGCTTGTACGGGGCTTTACAGACCGAGCATCCTTACACAAACACTTGTGTAGAAACCTGCGAGTAAACTTGGTCAGCCATGCCAGATATCGATCAGAATGGCCTGTTCTGCATCTATACCCAGCACCATTTTCTCCAGTACAGGAAGCAGCCTGCTATGTATGCTCAAACATTTTTTCTGGCATGTAACAACAGCAACAAAAAAATCTATAAAAGAAGCTGGACCTGGGTATGATCTCAGCATGCAGGAGGCTGAATCAGTAAGAACACCACACATTTGATACCATCCAGGAAATGGTACTGAGTTCAAACCTGAACTACAGAGTGAGACTTCGTCTCAGAGCAAACAAAAATCTCTCAACAAATTGGAAAAACAAAACAAAACAAAAAACTGACAGCTTCTTTTTGTAGAATATAAAGCCTTAAGTTTTCAGGAATCAATATTATTAGTTAAATAGGTTTACATACGAAATCTACATTAATAGCAAAATCTTATGAGCATTATCCAGATATGTTTCTCAGCATAGACACACTTGTCCATAGTAATAAGTGTTCTCCACACTAAAGACCAGACAACTGAAGTTAAGGAAAAATTTCCTTCATCCCATGGACTTCTATTATCCACATAGCTATCCTTATCTGACAACTGAACCTGAAGACGAAGAGTCAATGTTCTACAACAGCTTGAGCCACACACGGATCGCAGCACATTACACAGTCCTGATTAACAGGAGGGAGAGACCCTGACTGAAGCTTGATGCGTCCATGCACACTGTGTCCTAATGAGGGGAGGCATGAACTGGAGTGTGCCACTCCCCAAACAGCTCCTCAGGACATAAAAGCAGCTCCATTTAAAACAGAGTCAAATGAAGCACAGTAAATGAGTTCAGGAAAGATGGGGCAGAACAGAACCGTTAATGTTTACACTCTTCTCAGTGTGAGACTAACAATGCCCCCAGCGTCCTAACGTGAACTTGTCACAGTGATGCAGGTCAGGGTTTAGAGGCAAGCACTGCGGAACGATGCAGGTCAGGGTTTAGAGGGCAAGCACTGCGGAACAATGCAGGTCAGGGTTTAGAGGCAAGCACTGCGGAACGATGCAGGTCAGGGTTTAGAGGCAAGCACTGCGGAACGATGCAGGTCAGGGTTTAGAGGCAAGCACTGCGGAATGATGCAGGTCAGGGTTTAGAGGCAAGCACTGCGGAACGATGCAGGTCAGGGTTTAGAGGGCAAAGCACTACAGAATGATGCAGGTCAGGGTTTAGAGGGCAAGCACTGAGGAACCAGAGCTCTTCTACTCATGGTCAAGCCTGCTCTTTACACAGCTTGTACCTGCCTGTCAGTCCACAGGTTCGTCTGTGCATCTGTCCCTCCAGCTCACCCTTCACTACTGTGGCTACAGCACGGGGATGAGTGGAAAGCTTAGATCTTCATGTCAAGGACTCCGCCCCTCTCTGCCAGCCCCACTACCCATCATCTGGTCCCAGCAGGCATCGCTCCTTCCCATGTCACAATTAAAAGCAGCCCTTAAATATGCCATTGAGCAATTCTCTTTCTCCATGTTACAGAGTTCCAGGACAGCCAGAGCTACACAGAGAAACCCTGCCTCTGTGGGGAAGCGGGAGAGACAGACAGACACACAGGCAGGCAAGCAAACATCTAGGCTACAGTTGACAGCAATTCTCAAACAGGAGAGAGGAAGAAGCTGGAAGGCCTGGCTTCGCCCATCCCTGTGGAGTTGACATCCAGACCGGGTGATCTACAAACTTTAAAATATGGGAACAAACAGCAGGATTAATGCTGTTTGGAGTTGCTCTTGGCACCCATCAATCCCTCACTCACACCACTGTTCAAGGGACACGCCTGCCAACGAGCGACAGTCAACAGCAGAGTGTGAGGGAGCACCAGCAGCCGCTTTGCCTCTGATTCTCTAACACGTTTTGAAATTTCCTTCGTAAAAGTGTCTGTGCTAATGACTTGATAATTGTTTACGGCTTTTCTGTTGAAGTGTGAAGTACTGGCAGAGTAAATTTACAAATGTCAAGTACAATTTGAAAATTACTATGTCTTCCTGCCACCTCTGACACGCAGCTCTGCACAGCCCTGGCATTAAGCTAAAAGCATCAGAAACCACATGGGTACTTAGGGACTGGCCTCCTACAAAGGTCATGAGACAGAACGTGGACAGATAAGTCAATGTCCTATAGCAGGCACATTTGCTATGACGACCAGATAGAGCGGAGAGCGGCTCCCCACTGTCCTGTGTGTCCGAGACTGTCCTAGAAATTCTCAGTCAGAGGCAATAGCAGTGGATAAGGACAAGCAGGCCATCCTTCCTTTCAAACCATTCAACGAGAGAAACAAGCAGCGTTGCCAGTAATGACAGTTCAGCCTCTGTGCAGAACACAGAGGAGAAACTGACAAGATACTCAAGTTAAGATCTTAAATACACTGTTTGAAGGACTGAAGTCAGTAGTGAGGCATTAAGAATATGTTTCCTTTTCATTTCTTGAAAACCAGTTAAAATATTAAGACTAAAAGCAGCAGTGCTCAGCACAATGGGTAATGCCAACTGTAAACCAATTATTTAGGATTGATTTGATATGCGCTATGCTCTTTTCACTACAAACGTAAAATAGTAAAAGTTTAAAATGTGCACAATGTATGCCTCATAATTTTAAATATTACAAAGTATAGCATGTTCTATGCATATTTTTAGCACAGAGGATTAAACTATAAGGTCCCACACACGGTATACAAATTCTCTACCACTGGATCCCATATCCCTACACAACAATGAAACGTAAGAAAATCTAGATGAGACAAGAGTCTAAACATAGTGAGGCAGCAGGGAAAACCCTGTGGATCCTCATGCCTGCTTATCAAACTGATTAAGGACAGAGATGTCACCAGGACAGGTGTGCTTCTCCATTACTAGGCAGCACTGGGGACCAAGATCTCATCCTTTCCAAGCCTCGGTGCACACAAAGCTTCTAATCCTTTAGTGATACCTCAACCTAAGAATTATTTTAGATCTAACTGAGTACCTGCTTCCTTAGCTGCCTGAGGAAGGTCCTTCCTTTCAATGCCCTCCACCATTCGCACTTCCGACAGCTTGCCTCCCACACAACTGACTTACTACAGGCCTTGCTGGTTAACCCCTTGTCTGGCTTTCCCATCACTGTCCCTCTACGACATGTCAAGCATCCAAGGACAACTGGGTATGAAAGAGGACAGGATTAAGCTGCTGTACAGTGGAGTGGCACTGGATTACCTGCCCAGGTTACAGAAGACTGATGAAATGCCACACTATACTTAGGAGAAAGCCAGCTTTAAGACAATGCTTAACACCTGGAGATGAGGACAAAGACTGACGTTTACAGCTGGGGTTACGGTGACACTGCCTCATGGTTCTTAGAAGTTGGTTATGTTTGGCTATAACAATATATAGAACAAATAACACTTGGGATGTGCTCTGCTATACACTAGCAGCTTCATCTCCAGACACATACATGCACATGCACCCATACACACACATTAAAAAGATTTTACTTGAACTTGTGTTTCTATAGTTACCTTACCTGGTACCATAGTCCACAACCACCCAGTCTTTCGATGTTCCTGTGATGGCATCATGATGTTGAAACAGTCCTAAGTTCCTTCTAGCTTCTGTCAGTGTTGTGTAATGAGGTGAAGTAAGAAATTTATTAATCTTGTATTTCTGAGCTTGTTTCAAGGCCAAATGGTAAAGAATCTCAGCAGCCCTAAGTGCATAAAAGAGTCGTTAATATATTTTTCTGGAACAAACTTTTAACTTACATTCACTGATGCTTTTGTTGTTGTTTTTATTTTTGAGACAGTGTCTTACTTTGTGAACCAGGCTGGTCTTGAACACATAGAGAGCCACCTGTATCTCTCTGCCCACCACCGTCACTCCACACTGGTGCTGGATTAAACCCATACACTACCATACCTGGCTCACTGACGATTTTTAAATACCAATGATAAATTTTTCTATAAAACCAACACTGTAGTTATCTAATGTATTTAAGTTCTCAATGACCAAAGACTATTGTGTTTACAGTGATTCTGGAGGTAGCAGTATCCTGACAATAACCTGTTGGCAGGAAGGTAAGTTTTTCTGTATGGAAGGAACACCGTGAGAAAAAAGAAAGCAGGCAGAGTGAGAGACTGGGCCTGGTGTTAGGTTTGGAAACCTCACAGCACAGTGATACACCTCCTTCAACAGGCCACACCTCCTAATCCTTCCTAAATAGTTCCATCAACTGGGGACCAAGCATTCAGATCTGTGAACCTAGGTGGGCTTCCAACTCTTGCAAATCCTCCTGCATTGGCTTCTCGGGTGCTGGCATGAATGTATGCTTTAAAGACTGGAATGGCTTTGGGAGAAGAATCTGAGCTTATTATCAGCAGATCATGCTTCAAAACAGGTTTCTTTCAAAATGTTTTTAAAGACAACATGGACCAAAAGGCACCTTAAAATTGTATAAATACTCAGGAAGAAAGAGGTATTAAAAGTGTTTTCATGAAAAATTGTGAGTTCTTTAAATTGTAAAAATAAGAAAAAGATAGAAACTAACTCCCACTTCAAATTTTTTGTCTTTACTCATGCCATGGAAGTGAGCAGGTCAAAGTTAAATAAATCATGAATGCCCACTCACATCCCCGGTGAACATTCCTGCTTCTGAAAACCGTGATACACTGAAGCACTGGTTCTCAGTCATCCTACAGCTGCTGCCCTTTAATACAGATTCTCCTGCTGTGGTGGGCCAGCCATAACATTATCTCATTGTTCTTCATAACTGTAGTCTTGCTGCTGTTACAAGCTGAAATGTAACTATTCTATATATACTGTATCTGTTATGCAACTACTGTGGGGGTTGAGATGAACTACACTATAGGAATATCTCAAAATATTCCACTGAGGACTTTGAAATGATCGTGAGTGTGTGTGTGTGTGTGTGTGTGTGTGTGTGTGTGTGTGTGTGTATGTATGATATGTCTCAGACATGTTGAATAATCCCTACTCCAATATGTTAAAATGACCAGACTTTCTTTCTTACACCTTCCTATCTACACTTTACAAATGAGAGTATAATAGTACCATCAGACAATACATTTGTTTTACATAAAATAATAGTCAGAAATTTAAAACTATTATATATTTTTACTTCATCTTGCCATAAAGCATAAAGTAAAAATAAATTCCTAGTCATAACCACTGTGCCTTGAACATCAGTATGTTAAATATATTTACAACTCTTTGCCATTAAAAAATAATTAACATTCAAAACTCACTAATCCATTGCTATAAATCTTTATACTATATCATTTATTTCATTGTCATAAAAATTTACAATAATAAACATAACTTCACAAACATTTCTTTAGTATATAAAATCTACTTTTTAGTAGAGTAAACATGATGCAAATAATAAATATTTAAACACTCTTCTCTCATACCTGAGATATTGTGTTAAAGAAATTTATGATTATGTCTTTCTAAAATGTATTCACAAGACATTAACACATGGGTAAGATCTAATTTGGTAATAATATGAAGACTCAGCTTGGAAGGCGTGGGACAACGGCTCGTGAGCAGTTCAGAACACGATCTGCTCTCCCAAGAGAACCTAAGTTTGGTTCCTGGTCCCCAGTTCCAGCACCCAGACGGCAGCTCATAACTATGTGTAACTTCGGTTCCAAAGATCTGATACCTTTTTCTGGTTTCTGCAGGCATCATGCATACTTCATTGTTCATATATATACATAAGTAATATACACATACATAAAGTGAAAACAAATCTTTGAAAAATATTATATTGAAAATAAATTTCTCTGCTGGGTCAGAGGTGAAAGGAAAAATGTTGGCATCTCGGGATAGTTCATGTCTCAGAACATCTGACTTGGTTTCTTAGAAATCTGTTTCCAAACATATCTGTGTGTGTCTAGAGGCATGTGGACGATATGTAGACTCCAGTTCATGGGCACAGCGGACACATTTCCAGTGTTCAAATGTACAAGCTTCCCAGTGGTCAGTGCAGACAAAGTCTGTCAGTGACTGGAGGGATTGCTCTGTTTATGCTGCTGTGCTTTCTCCTGGCTTCTCTACAGAATCATTCCTCCCATCACCTGCTTCATCATCAATTCTCAACTCTTTCCAATTCTTCTAAGAAGAAAAGTCTTATCTATGGGAGGGAACGTAAAGAAATCAGAGCTGAGATGCGCTCTGAAGTTCCCCCACTTCATTTTAGAGTGTGCACCAAGAGCCCCACACACAGCTGCTCAGAGGCGCTGTGTGCCTCTTTGACTCTAACAACTCAGCCTGCTGGCTTAGCTATCTGTGGATGTACAAGTATCATCTAATCATAGCACGGGTCAGAAACAATACGGGAAAATTAATTAGAAAAACACGAGATGCAAAGGGAAGAAAATACAGCTAAACAAATTACATTTCCCTCTGAAGCGAAACTAAAAAGAATGTGATTATCTGGTTACACTGGAGAGACATAGTCTGATGGCATTCACACACAGTACCACAGAAAGAATGTACACAAACGCTACTAAAACAGTGTGACAGCCAGCAGGGACACAAGTGGAGTGAGGGGAGTCGAGTACCGTAAACGAGACTCCATTATCCTGTTCATTCGTTTGTAGAAAGGCCTGGACGTGAAGTAGCCGCTCCAGTAATGGTCGTCCCGGTCGGCATAGGTGAAGAAGTCTCCACTCAGGGCAGGGAACACGGACTGGCCATCCTTCTCAGCTGCCACAGACTTCTCCAAAGCATCAAAGTAATCTGACAAAGTTCCAAATTGGATCTAGAAAACACAGTCATGTTTTAGTTATTCGCTTAAAATTAATTAATACTTTACATTATCAACTCATTAATAATATAATTACTGTGCAGAAAGGAAAAATTAGCAAATATTTAGAAAGAGCTCCATGCTGGCGCGGGCACAAAGGCTAAACTCAGAAATGATAAGAGGGGAGTGTCCAATGCCAGTGACTTTTTCTTTGAATTGTACCAAAGCCCAAGTTTAAGAGAAAACAGTTTAAATAACTATTTAGATCTACAAGTCTATAGACCCCAAATCATACAAAGTCTCAATGTGCTGAGGTATTTTTTTTTTAAAGTGGTTCAGATGAACATAGACAGGGCAGCAGTGAAAATGTGAAAATGTGCAAAACGCTCCAGAGATCTGGACATTTTTACCCTCAAACACTTTTACGTCTCATACTCCTCCACCTTAATCCATGAGAAAGAGTAGAGAGGCTTTTGGAACAACAGGCCATTTACAAACTGGTCTCCCCTGTCTGAGCAGAAGTGAGCTGGAGATGACAAGGACCGAAAGGCTGGTGCCAAAGAGAAGCCAAAGCCTGCGGGGCCAAACCACTGGGAGAGTGGGACACACGCAAGGGCTATGCATCCACCACACCCAGCACGGGCGCCCGTCCGGTCACTGAGACATAAAGACCCAGCAGACGATACAGACAAGGATGGTCGACAGAACTTGACACCAGCCATAGAAAATGGAAAACTCAAGGTTAGTAGATATAAGCTTGAACTACAAAGGCCAACAGCATAATTATACACAAAATGTCAGATTTATGATGCCCAAAAGATAACTGTGCTTGTCTAGCACCGCGGGTAGACACAGCTCTGACGAGATAAAAGTTTTGTAGGTTTTCTGTTTTGTAGGAATTAAGAAGTTTACACAGACATGTGGAACTACATGACTATGGCCCCGTGCATCCTCATGGAGAACTCTATCTCGATTCTGACCTCACTCGCTCGATTCCAGATCATTTACAACAGCCGAGGTATGGAGCCTGTGCAGACGGCCGTGAGTAACTACACGGTAAAGAGTATGTGGATTATTACTCAGCCATGAGTGAGGAGGAGTAGGGGAGAGGGAGGAAGAGAAACCGCCACCACCAGCGGCAGCACTATACTGGATACAGTAAAATGGGGGACATAGAGCTCATCCAGATAAATGAAATAATTCTCACTCAGAAAGTCAGAAAACCAAGTAGAATGTTTTCTCTCATATGTGGACTCTACAGAAAAAAGGACCTAGAAATGGGACTATCAGGGGTCAAAAGGGACTCTTAGGAAGAAGCAGGCGGGGTCAGCATGGAAGACACGAGCATAAGGCCTGACACATTTGGAAGCGTCAGAGAGATACATTATGGAATGCGACCAGGACACGATAAAGGAGAAGAGGACACAGTAGCAACTGACTTTCTTATTCCCAGGGAAATGGGAAGTAAGCCACCGCACCTATTCTACGGTTTTGTTCTCCAGTCCCCAAAGGCTCATGGGTGAACACTGGGTTCTGATTAGGTGGCTCAGTAGGAAGTGATGGACACGTTAGTGGGTGGGACGTGTGTAGAGAAAGCAGCTCATTGGCTCTTCAAAGCAGACTGGGACCCTAGTTCTCTCCTCCTTCTCTCTGCTCCCTGGCTGCCACGAGGGTAGCACCCCTCCACTGCGCCCTCCCACCATGAGGGTCAGCATATACACTGCGCCCTCCCACCATGAGGGTCAGCCTCTCCACTGCGCCCTCCCACCATAAGGGTCAGCATCTCCACTGCGCCCTCCCACCATGAGGGTCAGCATCTATTCACTGCGCACTCACACCATGAGGGTCAGCATCTATTCACTGCGCCCTCCCACCATGAGGGTCAGCATCTATCCACTGCGCCCTCCCACCATGAGGATCAGCATCTATCCACTGCGCCCTCCCACCATGAGGGTCAGCATCTATTCACTGCGCACTCACACCATGAGGGTCAGCCTCTCCACTGCGCACTCCCACCATGAGGGTCAGCATATACACTGCGCCCTCCCACCATGAGGGTCACCATCTATCCACTGCGCCCTCCCACCATGAGGATCAGCATCTATCCACTGCGCCCTCCCACCATGAGGGTCAGCCTCTCCACGGCGCCCTCACACCATGAGGGTCAACCTCTATCCACTGCGCCCTCCCACCATGAGGGTCAGCCTCTCCACTGCGCCCTCCCACCATGAGGGTCAGCCTCTCCACTGCACCCTCCCACCATGAGGGTCAGCCTCTCCACTGCGCCCTCACACCGTGATATGTACTTGCCTCACCGCCAGAAACACAGATACAATGGGACTCAAACATCGGAAACTATGAGGCATGAGAAATCCTCCCCATGCACAAGATATTTCTTTTTCTTCAGTTTCCATCAAGAAACAAACAAACCAACAAAAAACCAGCACATTGATCAGAAGAACTGAACTCTGGTGAAGGACATTGGCTACCCTTCCAGAAGACTGGGGTTTGGTTGCAAGCACCCACAAAGCAGCTGATATCCTTCTGTAAGTCCTGTTGCACAGAATCTGATCCCCTCTTCTGGCCTCCTTGAGCATTTCATTCATGTATTACACAGACATATGTGCAATGCCCGCATACAAAAAAATAAAAATAAATGACTTTTAAAACCATAAAAATGGGAGAAAACGCAAGTTTGGTAATATAAAGTGTTCTTGAAGCTGTGAATAAGTCACTCCCTAGAAACCTGCAGCTGAAGATCTCGATGGAGTCCTTTAGTGTGCCTACTAGGTGACACAGACTCCATGTCTCACACATAGAGGTTCTTAATGATAGCCAAAATATGCCTAATATGTTCAAGCCGTTTAATTTATATTAGAAATAACAGAAAGCAATCTAAATACCAAACAAGTGAAGAAATGTTTAAAGTAGCCTATAAACACTACATGGACCCCAGAGATCCAGACAGCACACGGACGGTAAAGAGATGAGAGTCTCCTTCATGGGGTGATGACATCTTGGGTCAGTAGCTATCAGGACAGTGAAGGGAATCTGCTGGTACTTTCTGTCTCCAAGGAATGCAAGGTTATACCAAAAACATCTCACTTTATACATAAATACCATGGCTGCCTCACTATGAGCTGAACAGAGACAGCAACAGTTATGCCAAAGTGAATGGGAAAAGCCTGAGGCCTCAACCCCACACAGAGAACTACAGGCAGCCAAGGAACGCTAAGAGGGGACAACTGCACACAAAAAAACATGCATACAATTAATATTGTGCAGACCGAGCAGGTTATATTTAAGAATATGTATGTATACATAAGTGTGTATGTACCAAGCACTAATAGAAAAAGAGGCCCTGAACTGAAAGAGAACAAGAGGAGTAGTAGAAAGAAGGGTTTGGAGGAAGAAAGGAAGGGAAACAGAATGCAGTTATAATCTCAAAAATAAAATAATTTTTCAAAATGAATGAGGAGGGTGGTTGAGACTCAAACATCACAAAAACAGGCAAAAGCTTGGGATTCCCACAGGTCTCAGGACGAGAGATGGGAGTGAGAGATGTGGGTGCCTGCATGCTTGTGTGCCTGTGGGGGAGGGGCTATGCAAGAAGAAGATGCTGTGGGTGGAAGATGGCTTAAGCTTGATTCTAGATGATGCTTAAAAATTCTCTGCACACTTACAGCTTGCACAATTCTCTGTATACAGTACATCGTTAAATTATTTTATAATTTGTTTTAATGACCATAAAAAATCGGAAATGACAAAATTATGATCTAATTCTTTAGGGTCAAGTAAGATTCATAAGATGCATTTAGAGGGCTGGGGAAATGGCTCAGTGGAAAAAGCGCTCGCCACAAAGCATGAGGACTGGAGTTCAGGTCAGCAGTGCCCACATAAGAAAGCATAAGCCAGCTCTACAGAGGTGCAGACAGGTGGAGCTCCGGACTCATAAACTCCAGATTCAATGAGACTGCCTCAGACACAGGTGAAAAAGCAGCAAGGAAGGTACTCAGTGTGAACCCCTGGCTCCACACTCATGTACAATGGATGGATGAGTGGATGGATGGATGGATGGATGGATGGATGGATGGATGCATGCATGGATGGATGGATGGATGGACGGACGGACTGTGCATTTAAAAGTAAGATACATTCTATGATCATGTACGAGCTTCACTTTTGAGGGTACAGACCTCATTGGCTTGAAATTTTTGTTGTAAATATTTAGGATAAATTTAAAAAAATATTTATTTCATGTTACAGACATTTAATTAATAAACTTAAATTCTTACCACATAAATTATGATCTATTATGAACTGTTAAAAAGACATCACTTCTTCCTGCAGATCTTCAATGTGCTGTGGATGGATTTGTGACTCTAATAAACATGTTTAATAGTGAATGTCTTCACACATAGGGTTCCCAAGCTACATCTGAAGCAAAACTTTAAAAGGCTTTGCTGTCCAGATGCAACATATGTGTCAGATTTAAAACCTGTCTCAAGTAAAGGATGTTTAATAAGACCAAGAGAGTTGCATCCTGTTTAGATCCCTGTTACTAAGTTACTGCTACTTTTTAAGGTTATAGATAAAACATGGCACCTGCCATTTGCTCCCATAAAAGCTAGAGAAATCATCTAGAACAAGAGTGGCCTTAAGCTCCTGAGAGCTGGGACATGGTCATGGAGACAGTTATCTCTGCTCTTCACACAAACAATAAACAGACAAAACAACAGACCCCATAAGCAATTGGTTATTTTCAAAATCATCCTGCTTAGGAAAAATGAAAGTGTATTCTCTGAACACAAGACATTCTTCAAACTCATGAAACACTCATTCCTAAGAGCCAGCCAACCACAGGAGACGACAGGCAGGAGAAGACGTAATCTCTCTGTGTTGCAAATAATGCAGACAACCCTGAGGGAGAAGCGGGGACTTAGCAGGTGCACCTTTTTTTAAGCCTCTCTAATCCCCAGGCACTAAATTTCCTCACACAAGAAGAAAGGATGACTTTTGGAAATGAGACCACAGGGTATGGAAAACGTATCTCTGTGTTTAATGCAGACAGTCCACCACACTGGATACTGTGGTGGGGTCACAGCGAAGGAGGGCTTCAACCTCAAAGACGCCATTAAGGTTTTCTTCTCACCTTCACGTTAAGATGGGGCTGAGAGTTCATGTAATTAAACAGTTGCTCATAGTTCCTGTATTGCAGGTCCCATTCTGTGTACTCGCTGAACCGAAAATCGTCTCCTAGCGGAGCCAGAAGAACTTTAGTGCGGAAAAGTTTTGACTTTTTCCGGTACTGATCCAGTAGCATCTGAGCCCTGCAAAAGGGAAGGGGAAATGTAAAAAAAAAAAAAAAAAAAAAAAAATATATATATATATATACATATATCAAGAAAAGCTGACACGGCAGCTCAGGAAAAAGACAGCTTAGAAACTAAAGGTGTATTCTATGAAAAATATTAATTTCTTTTAATTAGGTAAATTAGGTGAAATTTGTAAGAGTTTCTCCATTGTGTATTGTCTGTTTGAAATGGCTACAAATCCTTACCATAGGGAAGTCACGTCACTTTTCAATAGATACCTTTTGAGATGTCACAGCCAACTATGACATATATGTCACAACCAATGTCCTCCTGGAGTCCCCTTCCTCACCACAACAATTAGCACACAGCCCGAGTTTTACAATAACTTCCTACGGGAAGATGTAAGGTTTCCCACCTACTCATCAATACTGAACTTTGCTCTACTTTAATATCCCGCTGTTTCACAATAAAAAGTCTAACCGTCTGGTAAAATGTGGAAGAAAAGCAAATTTAGAAAACAATTAAAAGGTGTAGATCATAACGCCAGATATTTCCTAGAATTTTAATATTTTCCTTCCAAAGGCACAGCCACTTCCTGTACAGCTGCCACCAACCCCCTGGCCACTGTCACACTGTCTCACAATGTCACACTGTCACACTATCACAGTGTCACACTGTCACACTGTCTCACAATGTCACTGTCACACTATCACAGTGCCACACTGTCACAATCTCACAGTGTCACACTATCACACTGTCACACTGTCACACTGTCTCACAATGTCACACTCACACTGTCACACTGTCTCACAATGTCACACTTACACTGTCACACTGTCTCACAATGTCACACTGTCACACTGTCTCAATGTCACACTCACACTGTCACACTGTCTCACAATGTCACACTACCACATGTCACACTGTCTCACACTGTCACAGTGTCCTGCTCAAGGTCTCCTGCTTGGCACCAGGATTTGCTGAGCTGGTTTGCACCTTCCTGGGCTCCAAACCCCCAAGGCCAGCCACATGCACACAGCACGGAGAGCTGACGCCAGCAGCTTCTATGCTGCAAGTCAGTGTTCTGGAGGAACTCCTTTTGGGGACACTGAGTTGGGATACCACTGAGGAACCAGAAAGATATGCTTACAGAATGAATTAATAAACAAGCAGATGAAGCCAGAGCCATTCAGGGAGAGGGCCAAAGCTTATGGAGCTTGTATTTAGATGACAAGAGTGGTTTTTCACCTGGTGTCTCAATCTACTTCACGATTATCCCAAAGTAAAGTCCAATTTCCAATATGAAACCTATGGAAGTACCTCAAGGAACATCAGTATGTTATGAAAAATAACATTTAATTAAACTTAGAATCCTATACGGACATTTTGAAATTTATACTCTCTGAAACTGCTTTGCAAATGCAAATTTTTAGCAATAATTTAATGGTTTTAAAGTATTATCATAATAATTTCCTATAATATAAAATTCTTAGGTTTAGTGGTTTGATGAGTAAAATATAACCATAGTGACTTCACATAATATATGACTTTTAGTTTTCTGAGATTAGCATTTGGTAAGATAGTTAATCTTTATTACCACATACTTTAATTCCGCATTTTCTAAATATATTTTAATTATTTGTAATTTCAAATGCACATGGAAAATGAAACAGAAGTCCCTCCCCCAGAAAAAGAAATTAAAACATAGCAACAGATAAAGCATGTACTACAGATGAGCGCTCAACTATGTGCCTGAGGTGATAATGATGGTGATGATGATGATGATGATAGTAATAATAATAAGAATAAGTAAAAGTGTGGACTAATAAATAAACCAAAGCTTGTATGTGGGGTTTATACACAGAGAGAAAAGACAGCATAAGCATTTTCACACCTTTACCTTTGGCATCCTTTGATGTACTATCATGTCTATTTATGTGAAATGTTACTCAACCATCCCCATGTAGCCTTCCCCTTGCTCTAACTCATAGCCTGCTTCTTTAATTACACACACATACACACACACACACACAAAATTGATATATACCAGACAACTCAGAACTGTTACTTTACTAAGCTATTTAAAAGTAACAGATGATAGTACATAATTATTAGTTTATTCAATTTATTTATGCAGAATTTGGTGTATCTATATTATAAAACATTTCTAGTTTTATGTGTAGTAAGTGAACTTTATAGGAACCAAAATGAGAAACTATCCGTAACTTGAAATGAGAAGTTTCCTTCACTATTGCATTTTTTTCTGAAGTTGTCCATCCTTGCCATTTTTATTCAAATGTATTTAAGTATTAATAATTCTAATTAAAGTCTTCTGTAAGTCAAAACCATCAGAAATAGACAAGAATGTGTATTCATCCGAACTGTGCAAGCCACCATTACTGAAACTGTTATCAAGGTAAGAGGTAATTATACTCCTTGTGTGCTCCATTTTAATAAATGTGCTTTTGCAGTTGAGCTGCTTTTCTTACCACTTCATACAATGAGGACGAAAAGTCTTATTATCAACAGATGTATATGAAATCAATCAAACACAGTAGAAAGCTTTTATAGTGAGTAAAAAAGAGATGGTAATAACAGCATACTGTAAGTTAGCCATTGCGTATTGATCTGTCATCCTCGCTTGCCCTTAGATTACAGCGTGCAAAGGCATGGTGAGGTGCTGGCATTCTGCAGTTACATTAGACTTGGTCTGAATGAGGATAATGCTGACTGCCAATACCCTTCTCCAATTTAGCCCTTCAACAACGGAAGTGAGTGGCCACGGTGTTCTCGATGTCTTACAAAACACACATTTTAATACCTGCTTTGGACATTTCCAGGAGATATTGCTTCTGGTGGTACTCCCCAGGGACAACCATATCTGCCTCCAGGAAGCCGCTTAAAATCAAACTGGCAGCATATTTTAGGATCAGGTCCACAGGTGTGGGGGATGTCATAGCTGTAGAAGGGCATCATATGGCACAAAATGTCTGTGACAGATCCAAGATCTGAAATAGAAAGTCAACATATTTCCACTCATGAAATTGTTTCTCTCCAAAACTACCCAGATGCCACCACATTATACAAATCTAGGAAATGCAAGCTGTGCAGTAAATCAGCAGGCATCTTTATAATCCAGGAGCACTTCACAGCCACAGCTGAAGGAAGGTCTCCAGCTCACCCTCACTCCCCTCTTCCATCAGTAGAACTGAAACAGAAATGTCCCTGGTGAACCAGCAACTGCTGACCTGGAAGACACAACCTGAGCAAAAACAGTTACAGCTGGCTTAGGCAAAATGTCGACCTTGTCAAAGCTGGGCTTTCCTGGGGGCACACTGTGACAGTTAGTCAGCCAGGGAGGCTGTGAGAAGAGGAATAGCAGGAGCTGGAGGAACAAAGGAGGAAGGGTGGACAGAGGAGGAAAGCCCTAGAGAAAGGCCAATTTTTACGGCAGGAGAGAGTGCAACCTGGGAAAGTCTCTCCTGATAGTCCCAGGAATGAGTCAGCGGTATTTTCCATCAGAAAGGGAACTTCCCATTCAAAAAGCAGAGCAAACCACAATAGTATGTAGACTGTGTACTAGCCACTGATGGAGGAAGCTGTGTTGGTTAAGACCTCAGTCTTAGCACGGGACTACTGCCCAGTCCAGGAAGCCTGGAGGCTTTCGGGGACAATGGCAGGCTTTAGCAGCTCTCTCCTTTGATGTATGTGTGACCTCCAGTTTCTACCATGGGCTTTGCTTCTTTAATAAGGACAAGGTCGTAAGAGAATATTTTTAACAATTAAAGTAACTGCTTCATAAAACAAGTTACACCTAATTTGAAAACATCTTTCAGGAAGCCACATTCTCAAATCTACCTGAGAAAGCCTGACAGGTTTTAATGACATCCTTGACAAAATTTTAAACTAATCAAAACCTGTGCTGTCCCCTGCAAGTATCAAAGAGCTGCACCCACAAGTTTGACATCAAGGACAAGGGTCACTGGTGCTTCCTTCAGGCAGACCAGCTGTCATGAGTCCCAAAATGGGTGGTAAATAACCTCCTGCTTTCTTCTTCGATCAAGTAGAGCCTGGACCTGGTCCTTCCTAATATCCTCCAGTCTGCAACTCACGTTACACAGTTCAGTCTCCCAGTTGTGTCTATACTGAACTACATAATAATTTACATGTAAAATATAATTTCCTTATACACAGAGTATCTTCTAGCTGTGCTAATTACACAAAACTACTCAATCATTTCTTACCAGCTGGTAATTCTATGTAACTTGAAACACACCAATTGTTTAGGCAAAGCTTCTACAAAGTAATTCTTTGTTTTTTTAGATTAAGATGTATTTGGTTAAACTATAAGATCTGTGCCTTCTTGATGAGATAGATAGTGATAGATTAGATAGATGGACATAGATAAATAATAGATAGATGATAGATAATGATGGGTAAATAGATAGATCAATGATAGATAGATAGATAGATAGATAGATAGATAGATAGATAGATAGACAGACAGACAGACAGACAGACAGACAGACAGACAGGTAGGTAGATTGCAGATGGATGATATTGATAAGATTAAGCAACTCGACCCAACCCTGAGATGGCTCCAGGAAAGAGCGTCAGACCCCATGGGAGAATTTCATGTACCCAGCCTCAGACTATTTCCCTAAAACAACTCTGATAAATGACTTCTCAGAAAACCTGAAGGCCACCTGAGCCTCTGGGAAAGGAAGCACCCCCTAGGGTGATTGCTGTCACTTACTGAAACACGGGGACATGTATGAGAAGGTTATTTTCTTAATATAAAAACATCTTTTTTTCTGAAACACTGGTGGGGAGGAGGGTTGGATCACTCAGGAAGCAAGTGTAAGGTAATCAGTCTATCATGTCTTTTCCAAAATCCACTAGAGCTAGCCTTGATCCCACAACCAATGAACTAGTCTATTCTGGCCTCCTCTGCCTACTCTGCAAAGGAGTTCTAGATAGTAGGCAGGATCATCCCATCTATACCATAATACAGAGAATCACCCAAATCATATACAACCTTTCAAGCCAGCACTATCTACCTTCTAACTCCAGACTTGAAACAGGAAGCACAGTTTATATACCAGCCTGGTTCTCTTTGTCCATTTGACTCCATTCCACCCAAGCTATACCCAACCATTAGGTCTAACACTGCCGGTATATCCTCTACTCTGACAAAGCTGCTCTGTCCAGAACACACTCAACTAACAAAGTTTTCACATCCATATCTCATCACTAAAATACAAGCAATTGTAAAGATGAAGCAAATTTCTTCTCTTCCTACCAGTCCTGTAGAAATGTTTATCATCAGACTTACATAGATGAACCCCAAGATAGAGGATTTAAAAAATTCATAAAATTCATCAAAAAATTCAAGGAGTTTATATAAATCACAAGGAAACAAATCAACAAACTTAAGGGCAAAAAGCTTAAGGAAAACAAATGCCTGAGTAATAACTAAGAAAACATAAAGAAGAAAGTATGGTGAAAGTGACAAAGGCCATCCAAGACTCGAGAACAGCAGTCAAGAAATACGAACATTGAGGAAGACTCAAACTGAAAGACAAATTTGGAAATCCCAACAATTCAACTGGAAAACTCAAATGAAAGCCTGCCGAGAAAAATGCATCAAGAGAAAACAGAATACACAAACTCAAAAATAAGTACAGAATCTAGGCAGAGTAAAATAAAAACGCAGGAAAGAAACACACAGCAAGTGTGGGAATAGATGAGAAAGGAGAATCAATTCCAAGTCAAAGGCAAAGACTAGATCTTCAACAAGATCGCAGAAGAAAAGCTCCCAAACAAGGGAAAGCACACGTACTGGGATAAAAGAAGTTCAGAGAGCAACTGAAACAGATGGTAAAAGAAAATATCCACGCCATATCATAGCAAGAACACTAAGTTTATCTAACAAAGAAAGTATATTAAAAGATGCAAGAGAAAAAAAAAAAAAACACAAGTCACATACAAAGGAAAACCCTCTAAAATAACAGCTGATTTGTCATTAGAAACTTTAAAAGCCAAGGAGAGTCTCTAGAAAAGCAACCAAGTCCTAAAACTATGATAGCCAACCTACAATAATATACCCAACAAAACTATCTGCCATGATTGAAAAAGAAAACAACATACAAAAAGAAAAACAAAAAACAAAGCAACTTTCTATGATATAAACAGCCTAAATAAAAATATACCCAAGTAACCAAACAGAAAAAATTCAGGAAGCATTATTTCAGGCCTAAGAGAGAACTAAACATAGCAAAGAAATTATGGAAAGAAACATGGAGCCACATTATTAAAATACAAAATAATAATGAAACCATAAACAATACCAAATATTAACAACATGATACTTGAATGAATGGGTCAATAAAAAAAAAAAAAAAAAACTAGGAGAGATGACTCAGGTTAAGTACACTAGCTGCTCACTGCAGGACCTGAATTCAATTCCCAGAAGCTACATGGTGGCTCATAACCATCAACAATGAGATCAGACACTCTCTTCTGGAATGCATATATATATATAACACATAAACAACTTAAAACCTTAAAATGAATAAATAAAATCTGTTATCTACAAGAAAAATCACAACTCAACTATAAAGATAGGTACCACCTCAGAGTAGAAGGAAGGACAAGAGTTCTCCAATAAAATGGGACCACGGAGCAAATAGGCATCACTACCTAAATATCCAGCTAAGTAAACTTCAAACTAAAGTTAATCAGAGATAGAGAGGAACACTTTATTTCAGCCAAGAGAACAGTTAACCAAGAAGATATTACTATCCTAAATCAATATACACCAAATACTGGGGTACCCAATTCTATAAACTATCTATTACTGCATTTAAAGAAATAGAGTAGTATGACTCAATTAGTAATAGGTATTTTCTATAACACACTTTCTCCAACAGACAGGTCATTTGAACAAAAATCAAACAGAAAAACATCAGAATTAATTGGCATCAAACAACAAACAGACTTACAGATATCTACAAAATATCCCACACAAATACCAAAAAATACATTCTACTCAGCAGCACACAGCTTCTCCAACAGAGCCTACATCTTGCATGTGGGCACATGTGTGTATATGTATGTATGTATGTGTTGCACACAGACAGACAGACACACACACACACACACACAAATCTTTACAAATTTAATGAGGTAGAAGTCTTTCTTTTTACCCTTTTAGACCATAATGAAATAAAATTTAAAACTGACAGCAAATGACTAATAAGCAAGTTCAAGAACAATAAATAACTATCATAACTCCTAACAACAATTTCAACATCTTTATTACACCTAACAGTAACTTTAGTCTTCACCCCTCATTGAGAAAACTGCTCTTTGCAATGGATAGAGACTAGTGCAGAAGATCACAAACAATCCAAATGCATAGCTGTAGAGCCCGTCCCTACATATAGGTCTACAAAACACTCCCACATCTAAGGCTCAGGGACTATTGGAGAAGAGGAGTTAAAAGATTGTAAGAGCCAGAAGACAAGGGAGTTTGCTGAGGCCGTGCCTCCTGCTGATGTCGAAAGCTACACCTATAAAGCTAAGCAATATGCCTGCCCAAGTGGGACCTGACAGGGACAACAGTGGACATGCTAAGTAAATGAAAAAAAGACCAAAGGCCTTGGAACTGTGCACACAACTAAGGAATGCTGAGAGCAGGAGAAGGTTTTCCCCAAGGAAGAGCACACCAATTGGTTTTCCAATAACAAAAGGTCAACCCTGAAAACATAAGTACAAGTAACAATACAGAAAATATATTTTGTATATACGTACATGCAGTAGCAATTAATGAAAAAAGACAATGGATTTGAAAAAGAGATAATCTATCAGGATACATGGAAGGGTCTGAAAGGGGCAGGAAGGAATGTTTCAGTTATTTTATAATTTAATTCAATCACATTATACTCTCAAATATAAATAAACAAGATGTTCTTATTTAATGTGGGTTGGAAAAGGCAAGACCTCCCATATATGCAGTCTCCTCCAGAGAAAACAGGGTAAAATCTGTCTTAATTTGTCTGCATACAGGTAAGATGGATAGAATTCATGTCATTTCAAGGAAATTTATTACAAGACACAGAGACAAGAGAGAAGGAAGGGACACCAGCTGGGCCTATGATGTGACTGCATGAGTTCAAAGGCATGCTCACTTCCTGAGAATATAGTGCTTGTCCCACTAGACCAGTGGTTCTCAACCTGTGGGTCGTGCCCCCTTGACAAACTTCTCTCTCCAAAAACATTTACACTATGGATAATAAAAGTAGCAAAATCATAGTCATGCTATAGTGACAAAAGTAATGTTAAGTCTGTGGCCACCACAGCTTAAGGGACTGTACCGAGGGTCACAGCTCTAGGAGGGTTGAGAACCACTAATGAGCCATTCTTACTACATGGAATGAATAAATAAAGTCATCATTATAAAAACCAGAGAAAGTAAAGATACCAGCTGGCGCAAATACTAAATGTTCCTATTCATTTGCTTCTGTTGGTCATAAAAACAACTTCACAATTTTCCAAACATGAATTGATACCAATATTTCTAAGAATCTTGACACAAATACAATGGAAAATAATTGTCCTATAACAAAAATTCTCTTAAAGTTGAGTGCTATTCAAGGCCTGTACTATAAATAACATCCTCTGTGAGGTAGTGTTCTGAGTGAGAAAAGACTCTCAGGCTCATATGTTTGAATGTTGGTCTCAGTTGATGGAATGTTTTGGAAGGATCAGGAGGTATGGCCTTATTGGAGGAGGTGTGGTGGTGTTGGAGGAGGTCGATCACTAGGCTGAGCTTTGAGGTTTTGAAAGCCAGTGCTATTCTGTTTTGCCTAAACATGTAAGTTCTTGGCTACTGTTCCAGTGCCATGTCGCCTGCTGTAGGGAGCTGTGCGCGCCGCGCCGCTGTGCCGTGCCGCTTTATCACTCCCTAAGATGGCGCTGGTGTCCGCCCCCTCCAAACAGTAAACACCCTAGGAGCGCATGCGCCTGTATCACGCCACTATCACGACACATTACGGACCAATGATGCTATGACACCTCAGCTATCGGACGGGCGGGGAGGATAAAA
Source organism: Micromys minutus (assembly GCF_963924665.1). Taxonomy (NCBI): domain Eukaryota; kingdom Metazoa; phylum Chordata; class Mammalia; order Rodentia; family Muridae; genus Micromys; species Micromys minutus. The sequence continues at coordinate 52,027,663 of NC_137954.1, read as the reverse complement.
GGAGAGAGCCTCCCAGGCTCGGGGCTCTCGGGAACCATCAAAGCATCAAGAAGGTGTCCTGAATAAATCTGCTGAGAGAAGAACCTGGTCCGTGTGGCGTCTTTCCTTGCCGGACGAGGCTGGGCACAACAGCCTGCCTGCTGCCGTCCTGCACACAATGGGCATCAGGGATTCTAGCCCTCTGGAGGCTTAAGCTCCCAAAACTCTTCTTTTATGAGTTGCCTTAGTCTTGGTGTCTCATCATAGCAACAGAAAAGGCACCCACAGTGCTGTAAGTTCAGAGCCCCTGAGACCTTACACCTTGGTCAATGGAGTCAGCTTCCATCAGATTCTACATACCCCAATTCTGTCTCCAGAAAAATTCCAGCGTTCTTTGCAAAGAGAAGTGTTTTTTCACTGAATAATGGACTCTCTGGATGAGCATGTGTGAAAATCCAGCACGTTTTAGAAGATAGGCCATTGTGGGTGAATGTCCAAAGGGATCTATGGCCCAGCCTGATCGAGGTTTCACTCCTGTTGATAAAGAAAAGAAGTGTTAAGTGAAATAAAAAGTTATGCTGCACTGAGACGTACCAGAGCTCCAGTCTCCTGGGCTGGAGGATGAAGATGCTCTCACTATAGCGCCTCACAGACAGGACTGCATGACTGCCCACTGCTGGAGGCAACCTAATGCCAGTCTGCAGTGGGGTCACACAACCGAGGAACTACTGATCGGTCCATTCAACCTACACCTCCAAATCCCAACAGTCCACTGACACCCTCACACAGCCCAACATCAGCACATCTCGGTGTCAGAACGGATGAAATGACTTCACAGTGTCCCTGAGTCTCCAGAGTCTCTGATGCTCTTCCTTTACCTCTACCTACAACAAGGTTGATGAAATGCTTCAAACATGGTTCAGATCAGTTATAGGAGCCATCAGCTAAAATGTGACTCTGTTTCAGAGAATAAATGTGGCAAGCATAAATAAATGCATGGGTTACAGTTAATAACACAAGAATATTCATCTAGCATTATACAAATCTGGTCATTCAGTTCAAGACTCTCAAATGAGACTTCTGCACAGTGTAAAACTTGGCATAACTAACAGAACTCTGCACAGGGTTGCTTTGGTTTGATTTGGTTTGGTTTTCACTCAGGCACCTGTTTAGCACTCTCCTATACATCAATGAATATGGGATGGGCGATATTTAACTCAACACTGAGTTAAAGCTGACCCTGGCTTTAGTAGGAAATACCATTGAAATAGCTATGACCCAAACTCATAAGACAGCAGAAAAACAGTGCTGAATAATTCTAACATATACTACAGGAAGCCAGCAAAGGAGACTGAGAAGGAAAGGTCAAACAGGACTCAAGTCAAAATACAAACACACACACACACACACACACACACACACACACACATGTAGGATACTTCTTACTCTTTGTATCTCCTACAAATTTATTATATCTTATCTTTATTAATTGTGGTGATTAAGCTTATGTCTACATAAACAATGGTCATCTGAGAGGAGGTAACCTCAATTGAGAAGATGCTTCCATAAGACTGGGCTGTAGACAAGCCTATAGAGCATTTTCTTATTTTGTAAGTCATCCCCAGGGAAGGTGGTCCTAGTTTCTATAAGAAAGTAGGTGGAGCAAGCTATAGGGAACAAGTCAATGAGCTGCATTCCTCCATGGCCCCTTCATCTGCTCCTGCCTAGAGGTTCCTGCTCTGTTTGAGTTCCTGCTCTGACTTCCTTTATGATGAATGGAGATGTGGAAGTGTAAGCCAAGTAAATTCCTATTCCTCTGCAAGTTCCTTTTGGTCATGGTGTTTCATCACAGCAATAGTAACCTAAGACATTATTTGTATACCTGGTGGTTATGTGAACATAGATACGGGTACCCATAGAGTTCAGAAGAGGCAGCCGTTGGATCCCAGCCACTAGGATTAATTATAGGTGGTTGTGAGCTATGAATTACATTTGGGTCCTATGGAAGATGAGTCACTGGTCTTAATCGCAGCATCGTATCTCCTATCCCTTCCTTCAAACTATCACTTAGAGAGAGAAACTTTAATGTATGAGAAATAAGTTATCAGATACACCTTAACAAACTAATAAGGTTAGTCAGCACAGCGAACGCTGGTACAGGGAGATATCCTGTGTCTCTAAGAAGATGCAGGGGATTAGCAAAAACATCAGCACAGATTAGTTCTAGTCAGAGATCAATTCTACAGTAATAATTTAACCTAACCCTAAGGAAAAATTTCAGATTGACATACTTTTTCCAAGACTGGCTTGTATTCTGCAAAATACTGTGAATACTGTGGTCAAAAAACTACCCCACCCGAGACAGAAGGAGGTTGTGCTCTCTCGGTTTGGGTGGCCCGGAAGGGAGTCCCGTGGTAGAGGTGACCGGAGCTGAGCATTTCAGATCTGCTTAGTGAACCGGTATATCACCCACCATGTTGGCTGCAAGGCTTGTGTGTCTCCGGACTCTACCTTCCCGGGTTTTCCAGCCCACTTTCATCAACAAGTCCTCTCCACTTGTGAAGAGTTCCATCACAAAGAACCAATGGCTCTTAACACCCAGCAGGGAATATGCTACCAAGACAAGAATTAGGACTCACCGTGGGAAAACTGGACAAGAACTGAAAGAGGCAGCCTTGGAACCATCCATGGAAAAAATCTTTAAAATTGATCAGATGGGAAGGTGGTTTGTTGCTGGAGGAGCAGCTGTTGGTCTTGGAGCGCTGTGCTACTATGGCTTGGGAATGTCTAATGAGATTGGAGCTATCGAAAAAGCTGTAATTTGGCCTCAGTATGTAAAGGACAGAATTCACTCTACTTACATGTACTTAGCAGGAAGTATTGGATTAACAGCTTTGTCTGCCTTGGCAGTAGCCAGAACACCTGCTCTCATGAACTTCATGATGACAGGCTCTTGGGTGACAATTGGTGCAACCTTTGCAGCCATGATTGGCGCTGGAATGCTAGTACAGTCAATATCATACGAGCAGAGCCCAGGCCCAAAGCATCTGGCTTGGATGCTACATTCTGGTGTGATGGGTGCAGTTGTGGCTCCTCTGACAATCTTAGGGGGACCTCTTCTCCTGAGAGCCGTGTGGTACACCGCTGGGATTGTGGGTGGCCTCTCTACTGTGGCCATGTGTGCACCTAGTGAGAAGTTTTTGAACATGGGAGCACCCTTGGGAGTAGGCCTTGGTCTTGTCTTTGTGTCTTCACTGGGGTCCATGTTTCTTCCCCCCACCTCTGTGGCTGGTGCCAGTCTGTACTCAGTGGCCATGTATGGTGGGTTAGTTCTTTTCAGCATGTTCCTTCTGTACGACACTCAGAAAGTAGTCAAACGTGCAGAAATAACACCCATGTATGGAGTTCAGAAGTATGATCCCATCAATTCGATGTTGTCCATCTACATGGATACATTAAATATATTTATGCGAGTGGCAACTATGCTAGCAACTGGAAGCAACAGAAAGAAATGAAGTGACCGCCATGGCGTCTCTGCTCCCTGATGTCTTACGTGTTCAGTGGGAGCAGATCGTCATTACAGTTTGCACCATCAGAATTCCTTGAGGTTTAGAAGAACCTGTCACTATGTTTAAATGTTCAGTACTGTGACCCTTCAGGCCTGCCTTTTCTTTTAGAGAATAAATGCAATAGGTGTCTTCCAAATAAGCACATACACTTTCATCCGTCACGCTTTCCTACTTTGAAAATGCTTTGATGAATGTGTGAACAAAGAAATATTAGAAAATTTCAATATTGTTTTATTTATTAGATAAGTAAAAGTTAGCGACTTTGTGTGTCTTCATATTGTGGGAGTCTGAAGAATATTAAAATGATGTTGTGAATGACCAGTTTTGGTATAGAGGTCAGAGAGATTGAAAAAACCACCTGCAGTCATTTTGAATGTGTAGGACAGCACTGATTGGTGAACCAGTGAAAGACATCAGAGATGTGGAAACGGGACCACCTTATGTGGTGGTAACAAACCGGTGTTTCTTCTGTGCTGTTAAAGGTTGTTAATTGACTACTCACTGTCAGGACAGTCCAGAGTGTTAACCATACAGAGAATCCCTGCTAGAATGCTGTGTATATGAGCTTTACTATGAAGTCTTTTAGAACAAGCTGGGTGCATGTGCCTTTAACCGCAGCATTTGGGAGGCTGAGGCAAGCAGATCTCTCAGTTCAAGGCCAGCCTGGTCTACAAAGTGAGTTCCAGGCCAGCCAAAGGCCTGTCTCTGAAACAAACAACAAAAACCTACCAGCTATGCTCAGTCTAACATACTCCAATGCTCAAGATTCATTTATTTTCAAATGTATGGTATATTTGTAGTTGGATAGGGTTTTTTGGGTTTGGTTTATTTGAGGGGGATTGTGGGGGGACATTTTCTTAGTGTCTAATTGAAAGCATGCTTGCTTTTCTCAACATGGCTTTGACAGCTGTTAGAAAAGCCTCTTTATGGCTTATGCTAAGATTAGGGTTGGTTTTTCTTCTAGAACTGTTGGCTTCCTATGTCCCTGTCAGGTTAAGCATGAACAAACAAAGCAAACTTAGTTGACCTTGGGAATAGTTGAATGAGAAGTGTACTGAGGAGGTGCTTCATTAGACTCCCCTATCATTTTCTCTCTTGTCCAGGCCATTTATAAGGTTTTGATACAGATCACTTTGCAGTGAGGGGTTCTTCATTGAAGTCTGTATGCACATTTACAAAATAGCTATTTTTAAGAAGTATTTATTATAGTAGTCCATAAATAACTCTTTATCACTTTAAAGTATATCAAATGCTTATTTCTAAAATAAAATTTTCAGCCAGAAAAAAAAAAAAAAAAAAAACTACCCCACCCAAAAAAAATGGCTGAGGAAATGCTCGAGATTAAAGCAAACTAAACGTGATAACTGAATGTAACACATGGTCCTGGACCAGATCATTATAATAATATACATCACATACATTTATAAACCATCTGTTTCTTCTTGCATTCTGATGAAATGTTACTGTCCTACTTTTCTACATAGAATGCTAATTATTTATATAAAAGTACTGTTTAATACTAAGGTTGCTATATATAATTATTATGTTACACTATAAATAATAAAAATGTTGGTAAGGTTTGATTCCCTATAGAACAATTTACATCAGATTATATCTAGAATTAGGTAAATATTTTTAACGTAGATTAAAAGAAAATCTACCTATAACAGAAGGTTTTGTGGGCATGAACTCTTACAGTAAGTTTTTCAAAGGTCCATAAAATTCTTGAAATGTAAAGGATGCAATCTGACTAGTTATTTATTAACTATCATAACCCAGGAAACGACAGACATAAATGTAGCACATTAAGAAAGAAATCTAATCTCATTTTTGAACACAAATATAAAAATCATAAAACACTAAGAATGAACTCCACAGCACCCAAGCCAAATGGAATTTGCTCTAGAAGTCAATGACTTTTTAATTGATCAAACTGCTATCACATTCAGAACAAATCAGAAAAACTGCATATGGTTAATAGACATTTGAAACAAATACAGTAGTAACTGCAAATTGAGAAGTATGAAAAAGAATTTCCTTCGAACTATTAAAATATCTACATAAGCTAATAGTGTATTTAGCATGTCTAAGCAATTTCATAAAATATCTTAACTATGAAAGGGAAGTATCACTGTTAATATGTGTCTACAGAAGACCTGAACAAAACAAACAGACACATGGTCTAAACACTAACTGTATTATACAGGTGATCTTCATATTTAAGGAAGTATATATTTATGACATATAATCAACTGTATAAACTATTAGTAATAAAAGACAAAGTAAATGTGCTATTTAGATTTATACAATTATGCATTCACACATATAAATCAAAAGTTGTCTTAAATATTAGTATTAAAACAGTGAAAAGAAACAAGATTAACACCATGGCTAGTGTTCATTGCACACGTGATGGACCGTGGGCACAGCTGTGGAGATTGTCTTGACTGTGTTAACTGATGGCTGAAGACACCTCTTGATTGTAGGCTAGGGCTGGCCTTTGCAGGGCAGGGTCAAGGCTAATGTGTATGTGGGGAGGGAGGCAAGCTGAGCTCTAATTTGTCTTCACCACTCTTTGTGGGAGAAGCTGCTTCAAGCACTTCCTTCAGCTTCCTCATCCTAACAGGTGGTAACTGGCAACCATGAGTAAAAAAAATCAACCCTTTCTCCTTTAAATTGCATTGTCAGAGTATTATATCACAGCACCAGAAAAAGACACTAAGGTGGGCATTACTGAAGATAAAGGAACATAATCTAGTAACCCGATACATACATGCCTGTGTATCCATTCACAGACCACAAGCACACACAAATGCACATAGAGGGAGAACGAGAGACCCAAACAGGGACAGACAGAGTAATAGAATCTTAGGAAATCTCCGCACAGTATACACATGAACAACCACTCAGATTCTCACACAGAAACGGAGTGGCCCAACTGAACCACAAGGGTGAAAGAAAGACTAGAAAACATCAAAACAGGCAAAACCATGGGGAATGAACACCAGCCACACTCCTCAGCTGAGAAAGAGACTCAAGGAGAAACAAAGTCACTTATGTCTCCTGAAACTGCTACCTGCAAAAACTGGCACAAGAAATACTGGGCAAAACTATGGAACAAATTTATTGCTGGTTGAATGTGCAATAGTAAAAGTGCTTTGGAAATATTCCTCATACCAACAGCAAGTCTATTCTCAGGATTCTTCAATGACAATGAAACACATGCCTAGAAAGAGTCGGTGGTAACCGCAGGAATGCCTGTGTCATGCAGCTAACACCTAGAAGCACACTGTGGAAAGCTGACAGAAATCTAGTTTAAAAATCAAACACTACTCAGCCATCAACATACACCTGAAGCTATCACACAAACTTTCTTGTAGTGAAAAGATATAAGATTGCTACACACACACACACACATTAATACACACAGCTATACACACTACCAGTAACTATTTCTAACTGAAATTTAAAAAATAAATCCCATTTACAATGTCAGCTAACAAAAATAAAGTCTCTAGCACAAAATTCAACAAAGAAGCAAAACCTTCACAATAGAAGCTTCAAAATCATTACTGAGGGGAGCTGGAGATCTACAGGAATCATGGTTGTGCATCAGGATTTGCCATGGTTAACATGGGACAGTTTCTTATTTGGTCAACGTAGTCCATATATTTCTCCTGCATTTATCTAGTGTGTGTGTGTGTGTGTGTGTGTGTGTGTGTGTGTGTGTGTGTGTGTGTGTGTGTTTACACCAGTGTTTTGCCTGCCTGTAAAAGTATGTGCACAAGTTGCATGAAGTATCCAAGGAGCTGGGAAGAGGGCATCAGATCCCGTGGAACTGGAGTTAGAAGCAGTTATGAGCCAATGGGCTTTGTGTATCCCAGGCCTGGAATCTACTAGGTACACAAGGATGACCTCAAACCCCCAAATCCCCTGCCTCCTCCGGAGAGCCAGGACTACAGGTATGTACCACCACAGTTTAAGTGATGCTAAGAATCAAATGCAGGGCCTTGAGCTGAGTCACATCTAGTTTTACATGCATACCATGTCACTTTGTTGACGGTGCTCTGCATTTGGTATCTGTGGGGAATTCTAGGATGAATCCCCAGAGCCATGAAGGCAGAGCTTATTACAAAAAGGGAAAGATGGAGCCTGGGACAGAGTCACATCAGACTTTAGGTGAATGCACTTTATCATTCATGAATCTATCTCAATAGGATTGTAAGACAAAAGTATACTGAACAGATGCTGTGAGTCCGTAAGTGAGTTCTTCCAAAAGCAGAAACCTCCATAGTCACAGGGAGTATCTGGCCGGAAGGTGGAAAGAAGGTGATGAGAGAGCAATCCTGGGTGAGAATGAAATGAGTAAGTATGTTCATCAAAACTCACCAATCTCTCAAGATCTATGCATTGTACTATGTGTAAGCTATATCCCAACAAAAGCAAAACATTAAGAAAAATCCAAAAGTCATGTTTGTCTTAGCTTAGGACAAATTACAATGTTTAAGGAAATGAGCCATCCTATACAGGTTGGTAAGTTTCCCCCCATCCCCACACAATCACCCTGGGTTTGCTGATTTGTTAAAGCTTCATCCCCTCCCCAAATCCCCAGGATCCCTGCCCCTCACTGACTGCAGCACTCAGAAGAACTGGCCCCAGGGTTCTGAGTAGTGCTGGCCCAGGTGTGAGAGGGCAGCTGGCCCTGCCACTCTGCTGTAAGGTGCTGTACATGCTTCCGTGATGATATCCTCCCTTGCTCTGCTAACGCACCACGTGCAGCACAATGGAGCTGGCACTAGAGGAAAGAGCTGAGAAGCTGATCCTGCATCCTGCCAATGGCAGCACTGGGCCAAGCTGAAGCAGTGCTGGAGAGCTCACCCTGGTGGTGCAGAAAAAGAAGAGCTAGTGGGCTGCCCAGCTCAGCTACCACCCAAGCTCAGATCGAAAGTTCGAAACTGGCCCACCCCAATATCTATATTATTTTCGAACAGTTGGGACACATAAAAGGGCCAGGTCCTGGTGACACAAAGCTGCAGGATCTCCATGACAAAGGGCAACAACAGGGTAACTGGGAGGAATCCCAATGAGGATGGTGTCACAGGATCTAGAGATCCTCCAGCCAGACCCATGACTCATTGCAGTGAACATTTGCAAGTAAAGATGTGTGAACAGGAAGTACATTGTGGGACACACTGTGACACACTACAGCTTCTATGATGAGATGTTTCCTATGGGACACAGCATGACACACTACAGCTTCTATGATGAGATGTTTCCTATGCATTGTCTTTTGTTGGTGGTGGTGTTGGTGGTGTTGGTGGTATGTGGGTGTGTGCATGTGTGAGCATCTGTTTTATTTTATCGGGAAGTTTGCAATGATAAAAAGTAGATATAAGGGGACAAGAGATGATTGGGACTAGGGTACATGATTTGAAATTACAAAGAATCAATAAAAAGTTTAAAATAAATAATTTATACATGAACACATAAAAAAAATAAAGAATTAAAATATCATCTCAATGAACTTTTCCTTTGGCTAATACAAACTGTCCTGTCCTTTTGACTAACTTTGCCTTGAAGTATATTTTGTTAGATATTAAAATGGCTATACCAGTTTGCTTCTTAGGCCAATTTTCTTGGATTATCTTTATCTAATCCTTTACTTTGAGGTAGTATCTATTCTTTGATGTTGAGGTGTGTTTTTTGTATGCAGCAGAAAAATGAATCCTATTTTTAGATACCCCCCAAAAATAACCCACCATGAACTTCAGAATACTGTCACACAGCTGTGACTTAGGATACAGTAAAGGCACCAAAGATTAAAGGACTGTGGACCACATACAGAGGAAGACATGTTCCAATGAGTCTGCCCCACATGCACATGTAATTCTTCTAACAACTAATCAGAAGAATATGCAAGACATGCCACCAACTGAGAAACTCATTACACGTTCCTGGACTTCAACTGGGCCCTGCTCACACAAGCACATGCACTCCAAAGTGCCAGGCTCCTGGAGGAAGCAAATTCTAAACACACAATATGCTTCTAAAAGCAGTAAGTCACTCAAATTTAAAGAGTAATAGCCAAAGGCAGACTCACAAGTGAGGCATTTGAGGTCAGAATCTCAGCTCAGCTGTAGCAATACATTTCCACAGATGCAGTATCTGAAATATGTTCTCCAAGTTTCCAAAAACAATTGCCACCACAACAGTGGAATGAGAAGAGAAGAAAGACTGACGTGAAAGTCATAATGTTAGTGGATATGTCATATGTTAGGCATGAGTGAAAGTTTTCTAGGATTACTTCGCAGTAGATTTAAAATTGTGTTAAAATAAAAAGTAAAGAAATAATTATTATAGACTTTGATTCCCTAACAAAGAATAAATAAAAATTACCCAGAAATAACTTCAATAAAAATCACAAATGCTTATCATAAAGAAAACATAAAAGTTATATTAAGGTATGAGTATTTGTGAAGAGATTCATGTCATGTGACATGCATAAAGAAGATGCCAGTGAGTTCTAGGTTTTGGTGAGTTCTACAGAATGTCTGATGCTGTCAGCCCAACATCCTCCTCCGTGGGTCCAGTCACACAGAGGACCGGCCATCACAGTTCAGGTGTGATGCACTCACCGTCCTAAGAGAGCACTGCCATCAAAACATGTCCTGTACACCACAGCATTAAGTACCTGGCTGTTAGGCCAATGAGATAAAGTATTGAGAAGAACAAAAAAAAAAGAACTTATCCTGGTTGCTAAACTGGAGTCAGGGGGAGGGGGAGGGGAGACTCTCTGCTGCCCAGGGCCATCTTTCTTATACACTTCGTAGAAATAACAGGGCACAGACCAACACACAAACAAGGTGAGCCCAAGAAAATGAACTCAATAGTGTAAGTTCAGTTCCCTGGAGGGAACCATGCCGGGAGCTACCATAACTCCTCTCCCACCAGAATCCTCCATGATGATCCATAAATGCCTTCTGTTTTTATTCCTTAATTTGATCTGAATTAAGCTAATAACAGGGTGTTGACTCTTACGAACAAGTATTAATATATACTTAAAATAATAAACTTTTAAACAAATGAAAGTCAACAAATAAGATATAAAGCAAGACTGACAATATTCAATGAAACTATCATATGTCTATATAGTTGAGACCTAATAAATACAATTAATCAAGGATAAATTATTCAACAACTATTAGGAAAATTAGTTCAGATCCCCTAAGTGTAACTTCCCAAAAAAGCCCAAATGAAGGAGGGGAGGGGACAGACATAAATACATACCTAGATTTTTTTCCAACCATTGATGCCCTTCAATTAGCTGGTCAATTAAGGCAAAATAATGTGAAGTGGCTTCATCAGGCATGACCCAGCCACCAGTGACAATTTCCAGCTGACCATTCTGTAGTAAACTGGGGAAGAAATGAACAGACTTAAGATAACAAAGTTCACAGACATAAAATACATAAATTTCTCTAAGATCAATCTTCACAAACGGCTAGTAGTTACATGAGGGAGGGCAATTTGTCTTTTTTAGCAGGTAATTTAGTTTCAAGTCCAGGCCCCAGGGATGAAGAACTCATAGTTAAGGATCTTGGGTGACCCTTCTTTTCCTTGGACACTTTTTCCACACAGGCAGAACACAAAGGCTCCTCCTGGCAGGAATCTCACGGACTGTTTCTTGATCTCACGGGACACTGAATTACTCAGGCCATATGCTTGATGCTGGCTGGAGAGCCACCATCTCAAGGATGGTGTCTGCTCCAATATACCACATCAAAAAGTGGCATTTACCTTTGTCCCTGGGACACAGTGACGGTAATTAAGCACACTGCTCAGTAAGTACAGTCAGTAACCACTATGCTTCCACTTTCCTAAACTGTAGGATATGTGGCTCATCTTTTTATGATTGGTGGAAAAGCTGTGTCCTTACTGCTATTTGTCTGTTGAGTATTTCTTCACTATAATATCACACGAGACAATGAGTACTAATTGTTAATTATTAGCATAACGTTTTCCAAGAGGAAAAGAAAATTATGAACTACCAGAAAACTGGAAAGTATCCTAAGAAGTAGAAAAGTCAAAGACTGTCAGGTGTGGAAGTCCCGAGAGCCAGGAAGCTTTCATCAAGACATGACCAGAAAGAGCTGGAATTTCTAAAAACTGCATTTATTTAAGAAGCTAACTAAGTTCATGACCACGGAGCCCTCCTGTCTCGTGGACAACAGGCTTTTTTAGTTATCTGTTCTGTGCTGACCCTAATGTCTAACTCTGCCACACTCGAGAGGCCACGTGGACCTGACCTTTGTACCTGAGTGCAAATGTGTAACCCTATCCATCAGACATGGATGTTCTAACAATTTTATCTCACTGCCCTAATCAGCACATCTTCTGAAAATGTTCAGATACAATTGCTTAAAAACAAATTATTTGCTGGCCTTGACTAGAACCTACGAGTTAGTAAGAAGAATAATAATTCTAAAGACAATTTTCCATTTCAACATATATCAGTTTTATTTTGACAAAGAAAAAAAAAGCAAAAAAAAAAAATACAAAAACAAACCAAACAAACAACAACAACAACAACAACAAAAAAAAAAACCCTCCTATCCTAAAGGCCTGAATGACATCCAAGAGCCAAGCTAGAAAAGCATTATACATTATGTACAGTGAGAGTTTCTCCAGCTGCATTGCTATTAGCCAATGGTCTTCCTTGGGAAGCCCTGGCTGCTGCTCTGACACAACACCTAGGTTCTGATCTGCATAAGATCGTTTCTCTAAAGACTAAGCCTCTTTCTTACTAAATGTTACCAAAGCAATTTCATATTGCTCCTCTTCATCAACTTGGTGTCTCAACTCAAATATCATTTATCGAGAAGTCTCCATGAGTCCCCAAGCAATTCAGCGTTCCTATCTCCCCTCACTACACAACAGCATAGCCTTCATCACAAACTAAAATTGCCTGTTTATTCTTTCCACCTGCCTCTCCCTCCTACCCACCCACAGAATGCAAGAGTAGGGATGAGAGCAGGGATTAGCATGTGCCGTTACATTAGCATGTGCCCTTACATGGCTGGCACTGAGCACCCTGCTTTGAGAAAGAGATGCAAGAGACTGTTTAATCCTAGTAATTAGTGAGTAGATTAAATAAGGTCAGGCTCACATATAAAATCAGTCAATAATGATAAGGTCATTTATGGAGTCTCAGTTATGCTGACAGAGGTAGAAAACACAGAAGCGGAACAGAGAAGAGATAGAAACGCATGTCTGGGAAACCTGGGCATGACTGGAGCAAGAAGAGCAGAGAGCTGGGGACAGCACAGGTGCCTGGGGTTCCCGAGTCTGCACAGTTAATAGAGAGACGTTAATGAGCACTAGGAGTGAGGAGGGAGATTGCTTTGCGGTGATGAGCATGATTCAGTCTGGGGTGGTTAGTGACAGCTAGATTTCCAAGGGGGATGGACTGCAGTGGAAAGTCAGAGGAGGAGCTGCCTCAGTCTCACAAACTAGGAGAAAATGGTGCTTGACAGTAAATCTTTAAAAAGAAAGTCAAAAGGGTAGTTTCAGGTCAAGTAGGAAGAGAGGAAGTGTGACTGATAAGAATTGTTAGATACATCCAAGAGAAACAAGGGGAAAGACTGAAGATTCGAAACTGGCCCTTACAATGGTGAAAAGATTAAAGTCATGATAACTAAGAACAGACACAAAATTGAATCCAAAGCTGAGAGGTGGGTTGTTCAAATACTGGCATTCCAATAGACATCAGAGAGAATCTTCTAAAATCATATGGAAAAGCAAGGATCACAGCATAGAAACAAAGGGACTTCCTATAAAATGTGTGTCTTTTCCCCATAATCAGTAGGCTTCTAAAAAAATCTGCATGAGCAGGCCAAAACCAGAGCAAAAGCATAGCAGGAAAAGAACAGTTTTGTGGGGAGAAAGAGCGTGAAAGATAGTACTGATTCCCAATCGACATAATGGAAGCTCCAGTGACCCTAATGGAGGGTAGGCTCTTTCCTCTGCTCCCAGGAGGTCAGGCCCTTTTCACATAGCTACAGCCCGTGCCCGGTACCCCCCCCCCCGCCCCTGTTGAGGTTTGTGGCCATCAGTCTTGTAGAAGCAGGACCACACCCCCCAAATATGTAGATGAGGTATTCCCAAACTCTCAGGCCAAGCCAACAGCAAGCACCTGCTGCCAGACATCCCAAAACTGTGTAAGAATCTTATCCAGAAGAAATAAAGGTGTGCAGGAATTGCTCCATTGTTCGGTCTTAAGAGCTGTAACACCACTGCCTGGGAAGAGATCTACTCTACTGAAATTGCTACCAGAAAGAAGTTCCCCTGCGCACCAACTGCTAGTCAGCCTCCTGCTGGCTCAGCCATGCCTGACTAGCGGTGGAGCAGGAAACGGAGGCGGGGCAGCAGGAAACGGAGGCGGGGCAGCAGGAAACGGAGGCGGGGCAGCAGGAAACGGAGGCGGGGCAGCAGTTAACGGAGGCAGGGCAGCACCAGCAGTGAAGTAAGCATCAGTTCCCCCTGCCTGCCTGAGTTCTCTCCCTAGCTGGACAGAGATCTCCGTGGAAAGCCTGTAGTATGCAGGCCCACACAATTTTAGTTATCTTAGCATAGTTTCTCCAATCAGACAAGACAGAACACTAAGTGGAAGAAAACACTATGAATCTTAGAAGATGAAGCTACAGCCTTTTTACTATGTCAGGGACAGAAATGACCAAGTTAGCAAGCTCACCTGTTCCATGGCAGCATCTGTTTTCCTGCCATCTGACCCTTTGAATCATCCACAGAAAAAGGAAAACAAAAAGCAAAATACCAAAACAGACTATGAAGCCAAATGTCTCACAGGCAGAAGCGGCCTGACAGAGATGCTTACTGAAGACAGAATAATGTACCACGCAACCATTCACCCACTCACCACGAGTCAACAAGAACAAAAAGCCAAAAAGCTGCAGGCAAAGCTGTGTGAGAGTGAACACAAGTAGTCACACTGAAATCCCTGCTGTTTGGCATCACATGGAAATTAGTAAGGCCAGAGCAGTAATCCTAGACTTCAGTAACAGAAAGAGTGAGGAGTGGATAGCCTGTGCCCACAGAAGCATTAACTAGAATACTGGCACTTCTGAGAAGTGGGCTAGCCTGTGCCCACAGAAGCATTAACTACAACACTGGCACTTCTGAGAAGTGGGATAGCCTGTGCCCACAGAAGCGTTAACTAGAATACTGGCACTTCTGAGAAGTGGGCTAGCCTGTGCCCACAGAAGTGTTAACTAGAACACTGGCACTTCTGAGGAGTGGGATAGCCTGTGCCCACAGAAGCATTAACTACAACACTGGCACTTCTGAGGAGTGGGATAGCCTGTGCCCAGAGAAGTGTTAACTAGAACACTGGCACTTCTGAGGAGTGGGATAGCCTGTGCCCACAGAAGTGTTAACTAGAACACTGGCACTTCTGAGGAGTGGGATAGCCTGTGCCCACAGAAGTGTTAACTAGAACACTGGCACTTCTGAGGTGTGGGATAGCCTGTGCCCACAGAAGTGTTAACTAGAACACTGGCACTTCTGAGTACGCAGTGTTCAGCAGCATCACATGACACGTTTCTACGTTTCTGTGAGAAGCAGAGTTACAAGCAAACAACACGTCTGTCCCATGAAGCTGGTTTCTTAGTCTCCACTGGAAGGCTCTCAGCTTCCTCGGCAACTTTTCAATGTACATGCCATAATCTTAAGTGATAGGCGTGTGAGCTGCATGAAATGGGAAGGGAGAGTATACATGGAGCGAATTCAAGAAGCCATGTGCAAGTTGCCGAGTTTAAATCCGCCGAGCTCACAGGTCCCCTCTGTAACGGTGGCTAATGCCCAGTGGCAGACATTAACCCCATCTCCGCTCAGTGCTGGGGACTGGGTAGAAAGCGCTTGAAGACGTGACTGATCAGATAGGCTGAGCATGTCTATCTCCGCTCATCTTGCCCCAGACACGGATTTCACACTTCAGGATTTACTGCAGAGCTCAAGGAGCTGTAAATCATTTTCAGTGAGGGTCATGTCTTCCTCCACGTAGCCACCAGACATTGGGAATTTTGTCACACACAGAAGGATATACTCAACGAGCTTTTCTCCCTAATGGGGAAATTGTTACAGACAACTTGGTAGCAAACAATGCATCATTTAGCAAGCTTCAAAGAATCACAAACTAATTTCACATGAGAAAGTGAGATGAATTTGTAATTGTGATTGTGGGAAATATGAGATGCTGTGCGGTAACACTGGGTTCCATTCTTCAATACAAAATTAGTTACATGGCATCTCCCACAGAATCAGTTCATGCCAGAGACACCTGCGAATCCGGTCACCTGATGCACAAGCCTTCTGTGTGCAGGTCCAGTGGGAAAGCAGAAGGAAGACTTGTTTTAAACCCTTCCATGAGCTCATCTGGGATCCTTGTATTCACTAATATTCTGGATGGCAGCCTTCAACGATGGAGTATAAGAAAACAACTGCTGCTCCTTCCTAATTCCATTTGAATTTGTCCCTTCCCTCAACCTGCGGGCAGCATCTTACCAACCTAACACATCCTCCCTTCTAACACTGGTCTAACACTGGCTCTTATGAACACATTGCCAACCATCACATCCTACGCAAACTTCAACAAACTTTCATAAAACCTAAACCCTCTCTCATAACAGTCATAACTGAAACGAATTATACACCTGCATCTCCACTGTCGTCTCCCTCCAACGGAACGTAAGTTTCAGAAGGGCAAGAATTTCCTGTTGATCATTTAATATTTAGGAGTCCCTAACAGCATAAAATTGTAAGAAATTGATACCAATAACACACAAGACAGACAAAGAAAAAGTGTTGGAAATTTCAGAAATAACTCATCTCCCAAAAGGAAAGGGAACCTTACTGGGAAAACCGAATGGAGAGTGTGCGGGGTGCTGAGTCTCACCGTCAGCTTACAAAGATCTGAAGGCTACACATCAGTCAGGGAAGCCAGATGGCGGGAACAGGTATTAGCCCATGCTGCTCCCACGGCCTATCCACTGCAGACTGCACATACACCCAAAATCACCAGAAAAGTCAGACAGTATGAACACCAAAGGTAACAGCCGCATTAGCAAGGGACAAGAAACAAACTGCAGGGCAGCTGGCAGTGACTAAGCTAAGTCCCTGTCATAAAAGATTTCCTAAAAATTCTTCAAGACATGGATGTCAAGGCTGGGCAGTGGTGGCACATGCTTTAACCTCACCACTCAGCAGACGGATCTCTGAGTCTGAGCCCAGCCTGGTCTACAAAGTGAGCTCTAGGAAAGCAAGCGCTACCCAGAGAAACCCAGTCTGGAAAAAGCAAACAGAGGTGTGTGTCACTAACTCGTCTCTTCTTGCCAAGCAGCATTATATTGGTGTGTTAGTCTACCATCTTGATGGCAGACACTTGAGCCATCTCCAGTCTGTTGTGTGCACACAGGAGTCCTTTTGTGACTATGATTTCAGTTTGCTGTGTGCACACACTAGTCTTTTGTGACTATGATTTCAGTTTGCTGTGTGCACACACTAGTCTTTCGTGAATATGATTCCATCTCTCTCAGGTCAATTTCTAGATCAACTCCTCACATCCAAAGTCACTCCCTTTAAGTTCTAACAGCAAGCCACTACAAGGTTCCAGCCGCTACACTTTCTCCCCAACCTTTGCTCCCCACCTCTTCTCCACAGCCAGCAGCAGTGAATTCTGGTGGCCTCTCATATCTCCTGCCTGAGTCCATGCCAAACACAATCTCTTCAGGTGTCTGAGGAGCTACATTCTAGCCAATCACAATTTTCTCCTCAGAAGGTCCAGTGTCTTCCCCATCTTCTCACTTCCTCTTCTTGACTGGAATTTTAGTCACCCTCAGATTTCATCCTGAATACTACATGTTTCAAAAGCTCACTGAAGACATTTTTTCACAATGGTGTACTTAACTGTGCCCTCTTTGTTCACTGAGGGCTTACCCTGGATCTTAGCACAGTAAATATTTGTTGAATGAAGGACACAGTAAGTAGGGAAAGGCTTCTGAGGTGAGGTAATGCCTTACCTGAGTCATAGGAAAGATTAGATAAGAAATTACTCAATGCATAAAACAACAGCGTGTGTATGATGTCAGCAGCAGGTCAGTATGCCAGAAGTCTGGGACCATACCAACCTGAACATTACTGAGGCATACTAAGGGCAAAATACACAGTGGGAGGCAACCAGAGAAAAAGACAGACAACTGCAGAGAGAGCTGAGCAAGACTGAGCTCAGGGATCAGGGCTTAACTGGGCATGGCACTAAGTTCTAGGGAAGCATCCCGACTCCAGTCCTTCCTCCAAGCCCACACGAAAGTTCACACAGGAAAGCCAAAGGTATGAGGAGGCTTAAACATGCCTAGCACATAGCAAACACTCAATAGATTTTGGATCTTACCAAATCATTAACCATGGAAGATGAAAGAAGTCAAGACTGGGCTTTAGACTTAGAACTACTTCCAGTGCTGGGTAAGAGCTTCCTGGAAGAAGGGGTGGACAGATCTCTATGGGTACAAGCCTTACAGGTAGTTCCAGGGCAACTAGAGCTAACACAAAGAAACTGTCTCCAAACAAAGCAAAACAAAAACAGTGACTGAGCATCTCAAACCAACTGTCACCTCACAGGTGAGGAAGCAGTCACCTGAGCACTGATGAAACCCTACAGGCTCCTCACACCATCTCCATCTGCAACGGACTTCAAACTTCACCAGGCTCTGTAAATTTTACAGCAGCCTTTGGTTAAACACCATAAAATCCGACCAGTATCAATGTATAATAATGAGTCTGCATAAGAGCATTAATGGCCCATTTTTCTGGGAAAACCCAAAGTGTGCATGAGTTAAGTCGTAGGATTTAAACAAGTAGTAGCAAATATTTCTGAGCTCGGTGAAATTTTTACTTAAATATAAAACTTTAGAAAATATAACAGAGTGGTTAGAATATTAGATGAAAAGCCTGTGCCTTCTTGAAAAAGTAACAAAATGCATAAATATGATAAAAATACAGTCTATACCAACTGATGTGCAACAAACATGAAATTCATATTTCACACCAAAAAAATAAAAATACAAAGAAGAACAAAAAAAAAAAACAACCCCCAAACCAACACAGTGTGGCTGGTCAAGACATGAGTGAAGACAATATTCTAGGTTCCGGCCAGTCAGCGGCTTTCTGCACTACACACTGGTCATGACAAAAGCTGATGCAGCCTAGAGGCCATCCCACTGTCTCCGGTGCCCAGGGCATCAGAGCTGAGCCAGCCTGAGGAAAAGCAACACTGACAGAGTCAGACATCGGTCAGGCACCTCACATTCCAGTGGATTAGAAACATCACAGTCTTCACCACAGACAGCAGGAAATACCAACATGGAAAACCAGACAGGTAAACAAAGCAAGTGTGGACAGAAAACGTGCTGACTGCTTAATGGACGTGAGTTTCTTTTAAATCCTCGGGACACATGCTCGGAGAGGGCACTGCAGCTATAACTGATTGAATTACAAAAGGCAGCAGAAAGCTCCGTGCTGTCTGCATGCATCTCTCCTTTAGTTAACCTGAGTTTCATTTTTAAAAGTTCGTGATGCTGAATGCTGCACCACTGTGGGGACAGAACAAGCGTTGCTTCTGGCTGGCCACGTGACACTTGTGCTGTTAGGTCTCGGATCAATCCCCGCCCTTCAGGGACAGGGAAGGACCTGCCACCATGCAGTACCTCACTCACACCTTTTAGGTTTAGACATTTCTCTGTAGCTCATTTCCATAGAGAAAAGAACACTGCACAAACATTATACAGGAGTCCCAGGTTAGCACTAGTTAAAAACTGTCAGTAATGGGAACAAAAATCTAAGGTTGTTCTGAGCTTTCTGCAAAAGACATGTGGCCTACTGCTGGGGCACTGTGGACTCTCAGTTCAAGTAAGGAAACAAACGTCATTGCCCTAGATGAGCGTTCTCACCCTGTGGGTTGGGGCCCCTAGGGGTAGGGGGTTGGACCTTTCCACAGCAGTTGCCTATGACCATCCAAAAACACAGATATTCATATTATGATTCATAGATATATTAAAATTAGTTGTGAGATTTAGTAGCAGTGAAAATAATGTTTATGGTTGGGTGGTCACAGCTGTACCGAGGAACTGTCTAAAGAGCCACAGCGTCGGGAAGGCTGAGAGATAAACTAGACCTATAGTCAGGCAGCAGAAGGAATACAGTATTTATAACTTACAAGAAAATTTCAGCAAACTTAAATAAAACTCAATTTTCTGAAACAGTTTTATGATTTTTTTTTTCGGTCAAACAAAATGACGCCATTCCTCCACTAAGCCCTTTTCTTCCAAAGACTTTTCTTAAGATGGCAGACTGAGTGGCCGATTACCAGCCTGTTTTAAGTACGGAGCTGAATCATACAAACGTGGCATTTCTGCACATAGCAAAGCCAGGCAGATATTACAGTTTTATATGGCTCTGCCTACATAAGTGGACAGCAGCAAAGGGAAAAAGAGAGATGAATGTGCACCAGGGATGAACAAAGCCGAGGCCACCATTTCTCATCAAGTGGGGAAATATAACCCCATGGCTGACTTTCTGGAAAGGCAGACAGAGTCCTCTGCCATGAACTTGATCCTCAGAGGCTTTGGCACAGTCCCTCTTTTGTAGAGCCAAGGACTATAAGAAAGCTGAATGTTGGACACTAACCACAATGTCTTTTTTTCCAGAATTTTCCCCCATGCACACTGCTATTATTAGCAGCTCGAATCTATCCTTCTACCTTGGTTTCCCTGTGTTTCTAGAATTAGGAAAATAATAATTAGCAAACAAACAAAAAAAAACACAAAAAGGGATGCATTTACAGTTTGTCAGAACTAGAGAGAGAAAGGCTGTACCTTCCCAGTGTTATCATTCTTTCAGTTCTAGAGAAGAGATGAACCAAGGGCCACAGAATAGGCATGTGCTGATTTATTTGTGTGGAAGTTGTTAGACTTGGGTAAAGTCTTTTCTAGGCTGGCTCCTCACCAGCCTGGGGATTCAGCCTTTCCTCTATTAGCTCGGAAAATCTTAATTCCTGAAGGTCTGTTGTTTTAGGGTTCTAGCTTCACTTCCTGCAGTACCTGACCAGCAATGTATGAAATCCAACCCTGCCCCCACTTTAGGAAACACAGGAGTCAGCATGCGCAGTGCCTTTCTATCTTCTACCATAGCAGGACTCCATCTAAGTCACTGATGATGTGACAGTCCATATCTCCTACACAGCCTACAGGTGACAAACAGACTCAGGGTTTCATCAAAGAAAAGAGAAAAACAGCAGCTATGGGCATTTCTTCTCCAGGGCTTCCTAACAGCAACCCCAGTTCCCAATTCCAGTTTCCTCTGACTCACCTGCTAGACTCCTAGACGCCCGACTCTCAAAAACTCTTCTAGGATTCTTTTTCCCAGCAAAGGAGCAGAGGAGGCTATCACTTAGCTTTCTCAGAACAGAAACTGCGTTGGGGGAAGATTCTGGGGCACACGCAATCAAGGACAAGGCTAAAAGTCCAGGCTCCATGACGGGCTGGAGGGAAATGAGGGCAGGATGGACGGTCCACAGGCCCACACCACAGGACAGACTGCGCCTGTTTGTTGCCCTCCCTCTTTTGTCAACCCTCGTCTCATTCAGGATTCAAAGTCCTGAGAATTAATAGCTGACTAGGTGACTGTCACCTGCCTGGGAAGGGCAGAGTGGTGGAGTAGGGGACCATTTCCCAAAACAAACAGATGAAGTCACGTGATAAATACCAAAGAAAATTGGCAACGTTTGGATGGAGAATCAAGGGCTGTCACGCACTTTAGATTGTATTCGAGAACAATTCCCAGGGAAAGATAAACCTGTTTACACTCAAGAATGAACATAAACACTTGGTCGTATGGACAATCATACATAATTAAAATTAGGGCAAAGCATTCAATGAGAGGAAGAAATGGGCTCATTGGAGAAGGGGGAGGGGCGCACCCTTGAGAAAGAACTTCAAAGATGCAATAAAATACAGTGAGAAAATTAACACTGAAATGCATGAGGAGGAGGAGCGGGGAGCGGAAGCAGGAGCAGCAATGGCAGAGCCAAAGCCCAAGAGTCAGACAGAGGGGTTCTAAGACAAAGGAGAAAACAGCACCCCCCAGCTGAGGAGGGCAGAACACATGCGTGGCGAAGGTCAGGTCAAAGTGCTGATGAAAGAATAAAATGTTCCACGCTACAGAGATAGTAGCTGGGTGAGAACTTAAAGAGTTCCATGTGTTTGAATACTAAAAAGCTGGTGAGCATAGGGTTAAAAAAAATCTTCAATGAAGCATTACATAAGCAAGCTTTATAAAGACAGAGAAGATACATAAACTTATAATTAACTTCCTGTTATAAGATGAAGACTTTCAAGATGACTTCAGGACTAAAACTTACAGGAAATGTCCAAGAAAAATATTCTAAGTAAAAACTAAAGTTATAAAAATCAGAGCCACTAATATTTACTAGTAGTTCTTTAAAATCCTCTGTCAGGCTCGGTGTGTTTGTGTGTGTGTGTGTGTGTGTGTGGTAGTGGACACATGTAGTATTGAAGAGACCCTGGGTTTGACTCTCAACACTGCAAAAATAATCAATGAAATGTGTTAAGTAAGCATTGTGTTTATATTAATTCAATCCTTATAGAACTCCAACAGAATAGGCTCCAGTGTTGACTGTATTTGACAAATATGCTGCAACACAGAAATGCTAAATAATCTGCTCCAAAATAATGAAACTTGTCAGGAATTGAAGCCAGGCCGCCTGGCTGCCATACTCAGCCCGGGCATTCTTTCCCTTCCAAAGAGGCTGGCCTTGAAGTATAAGGGAGCAACAAAGTGACCGTGAGAACAATGCTAGACATTACGGGGAACCCAGAGCATGAGATGCCCAGAGCCTTGCAGTCCCTGTCCCACACCTGACTCTCGGGCATAGGGAACAAAGGAATGATCAAAGGGTCAGGAAGAAAAGAGGGAGACGGATGAAATCTAGAGAGGAAAGAACAGCTAGAAAGTTGTCAGCTCTGCCATGAATACCTGCTTCACAAATGAGTTTGGCCAGAGAGATGGTTCTGTGGGTAAAGGTGCTTTCTTACCATCAAAGTTGACCTAAATTCAATTCCCAGAAACCGTGTGGAGGAAACCAATTCTCACAAGTTGTCCTCTGACATCTGCATGCCCATGTGGACACAACACATACACAAACAAATCAGTGTGGGAAAAAGGAAAATTTGTTCCAAAGCACTGCTTGATCCCACCAGTGAAAAACTTGCAGTGTCTTTGTATCATTTAGTTCCTGGGAAGCTGAAGGCCAAGGACTGGGACTAGGTGAGCCCAGTCCTGCAGGAATGCACACATCCCAACTTTGACCAATACACTCGGCACATCATGATGCAAGTCAGACTCACACATCCCGACTGCACCGTTTACATCAGCTCCAGAAAACACTGCACAGTCCCACAGTAGCTCAGCTCTGCCCTCCCGACACCCACATCCATGAGCACACTTTGGTGCTATTTCAAGATAAACTGATGGGTGTTTTGTTTTGTTTGTTTTTTTTAAACATACATGCAACTCCTCGCTGATTGAAAGTATATATCAAACTGGACTGGGCTCGCTCTTGGGTCTCCTATTCCAGGGTCTTTTGTATGTCATTAATGACACTGTTGAATGCTCAGCAACTCACACTTATCTATTTTTTATGACCCCTGTGTTTGCACTGTGCAGTTGTTTTTAAAGAAGTGAACGTGGCACAGCAGAAAAGTTGACTGCACACAGCTGGCTGTACATAGTCATAAAAATGCTTACCCATGAAATTCACGTAAAACACCCCCCTCTGCAGGCCCCAACACAGACTTCAACACTCCTCTCGGAAGACTGAAGCTTGTAGAGTTCATACTCGAAGACCACTAGACAGCTACACTGATGTAAATAAATACAACCGGAAAAGCAGCCCTTACAAGCTGCAAAGTATGCTCCAGCACGCTCAAGTCAAAGACCAAACCAACAAAACAAAGGCAAAGCAAAGCAAGAAAACCAAACAAATAAACAAACAAAACCACCTGTAAAGTGCAGCTGCCAGTACTTCAGTATTCAGAGACAATATAAAGAGGGAGAAAACAAACCACAACAAAACCACACTACTTAGTTAAACTAGTCCTGAGAGGAAAGTGGGCAGAAGCCTGCTGTCCACAAGGACAGGTGGGTGCACATTCAGCACCAGTGCAAGCAGGGAGAAAGAATTTGGAAAGGTGGAGAGCCAAAAAGAGAGAGGGCAAGAGCCAGAAAACTAGACAGCCCCTCTGGGTGGTATGGGAGCCAGCAAAGCCCAACAAAAATAGCAAAAGGTTTTAGGCGGCCTAATTTTCAAAATAAGGGAAAAAATCAGATAAATGACTTTGAAAACAAAAATAAGTATAAGTGGGATAAATTCACAATGTAAGCAACGTCTAATTTTCTGTTACATTTTTGAAACTCTGCATGGATGAGTAAGATGGAAACAGCCAGAACTCTTCTTAAGTCGTAGATAAAGCCAACAGCAGCTGTTCTACATAAGTTCTTAAGAGTTCAGAGTTTTCAAAAGAACCAAAGGGCAGGTGGGTCGAATCTATGGGTGCAGAATGTGGTGTGGTGTTCTCTCTTCTTTCCCTCTCGCTCTATGCTTGTGTGTATCACGAATCTCAATCACTGTGTCTGTCTGTTCTCCCCCTCCCTCCCCTGTGTGGGGGAGGAGGGGAAACAAAAAGAGATAATATGATGTTAATCTAAAGCATTACTAATATTTCAATTTAGAAAGTCAAAATATATAACACTTTGGAATTGCAAACTGCAGATTCTCTTGTGTAAACTGGATCCTGTCAACCCTTGTTGCTATGGCAACACTCGTGATGGAGGAAGAATGGCTTCCCCTATGACCATGCTAGTTCCTCAGTTTATTCTCAGGTCCTCAGAGCCTGTATCTCTCTCCTAGCTAACCATGCAAGGCCAGTGAGCACAGACAATCTCCAGTGAAGATGGTAGTGGTCAGTTCTCTTCAAGTTACTATTAAATGTTCATACCAATCTATTAAACCCATAGATACTTTGTGATGAGGTAGGAAGACACTTAAATTACTTCCAAAACCCTTTGGGAAAATTAAATTGTTGCTCATTAAAGGTGTTTTAATACAGAAGGGCATATTTGAGTTCTCAGTTATTGAAACATTATAAAATTCCAATAATTTTAGAAAAACATCACCAAAATCCATGACACACATAAGAAGGTTCAAGTTAAGTGAATATTCTAGTACATTCTAGATGCCACTTCTTATCAGTGAAAAAGGCTGGACACGTTAAAACTCAGAAGCACCATGGGTGCAAAGGGCTCAGCAAGTGGACTCCTGAAGTGGGTGGAGCACCAGCTGTCAGGAAGAGCACGGTGATCCGCACCGAGCCAGTGTCCTGGACTGCAACCGGCATCACAGAACCGGGCAGAGAATTGCCAGTTATGGTGGCAGTACTTGGGGCTGTGACGACATTATAAGCGCTACACAGACACAATAAATGAGTATCGCCTCACAATGCCTAGCTCTTCAAAAAAATGCACTTCGATCAGAAATCCCCCCAAATATCAACTTCTAAATCATTAAATGAGGATTTGAAAACCTCTGGATTCAAAATAAAAGTAGAAGATAAAAATCAACTCTACCGTAACTGTAGATTGAGAAGGAGCTAGCTCTGGCAGCAACAGCAAAGAACAAAGCTAACATCTTGACCGCATAAAAAGCTGCTCTGCAGATCATGGACTAAAACAGAAATAAAATCCTCAGGAGAAGATACAGCCCTACAAATGAGTAAAAACGAAGTGCTGAGCCACACCACCAAAATAAAACCAAAACCAACCAGCTTTGATTATATAAGAAATAGGCAAAATTATTGGCAAAAAATAAAAACAAATCCTTTTTCAGACATGTTGGCCGTGGTTTTGAAAACTTACATTGTTGAAAAGAGGCAGAGACACTGGCACATTTATATTTAGAAAACCAAGCAATGACCCTTCTGAAAAGCCCTTAAAATAACAACGCCTTTGACGTAGCCCATTTCTAGGACAGAAGATGAACATAAGGACTTCAATGGAAAGACTTCGCTTCCCTTTCTTGGAGAGGAACTAAAATCAATTCAATGCAAGATGTGAAGAAGACTGTCAGCTGCAAAGCTAAGAATTCACCTCAAAACTCCACATTTGTTAAGGATCTTTAATATTACTAAAATAAAAAGAAAGTTTTGAAACAAACCTTTTAACAGCTTCCTTCTTCGGGTTATCTATAATATCCCACCATTTTGCAAGGTAAGAGATCTCAGACCACATAAACTTCCTGCTTGAGTCTTCTTTCAGCTTTAGGACCATGTTATTAAAAATATACTGAGTCTTGTCTCTAAAGTAGTCATTGAAAGTCTTCAACCAACCTAAATCAAGACACAAATATACCACAAAGGTCCAATTGATATGGCTGATTTCGACTTAGGCACATTCCACCGAATTACCATTGGATACCATTAGTTCTTCCATTCAAATAAAGATCACAGTTTAAATGCTAACACTTGTGTTCAATTAGTGAGATTCTCTTTTAGTTGACAGGAAAGTAAAACCTTACTGCTACTTAAATGATAAAATATTCAGACATTGCCCAAAAATTCAGACAGAAATGAAAGCAATTAACTAAGGCTAAAAAAAAATAAAGCAGTCATTTATATTTAACAATTAAATCAATTACTTATCTCTAGGTAAGGATGTTTTATCTAAATAGTACTAACAAGTACTATTTTCACAATTTGGGATCAGAACTGTTTCCTCTCGTCACACAGCTGAACTCCCCACCCATCTAATAACACTCAAAGGAAGGCACAAGCTAAGCTGTAACACCCACAGCAAAGCAATGCCGTGACTACAGCACTCATATGAACACTGAGCACGCCATTCTGCCAAAAACAGGCTTGTGTTCCCAAAAGATGTCATCGTGCAGTTTTCTAAGAGCACAAAGTAACACGAACTAAACAACAGAAGTGACCATGTCAACATTACCTGCCCACCCCCACAAGTAGAAAACGTGGTCCCCTAATTTATCCAACTACTTCCCAAATAACTTGGAAATTAGTCCCCCACATCATTAGTAATTGAGCCGTACAAAACATTCTTAGGAAGTCCAAGCACAGGTCTACCAGGTGGATGACTAGGATGACTCCCATGCACAGAGCCACCAAATGCACAGACTGAGGGTGGGCCAAGTGGATCCCAGGGAGATGATTCTTTCCCATGTCTAAAACCTTAAAGGGAAGAGCGCTGCTACTTCCAGCTGAACCACTGTTCAACTGTTACCAAAATTCACACATTCAATGGTCCTGAAAAGTCCAAAGAGCACTTTCTGCCGGTAACTTGAACTTCCAGTCCATACTGCATTTGCTAGTAAAAAAAAAAAAAAAAAAGTTAAAGGTCCCCAGGGAAGTGCATATATGATATGACACCTGCTTCAACGGCATATTCTGAAGCTGTCATGTCTGGAAATACTCTGCTGTTGTGGCCATCTGCAATACTCAGCGGTCATACTGGGAGCCGAACAGGAATATGACATCAGATTTCTTTGGTAAGACTTTCTTAATCTAGGGCACAATTGAGCTGGCTTATTATCAAAGAATGTTTTTTGGGAGATCTTACTTTTGCCATGTTAGATTAAAAAGCTTGTAGCATCAGCAAAACTCCAAGATCTCTTCTGTAAGATTGGTGTGCAAGGAATCCCATCTTTTGTAACCAGGGCACTAACTACAAGTCTGCATCAGGCACTGGATAAGGACTATCTAGATTCCCAGAGAGAAGCAAAGAAATTGCTATCTGCCCTTAAATGAGGGTGTCCCTCCCAAACTCATGACTGTGAAGATATGAGTGCTCAGGGGAAACATCTGGAAGGAGGACATGCTATGGAACCTAAAGTAAGAGAATGACTGTCCTTCCTCTTTCCTGTCAACAGCCTGGCACTGGTCTTTCCCATCTGGGCAATTACTTGAGGAAAAGGCAAAAGTTAAAAGGGCCTTGAAATCCTAGCTCCGCCTTCCTCAGACTGTGACTGTATTGAAAATGAGGTCTTAAAGGAGCTAACAAAAGTAAAATGGTGTAATGAAAGGAGATCTTAATCCCATACAATACTAAGACCCAGGGATCCAGGCACAGAGAAACCTGCCAGTGCAGAGGAGGAAAAAGGTCATTAAAAGCCAAAAAGCCAAGGAGAAAGGAAGAAAAAAGCCCATCCACCAGCTGAATCCTTGATTTTCAGTCTCTGACCTTGTGTTGCACTAAAGCCACTCGGTGTGTGATGCTTTGTGACAGAGGCAGGGAGACTGATGCAGCCCCAGACCGACTAACAGTACCTCCTTTTAAAAACTGAACATTCCAGTATTGATTTATCAGCCCCATCACACTGTTGGATTTAATATTCTGTATCCACCTACACAGCACAAGATCAAGCTGAATCCACAGATATAAAAGGAAACACTAAGACATGTGTGGGATGAGGACCACTGAAACTCCTGAAGGGTCCAATTAGAATATCAGAATCTTTAAAATATTGCCTATATCCCTGCGTGACTAGCAATGGTCAATACTAATCCTCTCGACAAAGTGAGGGACTCTGGGCAGTGGAAAGCCTGCAAAATAGAAACCAAAACCCTCCCATAATCAAGCATAAAAGGCAAAGTAAGAGAGCTGCTTTAATCAAAGACCTCTGTAAAAGTGTGACTATGTATTCCAACAGCAGAAACTTGTTCCTAACAGAGATCACTGCATTTCAAAGACAGTTATCATAAGAATTTTCATGGAGAAACTACAATGCCTGATTCATCCAATGCCTTCAACACTTCATTTGCCCTTCAACAATCAGGCAGAAAATATGTCAAAGATATTTACGTGAGGCAAAATACAAGCTCAGAGACGTCAACTAAAAAGCCTTCCATAAAACTCATCTATAATTGATACTAATACCGCTACAATATAGTACAATTAATGAATAAAGGACTGAGAGTTTCTTGCAGCTTTCAATATTGAGTAATATAACAGTAAATTAGCTTTTATTGCTCTTATACAATAGACTAATCAAGTATTCCCTTTTACCCTGAATTGGTTCTTTCTTCCTCTAAATCACTGTAAAAACTACAGTTGCATATTAATGTGAGACCAATCAGGAAGATAATATTTTATGCAAGGCTGCATGGGATGAAATTTTGTGATATAAAATTATACTCCTACCTCTAGATTTAATAACCTGAAGACACTGAGTTGCAAGCCGGTTTACTTAAATGGTCAGTTCACAGCTCCTCTCTCTCCCCTGAACACACTCAGAAACTGAAGACAGCAGGTCTGTGGCTGCAGTAAGAATACCCACCAGCGAAGCCATCTTCACCAGAACGGTGCTCTCGCCCGTGAGAGAGCTAACACCTATCTTAAATAAGTTAGAAATTCCAAATGAGTAAATAAGAACAAGTTCCCCAAAGACAGTGGGAACCCCAAATCTAAGGACACTAAAGCCCCAACTGTTTATTTCCTATGTGCAGTTTAGCAACTTAATACTTAGGAAATGAAAAACCATTTGTGTATTTTGAAATCTGGATTCAATATGGAAATGTAGAAATCCAATCCTCTTAAGGGACACTTCCTTTCTAACCAAGTACCATGCCCCCGAACCTAGGCAGAAGGCAGCTGGCCAGAGAACAGAGATCCAGGGCTATTCCCTCATTATCCCACTGGCCACATCCCTTTCTACAACAGTCCTCAGGGCAAAGAATTTGCCCAATCAGAGTATGCCCTGCCCCAAGCTGACTTTCATATCCTGCTAGGTCCCACTTTATAAAGCCTTCATTAGGACACTCAGCCCTACTGTAGGACCTTCTGATCTGAGAGTATCCAAGAGGCCACCATTCAACAGCATATAATTGGCTGGGAACACACTGAGTTCAGGGAGTAAAGAGAGCATGGGCTCCCCACAAGGCACCTCTTCCCAAATATGCCATGCCATTTGTGTGAGAAACTGAGGCCTGAGAAGTCTAAACCCACATTTCCTCTATCAGATGACCAAGCTACCCCAGTGTCTTCAGGTGAGAGGGATGCGCTCCCCACCCCAACCTCAAATATCTAGAAACAAAGAATGTGGGCCTTTGTCTATTTAGGTGCTAGTTCTTGAAAAGTTTAGAGGCAGGGCTGGGCATTCCTCACAGCTAAAGCTTCAGCCAGTTCTCAGGGATCCGAGTCCAGTGAGCAAGAGCATGACAGGGAAGCAACGCCAAAGGACGGAGACAGCAGCACGTGGGTGACACCGGAAGTTCATCCAACTAGAATGAAACCAAAGGCTTTGATGTCTACAGTCTGCTCCCCTAACCACCACTACCCAGTATCCATATTTCTTCGAATGTCACTGGTGGGCCTGCCTAAATAGTGCACACCTTTAATCTGAACACTTGAGAGGCAGAGGCAGGAAGATCTCTGTGAGTTTGAGGCCAACCTGGTCTACAGCGTGAGTTCCAGGACAGCCAGAGCTACACAGAGAGACCCTAACTTAGAGGGAAAAAAGTCTACCGTGAGTGCATTCATTCCAAAAGGAACCTCTCTTATGTTGTACTGTGAGGATCACTGCTACTACAATCACTCTTAAAATAAATCAATTCCAATCAAAAGTTAAATAATCACTAACTTTTAGGAATTCATAAAAAGACTTTTGAGTTGAAAGTAATTATATTCAGGTAAATGGCATACTGGTGGCCACATATAAAACCAACAACTTCAACCATGAATTGTCCCACTGCACTCTTACAGTGTCCTCAACCCTGAATTGTCCCACTGCACTGTTACAGTGTCCTCAACCCTGAATTGTCCCACTGCACTCTTACAGTGTCCTCAACCCTGAATTGTCCCACTGCACTCTTACACTGTCCTCAACCCTGAATTGTCCCCACTGCACTCTTACAGTGTCCTCAACCCTGAATTGTCCCCACTGCACTCTTACAGTGTCCTCAACCCTGAATTGTCCCACTGCACTCTTACAGTGTCCTCAACCCTGAATTGTCCCCACTGCACTGTTACAGTGTCCTCAACCCTGAATTGTCCCACTGCACTGTTACAGTGTCCTCAACCCTGAATTGTCCCCACTGCACTGTTACAGTGTCCTCAACCCTGAATTGTCCCACTGCACTGTTACAGTGTCCTCAACCCTGAATTGTCCCACTGCACTGTTGCAGTGTCCTCAACCCTGAATTGTCCCCACTGCACTGTTACAGTGTCCTCAACCCTGAATTGTCCCCACTGCACTCTTACAGTGTCCTCAACCCTGAATTGTCCCCACTGCACTGTTACAGTGTCCTCAACCCTGAATTGTCCCACTGCACTGTTACAGTGTCCTCAACCCTGAATTGTCCCCACTGCACTCTTACAGTGTCCTCAACCCTGAATTGTCCCCACTACACTGTTACAGTGTCCTCAACCCTGAATTGTCCCCACTGCACTCTTACACTGTCCTCAACCCTGAATTGTCCCACTGCACTGTTACAGTGTCCTCAACCCTGAATTGTCCCCACTGCACTGTTACAGTGTCCTCAACCCTGAATTGTCCCACTGCACTGTTACAGTGTCCTCAACCCTGAATTGTCCCCACTGCACTGTTACAGTGTCCTCAACCCTGAATTGTTCCACTGCACTGTTGCAGTGTCCTCAAACTTCAAAGATAAGTACAAAGGGAGTTTATAGCTTTAAAAAAGCATCTTTATCTGAGCAGAAAAGTTTTTCTCTATCAACAAATGATCAGCAGGTTTCTCTCATCACTTGTTAGTCTTTCAATATCAAACTGCAACATCCAAACTTATACTTAAGGGACAGCACCTAATCTTAATTGTTGTTACCATTATTTGATTATGCTGCTGATTAATTTTAATTCCAATGTTTCTATTATGTTAGGCCCTTCTGTCCCCCTCATAAACTGGAGCTTTCATAATTCCAGTTTACTCATTCAAACATGTACTGAGTATGTAGTAAGGGCTAAGCAAGTAATAAGGCCGAGCTAAATGAAAACAATCTAGAGAATCTCAGAACAAAGCGCTGTGGGCAGAGAGACAGCGGGTTTTAGCCGGATAACAGAGGAGTCCCAGAATATGTATCGCTGGACAGAGGCAAGAGCACCTGAGAAATGATAAAGAACTCAGTCCATCAGGGCGCCATGGCCGCCAGGGCACTGCATACAGTACAGCCGCACTGCAGGGCACTGCCTACAGTACAGCCGCACTGCAGGGCACTGCCTACAGTACAGCCACACTGCAGGACACATGACCAGAACATGGTGAACAATTCAATAAAGCTGGAAGTGGGTACTAAAAATCTTCCAAACACTACCTTTTCTTCAGAAAACACAGGAAGAAGAAAGCTGAGGTGTTCTCTCATCGCATGCCCATGTCTACACGAAGACTAGGAGCAGGTGAACAGGCTGAAGAAAACAGGAGGACCACGGGCAAAGGGAATTTTCAGGATGTAAAGAGTGCAAACGAGGCTAAGGCTCTGCCAAAGACTCCACAAGCCTACAAACCTGCTGAGTCCTCTAAAACTAATGCTTTGAACGCCAGGTTCCAAACGCAAATGACCTTCCGTCCTGGTGGCTCAGCATCATCTAACAGACTTCTGAGCATATCAGCCTCACTCCTGCAACACTGTTTGAGAGACGGCTCGTTTTAATCGTCTGAGAAGCCCACGCTGGAAATTTCATCTCACACTACAGAACTGATCTGCATTTTCCCTAATAGCTGAGAGCGGGCTCGTCTTGCAGCTTCGAAAAGCCCAACTGAGCTTCTCCTCGAAAACTGTTTGCTTAAAGTCAGGACACCTGCAACCTTGATATCTGATATCAAAAGCTATGAGATCAGGCTCTAAACAAGTTATACAGCGATGTTAAGCTTATTCTTCTTCCCTGGTAAGGGGACTTTAGAACATCACCACCCAGCCAGAGAAGTCCTCCCCCACACAGTTGCTTAAAATTATGGGCGGAAGGGTTTCATATTAAAGACCTCGGTGGGTTACTCTTTGGTAAATAACCTAGTTATTCAGACTTAAGGTCATAAAAGCTCCAAAGTCTCACAGCTTCTTGAAGCCACTTTAAAAGCTGGAAAACATTGATTCTAAGTCACTTCTAATCGTAAGGAAAATGTACAATAAGGAAGGCCATGTATTAAAGACAGGACGTCCACTTCAATGTAAATACATCAGAAGGAAAAGGAATAAGAAAGAGCATGTTGATATGTGCACTTCTGCAAGACAGTTAATAAAATTAGTTTTGTGTTTAATAAAACTAGCATAGATGGTGTTAACCATGACAGTACCTAATTTCCTCATACATTCGCCCTGCCTGTGGCTCCAGTAATGTTACCAATGAGTGGTAGTTTTATATGAAGGAGCAAATGTCAAGTTGAGGTTTGGAAGCCAGGGTTATGTACCAAGTCCACTCTGCCACAGGCAGATTTACCCTCTCTCCTGCCATTTCTCTATGAAACAAGGTATAATATTACCAGTG
Organism: Micromys minutus; assembly: GCF_963924665.1. Lineage (NCBI taxonomy): Eukaryota > Metazoa > Chordata > Mammalia > Rodentia > Muridae > Micromys > Micromys minutus. The sequence continues at coordinate 51,994,468 of NC_137954.1, read as the reverse complement.
CCACTGGGCGGAGTAATGGTTCTAATATACGTAAGGCTCCAGCAGGCGGGACCTGCCTGGAACAGAGCCCAAGTGTCAGTGCTGACCTTTATTACCAGGCCTTAGCAAGCTCTCATTCAGACTACCAAAACAGAGGGAAGCCAAGAGAGAGAAGTCAGGAGACGGACAATGATCACCGGCATCTCTCAAGAGCAGCTGACAAGTGTGGTCCTCAAGAATGAAGTCCACAGATAGCCCGTGCACAGATAGTACAAATCACTCAAGCTTTCCTCCTCTGCAAAGAAACCTCAGTACTCATAGCTTGACTATCTCTTTAAAAGCAGAATGCCAAAAGGTATCATGACTGTTACTTAATCCTCAAAAGCTATCATTCAGATAAAATTCAAAATGCCAACTTAAATCTGAATTTAAAATAAACATCAAGTGAACATTCAATATAAATATGATCAAATTAAATATAAAATACACAAACTAAAAAACTATCCAGTTTGCTAGAAATTCAAGTTTGACTGTGTGTCCCATACTTTTATTCGATGACTTAATTAATGATCCAGAAACCGAGATAAACACGGTAAGTTGGCTAATCTCCATAAAATATGATTAAATAAATATTTTAAGATATAGGATGACCAATAGCAAGAACATGGATTTTAGAGTCAGACAACCCTCAACTGTGAGTCAGCTCTGAGACTCACTGACTGCCAACAAAGCACTGAGCGTGGCTCAACTGGCTCCTTTCTCTTCCGCTTCCTTGGTGCGAGAAGGGCAAAGACCCTAGCTCTCCATCCTCTTCATTCCTCCTCATGCTGTGCGGGCTGAGGAAGGGAGGCTTCCTAGGATGGCCATCAAAACCAAAAGCACAGTTTAGCCTCCACCAGCAAACAGTTGGACTTCCTCCCCACACTGACCCCCATGACCCTGCTGCTGTGTTCCTTACCACCTCCCTCTTCCTCTTTGATCTATACAGACAACAGCTGGCCAAAACTGTTTGAAAATTCACACGGCAATTTTATGTGTTTATTCTTCAAACTTTAGAGAACACATGTATAAAACAATCAATTTCTAATTCTTATATAATACTTAATGCAAAAATGTATTTTCTCAGTTTTAAGAATGGGCAAAGTTCCATCATTTGTTACAGCAATATCTTTTCCTAAAGAGTTATAAATGCTCTTTATGTAAGAGAAAATTATTATCCAGCTTTACCTGAGGCACTAGCTCTCCCTACTGTTTGGAGCCACACCATAAGGTGGATGCTCTAGCGTTCACTTTATAAACTAATTCACTGAAAACAGGCTGTCCAACCTCCGTCCAGCATTCCTTATCTTTTCTCTACACACAGTGATTTCTCTGAAGGAAAATCAACACGTATTTTGGAAGGTAACTAGTGGGAAGTGAAGAACTAAGATTGTAGATACAAAGGTGCTGTAATTGTGTTCGAATAAGCTTATTAAATATAACATGAACATGTATCAATCAACTCATATTTAATGTCATGGTTTATGATTCAACTTTTCAAATCCATAACAAGACGAAGTTATCAGCATTTACCTAACAATTTCTTTCCTGTTTTTGTTTGAATCCATGTAAACCATTTCAATATTGTATGACCTATATCCTTGTGGCCTGAAAGAAGGCTTAACTAGGAAATTTATTAAAACACTGTTCTGATTTTTTAATTTAACTTGTCTTGCCTAGTAATACTAACTCAACCCAAAAGAAAAACAATCTACACACACATGTGCATATAAGTATGTATGTATAAAAACACCATAAATTCTTTGTTAGGGAACAAATACAGAACTTGCTTTAAAAATCTTATTTCAAATATTTTTATTCCCAACAGACATAAATTCACTGATGAAACAAACTACTGAGCCAAAGCTTGTTTTAAATTGTTGCTGCAGAAAATGCAAACAACTCTCTATAAATCTCATTTAGAAAGTAAATTACCTAATTGCACATTCATTTGGGAGTATTCTACAAAGATTTCCCATTACAGTCATATTTTGACTTAGAATACACATGCACATATTTTTATGTTTTCTCCCTATTAAGACAGTGATTTTTTTCGTGACTGAATGTTTCCATTTTTCACAGGATAATTTAGGTTATCAATATTCTACTTTTGCTAAGGAAGAGCAAAAATTACTAAAAAAAAGAAAAAGCCAGTGGATTCTTTTCTAAGCCATTTTACTTCATCACACACACACACACACACACACACACACACACACACATACACACAAAAGCCTTAGGTTATCAGGTCTGTTTCTGACCACTATTTTTAACTTAAGTGAAGAAAACCCTAAGGGTAAGGGTCATTAACATCCCCTACTAAGACAAAAGATTCCACTCTGGTTGCTAGGATACCAATAGACAGATTCATTTATTGCAGTCAGAAACAGTTATTAAGGATGTCCTCTAACAAAATAACATACTACAGCAGGAACCATAAAGCAAACAAACAGGGGTCTAAGAGATTCGTGCCCAAAGAGTGTAAAACTGCTGCTGCTCTAAAGAGTGCAACAGACATTTTAATAAAATGCTTGGTACCAGAGTAGGAAGAAGGAGACACCAGAAAACACCGGGGTTAATGGGAAATACGAGACAGGCGTCAAGCCAAGTGTTTGACAGTAACTTAGAGAGTCAATTATTATTGCAGGGACTTGTAGGCAGAAATGAATGATAGGTGCCAGGTGTCAGCTGCTGGTCAAGCTGTTCACAAAGGGCAGCCTGTGAGACAAAGCCCTAGCTCTTAGTGAGGGTAACCTCAGTAAGTGGGCAGGGCATATTTCTACATGCATACGTGCAAGTGTGGGTGAGAGTGTGAACCCGTAATAAAGCACTATGTAGACAGGTCAGAGAAGACCTTCCATACTGACAAGTTATCCTATGCCGAGTATTAGCTATGCATACCCAACATTCAAGAGGGGTACCTGTTCTTTGCCACTCAGGTTTGCTCTCTAGAGAGAAATCCGGGTGACCTTGACAGGTCGGACTCCAGTACCCTTCCGGCCCAGGTCACCTTGACAAGATGGTAATGCCTTTGCAGTGAACAGTACCACCAGCCTCTCCCAAGCATTACACGGTTGCAAACCAAACAGCACCCTGCCTGGTAAACTCTGTCTTTAATATTCCAGTTAAGTGCTAAGAATAACAAGAAAAGGAGTCAGTGGGGACTGAGCATCAGGGAAGGGGAAATGCAAGGGGAAAGACTTCAGAGCAAGAGAGACACACTCGATACATCGTGTTCACACCTGAAGTTGTGAGTCACACTTAGATCACAGAAAGTTGTCATAGAAAAGAGCGCACTGGGCACACAAGTAAAGAGTGTGAGTAGCTGAGGTGGAGGGAAACGGAAATCCTCGAAAGTGACTGTGCCTGGAGAGAACTGGAGAAAAGGTAAGGACACAAACTTAGTGACGGCCTTCAAAAAAAGTGTTTAGAAATGCGTCCTCAAGAAATGCTGTACTGAATCTACTGGGTACGCTAAATACATGCTGTGCCGTGCATTCACGCCTACAAGTAAGCACATCAAATACGTGCTCCACTTAAATTACAGCAATTACCCCTTACCTTGGGGGTGGGGGAAAATGACTGACCCAACAAATAAAAGCCTTCATGCGAAATGACAGTAATTACAAGGATAGCAGCTATTTCTGTGTCATGCCTGATTCCTTTGCATTTCGCCCAGGAAGATACTGTTATCCTAATTCTACTGATGAAAGCCTCACCCACTGGCCGGGGGTAAGTCACCTGCCTCAGCCACCTCATCTCCTGTCTGACAGACGGAGGAACACCAAAGCTCCCAAGGCACTGCTTTCTACTTCTCTGCATTAACAACTCGAGTTCCCAGTGAGCACTCACAGGTATGATTTAGTGACTCTTTCATATACTATTTTTTAATTTTACACTTATTTCACTTTTTGGTGTGACTGCCTTGCCCACGTGTCCATGTGCATACCTCACACTGCTGAGGTCAGAGGAAGGTGAGGTATCTTCTAAAACTAGAATTATGGGTAATTGTGAACCACCCTGTGGGTTTTGGATGTTGAACTGTGTGCTCTCAGAGTGGTAAGGGCCTAACTTCTAAGTATCTCTCCAGCTACCCATGAAAGACTTCACCAGAAACAAGTAAAGTATCAGCTCCCTGGAATGCATGGTTAGAGTTCCCTGCTCTGTACATCCTAGCCTGTGAAGGCACAAACGGGCAAACTGAGGACACGACTTAAGAAGACCGCATCAGGGGGAAGTCAGAGAGACGTGAGCTCTCCCAGGCTGGCACCACAGGACGTGGGTGCTGGACAGGCTAGCCGGAGCTATGAGGAAGTGGAGCCGTTACCTGGGTCATTATGGGAGTGTGGCACCACAAACACTTGCAGGGGCTCATGGGCCCACTCATCAGCTTCATAGGTAATGTCAAACCCTTGCTTCCAAACTCCACCATCTGGATTATCAAAAGGAATCAGATCGTAAACATCCAACATCTAAAAATACGAAAGAAAAAAAGTTAAACTTTAACCATTGTTAATTTATACTAAATGCTGGACAATACTTCCTTGGAGATATCCCTTGCTGTTTTTTTTTTTTTTTTTTTTTTTTTTATCAATATATAATAAAATTTTTTAAAAACCTGCAAAAAAAAATTAGTTGAAACTTTTTAGGCCAAAGGCATCTGATCATCATTCAAAGGCTTAGAAAGCTATTTGTGGCCACATAACTACCAGATACACAAAACCTCCCCACCTGCCTTAGAGAAATATGATTTCATTTGTTTATCAGAATTCCTCCTGCTCTTGCTTTAAGTGCCAATGTGATTTAATATGAAAACACAAACACAGTTAGGCATCCAAAATGGTGGTGCTCAGAAGAAAACAAAGATGAGAGCCATGAATCACTAGCAAACTAAAATGACAAAGATCAAACAAATCATGGCAACGACACCACTAGAGCCCAGAGCTCAGAAACTTATAGACTAAAGCGGACACAGAAGCAACCCTGAAAACAAACAAAGGGCCACTGAAGACCAGAGGCTGCCCATTACCTGCACATCCCGGTGCTGACTTCTGCTCTGTGAGGCAAACAAACAGTCTCTGGGGTCAGCCTGCAGGGCTGACTGTGAAGAGTGCAGGTGTGCCGAGCCTTGGCTGGCATTGCCTGGTGAGCCCCTCGGGCCGTCCTCCACAGACTCGCTTAGGTTGATGACCGAGTCTCTGATATTTGAGATGATCTCGTTGTTCTCAGCTAGCAAACGCTCCAAATGGTCAATCTTTTCTTGCAATATTGAAAGCTGGCCCTGAAATAAAAGGAAGAGGCGGCTATGAGAATTATGAGTGAGGCTCTGGAAAGCACATAGAGAACCAGCACTCACCCCACATGCCCACTTCTATGCATACACACAGTGTACGGGCAACTAGAACGGAGGTTCCATCTTACAGCATGAGACCGTTCCAGAACCACCAATTTATCGAGTCTCATTTTTGAAGTGTAAGAGAATGACTGAGATATTCACAATTGTTTCCTAGCCCCCAATCCCAGGTCTAGCTTCTCTGTGGTCCTCTAGGGTCACTGACGCAGACATATGTTATATTCAAGAGTGAGATTTTAAAGGACTGTGGTTAATTTGCAGGGTCAAAAGCATACGAACTGAATGAGAATATTCCACCTCAGCTTATTAAAACATACTGAACAATCTAAAGAAAAATCCATTTATCAACTCCTAACTACCATAGCTATAAGCAAGCCCTAATAAGCCATTCAGGGCGCTTTGTTTTTAATTGATCCCCACATTAAGAGGCTTGGCATCCCAACAACCTTGTTTTACTGATTACTGCAGCTAATGGCAGGAAGAAATATCTCTGACTTGTTTAACCCTGGATGTTCAGTTCAAAGTATAGAAAAGATATGTGTGCATTTGTCATGTTTCTAAGTAACAGCTCTGACCTGAAAGCCTAGGGTTGGGCAAAATGCCACACAGTGAGAAGACAAAAGTATCTAGGAATTATATATATTGTCATATATATATGTATGTATGTATGTCTTTGACTATACAAGATAACAATATAAGCTACACACATGCGCACGCGCGCACGCACACACAAACACATATAATAAATCTTTAGAAAGTATAGCAAGAAACCAGAGCAAAGGCTCTGTGGTTAAAAGCTCTGTCTGCTCTTCCAGACAACCTGGGTTTGGTTCCCAGCATCCACATGGTGTCTCACAAACATCTTTAACTCCAGTACCAGGGGATCCGACACCCTCTCCCAGCCTTTGTGGGCACCAGAAAAGCAAGTGGTACAGAAATACATGCAGTTAAAACACCCATTCATATAATTTGTTCTGTCTTATTTGGATTTTTTAGACAGGATTTCTCTGTGTAGCCCTGGCTATTATGGAACTTAACTTGTAGACCAGGCTGGCCTTGAACTCACAACTCTACCTGCCACTGCCCCCTGAGTGTTGAGAATAAAGGTGTGCAGCACCATGCCCAGCTTCTAAAGTGATATTTTAATGAATACCAAAATCTGAAGACCTTAAACAAACTAATCTGTATAGAATATTGCTGAAAACTGACAACCCAAAGGAAGCAGAAGGAAAAACATAGTAGTATCTACAATGGTGCAATTTTGACAACACATCTAAGTAAAAATTGGTTGAGATGTCTGAATCATTTTTAACCGATTCTGAATATTTGTTGGTTTAACTGTGAGGGAATGATTTAATTATACTCGTAACACTGGGTGGGCTTAACAAGAGAAGCAGATGAAGTGCAAAGGACACAGCACCAAGGAGACCTGGTTCTCAATTCAAGACCGACTCACGGATCAAACCAAGCTCAAGAAATCATGTGGGCTCCAGATCAACAGAGCCCGTTAGTAATAGGCTAGCCAGGAGCTCCTGCAGCCCAGAACTATAGATGTGGCCTAACACCAAAAGCATGAAAACACGAGACTTTCTATATGGCTATTTTCATAACTAGAATGTGCAATTCTAGAGCACAGACATGTAGACTGCAACACCATGGCCCTGCCAATACAACGTAAAAAGGCTGGCCATGTGTCGGACCAACAAAGGCCATGCCGTTGTCCGCCATGACAGCCAGCAGTCCTTTGCTACCCAAATACCAAAAGCTCTCTTCTGGTGTAGCTCCCTGTCCAACCAAAAAGAATAAAAATGCTGAAGAGTCAAACAGAGGCATCTCTGTTCATACGCCCATCGCTGCATGGAACGAAGTGGAGATTTCTTCACACATTACCACAGAACAGCCTGGAACTTCCTGCATTGTTCTGACATATCGTGCTGAGGAGTTCCAGTGTAGAAACCAAAACTCCCTCCAACGGGGCCGTCTTACCACAGAGGCCTCAGACAAGCAAGCCTACACAGAATGGAAACTCCGTTCTGTGCAGGCTTAGACTTTCAGATGTGTCACACACATCTCCCTAAAATGAAACTTTAGTGTGCTCTCCGAGCTTTTGGAGATTATAATACACCTTTCTAGAGCTATCTGTGCTCGGAAGGCACTGCCTGGGGCCCGCATCCATAGCAAGTGGCCTACGGCAGCTCAACATTCAATGAGGAAGAAAAGGACCACTCTAGGGAAAGCTGCTGTGCAGCCTTGCTCACAAAACCTACGTGTCAGAGAAATAGTCAGTATAAACATGGCCAGCGGTGGTTCATGAAGAGGACCCAGCAGACATTAAAGACGACTTTCCGCTCTCACAGTAACTCCAAGGATGCAATTAATGACCAGTGCCCAGGACTCTATATTAACTTAAGTACAGGTAGAAGAGTGTGGCCTGGGGCTCTGACAGCATTAATGGCCTAACGAAAACCATTTTTTAAGTTATATTATGCACTAGAATAAGGTTTCCCTCAAAACAGCCAAAATCCTTACCCTACACCTCATAGGCAAACTCCATACACGTGGCCAGGAGGAATGGCATGACCTAAAGGGATATACCCATGGTGTGCACTAAAGACACAGAAATGATAGATAATGTTTCAATTACACTGAGGGGCCAAAGAATGCTGATAGGAATATTGAAAGAGTCAATTTTCTGTAGGGCAAGGAAGCCACGGGTGAAAAGAGCATGCTATCCTTTGATTTGCTGATCAGTTCTATAGGAAGGCATCTTCAGCGCTGTTCTGCTGAGGAGGGGGAAGAAGGTTATATTTGATTTTCTTTGCTCGTGGTAGAAGAGAAAAGCTGAGAAAAAGCCCTGCACATATCAAAGACATTGGGCAGAGCTAATTTAGAGTCTACAACAAGGCAGGCCAGGGTCAGTGCCCACTCCATCCTAGGAAGGGGATCAATCACTGCCCACAGCCTACTCTGAACACATTACATAATGATCTGCCCCAGGGATGACACAGGCTGCCTGCGACTAGAGTTACTGTGACCACTCAAGCACAGATGATTGCGCATCTTTTTCCTCAGGCTCCACCTGCATAGATGGCTGCCTTTCCCTCTACCGCTCAGAGGCCTCCCATGCAGAGGCCAGGGCCCTTCGAATGTCAGAGCCCATCTCTGCCATCCGCTGAGGCTTCACTCCTGGTAACGTCCCCCTGACGACGCAGTGCCAAACTCCCCTTCCGGTGGAGCAGCTGTTCTTTTACACCAAACTCAATAAAGCAGCCAGTCTCATGTGCCCGTGGTACCATGTAGCCTCATTTTTTCTTAATTTTACATTAATTTATTATCATGTGTATGTTTTGGACTGCATGTTTTACTCTATATTATTGTGTGTATAGGGTTTGTAACCGTGCACAGGTCTCAGCCCCACATGTGTGCTATGCCGAGGGAGGACAGAAGAGGGCATCAGGTTCCCTGAAACTGGAGGTACAAACAGCTAAGTCACCATGTGGGTGCTGGGAAAGGAACCCAGGGTGAGCAATCTTTCCTGGCTCACTATCTGCATTTTTAGAAGTCAGCCACACCCCTATGCCTCCCTTAATTACAAGAAGTGGCTGGTGGGGATGTCATGTAACTGGACTCCCAAGGGATTTTGAAAAGAGGCAAAGTACAACTATCTGCACTTAGCTTGATTAGCTTCTGCTAATCAGTGCTGGGTCCCTACCTTCTGACAAAAGGGAAAATTCAAGCATGTCACCCTGAGCAGCATCACGGGGCTGCCACTGCGTCTGGGAGGCATTTTTAAGGAGCGTTGGGCCAGTGGGCTGGGTGGGGAAGATCTGCTGTAATGTGGAGCATCTGTCGCCAAGGGCCTAATGAGGTAAAAATGTACAGCAGACTACAACAGGTCCTTCAGGCTTTTTATCTCCAGGACTCTGCAATAGATTCCAAGCTCAGCCTGAGTGACAGCAAGGCCTTCCCAGGGCCTGGGCCTGTGTGCTTGGAGAAAGACGGAAGTGTGTCCGTGGCTCTGTCATCTGCCGACAGCCCATGCTTCTCGGACTCTGCACCCCCCCTTTACCATCCCAGCTCACACAAATTCTCCCATGCACATATGTCTGGCCTGATGCAAGGCATGCTGAGATCTCATCCTCTCCAGGAGCACACCACAGAGTATCTCCATCCCGGAAACTGCAGTGACTGATTAGATTTGCGGTAACATTTGCACTTGGCTTTCTTCCTGTGGCCTACTTTTGCTGGCTTCTTCTCTTTCTGACCTCTGAATATGAGCCTCCAGGTTAGCTCCTAAGCCTGTTACATCTCTATACTGCATGATCTCATCCACTCAGAGACTTAAATGCCACGTTGTACTCATGTCTCTGGTATTTACATATTCTGTGGAAAACTCTGGAAAGCCGTCCAGTTATTCAAGCACCTGCTGATTGCTCTATTTTACACTGACCCTGTGTGCTGAACACACCCTTCTCCCAGAGCTGCAACGTCCTCACATCTCCAGAAAGCAGCTCTGGTCTCCCCAGTTTGCTCCTTCAAAATGTTGGCGTCCCGATTTTTCTTCTATCCTCATACCTCCATATCCAGTGCCTTTCTGTCTCCAAAGTACTTGTTGAATCAATAAACCGCTCTCCCTCCACCCTCCGAATAATCAGCTTGGTGTCCCGACACGCATGTGTAGTCATCCATGCCTTGCCCAGATAACAGCGCCTGCTGTAAGAACCACTGCTATCTTCTTACTGCATTTGAAGCATTCTTCATCACAGTTGAAGCACAGAGTGACCCTCCGTTAACACGGGGATGCATGCAGCACTCTTGCCCAACTTAGCTTTGCCCTAACCGCAGCTCCACGCCAGCTCCTTCTTGCTGATTCTTGGTACCTTCATGCATTTTTTCCCTTGTACAATGCTCAACTCTCTCCCTAAAAGACACCTTAAATGCCTGCTCAGCTATTACATCTAAAATAGCCTTCTGTATTGTATTCTTCCTCAACAGCACCTCCATTTTCTCCACGGCATTATCACAATTACCCAGTGTACTACCCATGCAAGGCGTCCCTCTTTCCCCACTAAGTGGGCATCTGTTTTGCTCCCCATGCCTGGTGTCTGGCACAATGCCCGACTCTCAGGAGCAACTCAATTACGAATTACAAGAGAAAACCAAGGAATGCAGGAATGAACAGCTGTTGCCCACCACATTCGAGAACATGAAAGTATTTGGCATATAATCCACAACCTACTTCCCAAACTACAAATACTCATGATCTTTTATGGAAAAAACTAATCTTCATTGTATCAAAAAAAATAAAGTGTAAAGTAAGTAGAAATAAGACTGGCAAGGTGGCTCAACTGTTAAGAATACATGCTGTTCTTCCAGAGGACCTGGAGTTTAATTCCCAGCACTGACACCAGGCAACTTACAACTGTCTATAATTCTAGCTACGGGGATCCAACACCTCTGGCCTCTGTAGTTCCTGCTTCCATGTGCATGTGCATGTGCATGTACACACACACACACACACACACACACACTTAAACATATATTTTTAAAGGAATGGAAAGTCTTCATTAATAGGGTGGTCTCTATGGTCCAGTTGAAAATGAATGTGACCTAGGGTTGGCCACAGGGTGACAAATCATGACCTCTGAGCAGGACAGTGTATGTGGCTCCCATCTAAGGGCAAAGATTCTACATCTGTCCAGATCAACCACGAGCCTTTAGCATTTGCTACAACTCGAGAGGCTGCTCTTCACATGCGATGGAGGATGCGAAAGGTTAAAGGGAAACTCAAAACAGTCCTTTGTCCCATCTCCATGATACATTTTGTGCCTAAGTTTCTAATTAGAACAGTTTTAGAAAAAGCTGATTGATTGCCTGGTATGTATAACCACTGGAGGAGGAAAGCCTCGTCCTGACGTGCGCTTGAGCTGATCAATTTCACCCTTTCTTTTTACATCTTTCTTTTCCACTCTAATGATGTGGGAATCCAAGTATCACCCCACTCCATCAAGACCTTCTGAGGTAGCTGAGCACTAAGGAGCACCTGGTGCTGTCCCCGGGAACCCGAGTCGCATTCCTAACACCCACATCTGAAGCTCCAGGGGATCAGACGCTCTGCATGTGCCTCCTCCATGAGTCTGGGATTGAATGTGCACATAATGTAATACCAAATAATGGTTAATAATTTTCTAAACACGTCCTCATCAGGTAAAGTCCCTTTAGCAAAACAGTGAAGCAAGCTGGCCGTGGTTCCAAACACGCGTTGCAATGTTAGCACTTGCTATCTGACCTTGAGGTGGGAACACTCTGAGAGAACAGATGCTAACTCCCACTGCTTGAAACAATCATGTGAGGACTTAAAACACAGGAGCCACCCAGCCCTGGAGGAGTCGTGACGACAGCTACTGTAAGGATACATTAGATGCCTGCAGAATAAGATGCACCCTGATTAGAGAAGCTAAAGAGAAGTGGCATGTGAACTCAGACATCACTAGCTGGTGGCAGGGAAACCTGGACATATTACGTAACTGTCCTGTCCCTTACTTTACCCACCTATAAAATAGGTGCAGCAAATAATACCCAGGTGGAGAGAGTTGCTGAAGATTACTTAATACATACAAGTAAGTTCAAATCATGCTCACTCACAGATGCCTATGGCCCAAATCCAGAAGCTAGAATATGGTACATGGATGGTGAGCTTTGCTGATGAAACTCAAGATTCTGAGATGGTAAGATTACCCTAGAATGTCCAGAGGGCACAAGGATCTCAAAGAGAAAAGAGAGCAGAGCCTGAAAAGGAAGCCTGAGGACAGAAGAGGGGAAGTAGGGTGTCCATCCCAGCCTGAAACACAGAACTCACAAATCTAGAAGCTGGAGAAGAACAAACTCTTCCACAGAGCCCCAGAATGCTGTGGCTCTGAGCCCCCTGAGCTCCCCACCCAGCCCCACCTGCTTCACACTTCTGAGCCGCAGCACTACCAGATCCCCTTTCTTTGTTATGTCTGTTACAACAGCACAAGCACAGGGCTGGCCCTAAGTGAGCGAAGCTGAGATACAGTCTTCAGCATCCCAGGAGAACTAGAGACTCAAGCTTCTTGCAACAAAGGAGGACCAGCAGCAGCCTGTCCCCAAGGCACAGTTGGGTCAGAAGTCTGCATGAGCTTCTTCATAAAGGAAATGAGCAACCAGTGACTGTCCAGGATCCTGGAGAGACAGATCTTCAGTTAAGAAAGAGCTTGCTGCTCTTCCAGAGGACCTGGGGTCAGTTCCCAGCACCCAGTGACTCAGAACTGCCTAGAACTCCAGTGACAGGGGATCAATTGTCCTCCTCTGGCCTCTGCAGGCTCCTGCATACATCTGATGCACAAAAACTCAGTGCTGCACACATACATACACATAAAAATAATTTAAAAATCTTTAAGTGAATTTAAAATGTATTCAATCTACTCTGGAGCTCTGAAGGGACAGATACAGCTCAGAAGGGACCCCAGCTTGCCCAAGCAAAGCCATGTTGCTTGGTCTGGGTTGGGACAAGCAGAGGTCCAGGAAAGAATGTGGCAGGAAGGAGGTCCAACACTGAGAATAATAAAGGCAGAAGGTGTTCCCTTGGTGTTTTACTGGGGTGACTGGATAGGACAGCGTCACTCAAGAAAAACAGGATGCTAACGGAGGATAAAGGGTCAGAAAACTGATGTGCGTGGCAGTAACAGGTTTCTGTATGATAGTTATCAGTGTGGATGCTAGTCTGGAATTAAGGGGAGACGTCAAGGCTGATTGTATACGTACTCAGCACAGACAGGAGTTTCAAGCATTGGAATAAGTGTGGTTTGCCTGGAGAGAGTGCACAGGCCCACCTTTTTACACGGGAAACAGCTTACTGGGCAGTTGGAATAAGTGTGGTTTGCCTGGAGAGAGTGCACAGGCTCACCTTTTTACATGGGAAACAGCTTACTGGGCAGTTCTCACACATCCTCAGTTAAGAACCTCTGCAATCAAGCTAAATATAGGAACTGCAACTTGGTTCAAGAGGGTGTCTTCCCAACCCACCGGTGTCATGGTTACTGAGCAGTATCTAGTCAGTAGTCAGCACTAACACATGTATGCAGAAAAATGCTGCTAGCCAATCAGATGGCAGGCAACTTCACAGGAAGACGTTCTGGGTTTTATAACACTTCAAATGACCACTTCACCCCCAGAGGTCAAAAGAAAACAGTGACCTGGTCTGTGGTCACAATCAGTCAAGTCACAGGTCACTGCTACAGGGGATCTGGAGGGTGACTGCCTTTGTGCAGTCATTCATTCATTCAGAGAACTACGTGGCATCACCGTGTGACCATGAAAAGTATTGAATTGTTCCATCTTCTCGAAAAACTCAGGAGCAATACATACACTGTCACCATTCATAAATCCCACTTCCTAGGTAAGACAGTAACTGAGGTCCCTCTTATACACAGAGAGAACAGGAGTGCCAAGTGGCTGAGAAGAGCCAAAGGTCCCTGACAGCTGCTGGTGCAGGCAGGATCCTATCCCTGACCAAGAAGAACAGCTTGTCACCTTCCTACTGCTTCACTCCAAAACAGAGGCTGGACCACCAGTGGTGCCACCTCCCAGCCACACGTTAGCACACTGTTCCCACCTCCATGCTATCAGGGCTCAGACGTGTGTTCAGATGCAAACCACATGGCCTTACCTGCACACACCCAAATGCATGCAGCCACCCCTCTTCACTGAGGTGACAATTTAGGCACCTAGTTATCATAGGACGTGACATTTTGCAGAACAGACCAGCTACCAAAAACCTTGAGTGGAGGAGGAGTGTGTGAGCTGGATAAATACCTGGACCACAAAACATTTAATAAAATGCAGTCTTACTATTTACACCTAACAACCATAATTCATCAGCACTGTACTAATTATCTATCACCTAACAGGCCTTTAATTCAGCACTTTCAAATCTGTTTAATAGATAAATCTCCCCATCCTCCCCACCCTCTCTGCCCACCCCTGAAAATGTCTAGGAATCACACTACTGGTGTTTCTCCCATGACGTATTTTTAATATACTTGCATTCTTTTGAATACTTTGTATTTCTATTACAGTTATTTATTGGGAGAACATGCACCTGCCATAGTGCTCGTGTAGAAATCAGAGGGCAACCTACAGAAGCTGGCTCTAGGCCTCCACCATATAGGACCCTGGGATCAAACTCAGTCTTTCAGGCTCGGGAGCAAGCATCTTACCCACTAGGCCAGCCCTGATATACTGAAACACTTTTTCTTAGCATTCTGAGAAAAATCTATCAAGAGTAGATCTACTCCCCACCCAAGAAATTACAAGTAAGCTCACAAAGTGTTCCTGAGGTAGCAACAGTTCACAAACAACCCAGCTCTGTCGCTGGATATCAAGAATGGCTGGTCTATTCTGGATTCTGACTTCTATGCCATCTGCTTATCTCTGTAGACACAAGGCAGTTACGAATGCATATTTATATGAACACACTCTGCAAAGATGAAGAGCCTGTATTCTGTCTTAGAATCTGCTGGCAAAGGTTCTGTCAACATACCAATTTTGAGAAAACACAATTTTGATGTAAAAAAAAGAATAATGGTCTGTAATGGAAAACGTCAAAGTGAACAGTGTTAGCCTAATAAAGCAAAGCAACTGGCATGCCTGACATAATTTCTCATTCAGAAATTGTTTGGGAAAGTCTTTAAAAATGGGGTTATATTAAATAGATTATCAGTCTCCACTACAATCTTATTTATAGGAATCATTCTCCAAATAGGTTCCTTCTAATCTTTACTAAAAGAAACCATTTATTTCGGCAAGATTCATCTAGGTTCATATAAACTCTGAATTGCCTAGACATCAAAGACTGTAAAGTGTTACAGCATTTCTTCCAAGTGCTCACTGTATAAACAATGAGCTGGGCCGACGGGCCACAGGCAGAGTCAGACAGTGAACATCAGCAGTTCCCATGGTGAGTTCCGTGGCCAAGAACACTCACTGCTCATGCAGGGGCCCAGGGTCAGCTCAGCACCCTGTCCAGCAGCTCACAACCCCCTAATATCTCTCCTCCACTCGGAAGGCACCTGAAGGTAAACACACACACACACACACACACACACACACACACACATTTAATTAAAAATAAGATGACTCATTTTTGCAAAGAATAGTAACAAACTTTTAAGAACACATCAGCTGTAGAAGGCATATTAAGGATGAACTTCTTGGCTCTCACATGTTATGTTTTCAATAGTTGCTGGTTAGATCTTTTTACCCTGAAAGTTACAAGAAATAGTTTGCATTTCAAGTACTGTAGCTCTGCAAAGATTTCAAGAGATGGTCCTGGGCCAGAACAATTTTTAGTTCTTCCACATGTGGGCCAGCCAAACAAAAGGGGCTCTTGGTCAGTAACAGGCCATTTGGAGGGTGTTTTCAGCGAGGTGACTGACTTCTAATCCAACCTGTAACTGCCTTTGACTCTTTGTGAATCTCTCTCCATCTCCCTCCACCATACACACAAACTAATCCAACCTGTAACTGCCTTTGACTCTTTATGAACGTCTTCCCCTCCCTCCACCATACACACAAACTAATCCGGGTTCTGTCTCATAAACTAAAAAAATAAAAATAAAAACGTGGTCCCATTAGGTGCAGTAAAAATAGGAGGGTCCTTTGGGCTTCCTATTGAACAGCACGTCTGAAATGTTTCCTCCTGATAATGTGTCATCGTTCGTATGTTCCTCCTTGTGCTCATTCCTGACACTGAACACAGCTGTTTTACGTCATTAACATCTGCTGTGCGCTGATCTCAATGTAAAAAGTTCAGATCTTGGCTAGAAGAACTGTACTTGCCCAGGGCTCTCCTCTCCAGGCAGTCTCAACTGAGATCCTTCCTCCTCCACCCTGATGAAGCCCCAGCACACGGCACCTTCCCTGTCTCTTAGCTCACTTGGTTATTTCCAACAACATCCAGTCTGTCATAAATAAAGCTGAACTTGGCTTCACAGACTAGCTCGTCTCTCAAACTATTTGTCTGCAAACAGTATAACTTCCCTCCAGTGTCCCAATGGGAAAAAGTCAAGAGGAAACGTGTGACTCCAACCACCCACGTTGTCCTTTGCCATCCAGCAGAAAATCCTGGTGTTCTCCTCACAAAATGTCTGTACACTTTTTCTCCTTTTTGATTGCAGCCAATTCAGTCCTGGAACAAAGATTTACTGCCTTATGTCTGTTCATTACCTCACGCGGATTCTCAGCTGCCTTCCTGTTTCTAGGTCTTCCTACACGCTGCTACCAGAATAATGGAGATTGGATATTCTCTTCACTCCCTTCCAGGTCTAACATCTTCTACAAGATGAATTCTCTAATACTCCCTCTCTCAGGTAGCTTCTGGGAACACGGAGTGACTCTGGGAAGATAACCACGGCCTTAGCCTGACTCCAGGCAACTCGAAATTTCACCCCAAGCTGCTCTTTTTGTTCATTTTTTGTTTTTGAGACTGGGTCTCTCTATGCAGCCCTCACAGTCCTGGATGGAATTCATGGTACAGAGCAGACTGCCCTTGAACTCCAGGAAATCTGCCTGCCTCTGCCTCTGGAGCGCTGGGATTAAAGTCTGTGCCACCACACCTGACTCCAACCTACCTCTTAAAACACCAAAAGACTTCTCTAGATCCAGTCCTCCTCGCCCCTTCTCAAATGCCTACATTCAAGACAGCAAGGCTGGAGAAGGGCTGTACTTGAGTCCAGCAAGGATGTTGCTGCTGCCAAGGCTAGTTACACACATCCAACTTCTCCCCTTCTTTTTGAGGCCAACCAACTTGGCCACTGCCAGAATGCAGCTCTGTTTCTGAGTTCCCTTTTAAGTCTTAAGTCTAGGTCTTGAGAAATAAGAACGTAGACAACTGCCTGCATATCCAATGCACAGTCTAGCAACGTACATAGAAGCCAGGATGGGCATGGCATGGATGAAGGCCAGCATCTGCAGACATGTGCCTCATGTCACCAGGTGTGAGGCTGGATGCCCTGGACTATGATTTTATTCACTGAACACCTTACATGTGGCCAGTACCATTGTAATCTCATTAACTCCTGATGCAAAAGCAAAGGCACTCGGCTATCTGTTTGGCATACAATAAGTATGTTTCTCAAAATAACTTAAGAAACACCTTCTTTTTCATTTTTATTTATTTATCGGAGGGTGGGTATGAAGCACTTTCTAAGTGAGAAGCATATCTAGGATGCTCACTGAAATCTCTGTAAGATCTATCATCCTTCTAAGTTTCCATAAGGCCCAACCCACGAATTCCACACCAGTGGCACAAAAGAACGCCGAGTTTTATCCCATCTATGCAGGCATGTCCACTAGTGCCGTCCTCAGTTCATGTCTTCAGTCAGCCATAATGTTGAGATTTAATGGGTGTCACTTTCCTGTCATATCTAAAAGATACACATCCTACAATGTCCCCTGAGCCTCAGGTATAGGGTTGTTATGTTCTAAGTGCAGCAACCCACTGTTCAGTTATTCTTTGCATGTTGGCCAGCAGTAGCTTTCTGTAATGGGTTCCATCTGCTGCAAAAAGCTCACTAGAGAGGTGAGAGCTACAGGTGCCTGTGGCTGTAAGCCATACATACAAGCTACACTGAACACACGAATCAGATGGCATTTACATGTGTGCATTTACACTTACACGCACACACACACACACACACACACACACACACGCCTGTGTAAACCAATTATAATTAAAGAAAAAGAAGCTATTAGTTTAAAAGCAAGTTAGGGGTATGGGAAGAGTTGAATGGGGGGGTAATGTAATTATATTTTAAAATTTAAAACTGTCTTTAAAAAGAATGCAAACTCTCATTTTAATCTTTATGCAATCATTCTACTGCAAACAAAATGTATTTAAGTCAAATAAAATGCAAGCAAATCCATCAATAAAAGAACTCAGGAGGAACACAGCCAAGGAAGCAGGGCCCAGTGCCCACGCTGACAGAGAGGCTTCTCGGGGAAAAGGAGACAAACTAGAGCTTAACCTGGAAGAAAGTGGCACTGTGTCAACATGGACTGTGACCAGCAAGCTGAAAGGGCAACAGCTCTTTCTTTTGATCCCACCAAACCCTGAGCGTGCGGACACATGCACAGCTATAAAACTGCTTCTAACAAACAGGATTCGATGACTTCCACTTCCTCCCTCAGTAGTACAAAGGAAAAATAAATTAGAAATAGACATAGAAAACAAAAAGCTACCCAAGGAAGTCACAGTCCAGATGTGAGGGATATGGAAACAGCATGGTTCTAACAGCTGGAATCTAAGACACAAGAATTCACTTGCCCAGATGCCAAGGAAGCGCAGTACCACTCGTCTTCCCTGTGAGGAAAAATTACCTGACACAGGGAACGATGCTATGCTATCAATATTTGCAATGTTCATTACGTTCAAACACTCATGTATTTTGATTGGTAACAAAATCATACACATACAACATGCTGCTCTGAAACGCCTGTACCCGGGGACTTTCAATCAACTTATTATATGTACAACTTCTCAAAATTCGCACCTCTGTGATAAGAACCCTTAGAATCTACTCGCAGCAGTTTTGAGGACTGCTCTTACTCAGCTGCCACAGTATGCAATAAGTCTCTTGGGCTTATTCCTCTACGGGAAACCCTGTATCCTATGTTGATTGGTTTCAACCTTTGTAGCTGATACGTAGGCAGAGCATGGAAGACAGGAAGTCCTGGAATTAAATGCAAATGACTTAAAGCTGATAGGTGGAAAAACAAACAACAAACTGATGGCTCCAGAAATATGGAGAATGAAGAGAAGACAAAAGAATCAACTGGAAGACGGTCGGAAACACCACTTTCCCTATCTGATGGGTAGGGAGTTGAGAGCTCACATCTAACAATGACAGACCAGGAAAGCAAAGGGTTATGTCCTTCTAAGCTATTAAGGATATCAAGCAGAAGAATTAAGTACCAAGCCAATATGAAGAATCCCTCATCTTTTCTAAAAGAAAGCATTAGTTTGAGGTGGAACAACAGGTTTTTCAGGAGTGGAAGTGAATGTTTCTGTGAGGAACAGAGTCCTCATTGAACTGAAGACTCCTCAGAAGCAGGACTAAGAGTGAACTAGGTTGGCTGGCAAAGAAGAAAGGGCTGTCAGTGGACCTCTCTGGTTTTGAGAAGGGCTTCTTTCTTTAATTATTTCCACATATACCTATGCCCTCACTAAAGGAGTTAAAAGATGGATCACTGTCAAGACTGCCAGTTCTCTTGATCCAGGATGAAGTGGCTCAACAAAAGAAGCACAGCATAAGGTCTGATTCAGGATCTGAAGGAATAAAAAGAAGAAAGAAAGGAAGGAAAGAAGGAAAGAAGGAAAGAAAGAAAGGAAGGAAGGAAGGAAAGAAAGAAAAGGAAGGAAGGAAGGAAGGAAGGAAGGAAGGAAGGAAGGAAGGAAGGAAGGGGAGGGAAGGGAAAAAGTAATATCCTGGACCAGAAAAGAAAGTCCTATGCCAAATACACAAAGCACAAAGCACAGGCTGAAGGGGTAAAGAAAGAGAAACAGCACCATAAACAGTAAGAAGTAACACTCCCACTTGGTTCAGACCAAAAGTGCTGTGCTTTAAAGATGGTACAACCCCTAGAGACAGAACCAAGAAGAAAGTTACACATAAACTTTAAGAGCAATGAAATAGAAAAAGGAAGTATTCTTTAGTGAGCAGAATAGCTTCTGAACTACAAAGAGAATTATCCTGTTCTGTATAAATAGTTTATGAAAGATATCCACACATGGGCTTTGCTTCAGCACTCCTGACTAACCCAAATATTCAGATTGGGCTCTGTACTCCAGCCATGTCAGAGTCACAGAAATAAGACCCAACAAAGCTATGGGCTCCAGTCCTGAAGGTAGAACAGACGCATTCTGCTTGGTTCATGATCAAGAACGCTCACGCACAGGGCAGTCGAAACTTTCAAATTTTAGTGTCTGATGTGGCAGGCTGTAATCCTGGCTACTCTAGAGGCTGAGGCAAGAAGAAAACATGTTCAAGGCCTGCCTAAACTACAGTGAGTTCTAGGCTAGGCTATACACCTCTTTGAAGACTTTGTCTCAAAATAAAAAGGGGGAGGAAGGAGAAAGACAGGAAGGTGGGGTAGTGATTGGATTGTGGTTCAGTGGGAGAATACTTACCTAATATGTGTAAGGCCCAAGGTTCAATTCCTAGCACTCTAGTGATGCTAGTAAGAAAATAAATAAATGAAATTTAAATTTCAGGTGACAAACAGGAAGTAAGTTAAGTATCATGCATCTTTGTTCTCTTGAACAGACGTTCCCCTGGAAATCTATGAGGAAATCTATGTAGACAAACACAAGTTTTGAACCCTGCATTTAAGATACAAAATTTGACCAATGCACGTTTAATAACCAGTTTATAAGAATTTTTATCAAGGACTCTATCTTTGCTTCAGCACACTGTCTGCCTCCAACAACAGAGTACAGTTTAAACCCAGGATTACCTAACCTTTTCTGAAAAACCTTAGATAATAAATGTTTTAGCTTTTGTGGCCCTGAAGGTTTTAGCCCAGACTGTTCTAAGAGGGTTCACATAAAACTAACTAGCTATGAACATGCCATGGAATGAAATTAACTATTCAAAGATGTAAAAATCCTTTTTAGCAGTGGCCCTACAAACATGAGGCCAGCCTACCTCACAACTGGATGCCGTGGGCATGAGGACATCAGAAAAATAAGACAGAGATTCACTAAGAACCTGTTTTCTGCTCATCTCCCATCCAAACCATCTTTAAAGATGTTTTTTGGAAGACAGATTGCAGCGAACACTTCCCAGCCCCCAGCCTCCGCCTCTATCCCCAGAAAGGACAGGAAATGACATGGCCAGATCATCACACTGAACAAAAAGAAAAGGAAGCTGAGAAAACTTCGGATTCTCAAATAATGCTTGCAAATGGTCTGCATATCTTACCTCTGCATTCTAAACAGCAAGGAGACTAAATCTGGACTTCTGCCAACCTCCAGTGAGCTTAGAGAAAGCAAAACTGCCCAACAGCTATGACGCGAACAGAACACTTTTATCAGAGTGTGTCCGTCTGATTAGTAAAAGTAAGTTAACCTTCCCTTTGTTTCTTGTCCTTATATATAACATATTTATCTTTATGTTTTCTATAACATATTGCAACCTAGCTATGTAACTGAATTTTAGGCACCCAGAGAAAGAATACAATATGGGCATCTAAATATACCACCTATCCTTCTGAGCATTAGAACCAGGGCCTAAAGTCTCACTTTCCTAAATTGTAAAATGCCCAGAAAGAACTCCGTGCAGGAAAAAGACAGGCCTTTGTCCAAACCACAGCTAAACTGCTTTCCAATAGGGACAGTTGTCCACCAGCAGAGACTACAGCTAGCAGATGTCTGCGGAGATTTTTTGATTGCTACAAATAGGGGCAAGAAGGAAAACAAGTGGCTGCTGGTGTACACTAGGAAGGAAACGGGGTTCTGCCAGGTGCCCCACCACACAGATGGAAGCCAACACTGTCTGACCCAACAGCAAAGGACTAAAAGCCCTGGAATGCAGGAGTGAAAAGATACACACAGTTGTAAACTCAAGACCTCTACACAGGGCTTTTCCTTAGGAGATACTTTGTTAGACTTAGGAGGTTAACACTGAAAGATTGCTGGGAACTTCCATCTGTATAAAAGTATAAATGGCATTGCCTTAAACACACTCTTTCTCCAACATTCTATCTAGTCTTACTCAACAGACAGTTTATTCAAACCAAGTGACTTACTTCTGTATCAGGAGGCAAATCCAACAGCATCCATTCAAGGGCAGGGCATAAGCTTGTCACATAAGCCTGCTCTCAAAGTCAACCATGAAAGTAGGAAGGGCTTAGGAAGGGCAACTAAAACCCATTTTGATTCGTTTTGATTGCTCCCATGATCGATCTCCTTACTAACTAGTATGAAGAGGTGAGGGTCTCCACTCTAGCGTCCCTCTCTGTAGTTCTGGAGAAGCTGCCACATCAGAAACTGGACCACAAAAGAAACAGATCCAAAAATATAACAAACCCTTTAGAAATCAGAAACCACAGCTCACTGGAGCAGATGAATAACCTTTGATTTTCCTAACGAGTTTTCTATGGAAATAGAGACACAACCAGGGGAAACTGAGGTCTCTTGACAGAGAAAACTGGAGAATCAAAGGGACCAGCAGAACAACCCCTCAGTTTTTAGGCTGATGTTTTAACATCACAAAAACACTAGCAAGCTCAGAGTAAAAACCACACAAAAGTGGTCACTTCATCAATGTTCTGTCTAGACACAGAAATCCCTTAAGGCTAATGAATGACTAATGGAACAATCCCCTTTCAGTAAATACAATCATGACACCTGTTATAGAAGCCTCCAGATCAAATACAGCCAGGGCATCTGGTCTAGTTTATTCCCAGAAGCTTAAGTCTGAGACCAGTGCTCAGCAGAAGAGTCCCAGAGACTACTGACCTCAGGAGGGGATGGAGACGGCCCACCTCACAACTTAAAAGTTCTTGAATTTCTAATCATGATTGCAATCAAAGTTCCATCCCTTCCCAAAGTCCTAGATCTCAACCATTATAGCCCCGGAACCCAAGCAACTCCCCTGTGCTCCCTAAACAAACCCCAGCAGTAAGGGCTGTTGTCATAAATACAGTGTACTGCTTGGGGGATGGGGGTTAGGAAATCACTTTTATTAGCTATCATTCTTCAGACTAAACAATTATCTTTAATTAGATATCATGCTTCAGACTAAACAATTTATAAAAAACAAAAACAAAAACAAAACAAGCCAACAAACACCCAAGGAAACGACAGGCAGGAGATCTCATCAGTTGCTGCTGTGAATCGATTTTTATTAACATGCTCTTTGTTGAACTCAAGTCACAGGGTGTTTGCTTATAAGTCTACATAGCTTAGGCTGGTGGCCCCAGGACTTGCACCAATACTCCTGCCTCAGTTTCCCAAGTGCTAAAAGATGACAGTGGTGTGAAGCATATAAGCATACTCTATAAATACATCTAGTTGCAAGGTTCTTTGGTTTGGTTTCGTTTATTTATAGCAACAAAATTCTTATCATAATGGCTTTCAAATCAACTACTTCAACACATTTTTATTCTCCCTCTTGATAAATGCTCTCTGAGCCCAAAGATCAAGTCTGGACTTGGCCTGCATGTTTTCATGATTCTCCAACTTCTGAAGAAACATTAGTCCCTACATCATGTGATACAGTATCAAAAGACCAACTCTTTGTTATACAAATTCTAATTCCTTGTCTTTTTTTTTATTGAAGAACTTTATTTTATAAAACAAAGATAAATGTACAAATTTTAAGCATTTTTGCATAAAATTATAAGAATACATTTTTGTCATTGCTTGGCTTTTTTTTTTTAAGGTTTTGATAGTATGCATTAAGATCTTACTAGTTACAATGAGCATAAAGTACATGTAAAACAGGATGTAACCTGGAATTAGTCAAAGTTTTCTTGGTATGTACTAATTCCTTGTCTTAATTCTCTAGATCAAGAATGCAAGTAGTTTTTCTTGATGTGCACACTAGATTGCCTGGTGGAAAGACCAACCATTCCAGGGAGATGTAACATTTCTCCTCTCTGCTGAGTTTTTCATAGTTAACATACAGAATTTTCAAGGCATTAGTCCTGGCCCACCTCTCATACAGACTGGAGGTTTGGTTTTGCTTGATTTTTACTTTTTATTTTTTTTAACTGAGATCAAATAACCCTAAAAATGTAGGCCACCTTCTGCCTTGGCCTTAAAGGAATTCTGAAAGTAACATTCAAAGAAAGCTCTCTAAGGGTGTCCCTTAGGCAGTGAGATGGGGAGTATGGTTGGGGTGGTCCCTACCCTTGCTCGCCCTAGGACTGAACAGGTGGCAGAAAACAGAGTTGCTAAAGAAGGTAAAAGAACAAAAGTCCAAAGAACAGCAAAAACAGATTGCTCTCTCAACTGGAGAGGGCCTAAAAATAGTTTGCAAACTAAAAAGACCTTACTGGAGTTTCTACATCCAGAGAAAGAAACTAGAATAAACAATGTAAACTTGCTGGTTGAGTAAGAAACTAGAATAAACAATGTAACCTTGCTGGTTGAGTTGATACTGCCCCCAAACTCAGCATACACTGACAAAAATGAGCCCTACTGAAACTCAAGAATTCCACCAAAACCTGTTCAAGAAACAGAGCCCAACACAGTTGTGCTACACTTGGGATTGTTGTGAAATTGAGGTTCACATACAGTTTAGACATAGAAAAAAATTAAAGAATGTACATGTTTGGATGCTCTGCTTCATAATGGTTTTCATCCTAATAATGTCTGGCTGTAAAGGTAAATTAGAAAACTCTCTGCGAGAGCATAAATCTGAAGCACTGAATGTTTCAGCAAAAGGACCACATTCATCTCATCTTCATAATAAAACGTATTTTTCCAGGAGTGGTGGTCATAAATTTAGACACCACCAGCAAGGCTAATTCTGGCAACAGGCAGGCTGGGGCCCAACTCTAGAGACGATTCTAGGAGGCAAGACAACTTTGTGGCTCTGAGACTACACTCTGAGAGCTGCCTGCTCAAGTTCCAGATTTTTGTCTGTGTGACCTTGGGCTCAGGAATCTCTCTGTGCCTCAGTTTCACACCAGCTGAACAGTAGCTGGAGAGGTAAGTTCATCTATGAAGCTAATGTCAAACACATGTGACTTACTAAGAGGACTCGTGGGGTTTATCTATTGGGAGATCCAATAGCCCGCCTATTCTAAACCTTTTCTCTACAACTAAGTCCAGATAAAAAAAACAAAGGATACCACTCCCGATCCCTCTCTCTGAATGAAAACACACCACTGCAGGCCTTCTGAACCCGCTACCACTGCTCTCTGCCAAACATCGCATACTCTAGGCAAGCCTTCAACTTCTCAGTGAGCTGGGGCTTCATACGAAAATAGGAGAACCAACTGCATGAGATTTCTCAGTCATGGAATGAGTCACCCGCTGCTTCAGAAACAGGGAAATGTCAAGGTTGCCAGAGAGCCCCATGCAGATGTTCGCATAAATCAATGTTCAAGTGATCACCAGACAAAGCCAGAGGACATTATTAAAACATCACTGGGTAAGAGGAGTTCCATTTTTATATTTCCTGCAAAGGAGAAAACTTTTAAAAATAGAGTTTCAAGAAGAAACTCCAGAATCGGAGAACACATGGGACAAAGCTCAGACCTCCAGGGCCCTGGCTGGCGGAATTGACCTGTGGTCAAACTGTTTACTCCCTCGTCAACAAGGCTGGTGCGAACTCTGAGTTCAAAATTTAAAGGCAGCCGAGAGCACTCGTTACATATATTCTCTCTCCTACTCTATAGAGGAAGCAGAAGCTGTAAACATTTGGAAACATCTGTCTGCAGCCAGCTTTTTAATTCCACACTTGTTAAAAAAAAAAAAACCCTTCTAGTGATGTGTAGTCAAGACGGGATCCATAGATCCTCGTTTCAATTTCATAATACTTCAAGTAAAGCTTGTACCGTCATTTAAATTCCCACCAAGCCATTGACCCTAACATATCAGAAGAAGGGCAAGGATTATTTTCGGTCACTTAGACTGTCATGTTAAACAAAAAGAGAAACATCAGCCATCAGCCTTATTCGGGTATTCTGGAGATTTCAATGGTGAGCTTAAGTTGTTAGCTTGTCAACACTTGGATTCTTCGGATTTCTCCACAATCTGCTTCTAAAATGTGTATTTGTCAACAGCGAAGAGCTGTAAAGGCCACTCGCAAGTGTTCCATACAGAACCTAGTGCATCCATTTCTTTATTTTTAGTAAGTTTTCCTGAAAGGCTCCTGATGGGTCGTTTGTTCCAGTCCTTTGCCAGTTTGACCACCCCGCAGAGAACTGAGCGCCACACAGCTTCCAGTAGGAGTATCACAGCGCTTTCCTATTCTCCTCCAAACCAACCTGAGGTAACAGCTGAAGAATGACGACATTCTTCAATCAACCCTACTATCCACATCTCAAAGGGCTGCGACAGGAAATCAACTTTTTATCTCTTTAAGACACAGTGAACAGAGAAGGGGTCGAAACAGAGATCTGCCATGGTAGGCTATATTTAACCGATTTAAGCGACTCGTTGCGCTCATGGATCTGGGCAGCCTCTGGCAGCTTAACCCTGAGCTAGCTTAGGGACGACACTCGAACCGGTTCCCCAGCAGCATATGGCCGAGGCCACTTCCACAGGCCCTAGTGTGAATGTGGGTGAATGGCTACTTCTGCCTAGCGCTTAGGCTGCCATCGCATGACGCCCAGCACTTTGCGAACTCAGCGGTCCGAGCGCGGCAGAGCCTCAGCAGGATGAGGCTCCCCGGTCGTCGGGTGCGGCCTCACCCTGCCCTGGCGTTGAGCGTCGACGGGAAGAAGCGCGAGCCCCTGAGCTGGCCCTCCAGCCTGCGCTCGCCACCAGGTGCTTACCTGCGGGAAGGAGCCCTCCTGGCGCGGGCCCCGAGGGTAGTCCAAGTGACCCCTGTCCAGCATCAGGTAGAGTGAGAAGATTACTACGCAGAAGATCGCGCTGCCGAACATGGTGAACTGGCGACTTAACTTCATTTTCCTGGATGGACTCGGGGCCAGGACGCGATCCTCACCCGAAGAAGGCGAAAGACTGAGGACTCCAGCCAGTGACCGACCGGCGAGGGCTTCCTGCCCCGGGCTGCACACCCGTCGCGCGCTACGCCGCGGGTCCGGGCTGCGCTCCGCACCTCGTCTCCGGAGCCACCATGCGCCCTCGGCCTACGCCCTGGCCCGCTGCCCTGCCCGGGGCTGGTCGTCCCTGCAAGGCGGACTCCTGGGAAGCAAGGCAAAGGTCCTCACAAACTGCTGTCTTGCAGGGTAGCGATACCCCGTAGGGCGGAAGGAGCAGTCAGAGGAAAGGTCTCTGCCCGACTTCCTGCCACTGCCGCCACAACTGAGTCGGCAGGAAAAGTTTTCTCTCGACAAGGGCAGGCGTGTCCTCCGCACCCAGAGAACGCGCGGGTTGCGCGGGTCCCGAGGCTCCGGGGCCGAGCGTGCGGCGCTGGGAGCGAGGAGCGCGCGGAAGAAGGAACTGGACCTGAAGGCGCCGTACCCCCCAACTTAGCGCCGGGACACCCAGGCCCACCCCCGCAACACCGCCCCCGCGTTCCCGCCGGAGCCCCTTCCTGCCGCGGCTACTGCGGGGGTCCGGCCAGGGTGCACCCTGTGCGCTGGGGCGCTGCGATCCAAGACTTTTCTCAGGGTGTGCGTCCGATCCCCGGCCTCTCCGGGCCCCCGCCACCCCTACCTTCCCCTCGCCGGCCTGGGCTGCACGCGGAGGGCGCAGGGGGCGGGCGGCGCCGGGAGGAGGCAAGCAAAGCAAGGAGGAGAGGACCGTCCCCGGAGAGGAACCCGCTCCAGCTGCAGCCGTGGAGCACCCCCTCCTTCCCGCCCCGAGAACGCGGAGATGGCGGCGGCAGCCGCGGAAGGAAGAGCCGGTTCCCCAGCGCCACTCGGCGCTCCTGTACCGCCGGCCACGAGCCGGAGGAGACGGCGGCGGCGGCGCGGCGGCCGTTGGGTCAATAGGCGCCCGTAGCCCTGGAGCTGGGCAGCCTGCAGGCCCCGCCCCTCCCGACGCGCCGGGATGAGGGGGCGGGCTCCCTGGCGCCCAATCACAGCGCGCCGCTCTCCAGGCCCGCCCAGCGCCTGCCTCACTGGGCCCTGACAGTAGGAAGACCTCAAGAGGCTTCAGTGACAAGGGAGGCGGCTTTGCAGGAATTAAGGCCAGCAGAGAGGTGCCTCCAGGGCTCCAGAGCCCCATAGCCGCTGTGGTTCATTCCCCAGGTTCATCCTCTTGTTGCGCCTTCCATCCTGGAACGCCCAGATCAGCGTGACTTGGAAAGGTCTGTGAAGAGCTGTAAGGAAAGGTAGACAAGAAATCTGAGGAGCCTTTTTGGACTCATCTTTTCCTCTTGCTTTTGGCGACATCCTGGTGAAATCTGGGAGAAAGGAAGGCTGGCAAAGCCTCTTATAGGCAGATGCAGACATCTGGTGACAGAATCTCGTAAGAGGGTATCTGAGAAATGCTTGTAACCACTATTGAAATATGGTCTCTCCGCTCCAAATTCACCCTTTTCCACTGCACTGTGAAAATGAATCTGGGCCTTTTAAGGTTTCTCTTCGCCCTTCTGGGACACTGTGTCAGTAGAGGGTGCTGAAGACACATTACAGGAAATAAAGGAACTTGCTTCCCGGTTCCAGTACATCTGATAAGCAATTTCACCTAGCATAACTGACTTTTTCAAGTCCCAACCAAGCTCCTTGGTGGCCAACAGTTCTGACGTGGTGTTGGGCATGGATACTTTCCTGGCACCCTATTAACAATGTATAGCAAGTTCGGATGTCTCTGCTCGTTGGTTAACCACACTGCAGTCTCCATAAAGTCTCTATGTTAGCTCTTGACTGGATGGGAAGCCCATCCTTTGGGGGTCCTTTGTCAGTTCAAGAGGTAAGCGTAAGGCTTGCTCTTCACAGCTGCTGTCTATGTTCTCCCTGGTTCTCCTCTTGCTAGCTAACCCTTAGATATTTAACTCCCCATTAAAGTTAAGTATTAGTTTTATTAAGCCCTCCATGTCCAAGAGATAGACCCGAAAAGTCCGATTCAAAGGTCAGATTGGTTGACTTTTGCCCAGAGCTCCTTCCAAAGGAAAAGAGAGTGGTAATTTGGGTTATGAAAAGCAACAAAGTTAATTAAGCAGTCACCTGTGGCTGATTCTGATGACGTGCCAATGAGGCAAGTACATGGTGACTAGGTGACAGCTACTGAAGTGACTATAGCGACCAGGTCGGCACTGGATTTGCTTTTGAATGCTTATTTAAAGAACCGAAAATGGCAAGGCCTGGTTCATCAGCTCTCCTGATGAAGGAAGATCAAAGAGTGTCCTCCTGTGCCAAGGAGAATTATACAACTGAAGATCAAATGCTCTATTTTGGTTTTGGAGTTACTGATTTATTGTTAACTATTGAATTCTCAGACATGGCAAGAACTTTTTTTCCTCTAAAAAAAAATTGATGGATTGATTTGTGAATGATAAAACCCTAAAATTTGGAATTTGTCAGCTAAGGCTAGGACTAGTGGTTCTGTCCTGCATGGCCCATCCCATGCCCAGCACAGTCCTGTGCCGTGAGTCTCAGCCTCCCTTACGGGGAGAGGTAAGTTGTCATTCTGTGGATAAACCGTGGCTTATCTGTGGCTGGGTGTTTTTTGGTTTTTTTTTTTTTTGTTGTTGTTGTTGTTTTTGTTTGTTTGTTTGTTTTTTGCTTGATAACTTTCTCACTTTGGACTGGACAGGTGGATGGCTTAGTGGACAAGAACACTGGCTATTTGTCTAGAACAGTGGTTCTTAGCCTGTGGGTCTTCCCCCATTTGGAGACTGACCAACCCTTTCACAGGAGTCAACTAAGACTCTCAGAAAACAGATATTTTACATTATGATTCATAACAGTAGTAAAATTATAGTTATAAAGTAGCAGAAAAAATGTGGCTAGGGGTCAGCACAACATGTGGAACTGTATTAAAGGGTGGGAATTTTAGGAAGGCTGAGAACCACTGATCTAAATAACAGACTGAGGTCCTGTGCCCTCATGGCACTTCAAGAAGCCATTCCTCAGTTCCATAAGGATCTGGTGCCTTCTGGTCTCTTTGGACACTAGGCATGCATGTTGTGCCCAGACATACATGGAGGTAAAACATCCATACACTGAAGAAAAAAAAACATTTTAAATTTACCATCTTTCAGGTTTGGGGCTTATATGCATATTTTTTTCTAAAATACTCATCTGTCCAAGAAAGTCCACCAGAAGTGGCTGTCCTTATCTGCGCAGATTCTTTTACATGGAATTCAGATCTTTACCAAAAGCCACCACAGCCAACTACCTGAGAATATGATCATATTGTACATGTTCTTGTGGCATAGAACTGAGCAATAATCCACACATCAAAATAGCCACAAATGGGTCTAATATATGTTGGCAAAAATCTGGGAACAATGTATAGAAATGGTTTCTAAAGATAAGGCCATGACAGAATGTAACACAATGTATCGGAAATGTTTTACCACTCTGGGCCGGAAGCTCAGTGGCTAAGAGCACCTGTTGCTCCTGGAGGGCTCAGGTTGTGTTCCCAGGACAACTTGCAACCCTGACACCAGCTTCAGAGGACCTGATGCCCTCTTATGGTCTCCTCGGGCACAGCATGCATGTAATGCTCAGATATACCTGCAAGCAGATGCACCAAGGTGCAGAAAATGAGAATCAATCTATTTTTAAATGTATTTCTCTCTTAAGCATTAAAGTCCCACAACTCGGGGTGACTGGTGACTGGTGGATAGTGCATGAGATGGAGATGTCAAAGCTTCAGGGAATGGAGTGGAAAAGGAAATCCAATGATTTAAGGGGCAACAAATGCTGTGCTGGATTTATCACGTGCAGTTTGCAGGCCCACGCCCCAGCTGGGCTCCAGGCAGCGCAGAGAAGATGTCCCTGTGACTGAAGTTTTGAGAAAGGAGGAAAACACCACTGCGGGTTCTCCCATAGGCCAGGCATGGCTGCAGACAGTGGTTGGGTTGACCCACCTCATTCACATGAAGACGACAGGAGTCCTGAGAGCAGAGGCCCAGGCCCAGCAGTGCTTCCGCAACAGAGTAGACTCATTTGTCTTTAGAGTAGCAAACTGCCTAGGCCCACCGAGAAGTCCTCAGAAAGCAGTATGTAGGCAACCTAAAGAGGATATCAGTTATTTTCATCAGACAGAGCTCTAGATCAGTTAGCTAAGTTGCCACAATAGAGAGACATAAACTTTCAGTCAGCTTTCAGGCCCAAGTCACGCCACAGACCTAGAATCATTTGGTTGCTCTTTCAGGCAAGACCTTGTATTATAGCCACAGTACACAAACGGAACAGCAAATCACTTTGCAGGAGAAGTTGTTTATTTAGTGTAGGGACTATACATTAACAAATTTCAGATGGAGCCACAAAGTTGGAGCCCTAAGCTAATGTAATTGGTGTCTTTATAAGAGAGAAACACGTTAATATACATGCTGCACACATGGTCATCTGATGGCATGACTCGGAGCACCAAGAGACGAACCAGCACCATGGACACTTCGGCTTTGGGCCAATGGCCTCAGGGCTCCGGGAAAATAAATTTAGGTTATTTGTGGTACCCTATCTCATTGTGACCGGCTTGGTATATGTAGACTGGTACAGAAAGCAGCCACCCACCTAGCACATAATATGCAACAAAACTATGCAACTCACAGGAAAAACAACAATTTTAAATAGGTAAGAAACCTAGATAAGTTTTTTTTCATAGTAAATATATAAATAGCCAACAGTTATATTTTTTTAAAAAGTGTTCAGCAACATTAATCATCATGGTCTCACATATTAAAATCACAATAAATACCACTTCATACTTGTTATGGCTTTAGAAATGAATAAAGTAATGTTGTTGAGCATATGTTATAAAGGGGACCCTTTGTAAACTGTTGCAGGAATTGCAAACTCCTACATCAATAGAAACACTTTGTAGTTCAGTTTCAAACAGCACCATAGAGATCGGAACATTTTATGGAAAACAGTATGAAAATGTCCTCCATACTGAAAATAGAACTGTCCTATGACCCTGTGAGTAAGTATGACTATGTGTGTGTGAGTGTGTGTGAGTGTAAATGAGTGTGTGAGTGTGTGTGTTTACAGTCTACAAGCAGCTTCTCTTTTCCAGAAAAAAAAAAATTTATATCATATTACTTGTGATTTATTCCGCTAAGACATTTTACTGTGGTATTTTGGTTATTGGGAGTCATGTTGCAACAACATCAGAGAACAAACAGTATCTAATAAGACACTGCCTTGCTCAGGCTGGAGAAAGGCCCAGTAGTAAACCACTTGTTTAACAAACATGGCGACTACAGGTTTGAGCCCCCAGACAAAGCTGGTCAGCACATCAGTGATTCCAGCGTTTCTATAGCATTATGGGAGTTGGAGACAGGAGGCTCCCTAGAAATTGACCGGCTAGTCTAGCACATCAGCACAGTATAGTGTTGAGCAAGAGATGCTGTCTCAAACAAGTTGAGAGTAAGGAGCCATAATCAAGGCCGTCCTCAACCACAAAAGGTCAAACCTTCTAAAGATACTATTTCACACTTTTCCAACATGTGCCTTTGTAATGCGGAAGAAAATACTTTTAATGTGTGAGTTGGTGCCTCCTAGAGTTGATAATAACCATTCTAATGAGGGAAGTGATACCTCATTAGATACATGCTCTCTTATGCTCACCAAACTTTTGGAAATCTTATAGTTATGACTGTAGAAAACCAAAAGGTATAGAAAGTCCAGACCTTTGATTTCCTGGCTGTTGAGAAATTCTGTCTGCGAAGGGCTGAAGCATTCCTTTACATTGTTCCTGAGAATTATGCAGAGAAGGCAGGGCCTGACCACACTTCCAGTGGGGCCACTTCCCAGGGATGCCTTTGTCAAAAATACCTGAATAACCAAATGATAGTTCCTTCCAAAAAGCCAGTTTGCTTACCACATGCCACAGAAATAGGAAATACCCCAATTAGATATTCCTTGACTATGACTATAAAACATAAACTATAAAGTATATACCATAAACTGTACCTGTGATTTCCACCTGAACCCTCTACCTTAGACACAGTAGGACTAAGACACGGGAACCCAGAGCAAACTTGGGTGTGTCTACTGGCTGTCTCCTATGTCTACCAGTACTTTTGAAGCAGTAATTGACTACAGATCCTTTTGAGACAGAAACCACCACCCTCTCTGTCTGGCTGCACTTTGGGGGACAGAGGTAAGTGGAGGAGGACACAGGCCCCCGAAGAGAGCAGTAGCAGCAGAAGACAGGTGCTGGAGGGTCACAGCCTTGTCTCCAGAATACTTCCCATCATTGGTTAGCATGGCTTCCATCTGTCTGTCCCAGTGATATGAACTCCTGCAAGTCTTATGGTTTGCCACCATAACTCAATGCGCAGAATAATGCCTATCAATAACAAGGCTTAATGGACACCTTTTGAATTAATGATTGCCTACGCTCTGAGGCACCAGTTGGAGTGAGCTTTGGTAATGAGTTAGTTTCCCTGGCTAATTACAAATGTCTGTTTGCTAGTCGATATTTAAAGGTGTTCTTAGTCCTGGAGAGACATGGCTCATTGGATAAGGAAACTGGCTGTTCTTCCAGAAGTCCCCCCTCACAACCATCTATAATTCTAGTTCCAGGAGACTCAGCACCCTCTTCTGGCCTACGTGGACACCACACATGCACTTGGTACACAGACATACACACATAAAAACAAAAATAAAATTTAAAAAGATAGTTTTAGTTTTATGAATTGGCACTATTTTTACCAAAGTATTTTCTTCAAAGCCCTTAAAAGAAGATTCCTGAAAAGAAACTGTCCTAATCTTAACCACTACAGGAAAGCCAATATTTTGATAGAAAGAAATGAAGCAAGTAAGTCGATGCTGGGTGTTGGAGATGTTTCCTCATTTAGCTTTTATAATTAATGTGTTGATAACTGTTTCTTCTATAATGAAACTCAGATGCTGAAAGAATAAATAACTTGGTTGAAAGTGCATAACTATTAAATGCATTGCTTGGTTCTTTTTTTTTCTTTTTTTAAAAACTGTTATAATAACTTTAATTTATCTTGCATTTTACAGAAGTCTATGAACGATTTTAAAAAGCACCTCCTTACCCCATCACGTTTCTCTGACAGTTGTTAAAGTAGGCAACAAGTGTGTCAACAGCTTGAATAGCAGTATCTTACAAGGATTTCAGAACAATCACTCGCCAAAGAACTTGGCAGTTTTTCTATCTTGTTTTTAACTCAATGGTACATCCACTCTGATGGTAACCTGTCCAGCCAAATCTCCACCACAGTTTGGAAAAATCAATGGTGATTAGCAAATTAGTTAGCTTTGGCACGGAGCTGTGCTCGCTTGCCTGTGACAGCCTGGAAGCCAGTTTTGATACTGGCAACAGAGCATCAAGAATGACAAGTGTCACACTGTAAGAAATAGAGTCGGTGTCCTTCTGTAGGATTGTATCCAGTGACCGGCATGTGTGACAAGTGACATATTCCTTGATATATCTTCTCAAGACATTTTCTATCTGTTTCTGTTGGAATCTTCCTTTGATTACAAGTTGGTTATTATCATCTATAGAACCACTTGTACCCAATTCTGCCAGTAAAAATGCAATGAGATGTTTGGGTTGACGATGTAATAGTTTACAGATATCTGTAAAATTGACAAAAGATGTTTTCTTGGTTCCTACTCAGACGACCTGTGGAGGTTTCATAACAAATTTCCTCTTCTCTCCAGCAAGCATATCTGGATTCTTTTCTCTCATGATGCTGACACTCGGTTCCGCACCTCCTCATATGTGTCGTCTCTTTCTGAACCCCAAGCAGGCCCAGTTTGGTTACTGAAT
The DNA here is from genome assembly GCF_963924665.1 of Micromys minutus. Classification (NCBI taxonomy): domain Eukaryota; kingdom Metazoa; phylum Chordata; class Mammalia; order Rodentia; family Muridae; genus Micromys; species Micromys minutus. The sequence continues at coordinate 51,959,513 of NC_137954.1, read as the reverse complement.
GAAATGCCATCATCTTTTTTGCTGTCTTCATCTTCTAAAGCTTCATCTTTTTCTAGTGTTTCATCTTCATCTGGGAACTTCACATTCTTCTTTTTCTTCTTTTTGTTGCCAAGCATATCGAGGTCATCCTCTGGCTCAGCTGCCTCTGAGCATCACTTTTGATTTTAACATCCTTTATAGCTTCTTCAGCTTCATCAGTATCAAATATCGTTTTTGTCTTTTTCTTCTTTTTCTTTTGATTAAAGAAGTTCAAGTCATCTAAGTCATCAGAAGCATCTTTCTTCCTACTGTCTTCTTCATCAGCTTCCACATCTTTTTCTTCAGTTGGTTCTGGCTCGACTTCTTTTGTCTCTGAAGGCTGGGTTTCTTTTGTCTGGGCATCACCTTCTTCATCTAACATAAAAGGCTTCTTCCTCTTCTTTTTCTTCTTGCTCATAGTAGGATCAAAAATCATCTCGTCCCCGGACATGGCTGATTTGAGTGGGTTCGGCAAAGATGAAAAGTCAGACCGGTCGGTCTCACACCCCGGAGTCAGCGTAGCTCCTACTGATACCTCTCACACCACTGCACTAGGCTCTTGCATCAGCGAAAGAGAACGACAGCCCGCCCTCTTCTCAAACGTTGGAAGTGCTGTTTCTTTTATTTTTCAAAGTCTTCTGTTCTAGCATTCTATAGAATTGAGTTCACTATCTGAGCACTCAGGAGACAGAGGCATGTGGATCTCTGAGTTCAAGACTAGACTAGTCTACACAGCCAATTCCAGGACAGCCAGGGCTACACAGAGAAAAACCCTGTCTCAAAAACAAAAACAAAAGACATAAAACTGAACATAATGAGTGTGTGCAAAACGAGTAGATTTTTCCATGATTACACATGGGACCGTGTTCTTCAGATTCGGGGTAGACCACCATGAACATGTCTAGGTTCTTTAAGTTATTTAACAAGGGACACTGACAAAGTCCATGCCCAGAGTGTCGAAGTGGGAGCCAGAAGAGCCTCTGAAAATGACTGACAGAACAATACCGAGCTGACCCATCAGTGCGGCTCATAGCTCTCATGTCTTCTGGAACAAGATCAGTGCTCTGTGGGTTCAGAATCATCACCCCACAAGATACATTAGTGTCTAAACACTACTGCTGTTCCCTGCCAAGGTGTCTAAGTATGAACTGAGTTGCACTGGTACAGGAAGAAAGGAAAGTCACTGGCTGGCCAGGAGGAAGCTTATACCACTGTCTTCCAAATCTGCAATGAATATTCCCAATGGACAAGCACAACTCAAATCAGCCTGGGTAAGCAGTCTAGGAGATGCAAGCCTCTGGTCTCTGCAGGAAAGGAACTAGGAACCGGCATCAGGGGCACAATGAGGGAGCCAGCCTACTGCATTAATCACAGGTAACAGTTCAGAAATGACGCTTCTACAGAGAAAATGGATTGTGCTAAAACACACACAGACACACACACACTCACACACACACTCTCTCTCCAGGAAGACCTGTAATATATAATGCATGATAAGTTATTCAAACTCTGACTCTTGACATCACAATCATAATGATTTACTCTGAGGACAATGTCTTCTAGGCACATGATAATTAAGGTCCATAATATACCTAAATATGTACACATCAGAGATAAGAAAGCTGTTTGTGATGTAAGATCCTCCTTCCATTTCAACAGCCCTTTGCTCCCTGTCACTGAGACTGGCACAATGTGAAGTTAGGCTGGCTTCCAGCAGCCCTAAGCTGTTTTCTCTAGATCCTCTCTGGCTCTTATTTCTCATATGCCATACTCAACAAGGAACAGATTAGTGACTGAGTACTCTAAAGCTTCAAAGACAGTATATCCAAGTCCAAGGGACAAAGCTTTGCCCATGGTTTCAGAAAGTGCAGGTAGGAAGCCAAGCATCTAGTTTTCTATCAGAAGCTTTCTTCCTTGTAACAAAAGAAGCCTGAGATTGTATTCTGTCTAGATATCAAGTTGGTGTTGTGTATACTTGTGTGAATAAGTGTGTGTGTGCACGTGGTTGTCTGTGCATGCACTTGTATGTGCCCTTGTGTGTTTCTATCTACACCAAGTTCAGTAACAAGCAAAACTCAGCTATCTCTTTAGGGAAGTGGTCTTGTATGTTTATGAAGCAAAGCAAAAGCACTAAGTAACAAGCTAAGGGGAAGGAGGGTGCTGTCCTGGGAAAGAGGAAGGAAAGTGCTCTCACTGAGAAAGGGGACACAGTGCTTCAAGATGATGACAAGTTCCAGAAAACACAGCTTTATGCACACACACGCACACACACACACACACACACACACACACACACAGAGTTCTATAAATATATTTATATACATTTATATATATTCATACACATATATATTTATATATGTATACACACACACATATATATATTCATACACATATATATATATATGTATGTATGTATATATAGATAGTTTCCCCATAATTTTGAAGTCCAATACAACTGACCTTTGGCCTTTAGATTTTTGGGTAGAGCCAAGTCCTTCTTGTGGGTCATTTGACTCTGACAGGAACACTCAGAGAAGAACTCTTGTTAGCCCTGTTAGCAGATAAGAAACTGAGGCCCAGCCTGTGTAGTTTTCTATGCTGCTTTGTAGCAGAACTGGTAAATAACAACATGTCTAACAACAAACTTGCTCTGCCCAACAGCAGCGTTGCTCTTCTCTACTGGCCGGAAGAAACTCACTGAGTAGATATCTTATGCAGCCCTATTTTATTACTATTTTACAATCAGAAAAGTTAAGAAACACAGGAGACAAAATTAAACACACATATAAATCAGATTACATCTGTTAAAAATAAGCACACATGAGTGTAAGAGACCAGAACACAGGGCACTGAGGAGTTAAGAAAATACAAATATGCCTTTCCCTTCTGTTTTTGAGATTTATGATAAAGTAACCATATCAAATTACAATGGAAATATGTGTGTGTGTGTGTGTGTGTGTGTGTGTGTATACAGTCTAATATTTCTGCTCTCTCCTTTCCTACAGCCTGAGAAACCTCTTCCACTCAGTGAGTGACTTCACCAAACTGATGGCACTGATCATCCCAGCGATGCAAATCACAAGGCCAAAGCTGGCTGAGGAAAAGCAGATACAGAGATTACATTAAAAATTAAAGCAATGCATAGAGACATAGAGATAGTGTGCTTACAATTATTTCTACATATTTAATATTCATGCAATTACAAAGCCAGTCATGGAAAATATTAACTCTTGAATCAGATTCCCTTTGCCCTTGGATATTGTGACCTTGAACTGCAATTGCCAAATAATACATAAGCCAGGGCTGCCTGAGAAGCATCTCGTCAGATGATAAATGAGACACCTTTTTCTTTAAATGTGACTGGAGTGCTTCCTGGCTTCTGTTTATTGTTGCCATCTTGTGTCTCCTCACTCTGGTATACTTTGATCCCTCTGAAAGGCCCAGCTTTGTGCTTCCACCACGTTTGGCTGTATGGTTCGCTGCTGCTGCTCTGATGTGATATGTTTTCTGTCAGAAAAAATTTACAGGCACATTAGCCTCCCTGGCAGGCACTGTGAGCCACCAAGCTTTCCTAAAGAGAAGTTTCCTCAGCCTGGGGTCTGCTCTGTCCCTGGACCTCACCTCTCGAGCCCCACTACACACCACAGTAGCTCAAGAAGAGACCCAGCCTCGTGGCCTGTGTGTATTGCCTTGAATCCTGATTTTAATTTTCCTGTGCCCAGTGCACAGCATCAGAGCGATTCTGCAGTAATTAATTCATGTTTCCCCAGCAATCTGATGACTTCAGCCTCTGATAAAAGCTAATGCATTTCTTTCCCTATAAACCATATAGAGGCTAAGGAAGGGATAGGTAGAAAAAGTCCTGGACACCAAGAAAGACAAGTAGCATTCAAGACACATAAAAACAAAAAGCAACATAATCAGCTTTTGTTGAGATTATTTCAAGAGCAAATTCTAGAACAATTTTCTCAGTTTTTCTAGAAAAAAATTTAATGAGAAAAACATTATTAAGAATTTAAAAACAAAGTTAGACAGCTAAAAAGGTAAATTATTTTCTTAGAAGATTTCAACTAAATGATAATATTTTCCCTCAAGATTGTTGGGGAAGCAAAAGCCCATTCATTTTCAGACACTTGCTGTGTCTTAAGGAGCTAAGATGGATCAATTTTGGTTCTGGTTCATTCGTGTGATAGCCCATGCTAAGGTCTGTGTGCTGTGTGGAAGCCTTCATGCCTTCCAACTAGTCACTGAGGGGAGTTGTCTATTTTGAGAATGTGACATTTGTCTTCTATATGTTTGAGTCCTCTACATATGTAACCCACAGAAGTTACTGACAATAGTCTGAAATCACACACATCTTCTGTGAGTCTTGTATTTACCAAGCCGGTCTATAATAGTGGTCTGAGCTACTCGCTTCATGGGTAAATAAAACAAGGAAACTGGTGTAATTTGCAAGCCAGGAATGGATGAATTTCTTGGGACTCACTCTTTAGGTAAGTATCCAGGAATATACTTGATTGCTATCCTTACCTTTCTGCCTCAGCCCATGATCCCTGGATGTTTCAAAAGAGCCAGCTCCAGATGCATTCTTGCCTACTGCCACTGTCCCTTCCATCTTTGGAGTTCAAATGAGAACTCTCCCTTATTTTTAGTAGCATGTTAGTTCATAGAAGAGACTGGCTCATTCTGGCTTTTAGCCTAGTTCTTCCCTACTCTGCTTTTGCACACTTGTGGGTTGATGTCTATGTGCAGGTGAGGGCAGACACAAGATAAGGTAAGGCCTGTGATTGAGAGGTGGGCGAAAAGTTCTTGAGAGGCAGGGAATACAGGAGAAGAGGAAGAAGCAAAGACGGAAGAGAAAGAGAAGAATGACCCACCCCTGTGTGACTTTAAATAGCCACAGGTAGCTATAAATATCTTATAAGGGATGGATTATTACAGGACAATCTGTTTTGTCTAGGTGGGCAGTTTGTACCAGTATCAGTTGGCTTTGAGTTTATTGTGGGGACATTTTGTGGGGCGAGAATTTACTGATATAAATCTGACTGATTTACAAGCCTCAAGAGTTTTGATTTTACTGTGCTCCTGGGAATTGTGACGATAACCACAGGGTGTGAATGCTGGGGATGTGAGCAGAGTCCACAGCAGAGAGCTGAGAAGGCGCTGCTGCATGGGGCTAGCCATGGAGGCAGAGAGGCCACCGGGGACAGAGTAGCAGGAGGTAGGGTGGCATGGTGCTTGGAACCATTCATTGTTTATTATTTACTGCTACACATAATGACAGGAAATCTCTGGGTCTTTTGCAGTCCGGCTTCGATCAAACACTTCGCAGCAGCATGTCCCCAGTACAGCAAGCCACTGGAGAAACACAGAAACCTGAAGACAGAGAATCTTCTACCCTGACACATTGCAAACCAGAGCATCCAGCACTAGAATTTGGTATCCAACCATTCTACATCCAAGGGTATTTAGAAAGCCGTCCCCTTTATCTAGAGAAGTTGAGTAGTCTTGCCAAAACTGCTCGGGATAGATGATTAACTCAAGGTGTCGTAAGTTTGCTTTCGTGCTGTTTTGTTTAAGTCATGAGGTTTTAAAACAGCAACTAAACATTCATTTCATAAACAATGTATATTCGTGTTTATATATAAATCACTGGGACAGGTTTTCTAACTTCCACATAGAGTTTTTTGAACAAATAACTCTCAAATGCTGACCATGTGCCAGGGAGCCCCTGCTGTAGGCACTCGAAGTACATTAGAGAACACATACTAAACCTTTTGTATACAGGCTGTATCTGATGCTAAGGATTCCCAGGACCTACACACACACACACACACACACACACACACACACACACACACACGCACGCACGCACGCACGCACGCACGCTCCATTCCTGGATCAGTCAATTTTCTATATTCTCTAAATCATGAGTTTCACTGTCCACAGACATCTTCTAGCACCAAACCTGAGACTCCCCAGCACTGTGGAGGCATCCTCACCAAGATGAGAACCTCCAAGAGTTACATTTATCGTCTTTATCAAAGTCTCAAAAACCTGTTGTCTTTGCCACTGTGAGCTCTGCTGAAACTCTGTTCTAGGTGGATAAACTGACAAAGGGACCCTGGAGCACGGAAGCATTTGGCAGCCTGCATGGCCACACTCAGCCGTCTGGGGGACACTCTGTATGACATGGATACAGAGGGAGAATTATTGGAAGCCTGGCTGTCAAGAGAAAAATCTAAACCCAGGAGCTTTTCTCCTAAGAGCCCTGTGACATTTTATTCTTTAAATAAATCTTTTCTTCCTCTCTTTAGGTGAGAGATTGACAGTGCATGGTTAATCACCCTCTTCTTTGCAGGTTTGAGACCGAGAACAAGATAAATGAAAATTAAGCACAATTTCCATTTTTTAAATAAAAGTGCCCAAAATAGGTGTCTACTAAACTCAACACAAAAGAAGAGATGCTGTTTCCTTCAACAGCCTTTCTCTGTGTGGTGGTTATCCCAGTGTGTTTGGATGTCAAAGTCATGTCCTGTTTTTCTCTCTAAGATTCATTCTGAACACACACACACACACACACACACACACACACACACACACCTGCTGCTTGTATATCAGCTGAAAGCAAAGCATATTATGCCAGGTTTTTAAGACTCCATTATGGCCAAAAATGCTCCAGGCCTCCAGAGCACTCTGTCTTGCTGGCTTTTTTAACCCCTCTGTTCCACAGATAAATTGAACTTTTTACTGTAAAACAGAGAGCTTCTTATGCTTTTCCCACACATGACTCCTTTTCACAGAGATATTTTTCCTATAATTTCCAACCCCAATAAGCTCATCTAAAACACACACAATCCAGTTATTACATTCATGAACCATGTGTGCAGACTGGGCAGAATTGCACTGTACTGACTTATTCTCCAGCTATGAGACACTTTGTTACTTGTGGTTTCTCCTGAGCATCTTGGCTTCCTCCTCGTCATCGTCCACCCTCTCTCTTTCCCCCTCTTCTCTCCTCTCTACCTGCCCTCACTCACAAAGACCTCCCACCCCACCTTTCTGCTCCACTGCCCAGTTACAGGCTTTAGTGTTTATTGACCAGTCAAAATGGAGAGAAGTTTCACATGAGGTCACCTGAGGATGGGATCGACTGCTCCTCGGGGACAACCCCTCTTGAGGAAGCAGAATTAATTACAAAACTCAAATAACATCAGGTCAACCCACAACACATATATATAGTAGGTATATCAACCAAACATAGAACATAAACAAATTCTTTGCTATATTTACTAAGCACAAAACAAATTTTTATACTACTGAGGCAGGTGAGCTAATTTCTTTTACATAGAAGTTGTATCTTGGCTAAATATGCAGGACATACAGCATCTTCAATATTTTTCAACATTATTTGAACATTCTTTTGATCTTATATCCTCAATGCTGAGAATGCTACTTCTCATAAATACATAGCAAGAAATCATAGATGTTTGTTTAGGAACTTTTAGAAATTAAGAGAAACTCTGTTTTAATTCCCAAGACCAATTCTTTAATGGTTTTCTGTGGGGGGGGGGGAGACTTGGAAAACTTAGAAAACAATCCTATAATCAAATCACACAGCACAATCCAAAAACATGCCGAGAAATGACAACAGGAAAGTATTGTCTTTGTTTCCCACGATCGTACCTTTATGGTTCTATAGAAGCAAAATATTTTGCATGCACAGTGAAAACACTGTATGTACATGACACACAGTAATCTTGACTCTGAGTGTTTCTGTCAACACTGTGAGGCATGGTGGCATGCTTACAGAAAGGACATGTGTATGTCAGGATCCAAAGCTGCTGTGGCATGGTGCCATGCTACACAGATGATACTCCCTTGGGACCTCAGGTACATTTGGCAGATGGTAGGGAATGAATTGTTGGCTGTTGCATGTTCAGAAGCCTTTTACCATTGTCAAAGTTTCCACAGCCTCCGTACTCCGTTACAGAACCCACACTTTAACAAGCCAGAATTATTATATGCTAATGCTGAATTTCCCCCTTCGTTCATACTAGTCAGTAGTAAGGACTTGTCCCTTTACTGTAACAAACTACCTTTGATAGAGATTAAGGGGCAGGTAGGCCGTGTTAGGAACCCTGATTCTCTGTTGAGGCAGTTGAAGCCCTGGAAATGAAAAATGAGACGGCAGGAAGCTTCCCAAACTCTCGAGAATCAGGAGTATTCATACTGCCATAAGCAGCGCACAGCCCCTCAGGGCGTTGGCCACGCCCCAAATCCTGCCTCCACAGGAGGATGTGATGTAGACCCCAGCCAGATTGGCCACGCCCCAAGTCTGTTCCTTGCAGGTAGACTACAGGTCACATAAACTCCAAGCAAAAGCTCAAATATGTAGACAAGGTCTTCCCAAGCCCTCAGGCCAAGCCAATAGGAAGTACCGGTGGTCAGACTCTGAACCATTTCAACACTGTATAAAAGGGCTTGGGGTGAAAGAAAAGAGAGACACGTGTAGAAATCATTCCTCTGCCTGAGTTCCCTAGTTCTAAAGAGCTAATAACACCTCTGACTGGAAAGAGATTTTCTCTCCCGAAGCTTCTTGCATCCAGCACTGGAGCCTCTCACTGGCTGGGTTCAGCTTGGCCTGGCGGGAATGTGCGTCCCGCCAAGCCCAGTAGCAGAGCTCTGGTGTCACCAGTCCAAGCCTGAGCTTGCACACGCCTGCCAGACCCCGCGGCAGAAGTGGCAGAGGCTGTAGCCGTTGGGATTTCTGGCACCAGGTCTACAAGAGATAAGAAAGGCGGGGTTCTTCAGGGTCTTTGTTTGAAGAGTTAAAGCACCCCAGTGCAGAGAAGGCGGGATATAGAAGGAGCTGGAGGGAAGGAGCTGGAGGTAGTTACTCTGCGTATTCAGGCAGGAAGCGAAGGAAAGTGAATGCAAGTATACAGTTTGTGTTCTTTATTCCCTTTTATTCAATTTACAACCCCAGCCGAAGAAAAGAGTGGCATACACGTACACACACACACACACACACACACACACACACACTGAGTGTGGGTGTGGAATCAGGGCCTCTGTTAATCTTCTGCAAAATTACCCTCACAGATGCACACATCTGAAGGTGTGCCTCCATAGGGGTCGATAATCAAAGTCCCAATAGAAATCAGCTGTGTTTCGCCACTTATTGTCTGTAGTAGGTCTATTCGTAGTTGGCTGACCTCTCTTATAGGTCAGTTTTCTTTAGTGGCTTAGCTCGTTTTAAATCATCTTAAAAGTATAATGGCTCTTATTTCACTAATCCAGCCCAGCAGGTACTTCTTACAATGTGCTGTGTAGCAAGCATTGGATAAGTGCTGGATGCAAGAGAATCTTAGGGTGCTGGCTGTGGTGAGAGGCCTAGCTGAGGTCAGTCAAACCCCTTCTGTGGGTGTCTTCTCTCTAACGAGTATGTTGCCTGAGCCGGGGCAAGGGTCCCGAGACTGTGGCTCTTCCTCTGCAGACAGAGTTATTCGGCTTTCGTCACTAACACTCTCTTGCTGCTGCAGAGGGAGGCCAGTGGCCCCACAAAGGCAAATACTCTCAAGGCTCCTAAGAATTCCTAATTCTAATCCAAAGTCTGATGCCAAGACTTATGCCTTCAAAAGGCCCTAAAAGATATTTTAAGGAAATATGTACGTATAGCAGTTACTCTCTTATTTATCTAAGTATATTCTTCTGACCCTGGCTTGTTCTATTTCCAGGACTCTGCGAAATATAGAGAGTAATCCTCGTATGTGCATTAGAATCCCAAGCACCATGATCTACCCCGACAGGTCACTAACTAATAGCACACAGGATTACAAAATCAGACTCTAAGCCCAGATACCGCCAGACATACCCTCATGGCACTCACTTGGGTCACTCCTTCCGTATTTCCAACCATTCCTGAGCAGCCGAGTCCCTCCTTCCATGACGGTGATTTGTTTGTATCAGTTAAACAAGTATCTTTGGTTTGCACAATAACTGCATTTTTGCTTATGAGCAAGCCACTAGAAGTTCTTTTCAGTATCATGAGAGATTTGCCCTTTTCCCCTTCTGTCTTCTCACTGACCAGAAAGGTGTTTTATAAAAAATGCTTTCTCAAATTCAACCCAACTTGAAAAATAGGCAACAGTTGGTATTGAGGCTAGGCAGATTATTTGAAATTCAGCACAGTTCTCCAAATTCTAACAAAAAAACAAAACAAAAATAAAAAAACCAAACATACACCACACACACACACACACACACACACACACACACACACACACAGTGGTGGGGGAGCACAGAAAAGAGAAGCTTGTGTTCCTTTTTAGATCTTATCTGTGCACATTTCTATTTAGTACATTTCAATTTCTTGTATCAAAAACCTATAGCCACTAACCATGTACTATGGGTGGAAGAGGACAGATTCTAGACTCAGTTTCTAACAGTGAACCCAACTGGTATATCATACGTTTAAAAAGTCAAGTAGTACAGTGTGAGCTATAGTGAGGCACTCTCTCTGTTTCCCTGGCTTTTTAATAACATTTCATGGTTTTCTCTTCTTTCTTTCCTATAAACATCAGAGCTGACTGACTTTTACACGGCCTTCCGTGCAGGCTCCTCAGGCCTGCAAATCAGCTCCAGATTCTGGGAGCCATCTCCCAGTCTCCTTCCCTCCCTCACACAGTTTCCTGGTGGACCTTGGGCAAAAAAGGATGCAAAACTCACAGCACAGAAGGTGGATATGACCAGCAAAGCTCAGGTTAGATTCTTGACTGCTTGCGTCAGTTACTAAGGCCTCCTTGGTACTTGGGACAGGGAAGCTGCTCCCTAAGATACTTTCCTATTGAGGGGGCAGTAGGAAGTCTGTTTAGATAGACACCCTTGGTAATGGAGAACCAAGACACAAGGACAAAACAGAAATGGGGACAGACAAAATTATACAGCAGAGGCTTCCTACAAGCAGGAGTTCTGCTAATGCTCTGAGCACAGTTGCTCTTTCAGCAACTGTGGAATTCACTCTAGTTGCCAGTAACTAGAAACAGTTCAGTTTAACACTTGGACTGCTGTCTTCCAGACTGCCCTTAGCACGGAGCACTCATCTCTCACTCTGCCTCACTGGCTTACCATTCCGAAGTGCAAGAGCGGAACCTAATGACCAGCATTTTAGAGGGCGTAGTGCTGAGCTCTGTATTTACTCACATGAGTACTCTCATTTAACAGAATTATTCAACACTCAGACCCACAGGAGCTCAGTCTTATAAATGAGAAAGACGAGACACAGAAATGCCGAGTGACTCATGGAGGTCAAATCTAAAATGGCGCCAGAGCAGACATGTCTCCTCAGCACAGCACTCCCCTCTTGAAAGCAGATGCCCAACATCACTCAACAAGTGGTATTTGCTGATGCTGTCTGGGGACTCAGTGCAAACATTACCTAACCTTGACTGGAACTAGGTTAGGTGAAAGTTCCATTCTCCCCGAGAGTCTTAGACTATACTGGGCTGTCTGATTTAACCACATCCACATAACAACTAAATTAATCCCATCACTGACACTTCAATGGAAAAGGGATACACATAACATTAGATGTTCCACAAAGCTGATTAACGTATTAGAACATCAGTGATTGAAACATTAAACTGATACAGGTACAGACCCAACTACCTTGGTTTATGTTACTCCCTTAAACAGACATTTATTGCCCACTTTTGTGTTTGGCCTAACATCCTTCCTTTTAGCTGAAACCTTTTGAAATATACAAGCAGACCCTTAATTTCCAACTACGCACTCAAAAGTTAAGAATATCATCATATGGTGTCTGAAGCCCGAAGCTGTGCCTCTCTGCTGGGCTGTAGTTGTCTGTCTGATGTTTCCAACAACACATCTGTAAAAATGGTTTTACTTTCTGGGTAACTGTTATTCAGGTTTGCCTCCAGAATAAGTACTCTCTTCTTTCCTTAGAGATGGGAGCTAAGTTTGGGTCATCAAAACTGTAATCCCCAAGTTCTTCTAGTCATACTGCAGTTGCTACTTAGATACCACAAGCCACTTCAAGATAGGAGCTGACATGCACTTTCCCGGAAGGACATTTGTGGAGAACCTGCTCTGACTGAGGCATGCTCAACAGTCATCGATAAGGAGCAACAGGCATTATCTTCATCCACCTTGGAGCTGTCTCAGACACTGCCAGAGCTAGACAGTCTCCAGGGAGTATCACTTTAATGAGGCAGATTCAGGGAGCAAGGAACACAGGGGCCTAGAAGATGGACGTCAACGTTGACTTTGGGGCAAGATTCAAGCAACACTTTCTGAGGAAAAAGAAATCTAAACTAGGGCCTTTGCTGGAAGAAGCTATAAGCAAATATGAGCCAGAGGAGGGGGAGGGATATCCCTGAAAAGAAGAACCGGGTCCCTGAAGACTCTGGATGATCAGAGAGCTTATCAGGCTAAAGGACATTCACAAAAGGGCAGTAAAATTACACTCTCTACCCTTTCTGTCTCTTCAGCTTTTAAATTTAAGTAAAATTTTTCTCCTCTTCTTCCTCATCTTCCTCTCCCTTTTCTTCCTCATCTTCCTCTCCCTTTCCTCCTCCTCTTCCTCTTCATCCTCCTCTTTCTACTCCCTCTCCTCCTCAAGCATTTTATCTAAGATGCTGAACATTGGAGAAGAAAAAGGCAAGGAGTCATTCAAGAGAGTTCCAGAAGCCAGCTATAACTAATAACTCCCACACACTCCCATAAAATGTCCATAGACAACACCCTTTGACTGACAGCAGCCAAGTGCCTGCCCTGCAGGAAAGCAGGCACTAGGCACCAGGCAGGGTTACATCAGCATCTTTTGACTTAACCTCAGCACAACCTTAAACCTTTCCTCCCATTTGTACTCACAGAATAGAAATTTGCTAGATCTGCCTGAGATGATGAGTTCTGTCCATCTGCTTGAGTGCCAGGCTTTAATGAGCCCCAGTGTTGTTACTGCTGGACAATAAATTATGAAAGCTCTTTTTAGTAAGAAAATACAAGTCTCCCAGTGATTTCTACCCCTGCCCCTGACTAGCATTACCTAAGGTGACATTAGGTAATAGAAGGTAATTTAACTGAATGAAGTCATGGTACAGAAGCCAAATAAAAGAGCTAAGAAGAAATGTACTTCAGAGAGATGGAATACACCAGTTACATGTTGCCCCTTGTACTGGCTAGTTTTGTGTCAACTTAACACAGCTGGAGTTATCACAGAAAAAGGAGCCTCAGTTGAGGAAATGCCTCCATGAGATCCAACTGTAAGACATTTTCTCAATTAGTGATCAATTGGGGAGGGTCCAGCCCATTGTGGGTAGTGCTATTCCTGGGCTGGTAAAACTGGGTTCTATAAGAAAACAAGCTGAGCAAGCCAGGGGAAGCAAGCCAGTAAGTGACATCCCTTCATGGCCTCTGCATCAGCTCCTGCTTCCTGACCTGCTTGGGTTCCAGTCCTGAATTCCTTTGGTGATGAACAGCGATGTGGAAGTGTAAGCTGAATAAACCCTTTCCTCCCCAACTTGCTTCTTGGTTATGGTGTTTTGTGCAGGAATAGAAACCCTGACTGAGACACCCCTCATACAGCAAGTTACTTGGGCAATGCCCCACCCCCTGTCTTTCAGAAGCTAAAATCAGCCAAAGATCTATCAATATTCACTAATCACAGGAGAATTTTTCTTCGGGACTCCAGGTTTTTCCAGAAAAGTATTCAAATAGGAACATCTGTGGTTGTTTTCTGCAATAGTGCAAGCTGACAGAAAACATCAATGGCCTAACCCCAAGCAGACCCTCTCTGAGAACTCCCACCTGAAGATCACCTTAATATGTTGGAAGAGATTTTATGACTGAATACAGGTAAAATAGCTGTGGCTCAGATCTTGGGATAAAATGCTTCATTCACATCAAGCAGTGATTAAATACGCAGGGCATGAAATAAGCAGCAAGCTTGGCTTCGAAGCCATCTTGCAAATTGTACGCCATCCAAGTCAGACCATATGCCTTTAAATCTAGATGGCTACGTACCCAGGAGAGATGGAGCTGCTTCTGCGCTGCAGGAGCCTTCAGCTGAGGAAGAGGCAGTTGAAGGCAGCCCTCTGATGAGTCTGATAAGGCGTGCCAACAGGTGTGCCTGCCCCCGAGACTCAGCTAACCACTCAGCCATTTCTTTGGGCATGATTATTCTGTTCAATCAACAAAAACCTTCAAACTTGCAACTCGAACCAATATGGCTCCAAAGTACCTCACTGTGACATCTGTGGTAATCTTTTTCTAGGAAGCTTTGCCACCATTTTTCCCCCTGACTCCTTCAAAAAACTCCTCCTGTAGGTATTTAGTCTAGGCTCCGCCCCACAGTTACCTGGCAACAGCAAGGCAGTCCTGACTCACTATAAAAAAGGACTGCTTGCCCCCTTCTCTCTCTTGCTCTCTGGCTTTTTTTTTTTTTTTTTTTTTTTTTTTTTTAAATTCTGTCCTCTTGCTCCTGCTTCCCGCCCTCCCCATTCCGCTTCCCCTCTCTCTCCAGGAGCTCATGGCCCACCTCTACTCCTCTTCTCTACCCCCTCCCTCCCTCATCCCCCCTCCCCCCCCCCCCCCCCCCCCCCCCCGTCTTTCTCTTAACTCCCCTCCCAATGCCCTGATAAAACACTATTCTATACTATACCATCCTATGGCTGGTCCCTCGGGGGAAGGGATGCCTCTGCCGGCCCACGCTGAGGCATCCCTCCCTCCCGCCCTCCAACCACATACCCTACCTCACCTCCACCCAAATATTAGCTTTTTATAAAACACAACACCTCCCCTACTCCACATAGGGCCTGGCCTACCCCCTGTGCCTCTTATGCCCTGTCCCCTGAGCAGAGGGTGCAGGTCAGTCATGAATACGTGAGAGGAAGTCTTTCATCCCTGGGGTTAACTAAGCTAGGAGAATGGGACCAGGAGTATTCTTCCCGTCAGATGAGGAGCATCCATGGGGGAACCACATCAAGTATGAAAAAGAAAAACGAGGGGCAGGTGGAGGGGGAGCAAAATAGAGTCCCAAGAACAGTGCCAGAGCTCTTGATTCTGTTACTAGCTCAAGTAACCGAGGAGCCTAAAACACAGCACCTGACTACACGGGGGGGGGGGGGGGGTCAAGAAATGTTAGCAATCGTCCACTGTTTGCTGTACGTGTTTGAAACATTAAAGCCATCCTTGGCAACGCTCCTGCTTGTCTCTCTTCGGAAAGCCGGCGAGATAGAAGGAAGTAGATGGCCTGCTGTCCAGCCTCTCACTGCGAGCTCGCGGAGCGGCATAGATGGGGCTGTGACCAGAAACATCTTTCCCCACTGTGTTCTCATACTCTCACACTGGTCCCACCATAAGCAAGGGAGTATTTTTTAAAATGACACCCCTTTTCCTGGAGGAGGAAGGAAAAGAATTAGTTAAACCCTGAAGTGGAAGCCACGGCAGGAAGTGAGTTACATAAGCACTTGACAGGCATGTGGTTTTCTAAGGATATGAAGCACCAATCTGTGCTTGCTTGGCTGTTAGCCAATGGCACCGTCCTAGGAAGCAGGCAATTTAGAGTGTTAAAAATACAAAATTTATCAACTTGACAGTGTTTAACCTCATGAAAACAAGAGATCACGATGGTAATTAGTGCTAAATATTAATTGTGATTTAAAATTCAATTATGATAGGACAAGTGAAACCACCATTAATGGATGTTGTCTGCAAATATACATCTTGTCACCTCTATACATTTGGGCAGATAAACCATTTGCTAGTACAATAAATGCTATTGGCTGATGATCAAATTGGGTTGTTTTTTGTCATACAATCTGTGTGGGACAAAAATCTTAAAGGTAATTCCTAAGACCTTATGTTTGTGATATTTTCAGACTCAATAAGCAATGCCATAAAACTGAAATGGATCTTACAAAGAAAACTAAGGCACAGAAAGGATTAATGAACCGGTAAACGGCAAGGCTGGGACCTCACGTTGCGTGCTCTTGATTTCAGCTGGACATCTCTCTTTTATACCCTATCTCATGAGCAATAACACAGAACATTAGTGATCTAGAGGAAAAGATTCTTGAAGACATCTCATCTAACTTGTTCATTTACAGGTAGGAAATGGGGCTCAGAAAATGAGGTTCTTGAAAGGGTGGAAAGCAGCCAAGCTAAAAGTATTGATTTCTAAGACAGTGTTCTCACCCTCTTGCCACAGAAAAACATGTTTATCAGAAGGCACAGAATATCCTACCATTTAAACGTCTGCAGAGTGCAAACAAATTTACAAATACCCAATCATTCCCAGGAATATCCTAGGCAAGTTAGTAAGATTTGTGAGAGTTATGGGGTCTCTTAGTCAAGCAAACACATGGTCAAATATAAACAGCTGAGCTAAAAACTAGAACCTCCCACATACATTTCTGGTGTCTTACGTTTTGTCCATACCTACTAGATATAGAGGCTGCAGCTATTTCTGAAAGTAAAACTTGCCTAGCTTCAGAAAAAAAAATGTTCGTAAATAGCCTAAAATATCAAGTTTCCTTTCTGGTTAAGGCTCTTTATAATTCTGCTGTGATGCTGTGGGGTTAAATGCTGCATTCATCTGTGTATCTCAGTGTGGAGGAGATTCCTGAAGATGGTCTCAGCTACTTCCCTCCTCCTCTCCCCCCTCCTCCCACCCCTCCACCCCTGCCTCTGAACATTAGGGGAGTTAAGTCATTCTATCTAAGGAAGAGATGGAAGATTAGAAGCAAGCCTGAGAGTTGCCTGTCCGCCTACAGGAGAACATTAACATTGTTAATGTGCTGGAGGCTTGGCTTCACTTCCCAGGGGAATGGTTGGAGGAGGCAGAAAATGTTTCAGTCCTATCTTAGCCAGGGGGAAGGGCACACTGGTTACTGTTTGTTTTATCTTGTTTTACTTTGCACTATCTAGAAACCTCCTGGTTTGGTATTACTAAGGACAAAGAACAAATACATGTCAAATCAGATTAAGGAGGAATTTCCAACTGCTTTCTCTCTTCAAACTTCCTGCTAAAACCCTACCAGATGTTCAGAAAATAATACTGTCCTTGCCCTTAAAGAGTTCATGGACCTGTTAGAACAGGATATTTGATAACAAAAACAATAACATATCCTGCATATGTGTTGAATTGGGGTAGGAAAGAACAGTAGTTCTGAGTAGCGAGGCCCCCCAGGATGAAGGGAGTCCCTTTGAACTCCCTGTGATATAAACAATTTTATTTTGTTTACTTGCTTTCTTTCACTTCCAAGGATCAAAACTCTTCCTGTGACCTTCACACTACCTTCAGGTCCTACCCTCCTGGTCTTTTGTATTGGAAAGCAAGATGCCCAAACTGAGAGGATGAGAAGTCCGATCTTCACTTTCTGCTTACCACATTGTTAGCGCAGAGAACAGAGACTCTGGCCAAACCCTCCTTTGATCCTTATCCTGAGAGATTAGGTCGAGATCAAATGTGAAGCCATTCTTTCATTCTTTGAGAACAAGATGGTTGGCTGTGTTGCTGGTTTTTATTTTTCTATTTCCCCGGTCTGTGTACCTTGGTCTTTTGTACAAATAGTTCCCCTGTTGGACTACCTTTGTTCTTAGGTCATATTCTGATTTGCCTGAGACTTGAGTAAACAAAGCAGGCTGCTGCCACCATCCTTAAACAAAGAATAATAGTCAATCAGTCTGTTAATTCCTGCTGGGGCAGTGCATGTGTCTGCCAGCTCCTTTACAGAGCGTGTTAGAGTTTCAGGCAGGGAACATGCAGCCGTGTCAGTCCACGATCCTGTGAATTCCTAAATCAGGTTTTTAACCTTTCAGGGTCTGGCTCTCCTCATCTCTCAAGCAGTGATGATAGGATGTCCAGAGGATAAAATGGAGTCACAAAGGCAAGTTGATAAATGTTGCACTGTGTGTCAGGGAGTAGGGGAGGGGTACTTGATCCATGGATGGGTCTTGGACATTGGCTTTTATTTTTATCATTATCCTTAACATTGATTTGGGTTCTCATTCTACTTCAGTTTTACTGACAGATGTTGGAGCTCAGAGGAAGTGCACAGCTGACCACCAATACTGAAGGGACAAAGCTGGATTTGCCTGGCAGTGATGTGCGAAGACCACAGAACTTTGGACAGTAGCATATCCACCATATGGCAAACATGTTAGCAACATTCCTGCTACTCCTTCACCTAAGCAGTTAGTGATGATTTTCCATGGTCTTGCCTGACATTGTCTGTTGTGTTTTATAAAAAGTTAAGGAGGAAGGGACCTGTTTGGTGGAGGCATGGTATAGTATGGGAGAAGAGGATGTCTCTGGGGTGCACAAGGGGGGGGGTCTATGCTGAGGCATCTCTTACCCCATGAGGCACCAGCCACAGGATGGTATAGTATAGAACAAAGTTTATTTAGGGAATGGAAAGGGGAGTTGAGAAGGTAGAGACAGAGAAAGGCAGAGAGAGAGAGAGAGAGAGAGAGAGAGAGAGAGAGAGAGAGAGAGAGGCAGGCCATGAGCACATTTGGGAGAGGAGAATGGATGGGAGGAAGGTTGGAAGAGGGTAAGCCAGGAGCAAGAGGAGAAGAAAGCAATAGCAAAGGGGGGGGGGGCAAGCAGCCTTTTGTATAGTGAGTCAAACAGACCTGGCAATTGCTAGGTAACTGTGGGGCGGAGCCTAGACTGAATGCCAACACTGTAAAACTTTGCAGTTATTCTTAAGGATACTTTGTATCCATTTGAAAGGCAAACCATTCCTTGAGTCATTACTGACTACTGACTACATGCTAAGTACCTAGCATCCACTAAGAAAATAAGGACACAAAGAAAAGAAAATCCCTTCAAAAAGTTACAATCTAGATTAAATATCAGATTTGTTTTGTTGAAACCACACACACACACACACACACACAGACACAGATTTTTTTGGAGGACATATTTACATGCTGATAATGAATTAAAGGACTGGTTAGAAAACAGAAGGTATGGCAGTTGGAATGGAGGTGGCTGCCCTAGGCTTGCTCATAGGGAGTGGCATTATTGGAGATATGGCCTGGTTGGGGTAGGTGCTACCTGGTTGAAGGAAGTGTGTCACTGGGGGTTGGGCTTTGAGGTTTCAGACACTCAAGCCATCGCCATTGTCATTCTTTCTTCCTGCTTCCTGGGGATCCAGACGCTCTCCAACACCATGTCTGCCTGCATGCTGCCATGCTTTTCACTAGGATGACAATGGACTAAACCCCTGAAGGATTTTAACGATATAAACAAAACTTCCTGAAAAGAAGCTGTATCTGCAGAGACTGGTAGACTGATTAGGATTTCAGTGCTGTGGGAGGTTGGGTTGTTAATGGTCCTGAGGTTAGTTGTGTTATCTTGAGTTATTCCAGCTCTCAGAACAATCATTCCTTGCCCAACTCTGTTAGAACTTATATCCTGTGACCAAGATACCTTTGGAATCTATCAGCTTGCAGATCATTAGCTTTTACTAACCCGAAGCTAGGAATGGAGTCAGAGAGCACCTTGAGCCTATGGAAAAGCTTTCTCCATCTTGCTGTGTTTGCCTCTTTGATACACCCACTGCTGTGTTTTAAAATTGCCTTTACTTATGACTTTTGGGGTTCTATATAACTATAAAAATGGCCTGAAACTGTTTTAAGGTAGGAATTTGGTGCAACCTAAATCTGTGTGCCTGGGCCATGGTCACTCACAATGGCTCCACCTTAAACTGTCTTTACTCCCTTCAAGACAAGGACTGCAGCTCTTGCATTGACAGTGAACTGGAAAGATGGCAAGGTGGTTAGAGCACTGGCTGTTCTTTGGAAGAACCAGGGTTTGATTCCCATATACAAATAATAATTCTCAACCATGTGTAACTCTGATGCTAAGAAATTCAACACCCTCTGGCTTCGTGGACATCAGGCATGCATTTTGTCCACAGACATATATGTAGACAAGACACTCATGCACATAAATAATAGCACTTAAAAAAAAGAATAAGACTTTAAATAAATGAAGCGTGCTATGTGGTAGATTGTGAGACCCAGTTCATAGTGAGCACCTATGATAGTACTGCCCAGGAAGCAGAAATCAAGAGACAGTAAAACAGGAGAAGGAGCTATTTGTGAAAATGAGGTCATTAGGCAAGGAAAGAGAAAGGATGTAAAGATAAAATCATTTGTATGCATTGCTGGCTTCAGCATCCATAGTTACCATGAAACAGAAATGCTGATCAGAAAGAAAAACCACTCACTGACAAAAAGGTTAAAAATGCCAAACAGCATTCACCAAATACCCAGATGACAACTAAAACACGGAAAAATTCTACAAAAACAAACGAGGAGCCTGGGAGATGGCTGAGCATGCAAAGGTGCTCGCTTTACACGTCTGGTGACCTATGTGCACAGTCTCTGAAACCCACATAAAGGAGGAGACAGCTTCCTCTGACCCCTGTAACCTGCTGAAGTGCTCACGTGCATGCACACACACACATAAACACATACATACGCTGTGCATTCACATATGCAAACAATAGAAAAACATTTTAGAGTTTTCAAAATGACATGGGTGCTGTGCAAACGCTTTGGCCTGACTTGTTTTTTGGAGGAGTGTGGTGGCTTCAAACTCATTCTGTAGCCAAAGATGGTCTTCTGCTCTGAGCCTTCTGCCTCTACCTTCCCTTCTGAGGGCTGGGATAAAAAGTATGTGCCACCATGCCCAGCCTATAGGGACACCCGTGAATCCATTTTTTAACTTGGGATAAACTTATCAAGTAACCAATCAAAAGTGTGCACAGACCCAGCTTAAACCTCAATAATCTGTAACTTTCCTAATAAGTTTTTTTTTTTTTTTTTTTTTTTTTTTTTTGCGGGCTACCAAGATGGCTCAGTGGTTAAGAACACTGACTGATTTTCCAGTGGTCCTGAGTTCAAATCCCAGCAACAACATGGTAGCTCACAACCATCTGTAATGAGATCTGATGTCTTCTTCTAGTGTGTCTGAAGACAGAGACAGTGTACTCATATACATTAAATAAATAAATCTTTTTTAAAAGAAGGTATTCCTTGCTTTCAATAATCCATTTTCCTAAGTCTTAACCTACTTCCACAGGAAAACGAGAGTATCTAGCAGTGTACTCAACAGGTTTCCAACACAGAGCTCGATAAGCAGGCTGAGAATCTTTGCTGACTTGGTGGCATGTCTTATAAATTGTTGAGCTTTGTGTCTTTCCTCTCGTCAGATTTATATACTGGCTGACAGGATGAGTACTTCAAAGGATATTTGTCCCTTTTATTAAAAGTAATCCTTGAAATATCTTCTGTGTCCTTAAAATGAACACTAAACATTATGATTTCAGGACAATAGAATACAATCAGCAGGTAAATAAGCCAATGTTTTATGGATATCCATAAGTAGGTTATAAAATGTGTGTGTGTGTGTGTGTATGGTGTGTATTTATACAAATGAATGTAAACTCACAGATATGGAGAGATAGTCAAGATAGCCAATAGATACAGAAATATACTTACATAATTCCACCATGCACATATTTGATACACTTTAAAAGCAGAAATGTGTGTGTGTGTGTGTGTGTGTGTGTGTGTGTGTGTCTGCAAGATGATCTGGTCAGCAAAGGCTGTAGGAATATGATTGTGGTTAGGCATATTTGTGCTTCCAAGTTTACTTTCATATCTCTTAATATTTTATGGAGCTGGAGAGATGGCTCAGTGGTTAAGAGCACTGACTGCCCTTCCAGAGGTTCTGAGTTCAATTCCCAGCAACCACATGGTGGCTCACAACCATCTATAATGTGATCTGGTACCCTCTTCTGACCTGCATACAGGCAGACAAAACACTGTATACATAGTAAATAAATAGATATTAAAAAATAAAAAAATCAAAAGAGATTTTAGATGTGAAAATGTATCACCATAATATAAACCAGTCTTAAAAAGAAAAGCTGTCTGATTGAAACTAATGCAAGTGGAGTTAATGACAGAAATCAAATATATCCAGGAAAAACTGGGAAGCCTAATCACGAGAACACATCACTAGGTCCAAAACAGGAAGATGAGTAGTTTTCAGTCAAAATAAGTGACATCTCATGACTCTAAAGCAATACAACAAGAAAGGAGAATCCAAAACAACTCTAGAAGCACATTACCAGCCACATGCTGACAGCTCAAACCACACACCAGACTGAAGTCAATGGGTCGCTCTTCACTCTATTGCATTGCCTGAGACTACCAAGAATCAACCTTCTTTTTGTTTCTTATTGGCACACTTTTATTCACTCACTGATTCAATATTTACAGAAACTAGAAGGGTCAGACTGCTGTGCCATCTCCCCCATGGTTACTATGCACAGATAAGGGCCTGCCTGGATCACCTCTATCTAGCAGAGGGCACAGGGCTATTTGGTGCTAGAGCTTGAAGCAGTCTGTGCTTACTACGCCATTGGCATCCAGCTCTATGGAAACACAGAAGTTCTAACTCCTCTCGACCCTGTCCTTCCCCTAGTGCCTTGCAAGAGGCCAAGGAAGCTGGTGCAGTGGGAGAACTGAGTAGTGCCAGCTTCATTCAAGCATCTCTGCCTCTGATGTTCCTAAGAGGAGACATGGTGATACTGAGGGACTAGGTAGAGGCTCTGCTGGGCCCCAGAGACAGAGATTAGAAGCCTAAGGTAGGCCCTTGGCCAGGACCACAACACTGAAGGCAAAGAGCCCCAGAGCCTTGCTCTGACTCACTAACAAGTCTGGATGGTACTAGGACAGGCTGCACGCCACTGGGACAGTTCAAGCACTGCTTCTATAGCTGTGGGATGCTGACAGGCTGTGTCCCACTAGGATATGCCCATTCCAGCTCAGCAGCCCAGTCCCTGAGTTTGGTGCTCTCCCAGGAGGAATAAAGAGCAGGCCAAGCTTCTACACAAGGACTACTGGCTAGTGCCAGAGCACCAGGACCAAAGCCTTCTGAGTTTTCCAGCTGGGACTGTGGTGTGTTATAAGAGACCTGGCCCCAGCAGAATGACAGCACTGGGAGGGAAAGCTGAGTCAGGAAGCTGGCCATATTAATACAATGACTAGATGGCCCAAAGTTCCCCCAAAAAGACATCTGCGATAGGCAGAATGTATATCCTGCTTTCCAGGTGGCAAGGGCAGGTCCTGCTACTCCTCAGATAGCTGTGGAGACCACAGCACCCTCCAATTCCAGCAACTGCTTCCTGAGCATTGTGTAGCTCCTTGTCCCTGCCAGACCCCAAAACACAAAGCAGAATACACATCTCATTCCCACTCCAAGGGCCTGGGCTCTAGATTCAGTAATATTTGGAAAAATGGGACAGTGAAGGGACCAGTCAAGGGCCTTGCAGCAAGAGAGGCTGCAGAGTCAGAGTCAGAGGTCCTTATTGGCATTTGGCCTTGTAGGAGCGAGAACATTTCCACTGGTCAGGCTTCCGCTGCTTGTGAAGCTGACAAATGCTGAACCCTTGGTGGTGCTGCACTGAGATGTTCTGTTCCACTAGGTTTGGCCTGCATTCCTTCCTGAGCCAGCATGGGTATGCTGGCCATCAGTCTAGAACTTCTTCCTCTTCTCTACCGCCTCCTTGAAGCAGGACTCATAGTGCTAGCAGCTCCTTGGGTGAGTATTTCTCTCCACTCAAGGGCTTGGTGGACCTGTTCAGCTCACACTTGTCTCTGCTATCTGTGACTTCCACTGCTCCTTTTCCTCTAGGCTGCTGGACCGCTGGCTGCCTTGGCTTGATCTGGTAGAAGGTGAGAAACCCTCCCCACCCTCTCTGAGTACCAAGGGACCCAGTATACCATCTTCAGCAAGGTGCAGCAGGCTGGTGCTAATGACAGGACCCAGGTCACAGACAGCATGGTTGTAGCGTATGCAGTCAACACGAAGTAGGCTGTCATCTTCTCCAAAAGCACCTTGGAGATGTGAGAGGCGACAGGGCGGGAGGGCCATGTTGGGTTGGCCGAGCGGATGGGTGAGCACAAGGGTGAGTTGAAAGCACTGCTGATCTAAGAAGTTGTGTCTGTGCCGTCATTGCTATGGGTGGGTAAAGGCTGTGGGTGTGTGGGCACAGCCACAGCTGACTCCCAGCCCACTGCTTGTCTTCATGGACAGAGGAATTGAAAGGTCTTCCTGAGACTCTTGACAGTTGAGACTCACTTAAGACATTGATGGTGTTGGGCACAGCACTGACAGCTGCCCATCTGAAGAACTGCTCAATGATCCTGGCTTCCCTGTCCCTTTCCGCTTGTATCTGATGGCAGAATTGGTGTTCTACACATCATCCTCGTCATCCTCAAAGTCATCTTCATCATCACAGTACTGCTGGGGCGGTCGGACTGGAACTCAGCTGTGGCCCACACCTGCCACCAGGTCTTCCTCTTCCTGCACAGGGAATTTGGCATAATCGTAATTGTCCAGAAAGGCTGGCAACTGCTGGACAGTAGGGTTTGGGGGAACCCCATTGAGGCTGCTTGCAGAAGGCTTCACCACCAGCTTAGATTTGCTGGGAAGACTATGAGTTGTAGTTTGTGGGCACGAACCAGCCACCTTCTCTGCACCATCTGTGTGAGTGCACTCAGAGTCCTACCTCCAGCCCGAGGGGGCACTTGCTGCTGGCTGGCTTGCTCTCCTCAGGCAATTGTGACTTTTGAGATTTGTGGGTCTGAATCAGCTCCGGCTGTGTTACTCCAATCAGCTGCTGCAGGGCCTCCAGGACTGTTTGTAGGTTCACATGTGGCCTGGCCTCATACTCCCTGCGGTCAGGCTCCACCCGCCATCAGGTTGAAGGGAATGTCATGGTAGAGCTCCCCTGCAGCAGCGAAGCCGATTCGCTCCATGATGACCCTGAGGGCTTTATCTGTTGACTTTTCGTCCTATCCCCAGGGACATGATCGATAGGGTAGACTTTCAACCAGACGCCCCGTGATAGGCACATAGCTGACAGTGTAAGGCCTCCATGGTTGGCACCGCACTGAGGCCATTCTGTTTCTCAGGAAGGTGATGTTCTGACCTGGCATGGGTATTGTGTGCGTGGCCAGTTCACGGGCATTGCCAACTGCGTATCCTTTGCTCTTAGGGCTGAAACCTTTGGTGAAATCCTTCATTCAACTCAGCGTGGGCCCCAGACCCACACTGCTGCAGTTCAGAAGCGTGCTCAGTGTGGGCCTGAGTGGCACAAGACTTGGGAATCAGCTGGTGAGCAAAGAACATGTTATTCACAATATCAGTCACAGATGTATCATCCACCAACACAGAAAACCTGTGGCAGGACCTGCGTTCTTCAATCCATTTGAACAGGAAGATAACAGGCCCCTGGCATTTACTCTGAAGGTCATAGATCTCCTCTTCTGGCACCCCTTTGACACCAAACTCTTCCACCAGGAGTGTGAAGAGGCCTGGGTCACTCTCCAGCTCCAGCCAGCCCTTATTCATCGCCCAGGCATCACTAACCCCGCACTGCACCCACCAGGAGCGCCCACCGCCCTTGGGGCTTCTCAGCCCCACACAGACACGGCCACGCTGCATCTCTCCAAGAATCAACCTTCTAAATGAAACTTTTCTTAAGAAACTTTTGGAGTTCCCCATGAATATGCATGGAAAAGACAGAAGGCCTCTCTCCCTGCTTCTCAAGCACACTCGCGTACAGACAGCTCCTCCGTGCACTTTGAACATATGCTTACTCCTGAGGGGAATTTCATCTCATGACCTACCTAAAATATCAGCATCTAAATGTAGACACTCTTCCCATTGGACTGGCTGTGCCAGCCATACCCTTACAAGGTAAAGGACAAATCCCAAGCAACTTTTGTGATAAATCAGATGAGGAGATGTATCTGGTACCTTGCAAAGGACAGGCTCGGGTGACGGGAGGGGGGTGGCAGCAGATGTCTCTCCTCCTCAGGTGTGCCTGCTGTCCCTTCCTGAATAAAAACTCAGAAGAGGCTGGCTGTGCCAAACTTTGTATTGACAATGGGAAGAGTAAAATGAGAATTCCTCAGCCTGTCATGGAGAAAGAGTATGCAAGATGTCGGAGACAACTCTGCAGACAAACGCTAAACAGCAGGCTGACACGGGTTGGTGTCACACTCCTGACAGGCAGGCAGGTGCCCAATGCCTCAGTTTCTCTTCCTTGGCAAGATGACTTGGCCTCTATTTCAGTGTTTGGTTTAGTTAGGATTGAGTTAACTGCAAGGTCTTTAACGCGTTTATTTCTACTGTAGGAGCTACTTCTGTTGCCCCCTTGTGATTGTGCAGATCCAAATTTGAGCACCGTTAGGCGGGTTTGGAGGGCTGGTGCTGAAGCTTATTTCTCAAACTTCTCTGCTGTTTCTTTCTGCTGTGCAGGATGAGAAAGATGCTGCAGACCTTTTCAGTGCGAAATTCTAATTTACACTTTTTTAAAAAGATTGTTTAGTGAGAAGAAGTGGCCATAGGGCTCTTGCTTGAAGTCACTGTTGAAATAACGGTGCAGCTTTGCAGAGCTGCTGGTTGCCTGGGCCATGGCCGTGGGAGGTTATACTCCTGTACTGGGACATTATCAATTTCAGGACTCTTGTCTCCAACTCCAAGGACACTTCCCTATCTAGCCCAAACAGCTTTCTATGAGATTAAGACTGATGCAGTCATTGTGAGTATAAATGTAAGATGCTTGAATCTGAGAAATATGCAACAGATGTTACAAAATATATGTGAAGATTCAAAACCATGTTGTACTAAATGCCTCTGAAAAAGGAGCCAGAAACGTGGAAGTGTGAATACTATGGTCTCATTCATGAAATAAATAAGGGAATAAGAACACATGCATACCTGCTTAACCAGCACAGAGAGGGGGAGGAAGGGGGAGGGAGGGGGAGGGAGTGGGGGGACTGTTGGGACCTTATAGCAATGTAACTGGACTGGATCCCCCTGAGAGATTAGACCACAGTCGAGATACCAGGGCAATGTATCTATGAACAACCAGGCAGCTCTGTGATGAGACCAGAGCAGGCAGACCATCGGCAAGCCAAGATGCCTCCAAGGAAAACAGGCTACAGTGTATTGATCTGAACTGCCAGTCCCCAGAACCTTGAGAAAATAAATATCCATCACTTAATTCACACACTGTATGGTACTTTGTCATGGCTATCCTGGCGAACTGAATTTAAAGGATAAAATAGAAAAACAATAAAGTTAATAACGTCTATGGAATTAGGGAATGAGGCATGACAAGGTATAGGGAGAAACTTCATTTCTCTCTTTGTAGCAATTTACAGTGCTGAGGGGTTTAGAAGTGTGTTGATGTTCTACAAATTTAAAATAAGGTCAAAGCAGTCTTGGTAAGACATACGGGGGAGGGGAACTAAAACAGAAAACAAAGGACAGCAAATGCATGATGGATGACTCCATGGATGTCACGGCCATAGTGAGAGAGGAGGAACTGATCCCAGAAACTTCCAAACAGCATGCATTGGTCTGCATGCTCTGAGTCTTGGTTGCAAGGTAAAACAGGTAATTGCTGAAAAAAAAATACTAAGCTTCATTAGATTTATTTATTTGTGCAATAGTATTTGAGCAAATTCGTATGGGAGCTGGATTGGATGCATTATACAGAATTAAGCAAATGAATATACGTGTTTATATTGTTGAGAGCAAAGACTGTAACTATGGAAGAACCTACAAACACAGAACAACAATAAAAGACAAAAATTCACAGGAATGATTTAGAAGGCACCAGTGTGAATCCATGCTTCCTAAAATGCATGTGCTTTTATACCAGTACATACAAGTAAACACATATAAACACACACACACATAAATGTGTATGCTTATGAATGCATGAATACTTCCATTTTCTAGTCTTGACCACTGAAAATACCTAAAGAAATTACATGTGGTGGTTTGAATAAGTATGGCCATACAGGTTCATGGACTTGGTACCTATTTGGTGGAACTGTTTAGGAAAAATTAGGAAGTGTGGTCTTGTTGGAGAAGCTGTGTCATTGTGGATGTGCTTTGAGATTTCAAAAGTCCACATCATTCCCAGTAGCTAGCTAGTGTGCTCTCCTCCCCTCCCCCTCCGCCTTCTGGTTTTTGTCTCAAGATGTAATCTCTGAGTTACTGATCTGGCACCATGCTCCCAGCCATGATGGTCATGGACTATATTGCCTTCTGGAACCGTGCACCAGGTGGGAGGAGAGTAAAGGGGACTAGCAGAATACAGTCGATGTAGTAGGGGAGGAGGTCCTTAGAGAGGGGGAAGGGGACAAATATATATATATATATATAAGAAGGAAGTAAAATAACAACATAAATGGGTGAAAAGGTCACAAAGAATCATGCTTAACTATTCACCTAAAACATTCTACAACTCCCATAATTCTCTGAATAAATATACATGTATACTTTTAATGAACCCTGTAGGATGATGTCATTATACAACAAAGCAGGTCAAGCCTATCATTGGATGAGAAGGAAATATAGGCGGGGAAAAGCTTAGAAAAGCAGAAGAGGAGGAGAAAGCAGGAGATTGGAGAGGAGGCAACATGGAGGTAGATGTGGATATTTCTCTTCGCACATCTCTAGATGGTTAAAGTTGTTATGATTAGTGCTAGTGAAATAAATCATGGTCACTGAAAGAGAATCTACAGCCACTAGTTCACTAAGCCAGCATATTTTCTACCAACAATCTATGAACATCTGTTCTTGTTCCCACAGATAAGTATAGTCTTTACTTCTCACCAACAAAAGTTCTCTTTGCAATCGATGGTGATCACTACAGAGAATCACAGCCAATAAAAATTGCAGAGTTGTTGAACCCCAGTCCGGATACATCTTCAACTCCTTAGGCACCTAAAGCTGGGAAACCTTTCAGAAAGAGAAGAAACATTGTAATAAGATCAGAGAGTTTGCTGTGAGATTGTGTTGCCTAGAGTCTCAGCCATTGTTCTATCCCTGTGAAGGAACAGGATGAACCAAGCAACTTATAAAGAAAGCATTTAATCGGGGACTTGTCAGCAGTTTTGATGAACAAAGCAACTTACACAGAAAGCATTTAATCGGGGACTTGTCTACAGTTTCAGAGGTTTAGTCTATTATCGTCGTGGTAGGGCAGCAGACAGGCAAGCGTGATGCCGGAGAAGTAGCTGACACGTTCATATCCTGATCCATAGTCAGAGGACAAGAGTGAAAGCCTTCATGCATTGTGTGTGTGCACGCACAAGAGTGTGTATGTGTGTTGGGGGGTATGTGTGTGGTATGTATATGTGTGTGTGTCCTGTGGGGGGGGGGTGGTACATGTTTCCTTACAACTCTTTTGGGATGTTGATGAAGGGACTGATCAGTGAGTGGAGTCTGGAGTCTGAGCCATCGGTCTCAAGTTCGAGGTCTTCCATTCAGTGTTCAGTGTAGAACTTTTGGCCTTACCTCCACAACACACCTGGCACTGCAGGGTCTCGTCTAAGAGGGGAAATGGGTCCCTGGACCGGAACTCTGCTGCCCAGTGTGCTCTTGTCAAAGCTGTCCTCACCGGGAGCCTTGTTTGGAACATGCTGTAGCTGGTTTAGTCGACAGCGGCTTCCTGGAGCCTCTGCTCCTGGTCTGGAGGAGAACATAGCTTTTCACACACTCCATGTTTCACATTTTTTCTTATCTAGTGTCACCTTTTAGCTTGTCTTCCCTGGCTGAAACCCTTTGCTGGGTGTTAACACCCTCAGCCTGTTGGAGGGTCATAGGCTCTATCCCAGGAACCATTTCAGAAGCCCTACTAGGATGAGATTCTGAGGCTTACATAATGTGATGCTGGAAATCTTGATCAGTGTTGTTTTCTTACAACTTCTCCAACACTTAAAAAAACTGGATCTGTCTTTCATGCATAACAATGTTTGTATGTGTATCTTTACTTAAGCATGTGCTATTTGAATATGTTTGCCTCTGTGTGTGCACACATGTATGTATGTGCATGGGGGCGGGTGTGTGTGTGTGTGTGTGTGTGTGTGTGTGTGTGTTGTGCATACACATGCACATGTGGAAGTCAGACAAGAGTCTTAATGTCTGTCCTCACCTTCTGTCTTGCTTGAAATAGTGTCTCTCTTGTTCACTGTTTTGTAAAGCCAGGCTAACTGGCCCCAAATCTTTAGAAAATTCCATCTCTACCTCCTGTTACCAGGTTTATGGGTCTCTGTGCTCCTGCATCTCATTTCTGTGTAGGTTCTGGGGAGCTGAACTCAAGTATTTGAGTTTCCATAATAATACTTTCCTACTGAGCTACGTCCCCAGACATATATATTTCAGTGGGAGTATTTTCATGGGATTGTTCACATACAAATGCTTGTAAGTAGGGAGGAGAGGTAACTAGAAGCTATGGCTGGGTCACAGCTTTTGGCTTCTCATTCCCAAACTGGTATAGGATTTTAGACAGCTGGGTCATGGGTACCTACCTATTGGGAGCTTACTGACATCCTTGTCTGAAAGAATAGAAAGCAGCATTGCAAATGATTAATGGAAAGGTTTCTGGGCTCTGGTGGCCAGTCCTTTTATCTTCTACCACTTTGCAACAGAATTGAAAGCGAGCATTGTTTTGCTGGCACATTATGTTCCTGTGTGATACACTGCTTCCCGAATATCAATCTGCGTTTTAAGACTGCAGCTTCCAATGCAGAGAGGCTGTAGGAATCCACGTGCCTCTCATGCACACCGCTGTCATTTCTGACAAGGCACACTACCGGAAAGATACAGCACATCTCGAGTGAGCAGTTAAGGAAAGCTGTCTCTTGGAAGCTCTGTGGCTCAAGTTCAACACACTTCCCTAACATTAATAGACATGGCTGGCAGCTGGCAGAACAAACCTCGGTACAGGTCTTTCCACTGGTCACAGGCATGTAGACTGAGGCCACTCTTTCATGTCAGACATATTCTGTTCAGTGGCTGCAGATGCACGTGAGCGCTAGCTTTTGGCCTGTGTATTGCTGTTGAGACCTCTCGATACCTGTCTGGGAACTGCTATTTCTGAGACTACAAAGAAGTAAAGGCAGAGCCTATTTGAGGCAAAACAGTTTCTTCCAATATGTTCCTACTTGGAAGGATTCGAATGGTAAGGCCTTCTTTAATTTCTGAAGAAAGTTTGCTCAAACTTATCTAAATTGAGATCATCTCAATAGAAGCTAGGAGAGAAGTTTGAGGAACCTACCAAGAACATAACCATGCTATTGATGGAGTACAGAAACCTCTCCTTACTAACTGCACTTACTGTGTATCTAACAAGGTGGCTTCCTAGGACATGAAGCTTGTTAGCTTCTGACTTTTAAAATGTAAATACAAATACATAATTTATCATATCATAACTTAGTTAAAATAAATTATTATATTAATGGATAATTATAGCATCATAAACAGAATAGACTAGGTAGATGACATGGAAAAACATCTCTAATTGGAAGTCTGCATTAAAGCTTCCTGATACTATTACCCTTTCTGTTATCCTCGTGCTGTGGTGACCCACAACTATAAAATTATTTTCATTGCTCCTTCATAACTGTAATTTTGCAGCTCTTATGAACTATAATGCAAATATCTGCCTTGTAGTGGTCTTTGGGGCTGTGACCCAGAGGTTGAGAACCACTTCATTAAAGAATATGTACATCTTACTCTCAAATTGTTCTGGAAAAGGTGCCATACATAATAGATATAAATCATATGCACAATCATTAGAACCAATATTGTAAATTAATAATCATGAATCTGGCTAAAACTAATATTTTCTGTAGTAATAATATTTATTCATTTTTGTGTGAGTTTGGAATTTTCACAAACAAAAGGCTTTTGGGAGGCTTCTCTTAAATCTTTGTGCCTTTCATGACTGTGAGATTCTCTAAGAGGGTCCTCTTCTGAAAAGGTTTCTCATTGGAACAGTT
Source organism: Micromys minutus (assembly GCF_963924665.1). Taxonomy (NCBI): domain Eukaryota; kingdom Metazoa; phylum Chordata; class Mammalia; order Rodentia; family Muridae; genus Micromys; species Micromys minutus. Next base: position 51,927,575 of record NC_137954.1, on the reverse strand, counting down.
CCTATGTGCATGAGGTCCTTTCTCTGTTCAGAGGACACTGATCAGTGGGAAGGGCCATTATCAGGAAAGCAATGCAAGAAGCTGATCTGGAAAAGATGTCCACATCCTACAGTAAGAGGTCAGTAGCTCAAGAATGAAGAGCATTTTGGTAAGGAGATTGAAGGTTGCAGTGTATTTATATAAAGCTTTAACACTGAATGAGAGATGCTCTGTGTGAGCCAGACAGTGATATTATTTCCTGCGGTGTGGGTAAAATATCTTGAGAAGATGAAACACCAGAACTCTACAGACCTCAAGTAATAACCACTGTCCCCTCTTGGTCACATTCCCCTTAATGTATGCTTAATTCTATTTACTGCTCTATTTTGATGTGCAAACAGCCTGCTTGGCTCACCTCTCTTCCCTCAGTGTGGCTCAGAGAGTTGATGTTGACTTAAAGAACAAAATATCCCTACCTGCTGAGCAGCTAGATGTAGTTTGTTTTTAACTTTTTATTTGGGATGTGTGTGTGTGTGGGAGGGTGGATATGTGGTATGTGTTTCTTTGTAGCTATGTGTATTTGTCTGTGTGTTTCTGTGTAGCAGTGTGTATTTGTGTATGTGTTTCTGTGTAGATATGTGTATTTGTGTGTGTGTGTGTGTGTGTGTGTGTGTGTGTGTATAGATATATGCAGGTATACATTACGTTTATGTACCTGCCCATGAAGGGTGGAGGTCTATGTTGGGCATCTTCCTCAGTGTTCTGCAAACTTGTTTGTTTAGGAGACACAGTCTTTCATTGAACCTAAGGTTCACAGTTTTGCTGGGCTCTCTGGCCACTGCGCTTCTGGGACCTGTCTGTCTTCACTGCCAGCGCTGGTATTATAGGTCTGGCCTGGTGTGCCTGGCATGTCACATGGTCCTCGGGATCTGAATTTGGTTCTCATGTGGCAAGTGCTTGATTGGCTGAGGGGTCTCCTGAGGCCTCTGGTTTGGGATTTCATCATGTAATCCTTTCTGGTGTAGAACTTATGGACATCCTCCTTGTCTTGCTTCTCAAACACTAGAACTGCGGGTGTGCCACCAGCATGGCTAGATTTTATTTCTAGTTACAGGACTATTTGGCAACAGTTATTCTACACTACTAACTTGTAATTTAACCAGTCTCTCCAAGAAATGCTAATTTCTAAGAATTCTCCTAGAATTTTTAAACAAGCATTCACAGTAAGGGACATAAAACTATCTAAAATGCTACAACCCTCTCATAAACTGTAGGCTACTCAGAACTGCTTTACTTTAAACATTTTTTTTTTTTTTTTTTGGGTTCTGGAAATGTTAAAATGTATGTGGCAGGAGAGAGCCTCCTCCTCACACAGGGATGGCCATGTACTGACCACCCTGCTTCAACCATGTATGTGCAATCTTGTTCTGACCAGAACTGCAAACTTACCCATCCCATCCTTAGTGGATGGCTTCTGAAGAAGATATCATGTGCCTATCACTTCTTTTATAAGCACAGCAACATTGTTTTCTCATCAGGAAAAATACAGCATTTATGCAAAGTAACTTAGTGGTAATTTGAATTAAAGACATTAAAGTTTCAGCCTCAACAATCATGAGGTCCCCTTGTTTATGGCATTTTTTTTGGCATGTGGACTGTACTTAGTGTGACACCTCCACACACATACACACGACAGACTTTGTTCTTATTGACCCCCACTTCCATCCACTTCACAGTCACATTCTTGATCTTTCTCTTTGATCTCTAGCCTTCTCTGAACCATGGTGAGACACACAAAGGCTGCAGCTTAGCTTAATGTCCAGAAACCTCCAGCTTGTAGGTGGTCCACAGCCATGCTCAGAATTTAAAGCTGCATAGCTTTAATATCTTAAAGAATACTCTAAGGAAAACAAAACGCATATATATGAAGCCGAGTGGATATATTTTAACTTTTACAAGATGGAAACTGTTTTAGCTACCCCTAAGGTCAACTGAGATGTTCCCATGGGAATCGTCCCAGAGATTGCCTTCACCCAAAATCTCACTGACCCGACTTGTGTGAGTATCTCAGAGCTCCGCTGCCTGCAGCATAGGCCTGAATCCAGACATCTAGCTGCAGAAGCTTGCTTGCTTTCTTAGTATATGTGTCTGAAGCAGAGTGTCTTATAAGACAGAGCCCATGCTCATGGCATTGAAGGATTACTGCCTTCCTCGTCCATCAACAGTAGCTGGGTTTGAAGGCCTTCAGCAGTTTTCCCTTTGATGGATCATTATGATAGCAAAGTGTAGGCACCAAAACCCACACAAAGATCAAAAGCAAACATTTTTGTTCTCTCAATGTAAGTGGACAAAGATGCTCCATCGATTGGAATTTACAGGCTTACATCGAGGTGGGAGCACAGAGCACATTTCATAATCTCAGCCAATCCTGGGAACCCCACAGTGAGCATCACACCACATAGTGATTAATGTTGTTGCTGGTACAGCCTCCTTTTAGTTGTCATGGTGATAGTCCCATCCTTTACCATGGACAAGGAGTTAGGGGATCCCGGGGGTAAGAGGTGATTTCCAGGCAAAGGTGTTAATATATAAGATGATTAGTATAAAACAAACACTAATATATTCTGTAGCATTTTTTGAAAAACTTTAATCCTATGGTTTTATTGATTAGGAGAACAATATGGCTCAAAATGACAGCTATATGACTGAGAGAAATATGAAGAAGAACATGCATCCCCATGTGAACCCCAGCTCCCTACCTCTCAGCCACAGCGGTCAGACTTGCCCACTATGAAGTGGAGGTTCAGACACAGCTCTTTCTCTGGAATGTACCCACGGCAGAAGCAGTGCCAGGAGCCTTCTTCCAAGGAGACAGGAAATAATTGTAAGATATTCATCTTCATTTAGGTTTCGTTGTCAGACTTAGGTAAGAAGGGAACTGGAAAATATGTCTGCATTAATATTCATATTTGATGAGGATTACAAGAACATTACTGGTTATCACTTGGTTCTTGTTTAAATGATTTGCATCTTGATAAGAATAAGGATTAGAATAAATTAACTAATCACATATTTTGCTTTCAAAATTTTCTCTTTGTATGAAAGTAATCGATGAAAAAGAAATCATATGGTATTGATTGGCTACTATTTGTAATAGGATATTATTATGAAACTGATTCTCTTTCTCTTGAAATTGCTTTATGAAACCTCAGAAAATAATATAGATTTAGAAAGTTTTAAGGGGCTAATAAAATGCAGTACTGTTAAATTTAGGCCATTCTTTATTAATAAGATAAATAATTATAATGTAAATATGCATATAAACTAAATGTTTCTGTGTTGATTTACATTTTCTATTAATATTATATATGACAACAAAAGCTCAGCTAGGAAATCTCATTTTTCTATAAAACTCTGAAGCTTTAGTTATATCAGGCTTTAAATATATTTCTATATCACATATTTATTTATCCTTAAAAAATTTTAAGACACCCCTCTTTAATAAACTATTTTTATAAGCATTGGTGTTTTACCTGCATGTGTATCAGTATGAGGGTGTCAGATCCCCTACAACTGGAGGTACAGACAGTTGTGAGCTGCCATGTGGGTGCTGGAAATTCAACTGGGGTCCTCTGGAAGAGCAGCCAGTGCTCTTCGGTCCCCCTATCCTTGATTTTTTTTATTTTATTATTTTTATATGTTATAGGAGACGTGTGTACGGCATAGTGTATACGGTGACTGGACAGCTGTGTGGAGTCAGTCTCTGCCTCCACTACTACATGAATCATAGGCACCAAACTCAAGGGACCATCACTCACTAAGCCATCTCCTTGGCCTCCTTCACATTTACATGATTAGAGATTGTTTATCTTGGCAATCCTGCTATCCCATTAAGCTCTTGAAGACTCCTTGTCCTAATGTTATGTTACAAATTCCCCCAATGTGAGAGAGCTTCGAGATCCAGTCATTATTTCTCAATCATCAAACCTGTCTTTCTAGAGGGTGAGAACTATCCTACTTCACAGCTGGTTTTCCAAGGTCATCTATCAAAAGTCTCAGTTTACCTGCTCATTTTGGGAAATTTTAAACACCACCATGACTTATTCCTACCTTTTTACATGACACTGTGGCAGCTCTAATCCAAAGAATATTCTTAAAAACAGCTTTGGCAGTAAATTCAAAAAGCATGACATCTAGTTTTTTTTTTTTTTTCCTCCTTCCTGAGAAAGGCCACAGGTATTTCCTCCTGAGGAACAACTATTGTCTGGCTGTGTCTCTCTGCCAAACACTCCTCCTCATAATGAGGCAATAACCTTTCTATATACAGAATCTCAAAAGAAATTTTTGTCCCTATTGTAAAAGGGGAGCTATCTCTGCCTGGGTGTCTGTAAAGCACTGCTTTTGTGTGCTCCCTCCCGATTTTCATGAGATTTAAAACATCCTTTTACATTGATGTACCAACAGCCATTTGGATTACAGGGCAGTGGGCAGGTTATTAAAGGAAGTTTTACAAAAGAGAACCGCAAGAGCCTATTGTGTGCTTTACATTTTGAGTGAGCGTTAAGATGTCAACGAATTAATTTTTATGTGATCTGAGTACCTTTTGACTGTTGTAGGAAATGTGAGTCCAGTGATCCTGCTCAAAGTTAGAATCCTCACGGTCGTCCTCGGGAAGCACAAACAGGCTAGGAGATGAGGGCATACATTGTTTAATGTGTCTTCCCACAATTGTCAATCATGCTAATTGTCAATCAAGAGAACATCTTGCTTAGGCACTTTATTGAAATAGGCTCTGATCTTTTTCCTATCCCTTGCCCCTCCCCCCTCCATGCCATTGTCTTTAATCCAGCAGATCAGAAAATTACTTATTCAACCATCAGAAGTATTTATGGAGGACTGTGTTCTTGCAAGTCAATCCCTAGCACTGGAGAATATTCAAATGAGCTTAAGAAAAGCCCCTGCTTTCAAGGACCAGTCAGTATGTTGTGGTCTAGAAACCCACAAAGCAAGCAGCACTGTTTGTGTGGTAAAGGCAAGGAAGATACATATTGATCATCTAAGTGCACCAACGTGTGATCTCTTACCATTCCTACAGCCAGCCTTCCCCGGGAGAATTATTCTGATCCATTTTCTTTCCAAGATAAAAAATGAAGGCACGTGCTGAAGGTCATGGGCTTGTAAGTGGCTCTGTCTGAGTCTTAAGCCTGCCCTCACTCTGAGGGAAGAAAGAAAGGCCACCAGCACAGGAATGCTCAAGGGTAGCAGGACTGAAAGGAGAGACTGCAGAGTGTTCTAGGGAAAGGCTCGGGTATGGGAAAGACAGCTCTTGCTTGGTGAGCAGCAAGGACCAGTACAGGTTCTGAAAATGAAGCCAGAACTAGCCAGAGTGGCCCCAAGGCCTGGGACCACTAACAGACTGTGGAGGCTGTGCTTTATTCTGCAGGGCCACTGGGAACTTCAGATTGAGGTCAACAATCAAGTTTTCAAAATCATTGTCTGCTAGTTTTGGACACAAAAGACAAGGCAGAGGGTGGGATACATGCTCCAACTTTCCTCTCAGCCACACTCCTGCTTTCTGCCTTGGCCTCAGACGACTGTCAGCTCTGCTTTCTGTGGTCTATGGTAGACATGTTCATTCCTGTCTGAGACAGCCTCATCTCTCTTTCTTAACTGGAATTCTGCCTCACAGAAGTGCTCCTATGTCCAACAAGAAAAAGAGAACAAGGCAAAAGAAATGAAGGAGATTCAAGTTCGTTATACTATAATTAAAATAATAATTTCAATCCTTAAGAAAGCTTGGTGATTTATGTCTGAAAAATTTAGAATGAAGCAAATGTGCATTTAAGTGTGGGAGGAAGCTAGGCTCGAGTCACTGATGGTACACAGAGACCCTGTATGTACTCATATTTCAAACTTGGGCTTTTTTAGTTCTAAATTCTAGAACTGAATTCTAGAATCTGAAAGATCTGGGTAGAAAGGAATGGGCCACTTGTCTTTCGATCAGGAGGTGATGGTGGCAACAGTGGCAGCAGCATGGGTGTGACTTCAACAGTGGCAGCAGCATGGGTGTGACTGCAAGTGTTCTCCTGGATGCTACTATTAGAGGCTGGAGAGAGGGCCCTGCTAGAAACACAACACACTCAGATACTTTAAAAGTGCCCAAGGCTTTCATATCTGCGAGCTTCCATTTTCCTGGCTCTCTGGGCTGGTCTCCTATGAGAATCATGGATCACTGAGAGAAAAGAGGAAGAAGGGGCTGGGAAGGGGAAGGGAAAAGGAGGGAAAGGGAAGGAGGAGGGGGAAAAAAGAGGGAGAAAAGCATGTCTAGTTTTCATGTACCTCTATATCCAAAAAAAAAAAAAAAAAAAAAAAAAAACCAAAAAACAAAAAACAAAAATCAAACAAATAACTGACCTGGGGACATTGTTCCTGTTTCTAAATATGAGGCCTTGTTTACAGAGGCTATTAGACACAAGATTTTAGCCCACAGTTTGATAAATTGACCAAGCTTTTAAAAGCTGACATACCAACAAATTTAGTCACGAATCCTTTGATCTTCAAGCAGTAAGTTGAGCATCTGTGGCATTAGAAAAAAATTAGAGAGAGATCTGACAGAACAGGACTAGTCATTAAATATGCCTTTAAAATACATCTTGGACAATAGTTAGTCAGGAGGTAGATTTGGCAAGGGCATTATTTTTTTCCTCAGGCTACATATGTTAAAACGCTGAATTTACACCAGCATATATGAACTCTGGAAAAACTATGCATCAAGTCTTATTCTTGAGAAGCATCCTGCCTATGTGAGCAGCAGGCTCGCTGCAGAGGAGCCTGAACTCAGAGGGTCTAGGCTGGCACTATGGTTACTCATGGAGAAGAGGGAGGGGCATACCAGGAATTCTGCCAGCACAGGCAAACACCCAGCCTTGAACCATGCTTTCAAACATAGGATGCACCAAGGGTTCAAACCCAAATCAGGAACACAGGGCAACTGGAACCAAGCATGTAAGACCCCAACCTACTTCTGTTGATCACAATGCAAGCTGCTTCAGACACACCGATAAGAGAGATCAGAAATTGTTCTACTGGACGAACTGACTTGGGTAACTGTGTAAGCAATTAAACATGCAAGATATAACTTTATTGTTGATGTTCATTTCTGGTATTCTTTCTGGGAAAACTGATGACACACTAAAACTTAATTTCTAGAACCGGTTTTTAGAAGCTACAAATTTTTATTCCTATTGGTTAGTGATAATGAATAAGCAATCTCAGCCACACAAGGAAACCACTCATGATTTCTGTTTTAAATAATACCAGGCCTAGAAAAACACTAGCAACTTTTTAACATCCTGATTTCAAAGTGAACAAATATATCTACATGTAAATTTACTAAGACAAAAAGAAGACTGAGCATTTAGGAGTGCAGACATACAACAAAACATCACAGAGGGACTATTTTCCATTGGCACTTTTATATAAAGAGACTCAAGAAATAATTACTGAAAATTTATCAGGTTCCATGCCAAGACCTTAAAAAAATTATTAAAAGGGTCATCTCACTTTTGGACTGCATCTATGCCCAGATCTTGAGCTGGTTCACCACCATGAGGACTCACAGCCTGCATACAGAAAGCTGAGCACCCAAAAGCACTGTGTCTTCCTGAGCCCACAGGCCCAAAGGCACACAGGAGAGACAAGCTCTAGACAGAGACAACAAAATCAACTAGCATCACAGACAACAAGATGGCAAGAACCTAAGCAACAGAAACCAAGACAACCTGGCAACATCAAAACCCAGTTTTCCCACCAGAGCAAGTAGTAGATATCCCAAAACACAAGAAATACAAGATTTAGAATTAAAAATCATACGTCATGTTGATGATGGAGGGCCTCAAGAAGTACATGCGTAACCCCCTTAATGAATTATAGGAGAATCAGAAGAACACAGGTAAACAAGTAGAAGCCCTTAGAGAATTACAGGAAAACACAAGTAAACATGAAGGAACTGAACAAAACCATCCAGTATCTAAAAACAGAAATAGAAACAATAAAGAAATTGCAAAGGAAGACAACCCTGAAGTTAGAAAACCTAGGAAACACATTGGGAGTCATAGACATCACCAACAGACTACAAAAGATGGAAGAATCTCAGGGGCAGAAGATAACATAGAAAACATTGATACAACAGTCAAAGAAAATGCAAAAATCAAAAAGCTCCTAACCCAAAATATTCAGGAAATCCAGGACACAATGAGAAGATCAAAACTAAGGATAATAGGTGTAGAAGAGGGTGAAGACTACCAAATAAAAGGCCCAGTAAATATCTTCAACAATATTATAGAGGAAAACTTTCCTAACCTAAAGAGATGACTATGAACATACAAGATACCTACAGAACTCCAAATAAATTGGACCAGAAAAGAAATTCTTCCTGACATATAATAATCAAAACACCAACTGTTAAAAACAAAGAAAAAATACTAAAAGCATTAAGAAGGGAAAAAAAAGAAAACACAAGTAACATATAAAGGCAGACAGATCAAAATTACACCAAACTTCTAAACAGAGACTATGAAAGCTAGAAGATCCTGGGCAGATGTCATACAGACCCTAAGAGAACACAAATGCCAGCCAAGGTTACTATATCCAGTAAAACTTTCAATTAGCACAGATGGAGAAACCATATATATTACAGGACAGAACCAAATTTAAACAATATCTATCCATAAATCTAGCCCTACAAAAGATAATAGATGGAAAACTCCACCACAAGGAGGGAAACTATACCCTAGGAAAAGCAAGAAAGTAATCGTCTTGCAACAAACCGAAAAGAAAAAAAAGCACACAAACATAATTCTACTTCTAACAACAATCACTATTCGTTAATATCTCTTAACATCAATGGACTCAATTCCCTAATAAAAAAATATAAACTACCAGACTAAATACATAAACAGGAACCAGAATTTTGATGCATACAGGAAACTCATCTCAGCAACAAAGACAGGCACTACCTCAGATTAAGTGGCATGGAAAAAAAATTTTCAAGCAAATGGTCCCAGGAGACAAACTAGAGTAGTCATTCTAATATGAAATAAATTAGATTTTAAACAAAAAATTTATCAAAAAGATAATGAAGGACACTTTTTGCTCATCAAAGGAAAAATCTTTCAAGATGAACTCTCAATCCTGAACATCTATGCTCCAAATGCAAGGGCATTCACATTCGTTAAAAAACAAAAACAAAACAAAACAAAACAAAACAAAAACAAAACAAAAATGAACAAAAAAACCCCCAAAAACTAAGGGTCAAAGCATATACTGCACCACATACAATAATAGTGGGAGACTTCAACACCAGACTCTCATCATGGAAGCAGAAACTGAACAGAGACACAGTGAAACTAACAGAAATTATGAACCAAATGGTTTTAACAGACATCTATAGAACATTTCATCCTAAAACAAAAGAATATATCTACTTCTCAGGACCTCACAGTACCTTCTCCAAAACTGACCATATAGTCGGTTACAAAATAGACCTCAACAGATACAAGATCAAAATACTCCCATGCATCCTATCAGATCACCATGGATTAAGGATGGTCTTCAATAACAACAAAAACAACAAAAAGCCCACATACACATAGAAACTAAACAATGCTCTACTCAACGGTAACTTGGACAAATAAAAAATAACGAAATTAAAGACATTTTAGAATTTAATAAAAATGAAGGCACAACATACCCAACCTTATGAGATAAAATGAAACCAGTGCTTAGAGGAAAACTCATAGCTCAGAGTGCCTCCAAAAAGGAACTAGAGAGAGCATACACTAAGAGCTTGACAGCACACCTGAAAGCTCTAGAACAAAAAGAAGCAGATACACCCAAGAGGAGTAGACAGCAGTAAATAATCAAACTCAGAGATGAAATCAACCCAATAGAGACAAAAAGAACTATACAAAGAACCAACAAAACCAGGAGCTAGTTCTTTGAAAAAAATTAACAAGATTGATAAATCCATAGTCAGACTAACTAGGGGGTACAGACAGAGTATGCAAATTAACAAAATAAGAAATGAAAGGGGAGACATAACAACAGAAACTGGCGAAATTCAAGAAATCATCAGATCCTTCTACAAAAGCCTATACTCAGCAAAAATGGAAAATCTAGAGGAAATGGACAATTTTCTAGACAAATACCAGATACCAAAGTTAAATCACAATCAGATACACCAACTAAACAGTCTCATAACCCCTGAAGAAATAGAAGCAATCATCAAAAGTCTCCCAGCCAAAAAAAAAAAAAAAAGACCAGGACCAGATGGGTTTAGTACAGAATTCTATTAGACCTGTATTGAAGACCTAATACCTATACTTTCCAAAATATTCCATAAAATAGAAACAGAAGAAACATTACCCAATTCATTTTTGAAAGCCACAATTACATTCATAACTAAACCACCCAAAGACACTACAAAGAAAGAGAACTTTAGAGCAATTTCCCTCTTGAACATAGATGCAAAAATACTCAATAAAATTCTTGCAAACAAAATCAAAGAACACATCAAAACAATCATTCACCATGATCACTCCAGGGATGCAGAGATGATTCAATATATGGAAATCCATTAAAATAATCCACTATATGAACAAACTCAAAGGAAAAGAAAACATGGTCATCTCTTTAGATGCTGAGAAAGCATTTTACAAAATCCAATACCGCTTTATGTTAAGTCTTGGAAAGATCAAGAATTCAAGGCTCATACTTAAACACAATAAAAGCAATATACAGCAAGCCAGTAGTGAACATCAAAATAAATGGTGAGAAACTTGAAGTAATGCCACTAAAATCAGGGAATAGACAAGGCTGTCCACTCTTCCCCTACCTATTAAACATAGTACTGAAAGTGCTAGTCAAAGCAATTAGACAACAAAAGGAAGTCAAAAGGATATAAATTGGAAATGAAGAATCAAAATATCACTATTTGCAAATGATATGATAGTATTTTGAAGTGGTCTTCTTTCATCAGAGGTCTTCTACAGCTGATAAACAACTTCAGCAAAGTGACTGGATATAAAATTAACTCAAACAAATCAGTATTCATCCTCTACTCAAAGGGTAAACAGGCTGAAAAAGAAATTAGAAAATCGACATCCTTTACAATAGTCACAAAAAATATGAAATACCTTGGTATGACCTTAACTAAGCAAGTGAAATATCTGTATGACAAGAACTTCAAGTTTCAGGAAAAAGAAACTGAAGAAGATCTCAGAAAATGGAAAGATTTTTCATGCTCGTGGATTGGCAGGATCAATATAATAAAAATGGCCATCTTGCCAAAAGCAACCTACAGATTCAATGCAATCACCATCAAAATTCAACTCAATTCTTAATATAGTTAGAATTTGCAAATTTATTTGGAATAACAAAAACCCAGGATAGCAAAAACTATTCTCAACAATAGAAGAATTACTGGGCGAATCACCATCCCTGATCTCAAGCTGTATTACAGATCAATTGTGATAAAAAACAAAAAAGCCTGCATGGCATTGGTACAGATACAGGTAGGTAGGTCAATAGAACAGAATCAAAGACCCAGAAATGAACCCACACACCTATGTTCACTTGGTCTTTGACAAAGAAGCTAAAAACTTTCAATGGAAAAAGGACAGCTTCTTCAACAAACGGTGCTGGTTCAACTTGTAGTCAGAAGGCAGAAGAATGCAAATTGATTCATTCTTATCACCTTCTACAAAGTTCAAGTCCATGTGGATCATGGACCTCAATAAAAAACAAGATAAACTCAAACTAATAGAACAGAAAGTGGGGAAGAGCTTAGAACATAGGCACAGGGCAAAATTTCCTGATCAGAACACCAATGGCTTATGCTCTCAGATCAAGAATTGACAAATGGGACCTCATAAAGTTGCATAGCTTCTGTAAGGCAAAGGACACACTCAATAGGACCAAATGGCAACCAACAGATTGGGAAAAGATCTTAACCAATCCTACATGTGATAGAGGGCTAATATCCAATATATACAAAGAACTCAAGAAGTCAGATTCCAGAGAACCAAACAATCCTATTAAAAATGGGTACAGAGCTAAACAAAGAATTCTCAGCTGAGGAATACTGAATGGCTAAGAAGTACCTAAAGAAATGTTCAATATTATCAGAGAAATGTAAATCAAACCACCCCAAGATTCTGCTTCACACCAGTTAGAGTGGCTAAGATAAAAAATCCAGGTGATAACAGATGCTGGTGAGGATGTTGAGAAAAAGAAACACTTCTCCATTGTTTTTGGTGGGATTGTAAGCTGGTACAACCACTCTAGAAATCATTCTGGTGGTTCCTCAGAAAATTGGACACAGTACTACCTGAATACCCAGCTATACCCCTCCTGGGCATATACCCAAAAGGCGTTCCAACATACAACAAGGACACATGCTCCACCATGGTTATTGCAGCCTTATTATAAAATATTATAAAATAGCAGAGCTGGAAACAACCCAGATGTTTTTCAACTGAGGAATGGATACAGAAATTGTGGTACATTTACACAATGGAGTTCTACTCAACTATTAGAAACAATGACTTCATGAAATTCTTAGGCAAATTGCTGGAACTAGAAACTATCATAATGATTGAGGTAACCCAGTCAAAAAAGAACATACATGGTATGCACTCACTAATGAACAGATACGGGCCCAGAAAGTTTGGAATATTCAAGAAACAATTCTTATACCTTATGAGCTCAAAAAGAAGGAAGGCCAGAATGTGTATGCCTCAGTCCTTAGAAGGGAGAACAAATCATTTATGGGAGGAAATACAGGAGCAAACAGAGGTGCAGGGACTGAAGAAAAGATCATCCAGAGACTGCCTCACCTGGAGATCCACCAATCCTAAGTACTATTGCTGATGCCAAGAAGTACTGGCAGAAGCCAGACATGGATGTCTCAGGAGACGCTTTGCCAAAGCCATACAGATACAGATGATGATGCTTGCAGCTAACCATTGGACTGAACACAGGAACCCCAATGAAGGAGGTAGAGAAAGAATTGAAGGAGCTGAAAAAGTCTGCAACCCCATGGGAAGAAAAACATTATCAACCAACCAAACCCTCCAGCACTCCCAGGGACTAAAACAACAACCAATGTGTTCACATGGAGAGACCCATAGCCCCAGGTACATACACAGCAGAGGACAGCATTGTCTGGCATCAATGGGAGGAGAGGCCTTTGGTCCAGTGAAGGTGTGTTTTCCCAGTGTAGGGGAATGCCAAGGTGCTGAGGTGGGAGAGGGATTGGGAGATGGAGCATCTTCATGGAAGCAAGGGGAGGGGGAATGGAAGTGGGGGAAGGGGACAACATCTGAAATGTAAATACAGAGAATATCCAAGAAAAACAAAAACAAAAAGAAAGAAAGAAAGAAAGGAAGAAAGAAAGAAAGAAAGAAAGAGAAATAAAGAGTCCCCTCACAATACAACACTCGCCTGAGGCTCCTTTTAGAAGAATAGTCATCTATGGTCAACACGTAGTAGTGGCAGATGAAAGACCGAGTCCAGGCACTGTGGTGCCAGCCCCAGCAAGAAGTGAGAATACATGTTACAGTTCTCAGCTGTACAGAGCAGAACATGGGTGGCAAGTGGCTGGCATCCAACCAGGCATGCTCAGTCCTGCCTGTGATTTCATTTGCGTCTTCACTCACTCTTTGACCTTCAGGCAACAGCTTCAAAGTGATGGAGTCAGTCATGGTGGCAGAAGGAGCCAAGGGCGTGACTGCTGAGGAGGCCCAGCCCCTGCCTTTCCCTGCTCCTACCCCCACCCCAAACTCACCCCCGCCCCCAATGCTGCCCCTGCCTCTATTATAGTTCTCCCTGTGTCCTGAAATCTCACTTTCCAAACTTTCTGCTAAAGGAATGTCTCTGGAGAAACAGTGGCAATTGAGGCACAGAAAACCAACCAATCACAGGTGGAACGCTAAGTACTCCACACAGACCCCTCCCCCTTTCAGCCTATCTCCTAATCTGCTTCAAATAAATACAGTTAAAGGGAAAGCCTAAAGACAGGAACTCCTTCAAGATCAAGGTTAGTACATAGCACAAAAGAGGCCAGCGCTGGGATTCTGTAAACCCCACCCCACAGTTACCTAGCAACATCCACCCCAGTTACCTGACACTCTAAAAGGAGTTGCTTGCCCCCTCCTCTCTCTACTGACCTCTAGCCTTCTTGCTCTCTCTCCCTTTGTTCTCCTCCCACCCCCTCCTTTTCTCCTTCCGTCCCCCCCCCATGTGCTCATGGCCAGCTTCTACTTCTCTACTCCTCTCTTCCGTCTCTCTTCCCCTACTACCCTCTTAACTCCAGTCCCCATGCTGTGAATAACTCTGTTCTGTACAATATCTTCCTGTGTCTGGTCCTTCAGGGGTAAGGGATTCCCAACATGGGTTCCCCAGAGGCACCCCCCTTGCCCACATGCCTCACTGCACCTACATGGAGCATATCCACCCCACTCTCTTCATCTTTTTCCTAATACCTAGGACATAGGACTAATGATTTGACCTCTGACCCCAAAGCCTTTTCTGCAGCCCAGCAGGATCTGGTCAGTTTTCTTGAGAATCCCTGCCCCTTAAGCAGGGACTTGAGAATGATGATGATACCAAGTCAGACGTAGAAGTCAGGGAACTCAAAAGGCCAAGAGGTTGTTGTGAACTATATTTCTCAGTCTTTTTGTTCACACATTGAAATCCTGGGTGGTAGATGTTATTATCTGTGAATAAAGAGATTGACGCCTGTGAAAGGTAAAAGCCCGGCTTCGGGCTGTAGAGCTGAATTTCAATTCTGATTCCTACTGTTTCAAGATGAATTAAGGTACTTCACAGACTCATTCTCACTCATAAACACACCGAGGCTGCAGGAGGTTGTGTGTTTCTGAGATCACACAGAACCATGTGGCTGAACTGGAAGCTAGGATGGGCTCTCAAAGTTCTCGGTGTTTTCTTCCTCTTGACTGACATGTGCTGTGGGGTAGAGGAAACGGTGTCTCAGAAGTGGCCTTCCACAATTCTAGAACGGTTTGAGAACTCTTTCCAAGTTAAGGGAGTGGTGTCGACGTTGGGAAGCTGTAGGGATTTGAGTTTTAGTCTAGAGGGATGGAAATGGAGGTCAGAAGAGCTCAAAGCATACCTAGAGATGCCTGAAGGCAGCCATTTATACGAGCATCTTAACAAACAAAATCAATTCAATAACCAGGAGTCTTTCAGGACCAGAGAACATGTTTAAAAACAAAAACCTTCTGTCACCACCAACAGACTCAAAACATAGCCATAACATTTACACAAAAACAGAGGCAAACCACAGTTATGGACTACCTACATATAGCTTTAGCCAATCAGCTAGCTGGCGTTATTGTTTAAGTAGTTAAATGCTTAAAGCTGATATAATTGTCCAAAGGGTTTCCTACCACCAGTCAAATTTAGTTTCTCTGATTAATCTATATTGGTTGGTCCAGAACTTTCCGGGTTCTTATTTGCCAGAAGAAAGGGTAGAGCATTACCTAAAGCCTGCTAAGAATCTAAACCCCGGCTTCCTGACCCTGGAGACAGGACACTCTAGTACATCTGGTTCCCCACAGCTCTTCCCTTCAGGCCCATCCCATCCGGCCAGGTGGAATTTGGCGACTTGTGATTCTAAACAAGAAGAGCGCACCGAACTAAGTCTTACGGAGGTTCCGTGCTTAAGTGGATTGGAGCCGAGGTCCGGAGGCAAGAAGCTTACTGAGAGGAGGCAGACAGGCGCCTCAAAGGCAGTTGGGGAAACACCAAGCTGCTAATATCCAACTTGACCGCTCTGCTTGGGGCTGGCGAAATCTGCACATTCTGAGCTATCATCAGATAGAAAGGGCTAATGAGAGGAGGAACAGGTCACAGAAGGTAAGGTAAGATAAATTGGAAAGATTTCCTGCCTACTATCTTCTCTAAAAACCAGAAACAAGCAAATATGCACTTACAGCTGTTATGGCTTCCCATAGAGACCAAGGCCACCCTTGGCAATCCCTGCAGTACGCAGCAGCATGCTTGAAATTACTTATGGAAATGCTTCTCATATTCTGCATTTCATTCACTGTTTTTAACCATGGTACGAGTCCGAATTCTTTGTATTTGTGGTAAAGTGAACCACCAGATTGATTTTCAGTGACAACACAAAAGTGTCTGCCTCCCTAAAGAAGGAAAAAAACAAGTTACAAATGGTGTTTGGTCCCGTGTGGAAAATTCTGAAGGCCTCTTATGGTGGGGATGACTCATGGCAGTTGATATCCAGAAAGTGCTCCACGTTCATGAAAGACTGACTGCTCACGTGACTTGGTGGTGAAGGTACAGTCAGTCATCGGTGTGTTAACACAGACTGTGGAAACAAAACTCCCTGAAGTCTTTGGGATTGAGTACAAACAAACCAAAAGTCTCAGGAACAAACACCCATTGCCCAGAAAAAGCCTCATTTCCGTGGCCACTGAAGACTGGTGACAATGACAGCAGACTGGCAGGGACCTGCCCAACAATCCTGAGAAGACACACCCTGTTTTACACTAACCTGAAAATTCTTGGGTTCCGGTTAGAGAACCAAAGCTGTTACTGAGAGACTCTGGTGGTCGACAGCTGCCATTTTCACTTCTCTGAGCTGTTTCTGGAGTCTTCTGTGGCAGGGCAGGAAGCCTTGGGTCTGACAAGAACTTCAGGCTCTACCAGTACTGTGCTGGGCTGGTTATGAAGGCTTTGCCTGTCACCAATTGCCATGGCTTCGAGGGGACAAGAAGGACATGCTTCCTTTGTAAGTAGCATTTGCTTTCCTTCAGTAATGAGACAAGTTGCAAGGATAAACAGGCACTGCAGAGACAGACTGCAGACAGAGCCGCCCCACTTTGATGGACGAAACACGGAATATGAAGCTAGGTTTTGCTTGGATTGTGGTTTGGTAGATGTAACCAAAGGTCTGAGTGTACAGGTTTGCAGTGTTTGAGGGTACTGTGAAGTTAAAGGGCATTCATAAGTAATTAGGGGTATGCCCTTGAAAGGGTTTTGGACCCAAGCCTCCCCTTCCCTCTCTTCCTTCTGCCTCTAGCCTTCCCAGCTTGGGGTGTGACTTCTTGCTCTAACAAGTGCTTTGGCCATGGTCACCTCTTCTAGTGACTCATTTTGTGTCTGTACATTGTGAACCAGATAGATGTTTGCTCCTTCTCAGTGAAACAACACAGGTGTTTCACTGTGCTGATAGAAATCTAATGGTTTCTCAGTGCCAAAGTAACCCTCTCTTTGGGTGGTATCCTGTGGAAGATGCATAAATTCTGTTCTACTGAGGTGCAAACTGTCTGAACACACTAGAATTCTGGTAACAAGTACAGCCTTGAGTACATACTCTCCTTGCCTGGTCCTCCATTACAGTTGTATATAATTAGGAAAGTGTTCTCACTGCTTTGCATAGAACAGAAAGGCCATCTTATTGATGGAATACCATCTTATTGATCTAACCAAATCAATGTAATTTTTCTTGGCTGTTTAATAGAGCCTGAACTATAGAGTGAACTAGATCTTGGTTAAAATTCTGACTCTGACACATAATACACGGTTTTTTTCTATCAAATGACCTACCACCTGTCACTGTAATTTTTGAAATCTGTTTGAAGCCGATCGTCACTGCACGGTGTATATGGCAGATCTAATGGGACACTAAGTTTCACCAGAAGACAGACACAGGCAGGCCTCATGCTGAATCGCACATAAGGCATGCTGGCAGGTTCCCACTGACACAATTCAGCACTAGGCACAAATGAGTCAATGCTCGAAAGACAAATGCAACCCAACTCATTACAACAAAATCACCAAGCTGCCACCTCACAGCCAAAATGGGCTCCGGTGAGATGAGTTTCTTTGCAGATTCTTATTTCAGATTCTGACATTTCCCTCCAGTTTGTTTGAACGTTCCCTAGAGTAACTGAAAAGCAATTGTATTTTTGGTAACATAGACTCTCTCGGAGGACAGAAAGAGGAGACTTTGCTTGATTACAGATATTCTACCAGAGACTCAAACGTATTTGTGTGCACTGAAGAAATACAACTGACTTACCTTCGTCTCTACAAATAACACTCTTCTTTGCCTTTAATACAAGATGTAGATAACTTACCAGGACCAAATGTTCTTCCCAACAAAACTCTTCTCACAGTAAAACATATGAGGCTTTAAGAAAATAAATAATAAAATGGATGACTTAAGAGAGGAGATGAAAGAATAAAACTGGGTTGATATCCTTCGGGTGTTAATCAGGAAAGCCAGTCCAAACTTTGTGGAGACAGAGAGCTAAGGCTGTTTTCCCTGCCCTTCCCTCATACTGTTCTCAGCAGTCTGTTTGTTTGTTTGTTTGCATTAAGTTTTCCAATGAATCTTTTAACTATTTTTAATTGCCTCTGAGTTTTTGATTACATAGTGATGCACAAATGCCTCCTCCTTAAGAAGAAACAGATCATGAATTTTTTTCTGTAGACTACCACACTCAGGTTTGGTGTTTCCTCTCAATGCACTCACAGGACAGTGTGTCTTCTTCTATGGACATATAATACTACCCTTTCAGAGTAAGGCTTTATATAAATAAGAATATACAGTATGTGTCATTCTCTACTTTGATTTATTTACTAATACTATTTTATATATTTTTTCCTCATCAGATTATGATCTTACTCTTTAATATGAACATGGTAATTCAATACATTCCACTATATATATTTATGTAGTTCTAAAGTTTGCCTTTTTTTAATTTAAATCTTTAAATTAGCTTAAAAATTTTATACATGAGTGCTATTTACCAAGTTGCTCTTATAAATGATGCTACATTAACATCTTTATATTCCTCTCTATATTATCTGATATTTCCTCAATCCCAATATCTAGAAATAGTATGAGCATGTGAAACTTAAAATTAATTTTGATGAATGAATTAGTTGACTATTCATGAAAATAAAATTCTACAAACTTAAAATCTGTAGAATTCCTGCTGACGAGATTGTCACAACGGACAAGATGGCACTGAGATAACTCCCTCTGTGTGCCTCAGTTTCCCCGTCTCCAAAGGAGATAGAAATAACACCTACTTCAATGAGTTTTTCTGAGAATAAGGATCATAAACAAATGTAAAATACTTAATGAGAGCCAGCACAACACAATTTAATGAATTATCTACTATTCAGCATTATCCACTATTCATAGGACATTCTTATCTTAACAATACACTGAGTGTCTATAGCTCCATACTCTACAGCACAATGGCTCCTTCTCTCAGCACTTAGAGGGAATATTTCTGCCAGGTATTGAAGGACCCTTAGGGCTTTTACAGTCCCACACCCTCTTTACAGCTTCCCCCGCCCTCCTAGGGATAAGGCTAGGCCAAGTTCCATTCTCCACCCAAAGGAACATTCTTGAGTAAAAAAATCCTCAGAATGTACTGACTGACCTTCTGAAAAGCCTCAGGTAGAGTTCAAATGTGTGTCATGCTTGCTAGACAATAGATTTAAAGGTCAATATGCTTAACCAATAAGTTTGAACTGTAACCTTGTTGATGTAACTTGTGCCCCTAAAATATTTGAAGGCTGCTTGTTATAGTCATTTGGGGTTGCCTTCCAGTCACTTGCCACAAGGGGCTGATTGAAGGTTGACCCTGAGGCACTGGAAAATAAATCTCTGGCATTTGCATTGATCTCAGATCTCTTGTTTCATTCACGGGAGTCTTCAGGTAGTTAAGGCTCAATTCAAGTCTTACAGTATGAGCTGAGGACAGGACTCTAGTCCTCCTTGCCAGCATCCCTGGAAGTCTCCATGGGAGACAGGCAGTAACTTGGCAATTTGCATCCTGGAAGCTGATGTGGAATTCCTTATCATGTCTGCATTACTCTGCACGACACTCGTTAGCCATATTGCTGGACTGCAGTGGGCCAGATGGTTGCCATATAGCTGGGGTTAGGGAAGGACTGCAGAAGGGGCCACAGAGCCTTTCCTGTAGGATGGGAAAGAGGCTCAGGCAAGGGAATGTATTTCCGCCAGCCTGTAGGGCCAGCTTGCTTGCAGAACTTTTTCCGCTTTCCATACCTGCTCTAGGTAAAAAAAAAAAAAAAAAAAAAAAAAAAAAGGAGACAAACAAGATTCTCTGCCTGTGGGTATGGAGCCTCCAGACCCGCCTTCATCAGTCTCCAGGCAGAGGCAAGACGAGATTCATTTGCAAGCCAAAGCACTATTTATTTGGTTTCATGCAATAAAATATTTTTTTCTTTCTACTCATATGACTCACTACTGTTTTTGCTTCCTGATGATATTGTTGTATTTATAAAAAGATAAAGAGAGAAGGAATATGTTTTGGTGGATGTAAAGTCAGGTGTGGGGAAGGGGGTCCCTTGGGCCCATGCTGAGGTATCCCTTCCCTTGAGGGACCAGAATAGAGTTTATTCAGGGCATGGGGAGGGGAGTTAAGAGGGTAGTAGAGACAGAGAAAGGCAGAGAGAGGGAGAGAGAGAGGGAGAGAAGGGGGGGAGAGAGGGAGAGAGAGAGGGAGAGAGAGAGTAGAGAAGTAGAGGCCGGCCCTGAGCATGTGGAGAGAGAGGTGGTAAGGGAATGGGGATAGAGAAGTGAAGGGACAAGGGAACAGAGCAGGAGTAAGAAGGGAAGAGCAAGAGAGAGAGTAGAGGGAGTGAGCAGCCCCTTTTATAGTGAGTCAGGTACATCTTGCTGTTGCCAGGTAACTGCAGGACAGAACCTAGACAAAATGCTAACAAATATATCAAACATTTTTACTTTTTGAATTCTCCTTAATTTTACTTTGAGACTGACTAGAAACAATTTAGTATCTCTTCGTATTTCTTTAGCTTTGACCATAAACTGTTTTCTGTCCCATGCTGTATAAGTAAGTTTGAGGAATCACTTTAGCATTGCTAATTTTCCAACGAAATATCAAATATCTACTTTATCCCAGACATCATCTGGAGTCTATGAGCAATAGGGAGAAAGGTCTCAATTCTCAAGTTGCTTATAGTCTAGGTTGTTTTCCAAAGCTGCAGGGAAAATATGTTTCTGAAACTGTTGTACACACACACACACACACACACACACACACACACACACACACGGTAGGGAGGGGTGTACTTACAAGATAGACAGACAAACAGAAACAGTATTACAGAGAGAGAGAGAGAGAGAGACAGACAGACCACACACACAACTACACAGAAACAGGTGGTGAGGCAAAGACTTACAGACAGACATACAGAGGGGGCAGAGGCCAACAGACAGACAGACATATACAGAGAGAGAGAGGGAGGGAAATGGGCAGAAACTGACAGACACACACACACAGTGGGGGAGGGAGGACAGAGATGACAGACAGACAGACAGACAGACACACACACACACACACACACACACACACACATAGAGGAGGGCAGAGACAGACCGACCAATGAACAGATAGACAGACAGACATACAGGGGGTATAGAGACCAACAGACAGATAGACACATATACACACACAGAGGAGGGCAGAGACAGACAGACAGACATGCACACATGAAGCAGAGACAGATAGACAGACAGACAGACAGACACACACACACAAACACACACTCCCTGGTCACAGTATTTAGAAAATGCTATACACAGTATAAACCAGCATGTTAGAAATGCTGACATATGGGAATAACCATTTTATTTTACCCAGATAAGTCGAAACATACCTTTTATGTAGCATATATCTATTGTCCAAGAAGCCAGCACTTTTTTTTCTCCAAACAAATGATGAAAAATACAATTTGGAGGAAGATTTTGAGAACAGCCCCGATCCTTACATTTCCCCTGCAGGTTTTTTGAATTTGTAGCATTTGGAAGAACTTGCTACATATTTGAAAATGGTGTGTGTCAGTGGAAATTACACATTATCATTGTTTCTTCTGTAGCTAAATTTAATATCCCTCAGCCTGTATGAAGAAGTGTAAAAGGTCAATGCCACTTTCCCTGAGACATAAGGTGTGACCCAGGAGCTCTGACCAGGACTTTGTTTATTGCTAAGCATCCAGGCTTAGAATGTCTGAGCCTTTGTCTTTGTTTCCACTGTTGTCCTTAGCAAGATCTCAGAAGGATCACATGCTTAACTGTTTGGCAGGAGTTTGAAGCAGAAGCTCTGATCCTTTGTGGGAGCTCTGCCCTCAGTGGGGGATTCCTGATAGCATATGGCTCTGTCACTTTCCTGCTTACTCTGGAGCAGCTGCCCCTCACAGCAGGGTGGCTCTCAGCGATTGGCTAGGGATCCCTCTTGCAAATGACAGCTGCAGGGTGGTTTTGGTCATGGCTGCCAAGAGGCAGAAGTTGAGTGAAAACATTATAGAATTTTCGTTATTCAATGCCAGTGTGTACGCGGTCAAACAAAGGGAGCACCAGTAGACAGCAGAACAGAAACACATTGGGTCTGTTTTCTTCTCAAAAGCTTCTTCGCTAATGGATGGATGCTCTCTCATGGCCAGAAGGAAGAAATAGATGAATCTGTAGACACATGAATATTTTAGCCCCATCCTTGGCCCGAGGAACTAGATTTAGACCTACCTTCTCAGAAGGTACCACTTTTTATAATCATTATCACTTTCCCCTTTAATACCCACGTGAAGTAGCTGCTATTACTCAGATGTGCACGTCTTAAGTTTAGGGGAATGTATGACTTGCCCAGATTTGCTACAGGGCAGCTGGGAAGACAGAGACTTGAACTGAGACCAACACAAGCAAAGACATCCTTGGAAACCCATGTCCCTGCTTCAAGACTGGATGAGTTTCTGAAGTCCATTGCAGATGTTGATGGTGACCACATTCAAGATGGCTTTTCCCAGGGCTATTGTTGACCACAACAGTAAATCGAAGTGGTTTATCCACGTAGAGGTGAATATGGGAGTGAGTTCAGTGACTGAATCCATGTTTTGGCTTCTAAATCTCAGCATCAGCTGTGCCGTCTTTTCTCTTCAGTAAGTACAGCCACAGATATTAAGGAACTGCTTTTGACATGACATCTAGTAGCCCAAACATCCTTGTTTCCCCTGAAATTGAGGTGACTTGATTACTGTTCATTTTTGTACCCTGAGCAACGACTTGTCACCAGATACTATGGACTGAGGCGACAGATTATTCAGTGCCTAACTCCCTGCTATGATGACTGGTGGGCTATAAAATATATATGAACAGGGCCTGAGATTATGAAATACAGTCATTATGGGCAGCCAGATACAGAAATGTCATGATTCCTGTGGGGACAGGAAACAGTCTGGTGGAAATGCCATCTATGCTAAGGCAGGGAATTCATGACAAGGGGAATACATTTGTATTTCTTTATGGGTTCTTGAGGGTTACTTTGTAAAAAGCTCAAAGATCTTGTTTCCTTCTTTCTCTGTCTGCCTCTATCTCTATCTCTCTGTCTCTCTCTCCCCTGTCTCTGTCCCTTCCTCCCTCTCTTTCTCTCTCCTCCTCCCCCCTCTGTCTGTCTTTCTGAGACTAGAAAGGAGGGACTCCAGTATATGTACCCTGTTCTCTTCAATATGCTTCCCAGAGGCAGGGACACCATGAGTTTTGTTTTTTTTTGCCACTGTGGATACCACAACAGTTATCAGAAGACTTATGACTGAGAGCTCAGCTATTGGCTCTGAGATGGTGAGGTGAAGGAGTCTGCCCAGATGTAATTGTCTCTCTCTCTCTCGCTCCCCAGGCTCACAATTCATCCTGACTTCTTCATCACCTAGTTTTGACACAGAACGTCTTTTCCGATAAGCCCAAAGGCTTGGGGCTGCTGCTCAGGCATCTTCTGTAGCTGGTGCTAAAGGATTGGTCAGTATTTGAGATAAACTTTTATTGGAGTGTTTCCATTAAGATGCCTCAAGGCCATTACGTCAAGGAATGAGACACATCTATCTTGTTCTGGTTTAATTGCAAAGAGGAAGGTTGGTTTTATATGCTATAAAGCTGCTTTCAGGGAAGATAGGACTCCGTATCTCTAGTTACAGGGGTTCATTTTGTGAAAACCTTCAGTTTCTCTTAATACCACTGAAATTATAATGCTGTTTCACTTTATGAGGCTCCTGGAATGTGGTGATAGTCACTGTCTGGCTGACCATATTGGCAATGGGATCTTCAATATGAAGTGTGGGAGCCAGCTCAGACAGTGCCTCAGCAACAGCCTCGGGATTTACACTTGTGGCTCTGTGGCCATCTGCTTTCCCTCCATTGGTGATGTCCTTGGCCGTTTTGTTGGTGAACGCTGATTTCCTCTCCCTTTCTTTCAAGTTCTCTGACCTCTAAGTTATAGTGACCTTTGTGTTGCTCACTGGGCAAACATCTCTCCTGCTTCCTCCCAAGCCACATGGGCTCTCTGGCGTGTCTAAGCTAAGGTAGCCACAGCTCTTGCTGCCATGAGTCAAGTCTGTTCTGAACACCATCTACTTCTGACTGCATCAGTTGAAATGGGTTAAGCCCACCCTGATTTCTTGTGTCACTAAAGCAAAATTACTACTTTTTGTTTTCCCAGATGGAATTTTTCACTTGAAGAGCGAAGCAGGAATAAACCCTAGAATCCTGTCAGAATCTGTTTCCTGTGGTACTAGGCTCAGGGTTCTCTTTTTTTGGATTAAAAGAAGAGATGATCAACACATCCCAAGCTAATTAGCCCTTCCAAGTATGGATACAGAAGCTCCTTCCCAAGTCCATCATTAATACTACAATGATAAGATCATGCATCTTACAAATATATTCAGGAATAATTTAAATCTAAAGTTTTAAAAGTTGGCCCTTCTCTATGCCAGATGAGCCTAATATAATCTTTCATCATACCAGTGTTAAAGCTATCAGAACACAAGCTATGTAATGCCTTCAAATTCCAGTACATCCATTGCATCAACTAAAAATCCAACTCTTTGATAATGTTTTTCTTAGCATCAGGGTTGACTCTACAGCTCCTATTGCTTTTTCCAAATAATGGAAGAACTTCTAAAGTCGTGTTTATGTGAAAAATTAGCTGGTTTCATCATGCATTGAATTTGTACATTCATGTTGATAACCTACACCTTGAAGGCAGAGTCTTCTAATGAAGATTAGGAACATACATGCATATGGTCACATAAGCAACACAAATAATAATGACAGAGAATTCAAGAACTGGTTATTGTTTTGGCCAGTCTTGAAGTAAATACTTCTAAGAAACGAGTTGTTTCATTTGGGAAAGCAAACACAAGGCTACTGCTTCTCGGGTCACCAGGTAAGGATCTTCACTCTTTGTAGCTTCCATAGTTTTCATTGCAAATATAAATTGTTGTTTAAGGTGTAGCTGAAGGTCTGAATGTGCTGTTGGATGATAGGCCAAGTGCAGTCATCTTGCTGTATTCTGTATGTTCATATTGAGAGGCCAAATCTTTTAAGTTCAGATTCCATTTTAGAAAACCTGACCTAAGTTTGAACTTAGCTAAATTAACAGGCTGGTACCTACCATTAGTTTCCAAGTTGTGGTCCAACAAAATCCAATCCTAGTTCCTGTCTCTAGGTTAATCCCCAACAAGACCAGCACCTCCAGGTTATTGCCCCAACAAATCTGCACTCCCAGGTTACAAGTCCACACCCTGATTAATGACTACAATGCAGAGGGAAGCAGAAATTAAGTTTATGATGTGACTCCCAGCCCACTCCCACCTGCTACTTACAATAAAGTCTTGCCCCAGTAGAAATTTGGGGCTCCCTCACCACCAAAACTGTTCTGCATGACAGCAGTGGGTACATAGGGGGGTCCCGAGCTGTGGGTTGCATCAGATCTGCTCCTGTCTGTTTTGGGGGATCACTACACTTCCCTGGCACTACAACATGAACACGGTGTCTCACAGCAAGTCCAGAGGCCTTCCACTAAGTGAACAGGGAGTGTGGTATGCTGTGGGGTACAGTAGGAGGGTGCTGACAGACTGGCTCTGAGTATGCTCTGTCTGGGTCCACACTGCTATAGGACACGGCTTCTTTGTTTCCTGTCCTGTTTTCTTCATCTGCCTTATGTCTACTTGAAGGATTGACTCCTATACATTTTTTATGAATACTATAATTAACTTTTGATGTCATCAAGACTGATAGTGGAACCATCCCAACTTTATCTGTTCTGTTATTTCTCTTTATCTCTGTTTGATCTCCCTTTCTCTCCCTTCTCTTCCACACCCATCTTTTTGTTCAGCTGCTCTCATACTGTGTAGAGAACAAAAATTGGTGAATATCTGTGTGGAAGAGAATGGAATATGACTCACAGTTGCTGGTCACAATTTTATTTTCTATTACATAAAATTTTCATTTCACAGGATGGTTTCTGGGGGTGGCTTCCTGTCTGGTTGGTTTTGTGGAGTTTTGTTCTGTTGTTTAAGAGAAAAGCACATTTTTATGGAAGTTTTCTCTTCGTGTGATTAGCTACGGCAGAACATGGCAGAACACGATAAAACCATCATACCTTGTTCAATGTGTTCCTGTGTGGCTGAAAGAACCCTCAATCCCCGTGGAGCATGGGCAACTGGAAAATCTATTTAATAATTGAATCGATTGGTTATTAATTACCTGGGTTACCCTCACGAAAAGTAAATTCACTAAAAGCAGCAATAACAGTAATAAAAGAAATTTAAGGAGAGAGGCATGGAGTGCTCGAACCCACACTTCCCTTCTCTAAGAGAAAGAAACAAGCTCATACACAGACATAGTTGATAGCAAGGGACACTTACTGAAAGTATTGCAGAGCTATGTTTATAATTAGTGGCCCCGAATGTGAGCAGTATCAGGTAGACAAACTTAGGGTACAGTATCGGAGGAGACAGGTGACATTGCCCCATGTCACTTCCAACTGGAGGACTTTCTTCCAGCAGCACTTGGTGAGAGCAGGTGCGGTGGTGCGTGGGATTTGTCTGCGTTTACAGTGGGGGATGAAATGACCCCTTACCCATCGTAAACGAATGAGTGACAGGGAAGGATATTTAATGATGGGGAAAAAAAAACTGGAGTTTTGTTTTGCTTTGTTTTCTCTAAATGTTGGAAGCAGGGTTTTAAAATCCAAGCAAAGGATTTCTTTGAAAGCAGTTCGGAACTCCCTGAGCCACTGGATGGAATGTTTCTGTTGTCATTTCCCACCAGGGAATAAGCTAAAACAAGTTTAGTCCTCAACAGTATTTAGCAGAGTCTAGGGAAAGTATTTGCCATCCGTGCCCTATTCCCTTTTCCACAGAGCTTCAGCACGCCAGTGAGGAACTCACATCACCAGAGACAGTTTCGGAATGCACAGCTCACAGAAGGGGAATGCGAATCACTTTGTTTTGATGCAAATTCTCACAGGCTGGGGAGAGCTGGCTCGGTGTTTAAGAATGCTTACTGCTTTTGCAGGAGACCTGTAAATGTTGCCAGTACCCAGTACCTTAAAGACTACTGTAACTCCATCTCCTGGTGTGCTCAGGCACGTGCACACAAGCACACATGCACACATGTGTACACAAACACATGCACACCACAAACATAAAAACATAAAAATATTAAAAACTGTTAAAGAGGTGACGAAAGCTTTTAGTGCTAATAAGAGAAACACAAATTAAAATTAATCTGTTTTTATCACTTTTTTATCCATCAGGGAAATATCCAAAACTATATATCTGTTGTGGGGGATGAAGCCTTAGACACTACTCATGCTCGTGGACGTGGTCACACCCTTTAGCGATGGCGTGTGTCCATAGCATCTAACAAATGCACAATGTGCTTGTCATTTTATCCAGCAGGTCGCTTTCAAGAAGTATAGCTCTAAGCATACCCAGAGCTACTGCTATAGGATTAGGTGTAGGATTTAAAATTGTCTATTTTAATACTTTGATTACAGGCTGCACACACAAAATTCTACCAAAGCATAAAGGGGCTGACTGGTTCACATATTGGGATATATTTCAAGACATGTTGTTAAGGAAATAAAGCGAGAAATATTTAACTTGTTTCCCTTACCATATTTGAAATTTACAAGCACATGAGTGCACATAATTTATTTCAAAGATAAATTTAAAAATAATGTTCCAGACCAATGCTGTTAGTTTTAAAATGGTCACAGAGGCTATAGGTCATACCATCCTAGTAAGAAAATCCCGTCCGAATTCATAGAGTCCTGGTACACCTACTACCATGAGTGCAAAAGCTTATTTAATATACTCAGTTGCTCGTATTAATAATCTCTGACCATGCCTTCATGGAGATGTGGACAGAAACAGTCACTGGAGGGTGACTGCTCCAGTCCACAAAAGCTCAAACTATCTCCCAGACCGATAGCAGAAAGACAGGACACGCTCCGTTCTGTAATGCACAACACACCAGACTCCATTCTTCCTTCTGCTCTCGCCCTGTACTTGTGTGTCTCTAGAGAGTATTCCCTGAGCCCTTGCCCATGGGTGACTTGTGTGCACGTGCCCTCCACGTTCCTAAGTACCCCTCCCTTGTTAATAGCCTGCGTCACCGGAAACCTGTTCCAGGGAGGCAGCTTCTTTGCTCCTCTCAAGATGGCGGTTCTGCAGAAGAGTACTGCTCACTGTTCTAACCTTAGCACTTGCAGAAGCTACCCAGGAATATTCTCCATGACTCACTGAATAAAAGAATGGGGGAAGTTTAGTCAACGATTTTGTAGAGGGTTCGGTCCTGAATTGGAATAAAGAAGGCAGAATTGAAACATAATCCCTTAGCTACTTTTGGATAACAAGGATGCTAAGTGAGAAATTTCTGATTTCTTTTCAACAAAACATTTTCAAAGGTGCTATGCTGCAACCTTATCAAAACGCTAAATACATCTTTATCTTTTAAATGCCAATAACTGTTAAAGATTACTTTTGGGTTCACAAAAACTCTGAGGTGAAAACAAAAAGATTTCTCATTGCCTCCCCTCACACAGAAACAGCTCCCCTATACCAACACCCCAGCAAAACGAGTCAGGAGCGAATCTGTGTCATTCTAGCAATGTATCACCATCGTCATCATCGGCAGCGGCGGCAGCATCTTCCTCTTCACCATCACCATCCTCACTGCCACCCCCATTCCTTAGTTTGTGTTATGCTTTTCCCTTGATGTTAACATGATGCTTTGCCCTTGGTGTTAGACAAATGGACGGCGACCCAGGCGTCATTAGCACCATGTGGACTAGTTTCATCAAAAGTGTCATCTGTCCTCAGCGCTCACATCCAGTGTTCCTCAGAGAGCAGGACAGGGACAGTGACTCCTGTCTGTGCCCTTCCCACTCCTGGGATTCTATGGTAGTATGACCCAGATCCTCAACTCAAAAACCAGCCACGGGAACACTGCTCACTTCCATCTCTTCTAGCCAGACAAAGGATCGTTACATTGAAACACAGTATTTTCAGAGGCGAAATAAATCTGTGGGAGAGCACTTAAAGTTAACGTACAGAATTATTGTTGAGGAATCTATTTTACTCCTACCAAAATGTGTGCATCCACAGACCAATGGCTGGTCAAGGTGGAGCATGAAGCCAGTTTCTCTAGTGTTCAGACTTCAGTGCTGATATTTGCATTTGATATTTATATATTCATACATACTGCCCAACTTGCTTTCTTTTCCTTAAAAAGCCAGTGAATGTGTACTTCTCTAGTGTTCCGAAGTACTGCAGAAGAGACCTAGCCACTTAGGAGCTGCAGCATCTAGAGCAAAAGATAATATTTAGAAGCTTTTATAATTAAGACTATAATATAATGTTATCAATATATTATAATGTAAAATTTTATAATTAATTAAGAGGCTTTCATATGCTTCTATAATTAAAACAAATATATTGGGGAGGGAGAAAACATTTTGTGGTTTGACCCTTTGCTATACAAAGGGCATCTTGCCTTCATAAGAGAACTTCTCAGAGCATCTTTTCTGGAAGCATTCTCTTATGTTGTTGTTGTTTTCTTTTAAAGATTTATTTATTGATTGCACATGATTGCTCTATTTACATGTACTCTTGGCTAGAAGAAGGCATCAGATCCCATTTCAGATGGTTGTGAGCCACCATGTGGGTGCTGGGAATTGAACTCAGGATCTCTGGAAAAGCAGCCAGTGCTCTAACCACTGAGCCATCTCTCCACCCCCTTGTTAAGACTGGGAAAGCTTTACTAATAGCAATAAATAAACAAAAGTATATTCTTCTCTCACAGTCTCAGCTGACCTCCGTCAGATGGTATCCAGGACCAAAAGGGAAAGAACCTAACACTTTCCTGTCTGCCCTCAGTTAGCCTAGGAGGGAGGCTCACACCCCTTGGACACAGCAGGAAGACCCTGCCTTCCTTCTCCACAGCTCCCTATAGGAATTTGTATGTCCCCGAGAGCTGAATAAGGGTTTTTTTCAACAAGCTGTGCTATGGCCAAGCTTGGAGTAGAGCCCATTATGAGTTGAAAAGATTTCCCAGCTGTGTTTTACAAGTCCCCAAACCCAGCTGCGCAGGGCACAGAGGCCGCTGTTCCTGACGCACTGTATGGATTTGTACATATGCACATCAATGCATATGAGTGCATGACTTTGAAGCCGTTGGGAAGTCCTGAACCTTAGAGATGAATTAATTTTCTTTGTAGACAGGGCTGACTATCTATAGATGTGTGGTAAATACATCACACGTTTCTGTTTATTAGATTGTAAAGACCCTCGGCATGAGTTCAAAGATCTGAGGTATCAAAGAGAAATCACACCGTAAGTGGCTATGTCAGAGCAGGCAGAGACTCGGAGGCGGAAAAGAACAATTTCAGGTAGGTCAAGAGCGATCAGCCCACATTGATGACTACAGCAATGAAGGCTAAAGCAGAGTCAAGATAAGTGTGTGGAAAGACTTCTCCCCAGCTTGGGGTGTCAGAGCCACATCTGAACTGAACTCATTCTTACGAATAGATGCTGAGTTTAATGTTATTCTTTAGGGAAGGTTTGTTTTTTGTTTTTGTTTGTTTTTTGTTTTTGCTTTGGTTTAATTTTTTTTTTTTTTTTTTTTTTTTTTTTTTTTTTTTTTTTTTTTGCTAAAATGAAAGGTAAATTTCAAAGTGTGGGGTAGGAAGAAAGCAAAATTCTTCTAAAGAAATGGAGAAATTTCAAACTTTACGTAGTATCACGTTTCAGTGGATTAACAACCAAAACTGTCAGGAGACTAATCAGAAAACAAGCCCAGAGCTATGGAAATATGCTTGAGAACTTTGCTAGGCAAAGCTTGTCTGATGACCTTTGTATCAGTCAAGGATCTCTAAGGAGCAGAACTGTTTGTTACATATCCAGCTTTCTGTTCCCACTGGAATTCCCCCACAAAGTGGGTGCTAACACCAGTGCAGGGGTGGGTGCTAACACCAGTGCAGGGGTGGGTGCTAACACCAGTGCAGGGGTGGGTGCTAACACCAGTGCAGGGGTGGCTCTG
This sequence comes from Micromys minutus, assembly GCF_963924665.1. Lineage (NCBI taxonomy): Eukaryota > Metazoa > Chordata > Mammalia > Rodentia > Muridae > Micromys > Micromys minutus. Next base: position 51,896,113 of record NC_137954.1, on the reverse strand, counting down.
GGTAGAGGAGCTCCCAGTGAGGAGGGAAAGCCACCCAGAAGCACACACACTGCTTTTTAAGCAGGCTGCCACCAGAAGTTGTGGCCTAGATTTAAGGTCCCTGTCTGACCTTCAGTGATCCAACTATGAAAAATCCCTCCCAGATGTGCAAAGCCACCTGGGTTTCAGTTACTTCCTAACGTATTTAAGTTGAAAAACAAGCTTAGCCATCACAATCAGAGAGCCAGTCATTGACCACCATGTTCACCAAATACAGCCACTGTCAATAGGAACAGTATCCCCTCCAGCCCCATCAAAACATGCTGGGTTGTGAGCCTCGCTTCCTTGTCACCCAGTCCTGGCAGTAACGTGAGGTCTCTGAGCATCCAATCCAATGACCTTCATTTGTCCTACCAGCTTTTGAGTGCTGATTCCTTCCAGGATTTAGGCATAGTATTTTCCTCTCTTTGGTTACCAGCTTTTCCAGGCATTTCTAAGTGTCAGATTAGGAGCTTTTAGGATACCATCCTTGGTGGGAATCAGTCACCTCCTCATTGGACTTCTCAATCTAAAAGAGAATTTCAGTACTAAAAAACAAGGAACATACTCTTCGGTAACTAACAAGAGAAGAAAATAGCAAGCCCTCAAATGACCAAATGTTCACATGTCCCCAAAAAACCTGGACAGGATGGAGAGGAAGAATGCAGAACGCGTGGCTATGCCTAGAAAGAGCCCTAATAGCTTGCAATTTTCTTCACATTCATTACACTCACAAGCAGAATATTATTTAGATGTCATTATTCTGTAGATGGCCTTGTTTTTAGTTTTTTATACAAGAAAAAAAAATCCACAAATGTCTGCATAAGCCTGATTGCTAAGCTGTCCTCTGCCTAGCAAGAGGGAGTCGGTCTATATTCAGCAGGGCTGTTCATTATGCGTGCTTTCCCTCCAGCCATGAAGCTGCAGTCCGGAGAGTGACTTAGGCCCCCTTGTCCTCACTGTTCACAGAGGGGTTGCATCTGTGGTTTGTGTTGGGCCACAGTCCCTTGGCAACAGTGTTTCCATGATGAAAGGAAAACACACAGCTGACCAGGATTTAGAGATTTGTTCAAGGTCAGAAGTAGCACTGCCTTGAAACAAGCTTCCTGTGAAAAGCCTGGGGCGCTGGCAGAGGCCGGGCTGTTTGATAAGGTACAGCGGGCAGCCCAGGAACAGCCATTAAGCTCTGTTTGTAGAGTTTAAGGAATTAAAATGAAATAGAAGATATAGGCCCTTCCTCTTAGGACTGTGAAATCTAATGGAGGAAATAAAACCCACAGGCAAGAAAATGGGACAGTTATAAATGAAAATAGATAGGAACACCTCCAGCAGCACAGCAGAGATATGCAAAGACATCCGCTGCTAATTGGCTGGGTACAGAGATAGATGTGCTTGCTCTAAAGCATCCTGGGAGTGCGTAAGGACTGGCACAGAGATAGACACACTTGCTCTAAAGCATCCTGGGTGTGTGTGACGAAGAGTCTGTGAAGATTTCACCTTTACTGTGTGGAGAGGGGAAGAAATTTAGAATGCTATTCCAGGCTTTGACCAGATCGCCGACGTTTACTTCTATAAACTCCGTGTCATGCACTGTCCCCCGTGCTCAGTCTGGCATATGGGATGACTACGGACATCAAAGAACACACACGGGAGAAAGAACATTTGGGGTACAGAAGGGTCCAAAAAAACATGAAGGAGCCCAGCCATGGTAAGACATCCCTGCTACTCCAGCACTAGTGATAAAGAATCCATCCCCAATCCTGCTCTTCAGACAAGCTCCCTTTTATTAAAGCTGCAATATAGGGACTTACCTCAGAGTAAGCCATGGAGGGCCAACCAACGACAGTCCAGCACAGAAGGCATCAGGCACTGTATCTGTTCTTCACCTTGGTGCGTGGGGAGGGCCCAAGTGACAGATGCAGATGTGTGCACATAAAGAACATAGCAGCGAGCGGTCACTCTGCCCGTGAGTGCCAGGGCCTGCACCTCCTTAGTTTCAAGTAAGTACAGTTTCAAGTTAGCATTAGAAATGCATCCTAAACACAAGGCATTGTCCAGTATGTAACCCCTCAGGTATCAAGGGCAAGGGAGAAAAAGGATGTAGGTCCCTTAAATGCTGGTCTTCCTTTTTCTGAAGTTTCACTATGAAGTGACTTTCTCTTTTAACCTGAAGTCTATATAAGACAATGGTATGACCTCTCTCATTCCTACAGTTCCTGGGTGAATTCTGCTAAACTTCACTGGTGTCTGCTAGACTTTCAGAATTTGAATGAGAATAATAAAAAATATATACACTATCTAAAAGTATTGTCCAATGTATCTCCAAGCCGGTATTCTTAAAAGACTGTATAGTTTTTTTCTTTCCTGATGCTGTTTTATGAAAAATCAATTATTTTAAACTTCAGACAGACGAAACTAATGTTAACCCTAATTAGTAAAAGGTGCACAGAGAGTAAAAAGTCGACACTCCTCTTTAGAGGCTTCCACCTTAAAAACTATGTCCATTTTTTCTTTCATGTTGTTTGCCTTTCAAAAAATTCAGCTCAGTAATTCTTTCTTCCTCGGGGACAGCTGGAGAGGAAGAACATGCCCCAGCCATAAATATTTGGCAGCTTGTATGTTTGCAAAAAGTGAATGGTTGCAGTTGACATTAGACATAATGAATTATAGAACAACTGTGGCGAGAATCTGGGAGCTCATTCATAAAAGGATTAGAATCCACACAGACTCCCATTTTGGTCATTAGCAACCCAACCCTGGTGTAGGTGTAAGCCTTGAGATCAAGACAGGGCGTCTCATCGCCATTCAGGGGCCTTTGCTGTAGAGTTGTATCAGGAAGTAGCCCTGAATCCATATCATTTACTTCACAATTAATTTTTGAGTGAACAGTTTATAAGTGGATCCATGAGAGGTTTATTCTACAGAGAGAAGGGGAAATAACTATTAAAACCAGGACAATCACAATTCACCACAGGAACATTTGCCAATACAACACTGTGACCCAAGGCAATAATATTGGGCTGTGGATTACAGCAGTTAGTGTGACTATAGATATCTGCCATTAATTTAAAGGAAATTATTTCCTAATTAGGATTGCCACCTATCTAGAGCCCAAGGTGGAAAAGTAGGAAAAGAAAAAAAGAAAAACGTTGTGCGCCGACTTCACCGTTGTTTCTATTTTTAGTGTGCAGTGGGCTAATACAGCTGTAAGAAAATGAAGTTAGCAAGCTTAAGATGTAAGTATGGCATTGACTTATTTAAAATGTGATTAATGATTTTATAATCATTCGGGTGTTACTCAGCATGCATCTCAGGTCTAAATCTTACAGGCTATATAGACAATAGTAAAATCAAAAAGGGCTGAGCCTTGCTCCAAGACTACCAAATGGCTGAGCATGGCTCATTTGTCCTTTGGGGTCCCCACTACCTGTGCTCACTCCTACAGGGAGCTGGAGAGAATACTGTGGAATATCATGGACCTTGGTGCAGAAGATCTATCCCATCTAACGCTATGTTCCATCTAGGCTGCTCCTAACCCTAATTGGTCAGCCTCATAGCCATGATTTTAAGGTTCTTACTCCATGGTATCTTCTTTTTTCTCGACCATCTTCTCTTTCCTCATGTTCTCTGATCCCAAGCCCAGGAACCCCAAACCATGCCTATATCTCTTCTGCACAGCTATTGGTGTCGGCATCTTTGCTTAACCATTAAATCAAGGAGCAAGGTCACATTGTATATGGGGATTCTTTCATTTCTGAAAATACTAGGCCTGGGCAGGGGGAAGAGTATTTATCATCAAAATACACCGTAAAAGATCAAACCTAAACACTTAAAGAGGTTCTGATCATTACAGAGATACAATGTAGGGACTCACTCTGGCTCATAGGGGGAAAAAGGCAGATGGAATATTCACAGCCTGGAATTTTTCAGTCCTATTTAAGACTACCTTATTTTCCTTTGAGCTTCAAAATAGATACATTCTACCCCAAAGCATCCTGTCTCCACACTTGGTCTATATTTCTGCTGTGGATTCATACACCACTCTGACTTTCTGAACTGTAATTCTCCAGTGTAACTTTTTGTTGCACTGTAGTTAAAACAGTGGCTCTTCTATAATCCTGTAGAGTCCATGTAAGCACACACTGATATAAGTAGGTCTGATAAATGGATGGACAGACCAGTGGATTATTAAGTGGATGGATATATGAAAATGTATAAGGAGCTCTTCGTGACATAAGGTAGCAAGGAACTGGGCCAATGCCACACACAAGCATCCTGAGAATTGACATTAGGCAACCTGTTAAAATGATGTAAGTAATGTTGAGCTGTTGTTTTTAAAACAAAATCCCAAATGCTTGATTTACCAGATGAAGACTCGGGAGTCAGATGCTGTGGTGAAGGCCTGCTAGCTCAGAGAAGCAGAGAAAGTACCCAGATGGCCTTCCTATGCCATCAATGTCATGAAAAATTTCCTTTTCTTTCTCCTTTCCACACTTTCCTAAATACCATTCAACTCAAAGACCCTCCTTTCTCTTTCCTGGCTTCCCTCATGTTCACTCCCTGTAAACTGGTTGCTTGCTCCATCTCTTGAACTATTGATGACTTTATTTAGCTCTTGTTTAGAGAATGCTCTTGGGTTAAAGGTATGTGTCAAGGATGAGCCACACCACAACAAAAAGCAGGTTTCCTAATTCACATACTTGAGATTCACACTGTGATCAAATATCCTACAATGTTGAGCCCCTGTTATCAGCCTTATGTGGCTGTTTTGCATTTCTTTTTAATTGTAAGTCTTCTTCCCAAGGACCATTTGCTGGACTAGAGTCCTTCTTAACCTTCCCTCTTGGTAAGCACTACTCCTCATTCTTAGCAATGCACTGTCAATGGACTGACCACAACCCAAGTTCTCAAAGTGCTTTTATTGACTTAAGCCACTTTTACATGCACTTTGAGAACTGACTTGTTGGAGAAAGAACAATTAACCCAATCAGATCTATTCTTAACAGGGACTCCTAGGAAGACCCCAACAAAGGAACTAAGAGTATAAAATTTAGCTTCAGTCCATCTATGTTTCCAGCTAAAGAACTGGGGGGTAGGGAATACTGTGAAGTCTCTGTTTCTTCATCTTAACAAAATAACTATTGAATAGCTGTAAGGTAGGGTATGCATTTGCTGTACAGAGTTTTTATACTGTGTCTGATTATTTTGCCATTATATGCTGGCAGTCAAGTTCTTTGTGGGGAGTACAACTCATCCATGGCATACTCTTTATAAGAAAGCTTAGATCTGGTATACATGTGTCAAATTACCAAGCCTTTTGGAATAGCAAAGCCCTATCTAGAGTTGTCTGGCTCTACTGAAGGAGATACAAAATTCTAGCATATGCATCTAGAAGAAAGGGTGGTCCTCCAGGAGTGGAGGGCCAAGAATGATGATCTTCTTTCCTACCTCACTAGCTGTCCTCTACGTCGAGTGCTCTTCCCCATGACATCAGTGTGATCAGTTTCTTCTCTCACTGGACTCATAAAAATATCACCTTGAACAACTCATTAAGAACTCCCACCTTTTCTCAGTTTCCTCCCCAACTTACTCTTTGACCCATTAACACATTTTCATTTACAACATTAATGTTCCACTGTGAGCTGAACAAGAATGATGTTGAAGAATATGCCAAATGTGATGGAGAAAAGCCCATGAGACCCAACCCCCCATTCCCCAACCCCACGCACAAAGCTGTAGGCAACAGAAGAAAGCCGGGGCTAGAAAGGTAACCTCCTCTGGAAGAGTGCACCATTTGGTTCTTTGTATATATGCATATAGCTAGCATTGTTTTGAGCAAACAGGTTATATTTTGGAATAATATTGTGAACACACATGAATTTATGTGCATGCCACAGCAATAAAGAGTGGCCTTAAATGTGAAGGAGAGTGGTTTGGGAGGGGAGGGGAGGAAGAAATAGAATCAAATTATAATCTCAAAAACAAACAAACAAACGAATGGGAGGAAAAAGGCCACTTCCAGTTGGTGTGAGGATGGTGGGAAGAGTGGGGCCTCTGTCCTGTATGGACTGTGGCCAGCGTTCTTCATATTTCATCAACAAGCGGCACATTGGCTGTGCCTGAAGTCTGTACCTGGTCCACGCACATCCTGCATTCCTTCTCTGCACGCACACTCCCTGTCACAGGCTCTTGTCAGTTTTCAGACCACTTTCTCCTTAATTCCTTCCTGTGTGGGACTTCCCCCCCTTGATACTCGATACCTTACTGAGGCATCAGTGAGTCATGGAGCCATGGGAACCACAGCCATAAGAACAAAATCCACAGGCCTTACGATTTACTCCAACCTCGATAACACTGCCGAGTAACACTAACTTCTATAGACATATATTCTGACATTAAAAAAAATAAGATAAAGAATTTTTTAAAGTCATAGACTACGTTTTTTTCTCCTCCCTGGTGTGCCTCTCTGGATTTACTCTTTTCACTTTAAAGTGAGAGTATAGCCTTGATTTAAAACTAAATATTATAGCAAAAAAATTATGTTGATTTAAAACCAAGGAGCCTTAGAGCTTCCAGCCTGCCTTAGGATTCCCCTCCATGAAGTTATATGAGACAACCGCTAACACACAAAATTTTTTAAATGAAAGTGATAAATGTTCTCTTTGCCAACCACATGTGTTGGGTATAGGCTGTCTGTTTCAGTTACTTTTCTATTGTTGTGAAGAAATATTTTGACTGGAAGCAACTTACAGAAGAAGGTTTATTTTGGCATACACTTGCGGAGGGAGAGTCCATACTGGTGGGGAAGACATTGTGTGAACACAAGCACAGAACTCTGGCTGCACTTCTAACCGTACACTGAAAGAAAAGAGAAAGAGAGAGGTAGAAGATGAGGGACTGAGAGAGGGAGCAGGAGAGATGATAAAGGAGATGGAAAGAGGGAGGGAAGGAACATAAACTGGAGAAGCTATAAAGCCTCAAAATCAGCCCCCAGTCCAGCAAGGCTCTACTGTGTAACAGGTCACGGCCTCCCAAGCAAGGCCACCAGTAGGGAACTAAGTGTTCAAATGCAGGAGTCTATGGGGGACTTTTCATTCAAACCACCACATTATGTGTGAGAGGAAAGCTCCAGCCTTGGGCCGCTCTTGCCTCAGAAGGGCTTGTTTAGTACAGTATCAGTTATAGATTAGCTGTAGCACAGACCTGCAGCCTCTGCATGTGTGTTCTAATGTCAGTCTGTGGGCATCACATACAGAGCAGATGGTCTATCCCTTAGGCTTTTTAAGAGGCTTGTCATGGTCTGGGATTTTTTAATTTAAGCTTGAAATGTTCTGAGTTACAATTTCAGTCCCTGTTTGATAGGTCTTGGCATTGGCACAGTAAGCACGCAGGCCTGTTTGGCATTGAAAGGCTAGGGAGACGTTAGCTTGTGCGTGTGTGTCATCATGCCGACCCTCCCCCGATCCCTGATACTCACCTGTTCAGGGGTTATCCTGCACTCTGAGAAGTGCGTGATTTTGCCCCATATTCCGAAACTTACAAGGAGGGACTATTAAAGGTCCACAATCTACACACATTTGCCAGCTTGTTGTCTATGGCTCTCCATCCTTTCTCCCACATCCATGGGTGTAACTTAGTTTCCCAGCAAATCCCAGGTATAACCCTACTGCAGTGTTCCATCCCTGAGCTTTTACAATGAACTCAGCCACATTCTGCAACTTTGTTGAATATTATGAGTGTGGCCATGCCCATTCATGGAGGACCTCCTGTGTTTAGTAAGTCCTATCTATAGGACTTAGTAACTGAGCAAGACAGACAGAATCACTGTCTTCTCAATATTGGGGTGGTGTGGGTAGATAAACTCCAGGGAGGTTGTGAAATTCTGGAACATGACTGGGAATCCTGCTCTATCCAGATTCTCCAATCCATGGAGCCAGACGAGTAAGAACTGGCAGATAACCAGGCCCCAGAGACACCAGTCAGACCATTGAAGAGGGAATACATTAAAACAGAGTGGACTAGTTGTTGGGATCAGAGCAGCATGCCCGCGTTGTATCTCTGCCCCTTGCTATATGTAGAACACTGAGTATATTACTTACTCTTTCAAAGCCTCAAGTTTACTCATCTGTAAAATGAGACACCATCAATACTTCATTTAATTAAACTGTAGACAATAAATACCATATATGTGTGTGTGTGTGTGTGTGTGTGTGTGTGTGTGATATATATATATATATATATATATATATATATATATATATATATATATATAGTCCCAAGTTCATTGTAGCTGCTCCAGTCCTGCTTCAGTCCTTTGATTCCAGTAAGATTATAAGGTATACCAGAAAGACAAATCAGTAGGGGCTGGAGGTGTGGACCGGTTTATTAGTTCTTGCTAGACACTGATGATAATACAGGTAAACACAGCTGCCTCTTAGGGCTCCTGGATGAGCAGCAGAGAGATCCTCACAGATATATGACTCAATGAAGCCTGGGTGTAGATAGGCTTGGTGTTGTAGCCCTTGCTTATTCTCCAACAAGACTGGTTAAAGAGATTCTGCCTGTGGGCCATAGATACAAAGCCAACTTCAACTAAGAGGCTCTGAACTGTGGAAGAGAAGCAGAAGCTCAAACCTCACCTGGCAAAAGTCAGAGCTGTGAAACGTGCCACCAGTGGAGGATGTCACAGTAGCACCTGGTAGACCTTGCCATTTGTGGCAGAGGAAGCAAATGACCGGCCATTCGTGAGCACTCAGCAGAAGGTACTCAACAGTCATTCAGTCTAGTTCTCAAACCCTGGCTGACCAAACACTACTCAACAAGAGGCCTCCAGCTTTGAGCCATGGCAGGGGTAGGATGTGTGTGCTACAGCCTCTTCCTGGTGTCCAGGCCCACAGGACCACATCTGAGCACTAGGATCTCAGACAAACACTCAAGCAACAGCTTGAGTCTTACACCCCCATCAAGAGAGCTGATGATCTTTAGTTGATTTTCTCCTGCTAGTGGGAGCTCATTACCTTTGACATCTATTCAAACAATTTTCCGGAATAGATGGTTTGCTTGTGTCTGTGCATTTCCTACATCCCATTATTAATTTAAATTTTTTAGTATTTTTTGTGTTGTGTTTGCCCTGCATGTGTGACTGTGTATCACATACATGCAGTGCCTGTGGAGGCCAGAAGAGGGCGTCAGATCTCCCACACCTGGATAAAGTTACACAGTTGTGAGCTGCCATGTGGAATTCCACCGAGCTTCTCTGGAAGAGCAGCTAGCTCTCTTAATGGTTGAGCTGTTGCTCCAGCTTGTCCATTATTAACTTTTGATGCTTTTCCAATTCTTCGTCAATTCTGACAGAAAGAAAGAAACAAAAAAACCCTATGTCTTTCTACCATTTATTTCTTTAAAACATTAGACAAACAGCTGGTTTGAGGAAGGAGAGATACATAAAGAAAGGGAAGAACCCATTATATCTGTGAGTGTACACTGCCCAGCTGTGATCTACCACTAGAGTGGGTTGCCAAGAAACTGGGTGTTTGTTGTGTTGTTTTGTTTTTTAAGGCGGAGGGGGTAGCCAGAAAGTGGTGTTAAAGTTTACCAAAGCTTACCAACATGGAGATAAAGTTTCTAGTTGGGGACATCCATGAGGAGGTGCAGGGGAGCCATAGGGCCATTAAGAATTTGAGTTCACTGCAAGCCACTGGATTAAAGGCATCTCCACCTGTGGTCCTGCTCCACAAACGTGTGACTGCTGCGTACTCTGTTCTTGGTGCTGCTTGGGGCCATGGGGAGGATGAACAGGAAGCTCCTGTGGTCTGGTGGCAGCAGCTGGACTTGTATTCTCCACTGTGTACCCTTTTCACTGCACTGCTTACCTCAGAGAGAGGGCGTTTATAGGCTAGAAGGCTCAGCAAGTGGTGACATCATTAACTTAGTTGTTCTTGCTGGACCACATTCCAAGAACAGAAGGCTTAGGTACAGCCAGGAGGTGGGTCCCTGTGAAACAATGCTGGTTTGTTCAGTCCCGTGTGTACAAATGCAAAGATAACGTTTTCTGACCTTTGTCTATTTGGCCTACTTTCATTACACCCATCGGTTTGGCCTGAGCCTTAAGTGTGGTGAAGGAGGCATTTCAGAGACATGTCAGCTGATACTAGTGTCTATTTTTAACAGATCACACACCATGGAAGCATCCAGTTCTGTAAGGACGTAATGTTAGCGTCCAGTGCTGTAAGGACGTAATGTTAGAGTCCAGTCTATAATCTGCAGCAGTCTTTTCTCTCTCACAGGTATGAACAAAGCCTTTTATTTAGATATTTTTCATGAGTGTCTAGTTAACAGATTTCCCTGTGTCGGTCTCTCTTACCTAGGATACAAAGTGGGTATCGGTGATTCTCTATCCTACTTCCCTTTCCCTTCCCTGATTCCTACCTTGGAGTCAGAACGCCTAGGTGCAGACATGAACTGTGAAACCTTCCCCATCGGCAGAAGGGTGTAGAAAGAGACTCGCGGTTCTGCCAAAGGCGCCCTGAGCTCCTCTCTTCAGGGTTCCTAGCAGGCTGTTGTCCAGCCTGACAAACACGGCATTCACAACTTCTTAATAAACTCCTCACTCTCTGTGAGTCCATCCCTCGTTCCTCGTGAACACCCCTATGCCATTTTCAGAGACACAGAACCACTGGGCTGTGTCACTTAGCCATCAGGATGGCTTGACAATGAGGCCTTGTGTGACTTTCACTTGACACTGTTTGCCACCAATAAGAAAACATTTTAAGGAGTCTGACTAAACAGAAGAGTGCTTTTTACTGTGCAATGTAACTGGCCCGTGGCCAATCATGTTCTCCCTCTGTTTCACGAATACCATGATCAGATAAACAAAGAGCCTGGGTCTAAAGTGGTGATGCCTGCAGTTCCTGGCCCTGTCATTCATCACTTGCTCTGGAAAGCGGGAAGGGTTATTTAACCTCCCCATGTCTCAGCTCCTCATCGTTAAATGAGGCTAATCACTCCATCTGCTCACAAGGGCAGTATGTGGTCATTACATTTAAGTATCTCAGAACAGTGTCTGGCTTCTCTACAGTGGGACGTAGCTAGTACTTAAAACACAGTCGAATACAAACAGCCACAAAGTCAGGCCTATGAGTAAACTACAGATGAGGACATAGTTGATGTATTTAATGTTGAGAAATAGCTAAGTAAGAAATGGCTATCATCATGACTAGCACCAGCTATGGTAATGAGAACATGCTGCCCCGAAACTGGAATTAGAGACTTTAAGTCTTTCTGTGCCTTTATATCAGGGACCGTACTCAGAAGGCAAAGCAAGGGAACAGCATGGGTGTTGGGCAAAGCCGAGTGGTGAGGAGCTGGCAATACTAACTAGGCAGGCTTGAAACTGGGTACAGAGTGGGAAGTCTGGAAACTAGTATTCTGTCTGGTAATGGCAGATTCTCCAGGGCAGGATTATGGAGATGCCCACACTAAAACTAGTTTCCGTTTGGTAATGGCAGATTCTCTAGAGCAGGATATGGAAGAACCCACACTGAAACTAATATTATGTTTGGTAATGGCAGATTCTCCAGGTCAGGGTATGGAAGAACACCATTCCATCTGAATGCTCCTGAGACCTGTGGTCACTTACTACATTCTTCGAGCTTCGTCTCCAAGTGGTTACTGGTTAATGCAGTATTCCGATTATGGTTATTTTTTCTGGAAATGGCACCATGTCTACAACATCATGTTCATTCCTATATACCAAGCTTCCTCTTAGAAAACTATTTAGACACTATAGCAGTCTAGCTCACTAATAAATAAGTTCACTTTGGTTTCCTAATCCATACATAGTTTACCTCATATACTCACTTCCTGTGGATTTATAACACCCCCTATTTCTGCATCTCTTCTTTAACAGCTTGATTGAAGAGTAATTGACATGCAATGAACTACCCAAGTTCTAACCTTGCAATCTGCCAAGTTTTGATATTCATCAACATTTAAACAACCATCACCACAATCAAGCTAACGAGCCTGCCACACCCGTCACTCCATGTGATTTGTGATTTTTCCCATGCTTCTTCGCGGTCTTTCTGCCTCTCCTTGTCCTGGGGGGAATCCTGGGCTAGCCTTAGCAATTGCTGATCTGCCTTCAGGCACTGTGAATTACTTTGTATTTCTCAGAACTTTGTGATTGGAACCATACAATATATTATAATTTTCTTCCCTCACAACCCCCTTTTCATTTTTGTCTTTTACTGCTGTGGCCGAGATACCCAGAATGGTGTTGAAATGGAGAGAGTAGAAATTATTATTTATGGCTTGAGGAAAAGGCATTTAGTACTTTACCCAGGGCTGGGCATTTCCCTTTATTCCTTTTTAGGACATTGTCCTTTACTCCTGGTTGCTTGGGAAAAGTTTCCCCAGGAATGTTTTCTAGTTTTCCTCTTGAATTTTTGTCTCTCCAGTGCATAGGTTTAGAGCTAACTTGTTCAGTTTATTAACGTTTGGGGAGGCAGGTCTTAAGACACTTCTGTAGTTCTGGCTTCGGGACATCATCGTTCAAGAACGTAAAGCTAGAGCTCGTTCTGACTTTGCCTAGTTTATGGCTGGTGATTCGGTGCTGTCCTCTGCCCTGCTTTGGAAGGATGTGTCCATTCTTCTAAGGGCAGCCAGGCAGCCTGCACTGCTTTGCAGGTTTGCAGCCCGAGCTATTTCTAACTAAATCCCTCTCTCCCTCTCTCTCTCTCTCTCTCTCTCTCTCTCTCTCTCTCTCTCTCTCTCTCTTTCTTTCTCTCTCTCTCTGTGTGTGTGTGTGTCTGTCTCTGTCTCTGTCTCTCTTCCCCCCCCACCCCTCTCTTTCTCTCTGGCAACTGCTACCTGGTGTTAACATCTCCACTAGAAAAATAAACCTTCCATTTTACTTGGAGGTTCTTCTGTCTTCCCCCCCCCCACAAATTTCTCTTTGTTGTTGGGTGAATCAATACTTAAACGAGCCCAGTAATTGATTATTTCACCTCAATCAACCACTCCCTTCACACTTTTATCCATGAGAGTATTTTGTTGTTCCAAAATATAGAGTTTAACCCATGTCTTTCTGTTTAAAGTTTCTGGCATAAAGAGTTTATTTATGGTTAACAGATAATGTTTTGCCCTTGAATGGGAATACGTAGATCGCTTGTGTATGGTGTGACAGCTGGGAAGGTCATATTCCTATCTGTCGTCACTGTGTCAGCTTGGAGTTAGTCAGACCTTGGCTCTGCTGTATTCAGCTTCATAGGATACAACCATAGCTTATCACACTGTCTTAACCCACTTAGATACTATAGCAAAATACCTTACGCTAGGTAACTTACAAAGAATGGAAATGTGGTCTTCTCAGCTTTGATCGCTGAGTATAATATTAAGGTGTTTCTGGGCTCTCCCCATGGCCTGTCCTTAGGTCCCTAGACTTTGAGATAGCTACTGAACAAGAATTGGATGAGGTGCACAGTTATGTGTAGAAGGTAGGCAAGGTTTATTACAGAATAAAAGGAGGACCCCCAAGTGAGAAGGGCAGTGGCCAAAGGAGCCAGGGAAAAGAAAAAGACCCACAGGGCGAGAATGGACAACAGCCAGAGAAACAACTCTCCTGGTTTAAAACTCTCCCCTAGGATAGGCAAGTTTCCTAAGGAGTTTTGTCCTGCCCAGGGGACAATGGTGTGTCAAGCTTCCTGTTAGGTAGTTTAGCCTCTGAGAAATTCAGAATGTCATATTTCCTCTCAAGGCCAGAATTATGACTGAGTCCATTAGTTCATCCCTAATCACATACCAGAGCAGATTCAAAAGAATTAAAGAAAAAGACAAAAGCAAACATAAACTGCAACATGCTAGGCCAGCAATAATGGCTCAGCCGATAAAGGTTCTAGCCACGTAAGCCTGACGATCCAAGCTGTTCCCAGACTCCATGCAGAGGAGAGAAGCAACTCTCAGAGTTGTCTTCTGACCTTCCAAATACACTCGTCTCAGGAAGTTCAACACCATGATTTCCTCCTATTCTATCTGGCGCTGGTAATCAGAAATGCAGGACATAGGGCCCAGAGGGTGATGCGTCTGTTTTGTTTTTCAAGACAGGGTTTCTCTGTGTAGCCCTGGCCATCCTGGAACTTGCTCTGTAGACCAGGCTGGCCTCAAACTCAGAGGTCTGCCTGCCTCTGCCTCCTGGGAGAGCGCTGGGATTAAAGGCATGCCCTACCCTTCACCCAGAAAGTGATTTTTAAGGAAGATAATTATCCTTGGTTATACAGAACTGTTAGTCAAAGATAAACACCTGCCTTGGGGCACCGAGTCTGGTGAGTGGGGATATTTTTGCCCACCCTGTCATTGAAGCCCTGGGGTCTATGTCTGATGTAAAACAGGAATGTTCTTTGAGATGGCCAGTCCTTACTCTTCTTCCCCAAGTCTGGGAACTTTACTTCTTATCTGTCTTGGTTTGTTTCTAAAGAGGCAGAGAACAGTGGGACTTCCAGGGTCTGGTAACAAGCAGAGTCTGAATTTTGGTTTTATAAACTGTGGCTTATGTGGGATGGGCTTATCCTCAATGCCCCTCAACTATGCTAGTACCTTGCTTATGTACTTAGCAATGATGGGTGGGGCTCTTTCTCGTTCTCAGATGTCACTGTAGCAGCCCACCTGGCAAGAACAATAGATGTTAGAGGTATTCGTGCTCCCCTCTGGCTGTCAGACTACAGAAGGAATGGATTCCCCAAATTAGAAGCTCCTTAGGAATGTCCTGCAGGGAAGAGAAATGGCTGAAGCCCTGGGGGCACCCAGAGGAGGAACTTGTTTTCAGGAGTAAATTTGGAAACTTGTCTTCTGACCTTACAGTGGAGTCTAGTTACTGAGAGCTAGGTCAGGAACCAGTTTGCCTGGACTGCTGAATTACGCCATCTCTTGCCTTTTATTAAAACCTGGGAATGGCGGCACACTTTTTTAATCCTAGCGCTATGTAGCTCTGCGGGCAGATCTCTGAGTTTGAGGTCAACCTGGTCTACAGAAATAGTTTTAGGACAGTCAGGACTGCAGAAAAACCCTGTCTTGAAATACCAAACAAACCAGAAACAAAAACCCTACCCTTGTGCACCCAATTTAAAATGAATGGCTTGAGGTTTGGGTCACTGGTTCTTTAGGTCCCTCTTCCCAACGTGTCTGCATTGAGGTCGCTGTTTTATCCTTTTCACTACTAATTTTACTAATTTTAATTCACCTAATGAGGATTGGAGGCAGAAGCAGGCTTGGAGTGCAGGCTGTGGCTCCCGAGTCCTGGAATAGCACCTTCTTGCCGACTCTTTGTAGTAGAGTTGAGAAAATGACAGCAGAGGTTAGTCCACTGAGGAGCGGGCTTGACTCCCCTCAGTGAGGTTAACGGGGATGAGAATGCTCAAGGCCATGGTTGGGCCTCCAGGCGCGGTTGAATTAGACAGAAACAGCGAGATACATGGAGATCCAAATACATTGGAGCCTTAAAGGGAAGGGGAGGCTTACCTTTAAAGTCGGGGGTAGGGGACGCTTTGTAAATGTGAGAATGGGGCTCAGCTTGCAAGAATGCTTGGTGCTCCTGTAGAAGACCCAGATTTGGCCCGCAGCGCCCACATGGTGGCGCTCAACGAGGGGTTCTATCGCCCTCTACTGACCTCTACAGGCGCCAAACATGTAGGCGGTGCAAGTGCATACATACATGGAGGTAAAGACTCACACACACAAAATAAAATAAGTAAGTCCAAAAACCAGGAGTGGAAATGGGGGAAGATGGGGCGAGGGGAAAGAATGGAGGGAGAGGGACTGACTGAAGAGCTTCCATGAGAGAGAGTGTAGTGGCGATCAAATTGCCAAGGTTATCTCTGGTGGTAGTGTGGTTGGGGGTAAAGGGGGAGCTGGGGATGGTGTTGGTAAAGAAGAGAAAGATGGTGGAAATCAGGTGGATTTTATATCACTGTCTTCAGGATGGGGCCTCCGAGATTATCCAGTCTGTTGGGATTGACCTGGAACTAGATGCTTTTGCCAACATAGTTGACCTTTGGGGCAGGAGGTTTCTGATGGTTTAAGGGAGATTTCTTTAGGCCTCTGTTTAAGCAAAAATCCTTCTGTTTACACACCCAAACTCTGTCTGTTTAGAATGTTGTCACCAGTGTCTTAGGGGGCTGCTTTGGACCTAGCACATAACAAAATTATTTAGTTCAGTGGAGCATGATCATAAACACGGGGCTGCTATTGGGCTACAGTACAGGAAGCTTCTTGACTGCATCACAGAGACAGCTGGAGAGAAGTGTGGCTTCATCTCTATAGGTCTTGAGATCTTGCCTGAAGGTATAGGATAGTTTTCCCACACCTTTCCCATGATGAATCGGGAAGTGTTTCTCTGAGGCCTCATATAAAAATGTGAATCATCTTCATGAGGCAAACCCTTCATGATCCTTTGATCTCTCTCAGAGTCCTGCCTTCTAAGAACATCAACTTAATAATGAAGATTCAGCATATGGACTTTGGTATACAGAAATATTCAGACAACAGGAATGGTTTACATTCAATTAGCATCAGCCTGCTTTGTATAATGTGAAAACATTACTACAGTGTACTGCCTATCTTTCTTTACCTAAGCAGTTACAGCAAAATAGCAGAGACTCAATGTCAATAGACATGTATGTGTGTGTGTGTGTGTGTGTGTATGTGTGTGTGTGTGTGTGTGTGTGTGCATGCACGCGTGTTCGTACCTGCATGTGCATGCACTGTGGATTCATTCCAGAGCTTTGGGCATGTACGTCTCCAGCCTTTGTTGTCTGGATTTTGTTGTTGTTCTTGTTGTTTTGAGACAGGGACTTACTAAAGGTCAAACTCACTACATCAACCCAGATTAGCCACAAACTCAGGTTCTTCCTGCCACTACCTCATGGCAAAGTGAATGCAGGGGTTACAAGCATATGCTACCATGCCTAGACACTCGTCTCTCACAGTTGTGAAGGCTAAAATGTTCAAGAATTCAAGACAAAGATGCTAATGGGAATGTAAACAGGCCTAGCCACCATAGGAGTATGTATGAAAGGTCCTTAAGAACTAAAAATACAAATACTGTTTGACTGAACTGTGTCACTCCTGGATATATATACACATATCTGAGGATTCTATTTTTTCTTACAAATTTAGTTTAACAAAAACAGAGATACATGTACAAATTTTTAAAAGCACTTGGAATAAAACTATATGAATATATTTTTGTCTATACTTGATTTTTTTAAAGGTTTGATAGTATGCATTGAAATCTTACTAGTTACAATGAGCATAAAGTACATGTAAAACAAAACATAACATGGAAATAGTCAAAGTTTTCTTGGTGTGTAAAGATTAAACATAATGATTTCTAAATACCAAAAATTGCCACAAGGCTATCTCCTTAGCTCTTGAGTTATTAATGATTTAAGGTCTAGGTGTACCCCACACTGAAAGGGTGTTATACACTTATTGTATTTTTTTTTTTTTGAAGAAGGACTGAGGCTTCCACTTTTTAGCCTTTTTTTTTTTTTTGAGCTTCATATAGTCTGTGAGTTGTTGCTTCATATAGTCTGTGAGATTTCTGGGGCTAGTATCCAATTATTAGTGACTGCATATTATGTCTGCTCTTTTGTGACTGGGTTATCTCACTCAGGAAGATATTCTCTAGATACATCCATTTTCTTAGGAATTTAATAAAGTCGTTGTTTCTAATAGCTGAGTAGTACTCCATTGGGTAAATATACCACAATATCTGTATCCGTTCATCTGGGTTCTTTCCAGCTTCTAGCTATTACAAATAAGGCTGCTATGAACATAGAGGAGCATGTGTCCTTGTATGTTGGAGCATCATTGGGGTATATGCCAAGAAGTGGAATAACTGGGTCTTCAGTACTACTATGTCCAATTTTCTGAGGAACCACCAGACTGATTTCCAGAGTGGTTGTACCAGCTTACAACCCCACCAACAGTGGAGGAGTGTTCCTCTTTCTCTGCATCCTTACCAGCATCTGCTGTCATCTGAGTTTTTGATCTTAGCCATGCTGATTGATGTGAGGTGGAATCTCAGGGTTGTTTTGATTTGCATTTTTCTGATGACTAGGGATGTTGGGCATTTCTTTAGATGCTTCTTGGCCATTCGATATTCCTCAATTGAGAATTATTTATTTAGCTCTGTGCCCCATTTTTAAAATATTATTGTTTGATTCTCTGGAGTCTAACTTCTTGAGTTTTTTGTATATATTGGATATTAGACCTCTATCAGATGTGGGATCGGTAAAGAACTTTTCCCTATCTGTCGGTTGTCGTTTTATTTTCTTAACAGTGTCCTTAGCCTTACAGAAACTTTGCAATCTCATTAAGTCCCATTTATCGATTCTTGATCTTAGAGCATAAGCCATTGGTGTGCTGGTCAGAAAAATTTCCCCTGTGCCTATGAGTTCTAAGGTTTTCCCCTACTTTCTTTTCTAATAGTTTCAGTGTACCTTAAATGTGGAGATCTTTGATTACTTGCACTTGAACTTTGTACAAGGATTTAAGAAAGAATCTGTTTTCATTCTGCATGCTGACTGCCAGTTTAGCCAACACCATTTGTTGAAGAGGCTGTCCTTTTTCCATCGAATGTTTTCAGCTCCTTTGTCAAAAATCAAGTGACCATATGTGTAAGAGTTTATATCTGGATCTTCTATTCTGTTCCATTGATTTACCTGTCTATCTCTGTAACAGTACTATGCAGTTTTTAACATAATTGCTTTGAAATATAGCTTGAGGTCAGGAGTGGTGATTCCTGCAGAAGATTTCCTGTTGTTGAGAATAGATTTCAATATTCTAGGTTTTTTGTTATTCCAGAAGAATTTGCAAATTGCTCTTTCCAACTCTTTGAAGAACTGAGTTAGAATTTTGATGGGGATTGCATTGACTTTGTAGATTGCTTTTGGTAAGATGGCCATTTTTACAATGTTGATCCTTCCAATCTATGAGCATGGGAGATCTTTCCATCTCCTGAGATCTTCAATTTCCTTCTTCAGAGATTCTAAGTGAACATACCACAGAGATTTTTATGCCCCCATTCTCATAGCTTCCCAAGTCACAAGCTTCCCAAGTCACAATAGTTGTAGAATCAACTTAGACATCTGCTCAATGGATAAAGGACATCTCTCTCTCTCTCTCTCTCTCTCTCTCTCTCTCTCTCTCTCTCTCTCTCACACACACACACACACACACACACAAACAGAAGTTTTATTCTGCCTCAAAGTTGAATAAAATTATGTCATTATCTGGAAAATGGATGCAACTGGAGATTGTCATACTAAATGAAATAAGCCAGGCTCATTCAGACTAATGTTACATTTTCTTATGGCTGCATAAAGCCTGAAGGAAAATGAGGATATGACCACTCCAGTGTAAGGTTACAATGTTTATGGTAGATATGAGGGAGATACTATAGAGTATAGCCAGAGGTATCTGGAAAAGGTCAACCTGATTTGGGCATGAGGGAGAGGTAAGGTAAGGGCAGGAAGACAAGAAAGAGAAGAGATCCAAGAGTGCAAGGACCAAAACTGAACGAGAGAGAGAGAGAGAGAGAGAGAGAGGGAGGGAGGGAGGGAGAGGAGAGGAGAGGAGAGGAGAGAGAGGGAGGGAGGGAGGAAGGGAGGGAGGTAGAGAGAGAGAGAGGGAGGGAGGGAGGGAGGGAGGGAGGAAGGGAGGTAGAGAGAGAGGGGGTGGAAGGGAGGGAGGGAGGTAGGTAGAGAGAGAGAGAGAGAGAGAGAGAGAGAGAGAGAGAGAGAGAGAGAGAGAGAGAGAGAGAGAGAGAGAGGGAGGAAAGACAGACACAGGCACAGTAGAAAGTGGGAAGACTATGGAAGTGAATGTAGTCAAAGCACACAGGGTATATGTGAAAGAATTTGTTCCTATGAAGCCTACCACTATACAAAAAGAACATATGGCAGATTTGTCCCCTGACC
The DNA here is from genome assembly GCF_963924665.1 of Micromys minutus. NCBI lineage: Eukaryota > Metazoa > Chordata > Mammalia > Rodentia > Muridae > Micromys > Micromys minutus. The sequence goes on along the minus strand of NC_137954.1, from coordinate 51,876,119 downwards.
AGGCTTTTCCCTGGCTTGCAGATCACCATCATCATCTAAAACAATCAAAGGAGCCCTATATCACAACCTTACCTTAAACCTAATTTCTTCTCAAAGGCCTTTGACCTCATACAGTCACACTAAGGCCTGGGGCTCATAGCCAAGGCGATGCAAATATTCTGTGAGTGTAGGTTCCAGACCCTCCTTCCTAGTCTTTGTGCTGTGGCGACAGTACCCACATTTCCTTTGTGATCTGTCCTAGGCTATATACTGTCTTTCTGTTACTCAATTAGTTTCCAAAGAGGTTCAGAATATGAAAATAAATACCATGTAGTTACCCAGGTAGCCACCATTTTTGTCCTTTAGATGTTTCCATAGGCTTCCAGCTGGTTTCTTTGCCTGGGCACTGTCTTCAAACATTCTCATAGGCTGGATAAACTCCATGTGACTGAGGATAGTCCTTTGCCTTTTTTGATAGGCACCTTCACTGTACAGAATCCTAGGTTACCAGGCTTTGTTCTCTTCAACCTTTAAAGACATTCTCCTCTATCTTCTAGCCTGTGCTACCTCCAGAGGGTGCCTTGTTATCCTTATTCTGGTTCCTCCCAAACAATATAATGTCTTTTCCAGGTCACTCTTGGTGTTTTCTGATCTCCATGTTTCTGAGACTCCAGAGTGAAATGCCTTGGTGTCGTTCTCCTTATGCTTAAAGTGTCTGAACTTCAGTGAGCTTCTAGGAATTGAGGTTAGCATTTTATACACTTTCTAAAATACAGGGAAATTTGGTATCTATTTAAAACATTTCAGGACTCCAAATATATATATATATGTTTGTTTGAAGTGTTCCATCACTCCTTGATGCTTTTTCTACTTAAATAAAAAAAGAATTCATCTTTTTTAGCTTTCCTTTCACAGAGTTTTTTGGCTGTCTTTGAGTTCACTAATATTTTCTTCTATAATGTCTAATATGGCAACACTTGTAGCCCTATATATAGTATGTGTTTTGCACATTGCTTTGATATATAGAAATATATATATATGTAATAACACATAACAATTATTATATTACATGTATTATATATAACAATAATATAACAAATTATACAATATAGTTATTTATATATCACATATTATATAGTCATATATTTATCATAATCATAAAACTTTATAATGTATTTATTATATATAATTATATATTATACATTGAATATTGCATTATATTATATATACTATATTATAACACATATATACACATATTATATATAATTCATAACAATGTATTATGTTATAACAATGTATTATATATAATACATAAACAAAATATATAAGTATATATACTATATACTTATATATAAGTGAATTTAATATGAATAATATAAAATAAATAAAATATAAATGTATTTTATAATATATGAAATCAATATAAATATATCATATATTATAAAATAAGTAGTTATATAAATAAATATATGCATATATACACACATAAACAAAAATATAGGTCATAAAATAAATACATATACCGCATACATGTATATATATTTGTACATATGTTTTTGCTTATTTCATGTAAGGAGTGTGAATCTGAGCTCTGCTTTTCCAGAGAAGATTCCTCACAACTGTAGAAACATTTCCATTAGTGGCAGGTGTTTGTCTCCTGTTTCTGTGAGTATAGGCCACCCACACTTCTTATTCTGTGTCACCCTAACGGAGAGCTTCCTCCTGCTGCAGCGTGGTTTCTGTGTCTTTGCATGCCTGGTAAATGCACATATGGCAGGCTTTGAGAATCCTTACCTTTTAGGTTCTAGCTATTTCTACCTCCATGTAGGTATTGAACCATTATAGCTTTAGTCTGGGATGTAGATGCTTAAAAAGTGGTATCTCTTTTCTGTTCAAATCTTCCTTTTAAAATTGGTTATACAAAACTAGAGCACTGTTCAGTCCTTTTGGCTGGGGCAAGATACTTGTGTGAACTTCTTGGAGTCTCTACAAGTCCGGAGGTTTCCTGTTCCTTGTGGAAACAGACCCTCTCCAGTTTTATGTGAACCAGCTTTGCTTAGGTTTAAATCTCTTAGATCCCTTCCCCCTGAGATACGTTACCCACACATGTGCCATGCCCAAAGCTTTAAGGAACCCCTAAACTGCTCATTTCTGGAGGTGTCACTCCATGGGGCAGTGTCCTCTCTAAACTTTAGGTGCTCCCTAACCACCTTGGTGTCTCTGGGCACCCAACTTCACACCTTCAAACTCAGGAGTAAACTGGATGACTTAGGCTCTAACTGGTTTTCGTCTGCCATGTTTGCAGATCCCCTGAAGGCACTAAAGTAGGATCTAGAATCCTCCCCTCTCTGGGATCTCCTTTGTTGCCTTATAATCATTGCATGTTAATATACATGTTGCACCTTTCCTGCTTTTGCTTACCTGATGGAGGGAGTATAGACTTGGTACTTGACTTTCCACACCTTGTGTAAGCACAGCCCTCACACCTTTCCTTTGTTGTAGCAATGCGTCTGTCTTAGTCAGGGTTTCTATTCCTGCACAAACATCATGACCAAGAAGCAAGTTGGGGAGGAAAGGGTTTATTCAGCTCACACTTCCATATCACTGTTCATCACCAGAGGAAATCAGGACTGGAACTCAAGCAGGTCAGAAACCAGGAGCTGATGCAGAGGCCATGGAGGGATGTTACTTACTGGCTTGCTTAGTTGCTTTCTTATAGAACCCAGATCTATCAGCCCAGAGATGGCACCACCCACAATGCCTTACAGCTGGATCTCATGGAGGCCTTTCCTCAACTGAGGCTCCTTTCTCTGTGGTAACTCCAGCCTGTGTCAAGTTGACACAGAACCAGCCAGTACAGCCTCCATCATCAATGGCCTCACTGTGGTTTCTGGGACTTGGCTTTTGTGTAAATGTCTAGAAGTTACTGTCTAAATCTGTGATATAACCAGAAGTGTGTCTTCTTTCCCTGGAGTCTTAGCTCCTTCCTTTACCACTTAGCTGATGCTCTCCTAGTAGGATATCCCCTTACATCTGTTACCCATGTCAAGTGGACTAATTGTTCATGACACCAAAGCGTTTATACTGATCTTTCAGAAGTGGATGCATGAAACCGTTTATTTGGTTAAATACGAACCAGCTGGTGCCTTTATCGTGTGGACAGTGGACCATGAGCTTTTGAATCATTTACAACGATAAGAATAATACACATTACCAAAACCAAGGCGACTATGAGCCATTGGCAGTGATGTCCCTCCGGGAGAGGGCTGTGCACCTCCTGCAGTGTCTGACACGGTAATGTGCTCCATGTGCCCTTGCAGGAGGGCAGGCGGACAGTGACAAGAAAGAGAAGTGACACACAGCCGACTGAGAGGCCAACCTGTCCCTAGCTGCCCTTTATTTTGCCCAACCCCCCCCCCCAGACCAATTGTCTTCGAAAGATTATTGAGTACTTCAGCTCTGTCCTGTGGAGGGGCTTCGAGCTGTGAAGATAAAGGGTAAGAGTGAAAAGGGGTGAAGAAACTCAGGTAATGACTGCATTCTCACCCTTTAGGAAGGTTTTTTTCTTTTGTAAAATGGAGAGAGAGAGAGAGAGAGAGAGAGAGAGAGAGAGAGAGAGAGAACGCTCTTACCAACGCCTTCATTTTGACTCTCCCCAACCCTCACACTTTTCAAACGACAGAACTCTCTGCCTGTCACTAAAGTCGTATGTAACAAGACAACGTGTCTCAGTAAGCTCAAATTTGAACTATAAAAATCTCGGATTTCCGAATGTTTGATAAATGCTCTTTGTTAAATCAAAACTCTTCAGTTGTCAAGTCAGCTATGGCTTTTCTTTCATTTTTCCTCTTTTTTTTTTTTTTTTTTTGGTCGGGGGAGGGGTATACCATTATCATCCTAGTACGAAACAGTACTCAAGCAAAAGCCTGCAAAACCTGGATTCATCTGCTCTGCTAGTGGGTGTAAGATCACTGACTGCCTGTGGCAGGTATCTAAGTTGCTCTTTGGAAATTGAACATTGCCAACCAGCCCAAAGTCACAAAGACACTTCGCCTTGATGCCATCAGCTCAGCGAAAAGTGATGGCAGATGCTTAGAAGAGACAGGAAAGTGAAACTAAACATTCTTTGACTCTGTTGGAAAATCCTGCTGAGTTTCCATATTGTTTCACAGGACCCTGAACCTGAAGCTCAGATGCTCATTGTGTTGGCTCGAAGGGATTGTCTGACCACCGGTCATTAAACATCTATATTGTGCCTATGACTGATCACTGTTTCAGCCGAAGGCCTAATAAAAAGCCAATAAAATAACAAATAAATGAACACCACTCCTTGCCATCTTCTGTTTAAACAGAGCAGAATGTAAACAAAGCTCTTCATCAACTTGCTATGCCTGGGACACCGACTCCTCGAGGAAGATGCTGGCTTTGAGACTGCAAATTAAAAGGGCCTATTGACTAACTTACTGGTGTCTCTGCCACCAATGAACTGGACACCAGGTTGCCAGTGGTAACACAGTGTTTGATTTGACCCAGGTTCCATGGGCTTCCTTGATGTCAGACACTGGCTGGATTGGCCGTTGGATGTTGCTTGGGTCTGGTTTGCAGCTACTGTGAACCACAGCAACCCTTTGATTTATATACTTTGCCACCCCCCCATACTGTGAACCATGTACAAAGTGCACTGCATGCTCCTGTGATATGTAGACCAGAGGCAGAGCCACTTTATGATCTCTGGGGTGAGAATGAGAGGGGAGTGGAAGGAGAGAAGACAAAAATGGCAGTCGGAAATTATTGCACACACCATGTTGTTAGGGAGAACACTGAAGTGTGTCCTCTCTAGCTTCTCTATCCTTTGTTTCCAATGGATCATTTTCCCCAAGAATTCCGTATACCTTGTTCATTCCCCACCTCGCTCCTGGTCCTGACGGCCTCACCCTCTTATGCCTGGGCATGGCCTCCTACACTGAGAACGCCCACAAAGAGAGTTTATCTTCCATACTTGAATTATGAAGAGAACAATGAAGGAAGACAATAGTGGTTTTTAAACACCTAGACAAGCTAAATTTAGTTTAATTTGAGCAAAGGACTTTTATGAATCAGACCACATTAAGACACAAGAGAGGCTCAAAAAGCTCTCTACCCAGCTGCCCCAACAGGCAAATCACAGGCAGGGAAAGAGCCAAGGATCGAAAACCAGCTTGATTGGTTGCAGATACATTCTTGCCTTATACGGACATGTCCTGATAAATTAGAGGCCTGTGATTGGCTAAGATCTGGCTGCTGTGATTGGCGAGGATTCAGCTGGTTCTTATGGGACTATTACTTAAGTTAGGCCTCAGTTTGCTATACACAGAAAGCCTTATTACGAATTTTATATAATTTAACTATTTCTTCTTGAAGAGGCTTAAGAATTACTGTTCTATCATTCAACTTGCCTTAATATTCTGGGGCAGCTGAAGAGCTCGTATACCTGCTCTTGTTCTTGTGGAAGAATTCATTTATTCTGTTGGCCGGGTCTGATTTAAGCATTATTCATCTCTCTTTCTCGCCCAGGAGTACTGACCAGCTAAGCTCCTCAGTGCCACTAAGAATAGCTGTTCAAACTGAGACAGACATGGTCATCCCTCAGTGATAGGAAAGTAAGGAGAAGAGAGTACCTATGCATGGCTGATGCATCTCCAAATGATTTCAATTTATAATGATAATTACAGAGACATAAACGGAAACACTAGCACGTTTGACGTTTGAAATTATGCTGATTAGCTGGCATATTTTAAAACAAATCAAATAAGACAGGCGCCAATATTTGACAAATTTTTATACAAAATATATTGGCAAGAAACAAACAAAATGGAATGTGTCAACAAATTTTCTTATAAAATCAAAAAAACTTAAAAAAAAAAAAAACCAAAAACCCAAATGTATAGAATTACAGAAGCTGTATTAACTCTGGGTAGAATTTTAAATGGCTTTTGTGGTTTATAATCTTTTTAAGATTCAATCTGTAAAATTGCCCTGGAACAATGAAGACCTAAAATCAAATCATAAAGCCGACTAATGGATAAAGCCTGTAATATAAATGGACATATTTTATCCTGTCCAAAGTGAGAGCAATTTCTTTTTCTTTTATAAGCATAAAGGTCCACATTAATTTGCCTTACAATAGTCATTATTTCCTTTGCAAAAGTTTAAGTTATTTTTAAACTATAATCTCATTGTAGTCCTTTTTCCAACTACAGTGTTTTCTGATTCCATTTCCCCATATATCATAAAAAGGGTCGAAATCACATAGTGCTGTGGCATTGAGCCGTGGGTGTTAGAATAGCTGTGTTGAGAACTGGTTGCTGTCCGAGGGCTTTAGGGCATAGATTTTTACTTTGAAATGATCATCTTTCGGTTTGCATATCAGTGTCTGCAGGAAGAAACCAGATAGAACAAGATCCAAATCCCCTTCTTGTTGGTGGCTTTTATTCCTTCACTGTTTCTGGGCAAATTTTCGGTGTGCATTGAAATTCCCTACTGCCTTCCTCCTGTGCCTGGGTTTTAATGTACACCCGCATGTCCCAAGGGCAGGACATTATGCTGCCTGGGCCTTAATCTGTAAGCAGCAATACAACAGGGCGGTATAAAAGAGAAGACAGATTTATTTAGGCATAAACAATGTAAAAAATATTATTCGATCCAAGAAACATAAAATCCAATATCCCATTAAATCTGGCTGGCAAGTTTCAACTTATTGCTAAATGATGATACAAAAGAACCAACTTTTTTAATGCTTCCTGGTTGACAAACACAATTTGTTCTGGATACAGCTTACTAACTTTGTCAGGAGCTATAAAGCCCCTCTCTTTTGGGTGCCAGTGCATCTAAGGAAGCTTACAGGAACTCAGAGTTGGTCCTATCATGCTGTGCTGAGACCCAGACATGACATTACAGAGCTCTTCACATTTTCTTAAAACGTATAAATGATCTAGACCAGCATGTCTCAAGCATGAACATGCACACAAAATAGATGCACAGTTATTTGGGGGTAAGGGCTGGGATCCTTGTTTAGAAGAACTCTTGTGTACAGCCTACATGTTTCGGGGTCTCACTTGGTTTCAGAAGGAAAACATGACCAATCCAGTGACTTCGACCATTAAGATCCTTTTATTGAAACACTAACTCTTTCTACATGGTCCCAGGACAGGGTGTGGAGATTCTATGGTGGGAATGATTCGGTCGCATCCTCCTGGAGCATACAGGATGGTAGCCGATCTTCACAGCTTTGTATGGAGATGTTGAACAGATGGCCAACGTATCTTACTAATTCTCAAGTAGAATGGTTCTCACTCAACCTGTTCTTGGTGCTGCTGATTTAACAGTTGACAGGACAGGCCAAGCTCTCATTCTTCATGTGTTAATGTCTCAGGATGCCCTATTACTTACAGAATAACTCAAACCTCTTAGCAAGGAACAGTTAATTATTTGAATAAGCCTCAATCGTGGAGGAAAGATTACCGCATTGTTTGAAGGAGATACCGGAAACACAAGTTTTTGCTATGCAGAGTCTGAGATCTTAGTGGAGGTGGAGGAAAGATGCAATTCCTCTCTCTGAATGGCTAGAAAAAACCCTGCTTCACAGGGCAGCTGTGAAGAGAGAAAGTTTAACACGGTGCTTAACACAGACTCAGTGTTTAATATTTAGGGTACCATCCTTGCTAATGTGATTAACTACAGAGTAGATTGGAGACAAGGTCTCACCAGGTAGTCAGTAGTCAAAGTTGGCAATTCTGCCTCAGTTTCTTATATATAGGAATTACAAGCATGAGTCACTGTGCCGTAACTTGGGCTTGCTTAAATTTTATTTAGAGGGATATCAATGAATAGCAAATGATAAAAGAGCACCCCATTTTTCATTAGGAGATTGTGAATGAATGGGATTTATTATTTTTTTTAAATAAACTGAAGGACAATTTATTTGTGATGACTTAATTGTCACCATCTGTGAGCTGAAAAGGCTTTCTGGACCCACGAACCCTTGGTTTTCTTGGCTAAATAAGGAGGATAATCATAGTGCTGACCTACTTCATAAATCCTGTCAAGAATGTCAAATCGTTTGAAAAATGCAAGGTCTTCTAACGGAATAACTATCGTTTCCTTGGCATTCTAACTGAAGCTACTCTGGGACGGCGGACTGACTGAACAGCCTTCTCTGCTAGCCACTTGCCAATTGGTACAGCGGAAATACCCCTAAATAGTATAGAAAAATACATTTTAGGAAGTTACCATGGCAACTTACAGAGCACTTTAGAATGCCTTAAATCTGCAAGACTCAGTTCTTTTGTAGTCAAGATAATCAATCACAATGTTAGAATGTTGTGAAGTCTAATTCACACCAGTTTCTACTTCAACTGAGTATATGGTACTTTATATAGTTAATAATCCCCCCTAGCATGCCCTATGTCTTATATAAAAACATATAACCCACTCTATCTGGCAACTACGACCCACCATTTATATCTAACTGTATCACATGGATACATATTTATCTCTTAAATGTATGTGTTTTTCTTTAAAAATTTCCTTGAAGATAACTACCAGAGAAAAGATTTAGAACACAGTTACATTTCCCCCATGTATTACTTCTCAACATCAGACTAAAATGTGGTTTTCTGGTACAATTTTTTTTGCCAAAAACTCTTAATGATCAAAGTTGCAGATTCCTTTGAACGCAACTGTTCGTTGAATCTGATTGACAGACTCTATTTCAAGAGCTACTTGTACACAGAGAAAACCAGGACAATAAAATATTTAACGTATCAACAATGGATTTTTTCCCAAGCTGATAAGAAGATACAATTAAGTTGTTCTGGTTAATCACCTGACAGAGAGAAAGATCGCCAAGACAGCAAAAAGAAGTGTAGACGATGAGTTTAAAACTGTGATTTAACTCTTAGGAAAATCCCTCCGTGGTCTTGTGAATAATGTCAGCACTGACCATGCCTGTGCCCCTTGGATAAATATCAGAGCCTTTACAGGCAGATGTGAGTCCATTTGCAAATGGTTTGTACTAACTGCAGACTTCTTCCTCTCACCTCCACAGAAAGCCTTTAAGGTCTGTTCAAGGGTTCCTCCCACTTCATTTTCTTAATCTTAGTCATTTTGTTTTTATTTCTCTCCATTAATTTATGTATGTACTCATTTTACTCCCCTTCTACTTCCCCCTCACAGAGTCCCTTCCCCTCCCCCTTCTCCTCTGAGAAAGTGGGGGAGTATCCCCCACCCTGGCACATCAAGTGTGTACAGGGTTAGGTGCATCCTCTTCCACTGAGGCCACACAAGGCAGCCCAGTGAGGGAATGGATCACACAGTAACCAACAGGTTCAGGAACAGCCCCTGCTCCAGTTGTTGATGGACCCACATGGAGACTGCCACCCCAAACCTACACAACATGGTCGACATGAAGTTCACAAACCCCCACCAGAGGGGGCTTTTCTTTAAGAATATAGTTTCTGGCAGGTTGACCACAACCCAGTGAATGGCCCCATAACAAGAAATCTGTGACTAGCATGTTGAAGTCAATAGGCTATTGAACAAAATGACGGGTGGTAGAGAGGTGAAGAGATAAAAAGGGGTGTGGGCAATATGATCAAACCACATTGCATAACATTAGAAAAGAATTCATTACGGCACCAAAAATATGAGGTGTTTTGATAACTGTCCTTCTGCCCCCTCTCTCTAGATGGGAGGAAGTCCAAAGCCACTCCAGCAGTTCAAGACAGAGGCCAAATTATCCAGGTACGCAGAGTCTGCAAACAGCATTTATACTGGAATCCATGCGAACACATGGTGTGCACTAATTTTCCCTCGTGCAGCACGTGGGGCACTACACAAATTATCTACCCCATGGATTATCTGCTTCTAAATGTGCAAAGGAAAATGTTGAAACAGGTGTCTGAGACTCAAATATCCCATGCCAGGCAGCTAAGCAGACATCTTTACATTTTGAAAGACTCCATATGCTAAGAGTCAACCCTTAGAAATCTAGTTTCTTCTGTTTATTACCATTAGACCATCCCGCTAGGAATACACCACGGCACATCACTTTAGAGTTCGTTCCTCTCATACTTTGAATTCTCATGATCTCTACACATGTAGTTTTATAGAAATTAAAGAATATTTCCAGTATAGGGGCACTCACTAGACAGACCATTGTATAAAAATTGCCCCCAAAATTCATCTTCTCTTTTATCTGAACTGTATTGATTCTGGGATTTATAAATCCGTGTTTGGACATTTCTATTGGTTATGCAGAATGAAGACAGAGGCATTTCCAGTAGCTGTCAGGAGAAAGATAAGGTTCTAGAAGCCCTTACACACTATTTTTAGCCTAATGCTCTTGTTCTTTGCTAGCCAGGAATTACTCAAAGATGTTCATTTTCTACAACTTTTTTCAAGCCTAAGAACCTACAGATGAGGCCTGTTCTGCTTTAAAAGAAAATATTTTAAAAATATGATAAATGTGTGTATATAAATGTAAGTATAGATATGAGTATAGATATAGTTATAGATACAAATATAATTATAGATATAGGTATATATGTAAGTATAGAGATTGGTATGGGTATAAGTATAGTATATGTGTATGTGTATGTATGTATATGATGTATATGTGTATGATGTATATGTATAGGTATAGGCATATGTTGTTTATGATATATGTGATGTATGTGATATAGATTTATATGTGTATATAGATCTAAATAAAGATATAGGTATAGTTTCATTGCTTCAAAACATTGAAACTTACATAAAAGTATGTATCATAATTATAAACCATGAACTACCACCATATTAGATCTATGGTTCACCCAGAAAGTGTTACATTGTTTCTGATAATTATTGATTAGATTTGAAACCATGTGTCCTCTGGCAGTTTCTAAAGGACCTAGTGAAGAGTTAAGAAGCCAGGTTTGGAAAAAGGAACAGTTGCAGGTTTCTTCAATTTAGAATTTCCTAAAATTATTTTTTCCATATTTTTAAAATTAATTTTTTATTTATATTTCAAATGTCTCCCTTCCAGATCTCCCCCCCACAACCCCCCTATCTTATCCCATTCCTCTTCCCCTTTGCCTCTGTGAGTGTGCTTTCCCACCCCCACATCCCCTTTCACCTTCCTGCCCTGGTATTCCTCTACACTGGGGCACCACGCCTTCACTGAAACAAGGGTCTTCCTTCTCATTGATGCCAATTTTATGTTACATATATATGCAGCTGGAGCCATGGGCCCCTTCATGTGTACTTTTTGGTTCTTGGTTTAATCCCTCGTAGCTTTGGGCGGTCCTGTTAATTGATACTGTTGTTCTTCCTATGGGGTTGCAGCCCTTTCAGCACTTTAAAATTGTTTTCTTAATCCAGCAGAAAATAAAAATGTTGGATCAGGGCTGGACTGATAATTTATATCAAAATTGTATAATTGATAGTTTGTCATTCCTCCATCCTGTATTTGTTGAATGTTATCTCAATATTCATTTAAAGATGAGATGGAAGAGGTTGCAAAAGAGAAGCTGAAGGTGGCCTCAGGCCTTCCCGGGATTCCCTGAGCAGCTACCTCTACCAAGAGCAAGCATGCATAGCCTGTTCACCAAGAGAGCAACCTCACTGTGGCCAACTTCTCTCTGTGCAGGCGTCCTCTGACATAGCTCTAGAGTTTGAAAGTGGATCCCACTGTGATGCAAAGAGGAGAAAATACTCTTCTTTACCTTAGTGCTCCTTACAGACTCTGGGGGTCAGTGCTCTCTTATGTTTATACTAGTTTATCATGTTTTCTAAGTTCAACTTCTAGCTTAGCCTCAAGGTTGGCACTTCAAATGTTCATGTGAATGTAATAGTCAAAACTATAAAGTGGTTGCATTCATACTCTTGTTGTTTTCCATGTTTGATCCCTCTCAGAAGTCTAGAAGGAAAGGATCTGATTGGCCTCTATTCTCAGACATGAACCTGTCTCAGTACACACTCTTCCTGTTACATAGGTGACACCATTTGCCCCGGTGGTGGCTGGACTGAAGACAGACACCAAGAGCATCCTGTCTGGCTCTGACAGAATCATGGTAAAAAAAAAATCTCAACCCTTTCTGCTTGGTGTGCATTCAAGCTGACATCCCCTTCCTGTTTTCATGTTTTGAGGCTTTCTCAAGTGAAAGCTTCACTCTAGCATTTGCTGTGTAGCTTCTTCTGTTTGTACCCCTTATTCCTGGCTTCAGTCTGGTCATTTGCATGTAGTGACCCCATTGAAGGGAATCTCGTCTGTCAGGCAAAGTTCACATGACAACTTCCCAGTTCAGCCTCTGTCATGTCAATATACCCTGGCCAGCTGATCATGGGTCCAAAGAAGTATATTCAAATTATTCATTCTAATCCATAGAGATCTGCAAAAACATTCTGATTAAAATCCATATTGGGCCAGGTAGATGGCACAGCTGGTGAAAAGTATACACCTTATAAGCGTGGTGGCCCAAGTGAAATCCCCAGAGCCCACTGAGAAAAAGAGCTGCCTCATCAAACTGTGCACCAACCTCCACACTGTGCCTGCGTGTGCATATGTGTGCGTGCGCACCCACACACATGCATATCATGTACATACACACAGTATTAAACAAAGCATGCTAACCTATTTTGCAATGAGATCCTGTTTAATATTGTGAGCCTTTCTTTAGAGACAGAAGCACCAGTGCCAAGCAGGGATGGAATTAAGTCCTGGGTAGTGGGTTGACAAGAGCAGTGTAGTAAAGGAGCCACTTTTGTTCATCCTGAGGTCACCAAGGTGCTAGGCTTAATTCAGAGGATTCTTAATGCCTGGTGTTTTCCTCTTAGTTGCCTGTGAAAAGGCAAGAGTTAACCTCCCGATCACATTAATCTTACTCACAAAGTTGTTGAGTTTATAACCTCTTACTTGTTTTGATTAAACAACTACAAAGCCAGGAAATTGCACTAAAGCTTTTTAAAAACCTGGAGCCCTGGGAGAGTCCACACTCTTATTCGTCTCTATCTGAATGTAGACACAGGAAAGTGTGTGAAGCATACCCCACCCACATCCTGGGAAAAAACCTGGGAACCATTGCTGATTTGATACTGGCTCTCTTAGCTGGTGGTCCCCATTTGTTTTCAACAATCTTACTATGCTAGGGCTGTGCCCTGCCTCTGAGAGGCATTCCTCTGTTGCCTACCGAAACTCACGTTATTAGAACTGTCTAGTTTCGGTAAGCACTTGTCCTGGGGTTACAAGAAAGGTTCTGGTCTCTTCTCGTTATTTCTACCCCACCAGGACATTCACAGAGCAAGAAAGACGGCTCAGTGTCTAAGAGCACAGCTGCTCTCGCGCTTGTGGAGAACAGTTTCAGATCCCAGCGGCCATCAACTGCTTTTAACTCCAGCTCCAGGGGAATCAACGCCCTCTTGTGGTCTCTAAGGGTACTCAACAACACAATGAGGTCATGCACACAGTCACATACACGGAGATTGGGAGAGGGAGGTTGTTAAAAATAAAATAAATCCCAAAATAAGAAATTTCCACTTCTCCAAATTGATTCACTTGAAAAGGAAATGTGGATGAGAGATACCAGATTCATGAACTTATCATAAGATTATAATTGCACATTATGGCAATGAATTATTCCTTTCTATCAATTTTTAATATATATGTTGTAGTAAATAATAAAAAACAACAACAAAAAAAAAGGTTTATCTCTCTATCGGCCCGGTGCCTCACTCTGCAGGCCAGATTTTGGTATGGAAACTCGCACACCTCTGGCACTTGGTCCAAGCTGCCACCTGGGTCTCACTTTGTCTGCAAGACTTCCTTCCCTTGGCGGTTTTCCACCGCCTGTTTTCTGCCTCCGTTCTGGGATGTTTGTTCACCCCAAAACCCAACACAAACACAACTCTACAGCCCGATAGCTTTTCATACAGGTTTATGTATTCAACTCTCAATCCACAAACCCTCTACACAATAAGATTACGTCAAATAGACAAAGATACAAACTGCCCTCCTATATGAGATACTAGATCTGTAAAACCCTTAATTTTCATGGCTGTCTAATGACAATTAAGCCTCCCTGGACCTAACTTGTCTTTCTGGACTTCCATGTTGGGACCTCTCCTCCTCCCTCGTCCTCTGACCTCTCTCTCTACCTCCCTTACCCCGCCCACTCACTCTCTTTTATTTTACTAATTCAAAAGGGAAGGTTAAGATGAAGTCACCTCATGAGTACATAACTAGGCAGTCCTTCTTGGGGAGGTAGAATTAACACTAAAATATGAACAACTTCAGGACAATCTACATACTTAAGCGCAGGCACGCGCACACACATACTAATGATAAATTTTTGAGATATTGAAACAGAATAAAAGAAATGAAACAAAAAGCATGTATTTGCTCTAAACTTTCTCCTTTGTGTAAAAGACTGATGAGCTGTCCAGTGCTCTCATATGGCCCTCTGTAAAACTGTCCAATCGTTTGACAAGTATGTTCTTGTTGATGACATCCCTCATATAGATAGATAGATGCTGGGTCCCAAGCATCTATAAGTTAGCTGGCCACTGTCCTAGACACTGAACACATATGGAAAGGAATTGTCACTGGCAGAGTAGACAGCCATCTTTCCATGTGCCATACTTTTGGTATTAGTGGGTGTTTATCCAAGCACATAATTTTTCCCTTTGAAAATATTTCTCAGCCTACCTCATCTATAGTTGGTCATGTGACTTTCTTATTCTCTGGAGAGTGTAAAAGTGACATCCCTTAGATAAAATGGCCTCAGCCTGGACTGTCTCTCCTTCCCTTCCTTTCTGGGTGAAATCCAGATTGTGAGCGTACATTCCTTGCCTATGTAGATCATAGATCTACAGGTTAGGGAGCAAGATAAGGCCTGGGCTCTCTGAGAGACATAAATGATCATTTATACTAGATAGCTTAGATTTTATTATCAGTGACATGTATCTTAGAGTCTCTTCAAGTGATGCATTTTGTTAATTTGGAGATGTCAGCGACAAACACCCATGTCAGAATTAAACAGTTTATTGGTAATTGTTTTTTTTCCCCAGTGGAAATGGTGTTCTGTATGAAATGTAGGCCAGGCCAGGACAAAATTCATTCATGGAGGCGAAACCAGATGCTGGCATGCAGAAGCAAAGTTTTGTTACCTAGAACATTCATCTGCTGTGTCTTCAAGGATGGAATCTGTTTTTCTCTGTCAACAAGGATGCCATTGAGAGAAACCTGTCTTGCTCGCACATGTGTGGTGGAGAGCGAGTGAGCTGAACTTGCTGCTGTTGCTCCGCACTTACTCCCCAGCCACCACCGTTCTTGTGCCTCAGTAAAAAAAAAGTATAATGATGGCAGAAAAGACCAACAGTGTCTTTATGTTTCTGGAAAACAGTCCTGTCTTCTCTGAACAATCGTACATTTCCCAGGGACATGCAGGAATGTGTGGACCTAACTTGGAGAACCCCTGCTTTAAGAAACCTATAAACAAATGCAGCAAACAGAATGTCTAAAATTCTTTGGTTTTCTTCACTGTTCACGTCTTGCTGACAAGCACTGTTCTAAGTGCTGTCCCTTCCCACCTAAATGCCTCTTACTTAGGCACTGGGTTCTTGTGCCTTTGCTGCAAACCTCCTAAAGCGAACCACCCCCACCCCTGCTCAAGATGTCTTGGCCCTTCTATGTTTATTGTTTACCTGTGTATTCTCCTCTCAACGTCTCAAGATGTGATTGATTCAGATAGCAGAAGGAAAACAAAACTCATGGGAATGTTACAATTCTTGGCTCACTGGAAAGGCAAGAGGGAAAAATGAGTGCTTCTTTGTAGATTATTTTGGTCACCAGATTTTAAAGCTCCTTTGAGAAGCTTATTGTTTTGCACCATCCAAAACCGGACTGCCCATATCCAATATGGTCTGTACCCATCCAAGCTTCTCCGTGTACTCTAGTGTGTGGATGCCTACAGAATACATTGTTTAATCACCAAGTAGCCTCATTTAGATTCTGCTAATACAAGGAATCTTGGGTGATATTTGGAAGGCAAAAAAAAAAAAAAGGCTACATAGTTATTGTCCCTCAGCTGTGGCAGGAAGTTACCTGGCTTCATTGGAAACATGGAGTTTTATGCTCTTTGTGCCCAGCTCTTGTGAATTGCTTATTTTACTTCTTGAAGAACTTACCAGGAAATTACCGAGGCCCCTAGATTTCCAAACCTACTCTGATAATGTTTCTCCCTTGATTCCAGGCTGCCCAGGTCCTCCCAATGGTTTTCTGAGTTTAGTTCCCTTTGTATTTAATCAATTTCCTGGTTTAACCCTTACCAGGTAGAACTCTGACTTTATCAGAGTCTGGTTCCAGAAGTGATTAAAACCATAGCAACCCCAAGATACAGCTCTGAGATTCAGTTAACTGATTCGGTTAGACGGAGCAGCAATTAAATTGGTGGAAAAATGGGATGCATGTGTTCTGGGGCACAGAATCTAGATAATTACCTGTAGCGTTCTGGAGTGAAGGGTTCATTATAGAAACGCCTTGACGAGACAGTTAACTGTGACAATGGGATTTAGGGAGGAAATCATTAAGAATGAAAGGACAACAGAGTGGGCTCTCTGCCTCTAAAGAAAAGGTTAAGATTTACAATTCTCAGCTCAAGCTTCAGTGATGGGGAGACTTCCAGGACGGCCCTAAAAATACCTCTCAAAGCCATATGGTTAATGTATAATTTTTCCATCCTCTAGGTTGAATAATTATAATCCAAATGGAATTCACAGACTTGCCAGGTCTCTTATATAAAAGTTGGGGCATTGATTGGGAAGGAGCAAAATTTGAAATGAGGACATTTGGACAGATTCCAATCATCCTGAGAATCATAAACTTTTGAGTCCCACCAAGCCTTCTCCTTTTCCTTTTTAAAATTAGCCTCCTCTTGCTTAAGACCCTGGCATAGTCATATCACACTACCATTTCTGGTGGTTCTTCAGCCCATAGCTAAAGTTAGAGACCAATACACCATGAGTATAGAATTTGATCTAGGCAGTTATAATAGATGCACTGAAGAACTGAAATACTTATACTATTATTAGAACCCTGGAAAGCATTTGTAGGATGCAATGTGATGATTTTAGATTCAATAAGGAGCAAATATGAATATGGCCAACTGTAGACTAGATTCAACACTCCATTTGAATGTCTGAGATGATTCTCTAGACAGTTTGCTTGACTGGATGAAACCAGGACCGTAGCCTTCATTAAATGCAATTGATTTATAAACAAAACTGAAAAAAGTCAGAAGCCAAAACTATTGGTGTGGAGTAGTCAGAAGCCACTTGATCATCTACCGGAGTCCTCATTATGACCCCAAGAGAGGTAAGAGTCACTGAGAGATGTATTAATGTCCTTGAAAGTATCAGGGACATCCTTCTGTGGATAAGGGATAATTTCACAGAATAACACTATTTGGATGTGTTGCAAGGAGCTCCAGAGGCCTAGTGACAGCACTTGCTACCAAAGATAAAGCAGACAAGGTTATTTACTGAATAAGAGGCTAGAGTTGTGATCTAAGGATTTTGTCTACACTGCTCTTTGTCAGGGACATTTCAACAATCACAGGTCTCCTTTACTAAAGTTGTAAATGTTTTATAATAATGATTGTTTTAAAATAATAATTTTTTACAAGTCTATACACAGCTGTCTTCCTGGCAGCCCCAGCAGAGTTCCAGATCTCATCTGTCCTCACGGGGCCCTTTAAGCCAAGAGGGCCAAGATCTCTTAAGGAAGGACCCATGAGATAGCAACAAAACTGTGCTTCAAAATCTTCTCCTAGCTTTCCTTAAAGGAAACATATTCATTTATCAAAACAGTTCTGTGCGGCAAAAAAGTCATAATTTTTAGGTCTCTGAACACTGGTTCTAAAATGCTTAACCCTTGGAGAGCCCCGCATTTTAGGATCTACTAGCTGTACTGGGACATGAGTTGTCAGGAATATGGGGGACATTGGAGAGGATGTCTTCCAGAGGACCAAACCCTATGTCTAGTCCTCAAATAGAGGGATATTGTAATGGGAGCAGCCAAGAGCCACTCCTTTCCAACAAAAGTCACAAATATTCTCCAGTCTTGAGGTGGATATTTAGAGATTCTTATGATCACTTAAAACTGACACATACCAAGGATAGTAATTCCTATCACATCTGCAGAGATTTCTCCACTTTGTCATGTGCAGAAGAAGGATGAGTATTGGAAAAGAACAATAGATTTTTATAAACTTAATCAAGTTGGAACATCAGTTACAGATACATCTCTGGCTGTACTGTCATGTAAGTACCAAGTGCTAATTGATTGTACCTTGGAAGCTTCCAGATACATCTCAATGACTGTAAATCAATTTATTCTGGGCTGTCACCTTTAACACTTTCGATCTGGCAGATGATTTTTTTTTCCTTTTTGGCTGTACAATTTATAAAGACTACTTACTGTTGCTGTAAATGCTGAATGAAGCCCCTGGAAAAACAGAGCAGAGAATTATGTGCAGATGTTCGTTGGTTAAGAATAAAACCATTGCTCCATGACACATGTGTAGAACAGTTTTGCTCCTGGAGATGTTGAGTGACTAGACTTGGGCTATCAAGCAACCACAGGGACCGAGCTTCCATCTAGACCTGGGGTAATCTGCCACAGGCACAGCACTGCATAATCATATTGGAGGGTAGAGACAAGGCCATGTCCAAACAGGTATCAGAAACACATTCAAACTCCATGAACAATGGGTTTCCATGGCCCCATTCCTGCTGTCTTAGTGTCCCTGCTCCTGACCTGCGGCCCTGCATTAAACTGAGGAAGGAAAACCTTAGTCATGACTTAAAGACAACACTACCAATGTTCCACCCCAGTACTGAGTGGTGTGCCAGACTTATCTGTGAGAGAGTAAATGAAAGTAGCCAGTGATTTCCATGGGGTGGAGCCCTCTGAAGGGTAGGCAGCACTCAGAGATGTGTGTCTGTGATTTCCATGGGGTGGAGCCCTCTGAAGGGTAGGCAGCACTCAGAGATGTGTGTCTGGGATTTCCATGGGGTTGGAGCCCTCTGAAGGGTAGGCAGCACTTAGCCGTGTGTCTGTGATCTCAGTTTTGTGAGAGGATCTCTCAAGTCTAGGAACTGAGAAATTAACCTATAATGCCATTCCAAAAAGAAAACAAAAAGCAAACAACAACAATGTGAAAGAAATATTCTTCTTATTATAAT
Source organism: Micromys minutus (assembly GCF_963924665.1). Lineage (NCBI taxonomy): Eukaryota > Metazoa > Chordata > Mammalia > Rodentia > Muridae > Micromys > Micromys minutus. The sequence goes on along the minus strand of NC_137954.1, from coordinate 51,856,880 downwards.
TATATATAAAATTAATTTATAGATAAATAATATATGGTATCATGTATAATAAAATGGCATTAATATATAATAAATGATATTTATATTACATTTTAAATTAATATGAATTTATATCATATATTCATATACTTATACAATTTGCATATTTCTACATATACTATATTATATTTTTATGTAAATATATAAAATAATACATAACATTAATATTTATTAAATATGTAATATAAAAACATAATATTATATGTTATATATAATTTATATATTTATAATTATAATGTACACTTATAAATTATTGTTTTAATATTTTTATGAATCAATTTACTTAGCAATGATTAATAATGTCTATAATATAATATATATTAATAATATATAACTATATAATATATAATTATATAAATATAATTATACATGTATTATTATTATTATTCCCATGCACAGAATTATGTTTTATGTTCTAGAGCTTAAGATTTCATCACAAATTCGCCTTCAAGACTTGTTTCCAGATGGTTCCTGTGTGACCTTTACCCCTCCCCACAAACTACCACAGCTGTCAGCCATTACGGATGTCCCGGCAGCTGTCTATCGCCCATCCTTTTTACAACTATATAATTTTTACCTCTCCTCAATTGTTTCTACTCTCTTTTTCCTTTCCATCTTCTTTTTTATACCTCTTGGGTTCTAAACAAGTGTCCTAAAGTCCAGATGCTTAAAGAGGAGAAGCAACTGGCCTAATGGCCTAGTAACAGTAAACACAGTCGCGGTTTTTTATGTCCCTAAAACAACCTGCTCTCAGCTATTTTCCCACAACCTGCAATCCTTTGGGTCTTTCCTTTCCTCTGTTCTCACAGCCCTGGCAAAAAGCATCTCTCTGTCGCTTTCCAAACTTGTTGGTAAATAACCACCAAGACTCACCTTGAGTGGCGAGAATAAAGACGGTAAACTTCGAGCAAGTAGGTCATCCCACAGCGCCTTAGAGGGTGCCAGAAACGAGGGGCTGACAGAGTCCGATGGGACCACAGAATCCGAGAAGTTACATTTTTATGCGAACTCTAGGAGTCTGAATTTGGTCTCACATTTGCTAACGCACTGTGCCCATCGGAAACTGCTGGCCAGACGGCAGCCTGTAACTTGGGTCTGCGATGCTAGCGTGGATCTTAGCGTGTCTGACTGCTGTACACACAGACTCGCGTACCTTCGGCTACCTGCTTACAGATCTAAAATTGTATGTTATCTGATTCTACTGCTAGCGATCGAGAAACAGAACGGCTTCGTTGTTCTCTCTTTACTCTAGAGCCTGGTCTATCATTTGCCCGTAGCAGAGACTCAAACTTGCTTTGAGTGCCCATCAACAGCTTAGGTGGACTCTAAGCAAAGGTTAGGGAGAAAGATAGTTTAGATAGAGTCCAGAGAGGTATTAAATGCTGCCCTCAGGAGGCATAACGAGGCATCTCACTGATTTCAGCCGTGGAGGCCAACAGAGAACTCTGAGCCTTCAAGAAGTCTTGGTGGCACAGTTAACCCTGCTTGTCTGATATCTGCTTCCTGGAGTCACTGTGACGCACAGGGCTCTGCCTCTGTAAATACAGGCAGTGCCGTGGCTGTAACTGCTCTATGTAATTTGCCAGAAGGCTGCAGATTTGTGATGGTCACTTGACACATAGCGTTAAATGACCACTTTTAGTGGAACATTGGGGTTTTTCAGAAAGAGCTAAAAACTGATATATTCCCTCATAACTTCACAAGTTCAATGAGTTCTCAGAGTTGTGTATGTTTTCAGAGATTAATATCAATGAAGTAGTTAGCTTTCAAGATCAAAACCATAGTGGACATGTAATCACACAGGCAGGTGGCCGTGGGTTTTCTGGTGTACACTACTGCTTTCTGGTAAAATTAAGATATGAACTACATCACATAAAAACTAAAGGTTCTTAGTTTGTTGACTATACACTGAGTCACACTCAAATTACTTTCTAAGAGAAAAATTGTTAGTATTTTCTGTTAAATTAACGTGCCAGACAACACCTGCTTAGTCTTTTACTTTCTCTCTATATATTTAATGAAAATATTTTTAAAATTTTGCCATATGTTAAATGATACATTTTAAGTTTATAATAATGATAACACTTTATTATACATATACAGAACGACTATAAAGTAGGACAGCATCTAGAATAGGAAAAGTTCAGTGAATAAAAGTACAGCTCCAAAATGTCACTTTGTAGAACTTTGGATCTTATTTCTTTGAGACAGCCAGCACACTACACTTCCCAACACACAGCCTTTATTTTATAATGAGCAATGAAGAAATATTGTGCATAGAAGCAGGTCACTGTGCCTAGCATGTGAAATTAGATTTAAACGCATTTCATATTCTGTACAACAGTGCTGCTATCTTATACGTTGTTTCATATAAGCCACAAACTTACCCTAATTGGCAAATGTTTACAGAGCAGTTACTGTGCGTTTGACAGTGTAGGCACTGGGTCTATGTACATGAATATACAAAAATGCCTCCTGAGCATTCACGTGTTGGCAGATCGTCCTGTACAGATGAAGTCCTGTACAGATGAAACAACTGGAGGACAGCTTCTCATGGCCACTGTCCTAGGGACAGTTTGATCTCTTCCCAGCTGTGGCAAATGGGAGTCATGAAAAAGAACTGGAGAGTGTGGTGAAGGAGAGGAGGGTAGAGGAAAGAGGAGAGAATGGGGAGAGGGGAGAGAGGAGGGAGGAGAGAGGAGGGAGGAGAGAGGGAACGAAGGAGGAGGGAGGAGGGAGGAGGGAGGAGGGGGGAAGGAGGAGGGAGGAGAAGGAGAGGAAGACCTTAATGTAGTCACACACTAGGAATCCCAGGAATAACTGAGGCTGATGATTACAGCAGTCACTGACTACGTGGCCCTCATGTCTGCTAAGTAACAAGACTGCATTCTTCCAATGCTTGGACTCGGACAAGGCTTCTTGAATTTCTCTGACTAATGGGAGATAAGCACAAACAGCTTTACTGCCATGGCTGTGGATCTTCAGCTGAAAGCCTTTAGTAGCCAAAGCCCCAGCGTGGTTGAGACCAGAGGCCTGAACAGCGGATTCTGAACATACATCGTGGGCAAGAAACAAACTTGCACGCTGTCAAGCCTCTGCGTTTGGTGCTGTTTTGCTTATCACACCTCTAGCTGTGTTTGCCACTGCAGCCTTACCTTCTCCACCTCACCTACGGACATCAAGAAATTTGTGCTGGTAGCTGTTTTCTGTTGTTACTATTTATTTGCCTTCAATTGTGGCCACTCGAGGACAGGGAGAGAACACAGGCATGAACTTGTTCTGAGGCTGAGAATGTTTTCTTGTCCGGTGATTATAACAAAAGAATGTTAGGATTCTGGCAAGAGGCTAACTGAAGCTATGGGCTGCTTTCCCTCAGCTGGCCTGGGGGGATATGAGTGAGGGACCCTGGTGACAAGAGAGGTAGTGGGTCCAGAGATGGGCTATTTTCATAAGGTGGGTGACTATTGACAGATGAAGTAATTGAACGTTTTAAAAAGAAATTGTAAAAGCAGCATAGAGTTGTGTGACTATAGATTTGGGAAGTTTCTGGGGCTCTATCAAAACTTCATGTCACTGGAAGGCACACAGTCTAGAAAACCAGGGGAGTCAGTCAGAGAGATGTGTGAGCCAACACACTGTGGAGCTGAGAGGCCAGCCAGGCCAGCGGAGTCCCCAGAATAGTGGCAGGAATCGCTCGAAAAGGCTAGAGCAGGAGGTGCTGGGCTAATTGCCAAAACCATTGGTTTCTGAGTGGACCATAAATGAGGACTCTGTCTAATTGTCAGGAATATCTGGAGATGGACACTTTTCTTTAAGCGAGACATCAGGCAGAAGGCAGTGGAGTGTGAACTTTTTCTAACCCTGAACTTCACTGAAAACTGTAAAGGAAAGCAGCCACCCAACAAGGCTGAGGACACGTGGATTTGTAAGGGCCACAATCATGTATCTGTGGAGGTAGAAAGATAATTCTCTGAAGTTGAGGATGGAGAGAGTATTATCATCTCAGGCTTCAAAGGAGAACGAAAGTGTTCAAGATAAATGTTTGGTGGATGTGGGGAAGAAAAGCACAAGAGTGGGCCAGAGAAAAGGGCACTTAGGTTTGGTTAGAACAAAAGGTAAAAGGTGGAGCATGACCAGGAAGGGCACTTAGGTTTGGTTAGAACAAAAGGTAAAAGGTGGAGCATGACCAGGAAGGGTACTTAGGTTTGGTTAGAACAAAAGGTAAAAGGTGGAGCATGACCAGGAAGATATCTTTGTGTGATGACCCAGGAAAATGCACAGAGGAGGAAGGGAGGAATGTGTAGCCTCTCTGGGCTGGGTAGAGACATCAGCAGATCAGGACCAGGTGTTCTCATTGCCTCTTGAGCCCAATTATGGAATGGACCAGAGGACTACTCTCTCTGTTCAGGAAATGCACGTTTCTCCTGCAAGCATGAATCTCATACAGTCTTGAAATCCAAAGTCAGAGGATGCTCATGGGAAGCTCGTCCTTGTTTCATCCAGCCTCACAGAAAACACTCAGAAAGGAGTTGGGATCATTTTGCACAGGTTGCTGGAAACTAGAGTCTCATGAGAAATCAGGTAGAAGATGATTCATCCAGAACCTTCGCTGAGTAGATAAGAGACCTGCAAACAGCTCAGGCTGTGTCTCATTCCAGAACACTTGGATTCTTTCTGCCTCAAACATCCAATTTCTTAGAAAAGCAAGTGCCAGCCAATGACACATGATAATAGCTCACATTCACAGCTCATGCTGTGGAGAACTTGTCAAGGACTGTGTAGCACTTTAATTCTCTTAACAACCTCACTTGCCATCAGCACTGATACTGTCTGCCTCTCAAGTGGACACCCAGGATCAGAAGAAAAACAGAATCACCAAGAAGCAGATTGGCAGCTCTGGTCTATTTTAAGGGCCTTACTGCCAGCAAACATATTTGTAGTTACTTTTCTGTTGTTTCGATAAATCACCATGACCAAGGAGGTTATGAAAGGAAGCTGACTGTTGGGCTTACACTTCCAGAGAGTAAGAGTTCATGATGGTGAAGCAGAGAGGCTTGGTGGCAAGCACAGTGGGGAGCTCACATTGCAAACAAAAGGAAGAGAGAACTAGCTCAAAATGGTTTAAGCCCTTTGAAATCTTAAAGACCTGTCCTACCCCCATACTCCATGACACACCTTTGTCAACAAGACCACAACTCCCAATCCTTCCCAAACAGTTCCACCCATGGGTGAGTAGGGGAACTGAGTATTCAAATGTTCGGGTTCAAACTACCATATTACCACCATATGCAGTATGATTAGTAGGTCCATTTCCTCTTCTCCTCCCCTCCACTTCCCCTTCCTCTCTTTTCCCTTCCCTTTCTTTCCTTTCCTTTTCCTTTCATTCTCTTTCCTTCCCTCCTTTCTCTTCCCTTCTCTTTTCTTATCAATGGAGATGACTAGAAAAGCTAGTCGATCTATAATTCCCTGTTCAGTAACTCCTCTGTCCACACCTGCTCTGCTCACACACCTAGCAGACTAAACACGCAGACAGTTGTTTAGAGCCTGGATTCTCCTGACCATTCCTTGGCTTTCAGTTGCTGCAGTTATCTGAATGTGGGGAATGGAATAAGAAAAGAGAAAGATTTAAAATGTAAGTGTACAGCACTAAGCTTTTAGTTTGATTTTTATCTCCAAATTTGCTAATAGCATTTAGTAGTGACTTCTCTTTTATCACACATGAGTGAAGAGAATCTTTACGCTGCTTACCGTGTGGGTTATTAGATAACCAGCTCTATTTGTCCTCGTTTGGGGGCACCGTATTCAAGTCAACTGCAAGGTAGAACTTTTGGGGCAGTGAGCAGTAGACACACACCAAGGTGCCTGCTGTTTCCTGAATTCTCTCTTCTTCCCAGAGGTATGGAGTCTTTACCCAGCACTAGGTATAAGTTCTCAGCTGCAGGCATGGGATGGCATTGACCAACAGAGAACTTATCCGGTATCACCTGCACGTGGGAAATGCTCTTCAGGTGTTCACATGACTCGGAGGATGACAGGGACTTGCCATGTTGTATGGTAAATTCTGCAAGGGTCATATACACAGGAGGGTGGGGCAAGCCAGAGGAGTGGGGTAAGCCAGAGAAGTGGGGTAAGCCAGAGAAGTGGGGTAAGCCAGAGAAGTGGGGTAAGCCAGAGGGGTGGGGTAAGCCAGAGGGGTGGGGTAAGCCAGAGGAATGGGGTAAGCCAGAGAAGTGGGGTAAGCCAGAGGGGTGGGGTAAGCCAGAGAAGTGGGGTAAGCCAGAGGAGTGGGGTAAGCCAGAGAAGTGGGGTAAGCCAGAGGGGTGGGGTAAGCCAGAGGGGTGGGGTAAGCCAGAGGGGTGGGGTAAGCCAGAGAAGTGGGGTAAGCCAGAGAAGTGGGGTAAGCCAGAGGGGTGGGGTAAGCCAGAGGGGTGGGGTAAGCCAGAGGAGTGGGGTAAGCCAGAGAAGTGGGGTAAGCCAGAGGGGTGGGGTAAGCCAGAGGAGTGGGGTAAGCCAGAGAAGTGGGGTAAGCCAGAGGGGTGGGGTAAGCCAGAGGAGTGGGGTAAGCCAGAGGGGTGGGGTAAGCCAGAGGGGTGGGGTAAGACAGAGGGGTGGGGTAAGCCAGAGGGGTGGGACAAGCCAGAAAGGAAGGGGGAGGGTACTCTCATAGTCCTTCATCCATGAGATTCTAAGGAACCATAATAACACAAAAGCAACTTTTTTTTTCCTTTAGAAATGCTGTGCTGAGTAACTGTACCATTGGGTACTTTATTAGATTTTATCCTTTGGGATAGGGAAGGTCACATTTTGATCAGCAATTGCTGTTTGTATGCGGGGTCTGAGAAACTGTGGAAAACACCACAGGAAGACTGGCAAGGCAGAGGGATAACTCTAACACCCCAGCGTGCTGTACTTAATGAACTCACCCTTTTTGTTTCCCTGACAGTCTGAAGTAATGCACGGCTGCCTCTGGAGGGTTTTAATGATGTGCTGTTTTGTTCCTGTGAAAACTTTGTATTTTAGGTGCCAATTCACCTTTTCCTCTTGTAAAATGAGTTAGGAGGAGGAATAAAGGAAGTGGCCGAACAATCGAATGCCCAGCATAGCTCTGCCGTGTGCTATTTTAATGTCTAAGTATTTTTGGCCGTGCAAGTCCTTTCTGACTGGGCACAGTACTGACAAATACTTAAAAGGTGGTAGGAAAGAACACACATCATTGTACCTGCTTTAAAATCCAGTTAGAGTAGAAATAGAGAAAGATGCCCAGGCAACCTTTCATCTGGGGTCAGTTTTGGCATTGTCTTTCTGTGACAGAGAAAACTGTACTTCTAAAATTAGCCAGTATTTTAACCATCACCACGAACTCCTCTTTACTCTTCCTTCTCTTCCTCCTCCTCCCTATTCCCTATTTTTCCAGGTTTTTTTTTTTTTTAATTTAGAGTGTTCATAGTAAATAATTTAAACTTTAAATCACTACCCTGGCAATTCATGTATGTCCATCATGTCTCTATGCAGAATCCGTACGGCAAACGCTGCAATCTACTCAGTCTCTCTCCCTGACTTTCCTACTGTGTATAGAAGGTTCAGACCCACGTGTTTGTTCAAAGGCCCTTTTTGGATGGAGGAATTACTCAGGCTGTCCTGTCTGAAGCTATGAGATATAAGAGACAGTCCTCTGGGACACTCAAGAGGAGGTTATTTTTCACTTTCTGCGATAGAACACCATGGATAAAGGTGACGGTTCCAGAGGGATATAAGTTCATCTAGAGGGATCCGACGCCACCACGGTGGTAAAGTTGGAATAGGGAGAGAGACAAAGGAGGCCCAGTGGCAAGCAGCGTACATGGTAGTGGGAACAGGAAGCTAAGAGGCCACATCTTCAACAGCAAACAGAAAACAGACAGTGACCTAGCAGCAGGGTGAAGCTGTAAACTCCCAGAGTTCATCCCTAGAGATAAGTTTACTCTATTGTGCTACCTCCCCAACAGCGCCATCAACTGGGGACTCCTTGTTCAAATACTTGAGCCTGTGGGTAACACAGACTACCACAGAAGAGAAACTTAAAAGGCCTGTGTACCCTACTTCCCTTTCTCTATCTCTCTTCCTCTCATTCCCCTCCTCCTCCATTTCCCCCTCTGTATCTCTCTGTTTATTTTTCAATGTCATCTACAGCCAGAGCCACCACGTTACTGCAGGAAGGCAATTAGTCAACTTGTAGAGGAAGGAAAAATGAGACACCTGGTGACATCAGGTAGGTGCAAACTATCTACCAAAGACAAAGATGAGCTTGTGTTTGCTTAAGAGATTGGAATGTTGTCTTTCTTCTATCTTCAGCTGAAGGTATTTGTAACTGTGAAAGCCTCCTGTAATCAGCGCCTCACTGAACCTGTGTGGTCATGTTTTGTTATTCATGTCTTGCTGGTAGGGAAAGAGAAAGTAAGGATGTTTTCATTGTGCCTGCATGCTTGGGAAGCTGGTATGCAAGACCTCGGAAGTTCAAAGGCTTTCTACCATCCTCACTAGTGTCCCCATTATTTCCCTTGTCCCCATGTGTAGCAGAGGTAATCTATTAGTAAGGTACTTGGCCCATCTATCAAGGGTTCCAGTCTAATGACTAAGTGTTGCTGTCCCATGCTTCTGCTTCCTGTACTTCGTGACATGTTTGCATAGTTCTTTTCCTTCTAAGTTAAAAACTTGTGCTTCAATAGGGCTGTGAATAGGACATAGGTTCTGTGATGGCAGGAAACAGCAACCAATCAATGAATCTCATAACCAGAAATGTCAGCTATAATATTAAGATAGCCTATGAAGGGTAATAAAAATTGTGGTATATCTTTCTTCTCTGGGTGCTGTGGGAAGCTTGCCCAACACCCCTTTCTCTTCCCCTTGCCTACAGAACATACAATCTGAATGTCTGTCCTTCCACGTGAATGTAGAGAGGATGACTTTCCCTGGTTCCAGGGTTTGTATTAAAGCCAATCATGATGTCCATTTGCCTCCCTCCCCTGTGACCAGCCTAAGGATAAACAAGAAAACAGGTCTTTACTGATAGAGAAGACAAGAGACTTCCAGTCTCTCTCTCTCTCTCTCTCTCTCTCTCTCTCTCTCTCTCTCTCTCTCTCTCTCTCTCTCTCTCTCTCTTGATGTTATAAGCCCATCTATAACTTCCATCATATGACCAATTTACTGTGGATGGCTAAGTAAAAAAATGAAAAATGTTTGGATCTCTGATAACAGTGATAATTAGCACAGTACTCCTAACTTTCAGCTCTGTGTCGGATACATTACAGCTTATTAATGTGTAAGCCAAGGTGAGTTAGCTGCATGGTGGCTGCTGTATGGTTATCTGATCTCGATGGGGATTTGGCTCACTTGAGAAGCACAGCATCTTCAGACAAGACCTTCACATTGTCCTGAACACAGGCTCTTCCAGGTGGTCTGGGCATCCATTAGAGCTCCTGAAAGAGCCACAGCATGACGGCTGGTTGGAGAAAGCCAGCATAGACACATGAAAATGCTGAGCCTGAGCAGTAGAGACTAGAACTCCTTAGTAGAGCAGTCCCTGCTGTTGACTGGACTTTGGTGCCAGGGAACATGTGTCAGCATCTAAGTCACTGGAGTTGAAGCCCCACTTGTATCTTTAACCTGAGGTTTCAACTGAAGCCAGGTTACAATGGTCATTGGTGCAGTTTCCCCATCTGTACAATGGGTGAGATGACAGTACCTTGTGAGAAATGATGAGCATGGTGACAGCGACTTCACAGAGCTGGAGTGAGCATCTAGTGATTTTAATCACGTAGCCAGCTCTCTGTGATCATTACCCACTGCCTTCATGTGCAAGCTAGCTTGCATGCACTCTCTCTTTATTCCTTATACTCTCGGGAGACAATTAGTCTTTCATTCGTTAAGCCCTAAATTAATGCTGCTTAGATTTGAATTTTCCATGGCTCTATGTGGAAAAACTCTAAGCTATGATTGATTGCTTATACTTATCTACTTCATGGCAGGAGAAAATAATACCATGAAAATGAATTGTGTTGTGTCTTATTTTTTTATTAATAAGTGATTCTACCAATAACATTACTATAGAATATTTTCAATTATTCAATTATTTTTATTTCAATGATTTCAATCCTTATTTGTCCATTCTAGCAAATAAATTTGAACTTGGAAGGTTGTGTAAGTGATCACTGAACTCAGAAAATGACTACAGCACACAATCTTACCTTGACTTATATTTCTCAGTGAGTCTGTTTTTGAGGTGCTAGACCCTCACCTGTATATTGTAAATTCAAAACCTCCCCTTGGGATGCTAATGATCCTGGCAAATGCTTTCTCAGTGGAATGTCTTCCCTGCAGATCATAACATTTTATTTTTTCTTTGTATATAATTTAATTTTCCTCATGAAAGAATGATCTCTAGATATTCTATGAAGGGGGAACAATCTGGGAGAAAAATGATAGAACCTGGACTTTCTTTCCTAGAATTTGAACTGCAGGTCCTACAGCAAAACAGCCTTGCGTTTGTCCTGGTGCCTTATCTACAGGAGGCAGAACTTCCGCCTTCAGGGAAGTCCATCCGCTGCTTTGCCATTTAGACCTTGATTACACAGCAATGACTAATCTCTAATGTTCTTGCCTAATTTTTTTTCTTTGATACACATTTACTTTCGTTTTCCAATAAATTCTTTTTGTTTGTTTCCTAAGACAGGGCCTCTCTGTGTAACCCTGGCCATCCTCAAACTCAATCTGTAGACTAGATTGACCTTGAATTTGGAGATCCACCTATTTCTGCTTCCCTGAGCTTTGAGATTAAAAGCATGTGCCACCACTTTCTGGCTTCAATAAATTCTTAATTGTAAATTATTTTTGATGACTGAATATTGCATTGCATAGTAGTTGTTCATTCACCGTTTTCCAGTTCAGACTATATGAGCCCTACTTTAAGCACAGGGCCTTAAAAATGCAGAGAGCACAGCACTGTTAGCAAGAACATAAGCACTTATAATACATTTTTTAGTGTGCTGAATGATGAATAAACAACACCACTTACTACAAAATACACATTTGTTAAAATTCTTAGCTTTTAAAGAAATATTTTTTCTAAGTTGTTTACACTGTGTTGTTACATTCAAGTATTTTTTTAAAAAAAAGCAGGACCCCAGACCACTTGTAAAGCTGGATTTTCAGACTCTATAGTATGCACATACCTAATTCCAGAATTCCATGGAAGTGGAGATGAGAATACTCTAAAAGAACAGGCCATATAACTTAGCATACACAAGCAATCCTATCTCAAATGAGGTAATGTGATGCTGAAAGATCCACTGCTTCTATGTGCACACAGGACTCACAGAAGTCCCCTTCCCCTTCTTTCATGTCACACACAACACATACACACACACACACACACACACACACACACAAACACACACACACAAACAAACACATACAAACACACACATACAAACACACATACACACACACACACACACACACACACACACACACACACACCTGCCCACACCTCCCAGAGAGAGAAAGAGAGAGCATTCAGAGGTGGACGCTTAAAGTCAAACATTGGATTGAATGTGGGGGTCCTCAGTGGAGGATTTAGGATTGAAGGAGCTGAAGGGGTTTGCAAGCCCATAAGAACAACAATGTCAACCAACCAGAGCCCCCAGTGACTAAACCACCAACAGAAGAGTACACATGGAGATACCCATGGCTCCAGTCACATATGTAACTTGTCAGACATCAGTGGGAGAAGAGGCCCTTGGTCCTGGGAAGGCTCGATGCTTCAGTGTAGGGAAATGCCAGGGTGGGGAGGGGAAGTGGGTGGGTAGTTGAGCACCCTCATAGAAGCAGGGGGAGGGGATGGAATAGGAAGTTTCCAGAGGGGAAACTGAGAAAGGGAATAACATTTGGAATATAAATAAATATAATATAAAATATCCAATTTAAAAAAAAAAAACAAACAAGAATTATCTCAAAAGAATTCGTAGAAATTTGTTAAAAGAAGAAATTCCACTCATGATCAAATACTGAGACTGATAAAGTAGAATAAAAAAACAAAAAACAAAAACAAGAAACAAAAAACAAACCCTCACGATCCCTGAAAAAAGAACTTCTAGCTAGCTCAGATACAGCTTTTACCCGGGTTCTATGCGGAGCACAATTCAGGCCATTTGGTTCTGAAGGGGGGAGAAGGAGTGAGAGACAGTAACCAAGCACTGTGTTGAGCAACCTCTCTCCCCCTTTCTCCTCAGAGAGCTTTGTTGTAACAGCAAGGGGCAGAGGTCATGAGACACAGGCAAGATCTCTGTTGGATTCTCGCTTCTCAGCTTTTCCATCCCTCCTTCTCTCATCTGGATCTGTGCCTTGTACCTGAGACCCTAGGAAAGAATTCAGGGAACCCAGTGCACTTTACCTTCATTTTGCCTTTGTTGATACAGTAAGAGATGAATCTTAACTCCCATTGAAGCAATATTGATTGCAAAATACCAATCTCCCGAAGACAATCAATTCTATCAAGGGGCTAATCACAGTCCACAGTTTAAGAGTTGGTGATAAAATTATTGCCAATATTATTTGAGTTCACAAAGACCCTTTCATCTAAAATCTCTTTGTAGTTAGGAAATCCGATTTTCAAAAGTACTATGTTGAAAAATAATTGAGTTATGGTTTTCCATATCATATTCATATAGTTTTACAAATTTCTAAGTTTTGACCTATAACTTCCCAATTGTCCAAATTATGTTTGGGTCACCCCATTATTTTAGTTTAAAGTTTGGTGGATTTGCATACTCTAAGTTTTTCTGAATAAATAAACGTAAGAACTTTTGCTTCTATAGCATTTTTGATGTGTATTTTCTTCCACAGGCTGATAAATATGGTTCATTCCTCAGATGATAAGGCTGAGATGAGTCAAGTGACAAATCCAGGTTCTCCTAGCTAAGACTCAAACCTGGTTCAGCTGACTGTACTTTATGAAACCTTTCTCTTGGCTCTGGTAGCCCTAATGTCTTCGTGACTATGATAGAGTCTTTAGATCTTGGATGGGCTCTTGAAGCCAGTGCTGTTGCCTGGAACAGACTTTTCAACTGTTTAATGAGCAAATGAATGGAAGAAAAAGTTTTTCCACTTAGCTTATTCCAATTAGTTCATTTCCAGTTAACTCATTTCTGGTTAGCTCATTTCCATATTTCCTATCTAAGCACTCTGCAGTAGGTAGAGGTCTACCTGGTTAGGAAGAGAAGGAGATCCACAGAGGTTAATTAAGTGGCTGTACCCAGTAGAGAATTAGTGGCAGAAGGAGACACTCCGGTTCCAGTGCTCTCTCATCTGAGACAATCTTGGCCTTTCTGGGTGTAAAGTATCAGTGTCTTTTCCACCTGCTCCATTTGTGTGAGCCCAGGCTCACTCCTGGTCACAGGCAGCTGGGGAATGTATGTATTAAAATTCAGTGCAAAGCCATGCTGCACACTGAGTGAAAGACAGTAGTTAGTGATTGTTTTCCATTTATGTCTCAACATCCAAATCTAACTGGGTATCACTGAAGGGATTGATAGTGACCAAGTTGCAAGAAAACAGTCCCCATTTAAAACATTACAGCAAAAAAATTGATAATCAAAAAAAAAAAAAAAAAAAAGAACACAATTGAGGTGTTTTTTTAAGATAAAGCCATACAAGTTCTTTCATACATATAGAGCTAGATATACAATAATTTTTGTATTCATTTGTTTTATATAAAAACAATAAATATTGATAATATGTATTATGGTTTAAAAAGTCTCCACCTCTAGGGACATAAACATTCACATATTAGTAACAATAAGAATACATCTTTTTAAAATAAATGTAGAAAAATTGTATCTTAATAAAGTTGTTGGCAATTAAAAATGATCCAAGTCAATCCTTAAACAGGAAAATTGCTTTGGGTTTGTACCCAAGTATTTGACTGTAACAGTAATCAACACAGTAGAGATATAGACTCAACCTGTGTCCATAAACCGCAGAATGAGTAAATGTGCTCTGTATACTGATAACACTCTCCAGCCCCCAAACCGAATGAAAGCCTGTCATCTTCAACATGTTAGATGGAGCTGAAGATCATATGACAAGTGAGGTGAACCAGGCGTGGAAAGACAGATTCCCCCATGTTCGTATGCGAGATCTTTAGCGAGTCTAGAGTCCGGAGTCAATTAAGAAGATGTTCATTAATTGCAGATCAAGTTCAAAAGACCTGAACAATATGATGAGCACAGTTATAATCAGTGTGTTGGCTACTTGAAAATTTCCAGGTGAGTAGGCTTGAGGTTTAGCCACAAAAGAACTTCTAGTTATGAGTTGTGGAGCTCAAGTGAGCCCATCCTTCAAAACATCATGTTATAACATTGTATACAATTTAAAATACTAACAATGGAAGCTGGAAATGTATCCTCAAACTTCATTTTAAATTATATTTTACTTCAATAATGATGAAATGATATACTTAGAATTTCTCATTTTTCCTTTATTAGTGAAGGGAAGTCACAGACAGGACAGTGGCATCTTCCTGCCAGCTGATTACTTCTGTACCAGTTGTCTCATTTTTCCTGCAGTGACACTTTGATTATAAATGGTGTCCTGTAAAAATGGGATTTTACTTTCTTATCAGAGAAAGACAATTTCATTTTCTACCTCGGAGAGCATCCAATGCAGAACAGAGCCAGCATAATTACATACGTACTTTTACAACTTCAGTATCATAATATTTTGATTTTGCTTTACATCCTACTTCTTCCCAGCTGGTGGGCAGCTTTTGTTTTAGCTTTGTGGATTATATTAGAGATGGGGAAAAGAGATATCACACACATTGTGAAACTAATGAGACCAACATTCTGGTCTCATCTGAGAATATGATAGTGCATCTATCTGATAGTCTTTGACTTGCCTTGTTATTAGAACTCCCATACTTCTGACGAGATGGCACATAGAATTATTTATAGCATCCTGGAGCTTAGAAGCACAGCCAAGAAGGGAGGCTTAGGAAGAACGGATGGGAGAGGCTGTCAAGAAAAGATTCAGAATAATGGGAAAGGACACCCAATAGCTGTGGCCCTCATGAGTCAAGTAAGCTTCCAGAGGGGAGGTTTCTGTACCTGAGTTTTAGAAGCTGGCTTATTTTATGAGCGTTACGTCATCAATTCTGTACTCCCGACACCCAGTGTATACAGGAACCTTGTATAGGTCTTTGAAGTGCATATTTCGATTCAAGAATTCTGGAAGGAGTGTCAGAGACCTCTTGATGATGTTCCTGGCCAGCAACTGTATATTGTCCAGAAAAGCAAGAGTCCAGCCCCAGAGCTGACAACCAGATGGGGGTGGGGAGAAAGGATTCCTTCTGACTAAGCTAGGGTTTGACTATTCAGTCAAGTTTTAATTAAAAAAAAATTAAAAAGCCAAGCGTTTTGGCAGCTGCTTGTTTCTCTCCTACCCAGAAGATACTTGGAATTTTTAGCCCTCAAAACCCCAGAATGTGATCTTCTTCAGAAATGCGACCTGTACAAAGGTAACCAGGTCAGACTGGAGCCATTAGAGTGGATCTCGATCTGTTAAAACTGTGCACTTATTAATGCTGGAGACCCAGATGCAGGGTCAGACATACACAGAGGAAGACAGCATAGACGCATGGGAGGAAGGTGGTGCCACGTGACTTCAGCCAGCGAACACTGGGCCCACAAGCAGTCACGTGCGACCGGAACAGAAAGCCATCTCTGGTGGAATTGCCCGGTGAACACCTACAATTCCTGCTTCTAGAGCGATTTGAAATAAGCACTTCTTGTTGTCTCCAGTCCTGCAGCTCATAACAGCAGCCCTGGGAGACTAATACCTGAAGCAGCAGGGACATTGATTCCATGCTTTTGAATCAACAACGAGAAATGTTTAATAACTTTCCAACTTCTAAAAGCACTTAGCGCAAAGGAGGCTGGGAACTAGGTCTTGCTGTCAGTCAAACCCTTACCATTTCTCAGAACCTACCTCACTTCTCAAAAAAGTGTTGCTCGACTGCAAAGTAGAGAAACACGTGCAGATCACGTTACACAGAACCTTTTTAGGGCTTTATTAATAGATGTCGAAAGGGTACATGGATAATCATGCATGAAGCATAGTTCACAATAGATATTAGCCCAATTAGACACAGGTGAAATCTACACTGAAAAAAACAAAGTACTGAAAAACTTACAAGTGCTGGGGCAGCAGGTTCTGGGTTTTCAGATAATCTTTTCTCAAAACTATTCTTTTTTATTCTCTGAGGATTTCATACATGTATAGAATGAAATATGATCATGTATACCGTGTTTCTCCTCAGTATCCACCTTAACACACCCCCTCTCAATGTCATATCTTTGTGTGTGTGTGTGTGTGTGTGTGTGTAGGGGAGGTTGGGAAAGAGAGAGGGACAGGGGCCAAGAGAGGGAGGGAGAGAGAGAGAGAGAGAGAGAGAGAGAGAGAGAGAGAGAGAGAGAGAGAGAGAGAGAGAGAGAGAGAGAGAGAGAGAGAGAGAGAGAGAGAGAGAGAGAGAGAGAGAGAGAACCTATTTAGTACTGCCCATGTGTGAATGGGTGTGGGCTCCCACTACAGCATGGGAAACCTA
Source organism: Micromys minutus (assembly GCF_963924665.1). NCBI lineage: Eukaryota > Metazoa > Chordata > Mammalia > Rodentia > Muridae > Micromys > Micromys minutus. The sequence continues at coordinate 51,840,205 of NC_137954.1, read as the reverse complement.
CACTGAAAGAACAATTTCCTCTTCTAGCCATAGCCATTCGTCAACTGCCAATAGCTTCTCAGCAGTAGGAGGAGCCCAGAGAGCTCCTCCTCCTCTATGCCGGAAATTAGGCTGGCTTATGCTTGACTAGGTAACTACAATAGAACCTCTCTCCCTGACACTTCCTAAATCTCTGTGTCTCTGTGACTATCTCCATCTCTCTGTCTCTCTCTGTCACTGTCTGTCTGTCTGTCTACCACATTCCTGTTAATGTTACCTTCAAAATATCATTTTAGGGAATGCCGGATGAGAGCGCAAAACTCTGAGCGACTAACGACATTCAGGCCAACCAACGGCTACATTAAAATTTAATTGTACTTTACTCTTAAGTTATCTGGGAGCTGCCTGTGATATTTGTTTCCCGAGGGCAGGGCAGCCTATGCCCTTTGGGATGAATTTGAAAGGTGAATTTAAAGGTCTATCATAAAAGCGAACTAAGAGATCGGTCAGAGTGACGGGTAAAATGGAATGGAGCGAACGTGATGCAGGAGTAGACGAAGCAGGAACAGAGAGAAGAAATATTTAAGGCCTATCTCCAAAGCGACAGGCTTTCTCCACAGAAGGCCCACGGTGTAAAGAAAGGTGTTTTGACATTTTTCTGTCCTTTGTTTCACTGCTGAGAAAACGTCAGTATACATACACACCACGGATGCCACACAGTGTTCACAGCTCACCCGATGGCCCAGACCCTCTGGGTTGTACCCGTGTGAACCTTTGTGTAAAACTGCACTGCCAGAGAGGACCACAGGCGCTGGGCCTGCTGGGCATTTGTATTCGAGTATGATTCAGGCTGTACAATGCCAACAACATTATCAGCCCATACACCAGTTTGCAAAGAGAAGAATCAGCTTCCCTCCACAGCTCCAGATTTCCAGAAGTCTAGGATCCATTCTCACTGTCTATAAAGTTCAGGACCCCACATCAGCTGAGAAAATTGTCTGATGCCACGCTCTTGACACTTCAATGACAAAAGAGGCCGTAAAAAAAAAACAAAACAAACAAACAAACAAGAAAAAAACTGTATTGCTGCATCTGAGAGACCCCTTCCTTTTGTGGGGATACTTGGCTGTGCTCAACCTCTCCCTCTCCCAGGGACAAGAGTTTAACAGACAGGAAGATAGAATTTCCTATCAGAAGCGATGCACGAATGAGAAAGGTTTAGTAGTAAGAAGCAATGATAGGAAACAAAAGCAGCAACTACTGCATTCTGAGTGCCATCTTCACTACTGCAATGTTAAGGCAAAGGATTTAAACATACACACGATATCAATTAATAATGAACAAAACACTGAAATTAAGACAGTGCAAGACAAGCGTAATATTACGTATTGGAGACACAACAAAAAAGGCAGGAGGTCTCACCCCTAAGGAGCTGGCATGCTAAAGAGAGAGTGTCTGGTATACGGATAAACATGAACTACACTTAGAATAATGTTGTTTTCTCTCTGGGGGACAAGGGTTTGTGTAGCCCAGATTGGCCTCATACTCCATAGGTGACTAAGAATGACCACAAACCTCTAGACATTCTACATCTGCCTCCCCTGGTAGGTATACACCACCACACCCAGTTGTTATGACACTGGAGATCAAACGCAGGGCTTGGGGCATGATAGGCAAGCACTCTGCCAACTGAGTTATAAAGGTCTTAAGTAAAATTGAAGTGATCTCATACTTTTTAAATAAAATATTTTAGTTAGAGCAGAGACTTAGTGAAGGTCTTCTTGAGGAGACGGTCTTTAAGCAAAGATTAGGAATCTAGACAGGTGAGTGATGGGGGATGAGGAGTTGGGGGATGGAGGGATGAGGGGCCGAGTATTATAGGTGCTAGAGACAGGAGGGGCTAGAGGGACCTTAAAGTGTTCAGGAAACAGTATAAACCCAATCGTCCCAACCATTTTATAAGCCCCATTTGAGCTTATGAAAATTAATTGCAGGAGGTAATGGATGAGATTCTGTAGGTGGTTTAGGTTGGTTGGAGATTTAAGGTTGTTCATGTGAGCAGAGGATGTGTCATGTGTATGCAGCTGTCCTGCAGTTCTTTGTGTGATGGAGACTTGATCCCTAGTGTGATGATATTGAGGTTGTGGGCCATTTCAACATGGAACCTAGGAAGGGGGAGTACTGGATCATGACCCGCTAAAGTGACACGTGCTTCCCTTAGAGGGCATTGTATGTTAAATAAATGGGTAGCTTACAGAACACAGGAGCTCCCAATGTGACTCTCACATTCTGTGATACGTATGTTACCCTCATGCCTTCACTAGAGGCTGATCAGATGGTAGTACCAACTAAGATACCAACCCAGGCTTACTTCCAGAAGGCTTTGAGTGGAGCTGGGAGAGACAGAACAGGGTTTTTCTGTTCATGTTGGGAAAGTCTTCTGGGGTGAAGCTCTAATGTCATGAGAAAGGCATGCTATAATAGCACAGAGACAGAATAGCTGGAACTTCGGTCATAGTATGAAGTAGGTCTAAACCTCTTGAGACCCTGTTGTCAAGGAACTTACTTCAGAGTATGCCCCAGATGAGGTGGCTGCAAGTCGGCTAATTCCTTCGACCAGAGGTGGCTGGTCTATCATGGTGCAGCCTGCATGGCTCATGGTGTCAGCCCTGTAGACCTGCCCTGCCCAGGCCCACCCTGTACTGCCTCTGTTCCAGTCTTGAGCTTCCCTTCTGACCACCCTCATTTTGTCAGTTAGTTCTTTGAAAAACAAAACAAAACAAAGACACCCTCTTCATATTATTCAAGCTGCATCTGGCCTTGTGTTGTGGTTTCTTCTTACGTTCTTGACAAATGTTTAGGCAGTTGTAGATGCAACAGTCTACCTATATGTTTCATTAGATTAATATACAGCCCAAATATTGGCGGTTATAGATTCAAAGGTGAACATGCTAGAAATACATAAACATCATCTTGTGTTTCCTTGAGTACTTAGTTTTTTTCTATTTGCTTTATTTCAAAACAAACATATTCATGATAACTCTAGAGATTTGGCAGTAGAAACTCCGTAAACTGCATTTGTTCTTGGTTTAGAACTTGAATACCAAGTAATTTTGATCTCTTCTATGAAATTTTAGGTGTTTTCTCAATTCTTGTTTTTATATAAAAGAAAATTATTTAATATGAAGAAACGATTTCACTGATGAAAAGTTGTTCATCCTAACTGGGGATCAAAGAAATGCAGATATCAAAATAGTAAATTTGGTCTTAATGCTTTACAGATGTGATGTTTATAGTTATTTCTTGTTGTAGGGAAGCATGTTGTCAAGTGCTAAGCTGGTACTAGATATTTGGGGAAAAAATTCTAAGACAAAAGAGATTCTAATGAAGCCCCCAGACAAACTAAACAAACATTTTTTCCTTCTAAAAAATCTAGGAACACAACCAGAGATGCTGCCATACAAGGTATCACCTAGGAGAACAGATAGCACCATTTCTTCAAAGAATGAGAGCAATAAAAATGTCAGATCACCACATGTGACTCAGTCACAACACTGTTATGTGTTGGAAAAATGGCTCAGAAGTTAACAGCACTTTCTGCTCTTCCAGAGGACCCGGGTTCAATTTCCAGCACCACCATGCCTTTTACAACTGAATGTATCTCTAACTCCAGGAGTTATGACACCTTCACAGATCTACATGCAGACAAAACACCAATGCACGTGAAATAAAAATGAATAAATCTTTGGAGAGATGGCTCTGTGGTTAAGAGCACTGACTACTCTTCTAGATGTCCTGAGTTCAATACCAGGCAACCACATAGTTGCTTACAAAATGCTGCTATGTAAGTAAGTGGGTCTCCATTTCCAGATCACTTGCAAAACCTGTAAGTGATTCCAGTGCCTGGGAATTATGAGGCCAAGAGAAAGGCCCAGGTCTCTGTGTTTCTAAAAGTCCACACAGACAGTTCCCCATGGCAAACTTCTAAACACAGGAAAATAACATGGACAAATGCTCTAGAACAATGGGGGTGGAGCTTGGTATAATACACAAATGTCTTTAATATGATCCCAGAATATTAACACTTGAAGAGGCAATTCAGGAACAATTGAGGCCTCGGTAGTTGGGGCAGTTGTTAAATTTTTAATTCTTCCCCGTGCTTTTTACTTTTCTACAAAATGTGTGTGTGCATGCATGCATGCCTGTCTTTTTGCTGTTTACCTTGAGACTACTTCTCTCCCTGGCCTGTGACTCAGCTTGTAGGGATAGGCTGAGTGCCAGGGATCAGCCAGTCTTTTCCAGCCCACCATTGGGAATAGAAGTACATCTGACACCCAGCCCTTTGATGAGTGAGACTCTAGGGATTGACCTTAGGTCAATATTTGTACTGTGTGTTGGCTGGTTGGTGCCAGCTTGGCACAAGCTAGGGTAATTTTGAAAAAGGAAACCTCAATTGAGGAAATGTTCCCACAAATTGGCATGTGGGCAAGCCTGTGGCACATTTTGTGGATACATAATTAATGTGGGAAGACCTAGATCACTAAATGGTGCCAGTCTTGGGCTACTGGTCTTGGGTGCAGGGAGAAGGCAGGCTGAGCAAGCCATTAAGGGTGAGCCAGTAGGAAGCACCAACAGCCTCTACTTTACTTCCTGCTTCCAGATTTCTGTCTGGCTTGAGTACTTGCCCAGACTTCCCTCAGTAACAGACTGTTACCTGGAAATGTAAGCGGAAGTAAACTGGTTCCTCCCCAAGTTGTTTTGGACTGTGTTGTCTTAAACCAGCAATAGAAACCCCAAAGTGCAGCACAAGGAATTCACCAACTGAGCTGTTTCCCCAGTGTCTTAGTTAGGGTTTTATTGCTGTGAACAGACACCATGACCAAGGCAAGTCTTATAAGGACAACATTTAATTGGGGCTGACTTACAGGTTCAGAGGTTCAGTCCACTATCAAGGCAGGAACATGGCAGCATCCAGGCAGGCATGGTGCAGGAGGAGCTGAGAGTTCTACATCTTCATCCAAGTCAGGACTGGGCATCCTCAGGCAGCTAGAAGGAGAGTCTCCAAGCCCATCCCCCAGAGTGACACACTTCCTCCAACAAGGCCACACCTTCTAATAGGGCCACTCCCTGGGCTAGCATATGCACACCATCACACCCAGTCTCTGTAAAATGTGTCATTTTAAATTTTAAACCAGAAACACGAGGAAGGCATCTTTTCTTTCTTCATTTCTTCTTTCTACTTCCTCGAAGCCACTGTTCAGAAACTTTGCTCTAGTTTCTTATTTTAAACTTGAGAGTACCCCTACTAATCTGGGGAGTTTTAAAAGCTTGAGTCTGAAGCCTGACAACACACCATTTTATCTTTATGTTGCTGGTCCTTCTCCACAGATGACATGAACAGTAAACACTTCAGCTTTTCTTTTTTTTTTTTTTTTCAAAACAATGTGTTGCCAAGAAGTATCCTCCTTTTGAAAACAGCATGTAGGAGACACAGGGAGAACAGAAGAAAAGCAGCTATTATTCACTCAAAGCACTTCCCACAAGGCAATGTTAACACATAACCTGACTTTTCTGAGGGGAACTAAAAGCTACCACACGATTGCCGGCATGAATCAATTCTGACGACATAGTGTCACTTATCTCTGGATAACAAAATCCTTTTGCACCTACAAAGGATCATCTCTCTCTAGCTTCAGCCTGTGAGAGAAGACACGCAGTATTTCTTTTTCTCTCCATGGCTTGTTTCACTTAATACAATATCCTCTGGTTCTGTGCATTTGTAGCAAAGGTCATCCTTCTTTATGGCTGAATAATCTCTGCAATGAATATGCACATTTTTTTTACCTAATGATTGGCACCCAATTTGCTTCCCCATCTTAACCACAGTGGATAATGCTACCATAGGCAAAGGCATGTGGTTACACCTTTGAGATTCTGATTTCATTTTTAAAAAATATTTTCCACAAAATGGAATATGAGGATGTTACACTATTTATTTTTAGCTTATGGAAGCCTCCATGTTATTCACTATACTGGCCATGTAATTTATATCTTGCCCACAGTGCACAAGAGATTTTTAAACATGTCCTCTCAAGTGTTTGCTCTCTTTGATGGCTTTGATACTAGTCAGTCTAATCAGAGTGAGATGAGAACTCATTGTGGTTTAGATTTGGAGTTTTTTCTCTTACAAATGATGATACTGACCATTTGTGGGGTGGCAAGATGTCCCAGTTGATAATGAAATTGGCATTCAAGCCTGAGGTCCTGAGTTTGATCTAGGGCTTTCATGGTGGAAGAAAAAGCCCCAATTCCTACAAGTCTAACATCCACACATGAGCCTTGGTTCATGCACATATGGACACACGTACACACAAAATAATGTAATTCAAAATTTTCAGTTAAAATATGCTGTATTTCTTCTTTAGGTAGATATCTTCTTAAAATGTTTAATCAACTCTTTCATGAGGAGCCTAAGCTCCGGCTCTCTGGGGTACACTCGCCACTTCATGTGCAAATCTGTGTCATTTTTTCCAGTAAACTCAAACTCTGCTCACTTCGTTTGCATAAAACATTGACTAGCTTGCTTTTGCTAGTTGGTGGGTTGTTTCCATTGCTCTATAGATTGTCTTCTTGCTCTTTTGACTGTTTCTCTTGGATTGCAGCAGAGTGTAATGCTGTAATTCCCATTGTCTATTTTTGTTTTATTTCTCTTGAATTCAACAGCACATCAAAATGGTCATTCACTGTTTCAGTTCGATTTATCCTAGAGATACAAAGGCAGTTTATGCAAACCAATGAAAGTAATAATGTCAACAAAATGAAGCATAAAAAATTGTAATCATAGTGATAAAGAATGTGCCTCTGATAAAAGCAACATTCTTTCATGATAAAAACTAAATTAAATACAAGGATCACAGACCATGATATAGGCTGTACATCAGGGCCACCATTACTTTCTCTCTGAGCTAGAAGAGAGATCTCAGTATATTGTCCAGACTGGGCTACTGCATATCTGATTGTCCACATCTGGAAAGCACACACCTTGGAACTGATTTCTCTGTGGATATGTGTGTGTGTGTGTGTGTGTGTGTGTGTGTGTGTGTGTGTGTGTGTGTGTATGCACGCGCGCGCGTGTGCGTTATGCACATGTAGAGATCTGGAACGTACTTCATTAGATTTATTTTTAGGAATTTGACTTTTATGGCACTATTGCAAAACTTATTTCCAAGTATAAGTTACATATAATATCAGAATGGCCTTGAAAGTTGTTCTAGAATTAAGAGAGATGTGTTCACTACTAACTCTAACAATGCACCTGTGGAACGGTTTGAGTTTTGCCAATATCTGGTCAGGCTATGGATAATGAGAATCTCCCCTAACCTTACACTGGTTTCTGTTGACTTGAACACGTGAGGATCTCCAGAAGGATGCTGCACACAGGCTTTGGCAGCTGATGCACTTGTCTCATTCCCAGCCCCAGGCACACTCTCTCCATTTCATTTTACAGCACCAGGTGTAGGTGTCTACTACTGCTAACAGATACAGCCAGAGTAAAGACCTTGCCTTCATTTCTATTTTGTTAAGGGGTTCTTAGTCATGAAAAGATATTTAAATTTCATTGAATAATTTTATTTCATTTACTGAAATAGGTTGGTTTTTTTCCCTTTTTGTTTTCACATGGTGAGTTATAATAATTGGCTCTTGAATAGCTCAACCAAACTTTTATTCTTGGCACATTGCAAGACTCATTTTGTCTCTCACAGAATTCACTTTGCTAATAGTTTGTTGGGATTTTCTAGCATGTATGTTTATTAATGAAATTGAGTACAATTTTGTGGTTCTTTTTTGTTTTTGTATTATTCTTAGAAGATTTTTTTTTCTCCAGATTATGTTGACCTCAGAACATAAGCTAACAATCCTCTTCTAGTCTCTGGAACTTTCAAAATAACGTTTATAGTATTTTGTCTTTAAGCGTTTGGAAAAATGCACTACTGCGACAATTTGGGCCTGGAGTTTTCTGAAAGGGTTGTTTTTTAAAGAAAAATTTTACTAATTAAATTTATCAAATGAGTAAGTTTATCTTCCAAGTTAACTAGTTTTTGTTGCCTAGAGAGGTATCTGAACATGATTCCGGGCCCCTGTATGTAGCCCTGGCTCTCCTGGAACTCACTATAGAGACAAGACTGGCCTCTATGGCACAGAGACCCTTCTGCCTCAGCACCACTCCAGGCTTCCTCTTTATCTCTATTTACACCATTCTTCATATTTGTAGGGTGGCTCTGATGCTAAGGTCTTCTTCCCAATTGGTTCTTGTTCATGGATCAATTTCTGGGTGGAAGGAATAGACAGGACTTCCAGGTCCACACAGGCAAGAGAGATACAGATGCAGGAGATAGAGAGGAAGAGAGAGCTCACCATGCGTGGGAGAAAGAAAAGCCAAGCAGCCATGTAAGATCTCAGGCAGAGTGCCCACAGACTACTTGTGGGTGGTTGGGGATATTGAGCTGAGATTAATGGTAACAGAGCAACTAAAGTTGAAGAGAGATTTAGGGTGCTAAGCTAAGTATTAGGGAGGGCACACTAGTCACAGGAGTTTAATACTGCCAACAATTGAGCCAATAAGGCAAATTGAAATTAAGCAATGTGTAAATCTGTGTTTTTTTTTTAATCTATGGATTCAAGGGAATATGAATAGTGGCTGATAGTGTGGTCTATTCACAGAGTTAAGGTGGGTAGCAAAAGATACATAGAACACATATTTTCTGGGCTTCACGTGTTAGCGGCGTATAGATATGAAATTGTTATATCTTCCCAAATTGTTATTATTATTAAAGGTTAATATTTGCTACAATTATTTTTTACAACTTTATTTTAAAAAACAGAGATACATGTAAAGATTGTTAAAAGCATTTTGGCCTAAGACTATATGAATATATTTTTGTCAGTACATGATTTTTTTTAAAGGCTTGATAGTATGCATTGAAATCTTATTAGTACAATGAGCATAAAGTACATGTAAAACAAAACATAACATGAAAATAGTCAAAGTTTTCTTGGTATGCAAAGATTAAACATAATGACTTTTAAATACCAAAAATTGCCACAGGCTATATTATTAGCTCTTGAATTATTAATGATTTAAGGTCTAGGTGTACCCCATTCTGAGAGGGTGCTACACACTTATTGGTTTTTTTTTTTCTAAAAAGGACTGAGGCTTCCACTTTTTGACCTTTCTTTTTTTTTTAGCTTCATATGGTTTTAGAGTTGCTTCTTGAGTATTCAGAGCTTTCTGGGGGCTAGTATCCAATTATCAGTGACTGTATATTATGACTGTTCTTTTGTGATTGCATTATTCTCTAGATACATCTATTTTTTTAGGAATTTCATAAAGTCAGTGTTTCTAATAGCTCAGTAGTACTCCATTGTGTAAATATACCACAATTTCTGTATCCATTCATCTACTGAAGGATATCTGGGTTCTTTCCAGCTTCTGGTTATTATAAATAAAGATGCTATAAACATGGGGGAACAGGTGTCCTTATTGTATGTTGGAGTATCTTTGGAGTATATGCCCAGGATGGAATAACTGGGTCTTCAAGTAGGACTATGTCCAATTTTCTGAGGAACTGCCAGACTGATTTCCAGAGTGGTTGTACTAGCTTACAACCCCACCAACAGTAGAGGAGTCTTAAGCTTTCTCCACATCCTTGCCAGCATCTGCTGTTATCTGAGATTTTTGTCTTAACCATTCTGATTGGTGTGATGTGGAATCTCAGGGTTCTTTTGATTTGCATTTCCCTGATGACTAGGGATGTTGAACATTTTTTAGGTATTTCTCAGCCATTTGATATTCCTCAATTGAGAATTCTTTGTTTAGCACTATACCCCATTTTTAATAAAATGGTTTGATTTTCTGGAGTCTAATTTCTTGAGTTCTTTGTATATATTGGATATTAGACCTCTATCAGACATAGGATTGGTAAAGATCTTTTCCCAATCTGTTGGCTGCCATTTTGTGTTTTTGAACGTGTCCTTAGCCTTATAAAAATTGGCAATTTCATTAAGTACAATTTATCAATTTTTGATCTTAGAGTACAAGCCATCATTGTTCTGTTCAGAAAAATTTCCCCTGTGCCTATGTGTTCTACGGTTTTCTCCACTTTCTCTTCTAGTAGTTTCAGTGTACCAGGTTAAAAGTGGAGATCTTTGATCCACTTGGACTTGAGCTTTGTACAAGGAGATAAGAAAGGATCTTCTTCATTCTTCAGCATGCTGACTGCCAGTTTAGCCAACATCATTTGTTGAAGAGACTGTCCTTTTTCTATTGAATGTTTTCAGCTTCTTTCTCAAAGATCAAGTGACCATATGTGTGAGAATTCATTTCTGGATCTTCTATTCTGTTCCATTGATCTACCTGCCTATCTCTGTACCAGCACCGTGTGGTTTTTAACACAATTGCTTTGTAATATAGCTTGAGGTCGGGGATAGTGAATCCCACAGAAGTTTTCTTGCTTTTGAGAATAGATATCACTATTCTAGGTTTTTTGTTATTTCAGATGAATTGCTTGTTCCAACTCTATGAAGAATTGAGTTGGAATTTTGATGGGGATTACATTGAATCTGTAGATTGCTTTTGGTAAGATGGCCATTTTTACAATGTTGACCCTTCCAATCCATGAGCATGGAAGATTTTTTCATCTTCTAAGATCTTCTTCAATTTCCTTCTTCAGAGATTTGAAGTTCTTGTCATACAGGTCCTTCACTTGCTTAGGTAGCTTCACACCAAGGTATTTCATATTGTTTGTGACTATTAAGAAGGATTTCTTTTCCATAATTTCTTTCTCAGCATGTTTGTCCTTTGAGTAGAGGAAGGTTACTGATTTATTCTAGTTAATTTTATATCTAGCCACTTTGCTGAAGTTGTTTATTAGCTGTAAAAGTTCTCTTTTGGAATTTTGGGTCACTTAATTACACTATCATTTCATCTGCCAATAGTGATATTTTGACATCTTGCTTTCTGATTTGTATCCTTTTGGTGTCTACTTTCTCTGGCCAGGACGTTCAGTACTATATGAAATAGGTATTGGGAGTGGGCAGCCTTGTCTTCACTCTAAATTTAGTGGGTTTGCCTTCAGTTTTAGTTTGTTGTTGGCTATTGGTTTGCTATATATTGTTTTTATTATGTTTAGGTATGGGCCTTAGATTCCTGCTCTTTCCAAGTCTTTTAACATGAAGGGGTGTTGGATTTTGTCAAATGCTTTCTCAGCATCTCATGAGATGATCATGTTTTTTTTTTTTTTTTTTTTTTTTTTGAGTTTGTTTATATTGTGGATTACATTGATGGATTTCGGTATGTTAAACCATCCCTGCATCCAAGGGATGAAGCCTTCTTGATCATGGTGAATGATCGTTTTGATGTGTTCTTGGATTCAGTTTGCAAGGATTTTGTTGAGTATTTTTGCATCAATGTTCATAAGGGAGATTGTTCTGAAGTTCTCTTTCCTTGTAGGATCTTTGTGTGGTTTAGGAATGAGAATTATTGTGGCTTTGAAGAATGAGTGAGATAGTGTTCCATCTGACTCTATTTTGTAGAATAGTTTGGAGAGTATTGATATTAGGTCATCAATAAATGTCTGATCGAATTCTGCACTGAACCCAAATGGTCCTGGGTGGTTTTTTTTTTTTTTTTTTTTTTTGCTTGGGAGACTTTTGATAACTGCTTCCATTTCTTTAGAAGTTATGGGATTGTTAGATGGTTTATCTGGTCCTGATTTAACTTTGGTATCTGGTATCTGTCTAGAAATTTATCTATTTCCTCCAGATTTTCAAGTTTTGTTGAGTATAGGATTTTGTAGTAGGATCTGATGATTTCTTGCATTTCCTCAGGTTTTGTTGTTATCTCTCCCCTTTCATTTCTGATTTTTGTTAATTTGAATACTTTTCCTGTGCCCTCTAATAAGTCTGGCTAAGGATTTGTCAAGCTTGTTGATTTTCTCAAAGAACCAGCTCCTGGTTTTGTTGATTCTTTGTATGGTTCTTTTTGATTCTACTTGGTAAATTTCTGCTCTGAGTTTGATTATTTCTGGCTCTCTACTTCTCTTGGGTGTATCTGCTTCTTTTTGTTCTAGAGCTTTCAGGTGTGCTGTAAAGCTGTTAGAGTATGCTCTCTCCAGTTTCTTTTTTGGAGGCACTCAGAGCTATGAGTTTTTCTCTTTGTCCTACTTTCTTTGCATTCCATAGTTTTGGGTATGTTGTGTTTCATTTTCATTAAATTCTTAAAAATCCTTAATCTCTTTCTTTATTTCTTCTTTGATCATGTTATCATTGAGTAGATCATTGTTCAGCTTCCATACATATGTAGGCTTTTTGTTGTCTTTGATGTTATTAAAGACCAGCTTTAGTCCTTAGTGATCTGATAGGATGCATGGGAGTATTTCAATCTTCTTATGTCTATTGAGGCTTGTTTAGTGACTGACTATATAATTAATTTTAGAAAAGGTGCCATGAGGTGCTGAGAAGAAGGTGTATTCTTTTGTTTTAGGATGAAATATTCTGTAGATGTCTATTAATTCCAATTGGTTCATGACCTTTGCTAGTTTCACTGCATCTCTGTTCACTTTCTGCTTCCATGATCTGTCCATTGATGAGAGTGGGGTGTTGAAGTCTTTCACTATTATTGTGTGTGGTGTAATGTATGTTTTGAGTTTTAGTAGGGTTTCTTTTATGATTATGGGTGCTCTTGTATTTGGAGCATATATGTTTAGGATTCAGAATTCTTCAGGATAGATTATTCCTGTAATGAAAAAAAAGTGTCCTTTATCTTTCTTGATGACTTTTGGTTGAAAATCTACCTTATTCAATATTAGAATGGCCACTCCAGCTTGTTTCTTGAGACCATTTGCTTGGAAGGTTTTTCCCCAGCCTTTTACTCTGAGGTAGTGTCTGTCTTTGTCTCTGAAATGAGTTTCCTGTATGCAGCAAAATGCAGACTTTTATTTTTTAGTCAGTACTTGATTTTTTTCAAGGGCTTGACAGTATGCATTGAAAACTTACTAGTTGCAATAAGCGTAAAATACATGCAAAACAAAACGCAACATGGAAATAGTCAAAGTCTTCTTGTTTTGTGAATATATGTATATTTTTTGTTTTCTTTATTTCTTGGACTTCATACAGTCTGTGAGTTGTTTCTGGGGGAGTGCAAGCCTCTGGGGTTAGCATCCCACTATCAGTGACTGCATATTATGTCTGTTCTTTTGTGACTGGGTTATCTCACTCAGGATGATCTTCTCTAGATGCAGCCATTTTCTTAAGAATTTGGTTAAGTCATTGTTTCTGGTGGCTGAGTAGTATTCCATTGTGTATATGTACCACAATTTTTGTATCCATTCGTCTTCTGAAGGACATCTGGGTTCCTTCCAGCTTTTGGCTATTATAAATAGAGCCGCTATGAACATTGTGGTGCATATATCTTTGTTGTGTATTAAAGTGTCTCTGGGGTATATGCCCAGAAGTGGAATGGCTGGGTCTTCAGGTAGTACTATATCCAACTTTCTGAGGTATCGCCAGACAGATTTCCAGAGTGGTTGTATTAGCTTGCAACCCCACCAACAGTGGAGAAGTGTTCCTCTTTCTCCGCAGCCTCGCCAGCATCTGCTGTCATCTGAGTTTTGGATCTTAGCCAATCTGACTGGTGTGAGGTGGAATCTTAGGGTTGTTTTGATTTGCATTTCCCTGATGGCTAAGGATGTCAAGCACTTCCTCAGATGTTTCTCAGCCATTCGGTGTTCCTCGACTGAAAATGATTTGTTTAGCTCTGTACCCCATTTTTTAATAGGGTTATTTGATTCTCTGGTGTCTAGCTTTTTGAGTTCCTTGTACACCTTGGATATTAGGCCTCTATCTGATGTGGTGTTGGTAAAGATCTTTTCCCATTCTGTTGGTTGCCGTTTTGTTTTCTTGACGATGTCCTTAGCCTTACAGAAACTTTGCAATCTCATTAAGTCCCATTTGTTAATCTTTGACCTTAGAGCTTGAGCCATTGGTGTTTTGTTCAGGAAATTTTCTGGCACAGGATAATCTTGAATGTCATTCTTAGAAACAGTGTTTCTCCTTGAACTGGAGTTTACCATAGGGCTAAGGGGCTTGGCTATCAGGGTGCAGGGATCAGCCTGCCTGCTCCTGATCACTGGGGGACGCCACCGTACCCCACTGTACTTGGCATTTTTACTTGAGTTCTGTAGATTAAGTTCATATCCTCAGTGTTTATGAAAGAAATACTTCACTAACTGTGCTATTCCTTAGCACAATTGTAGAGATATATGTTTTTTAAATCTCTGAAATTCAAAAATAGTTTTCTATTGTCCTTTTTTTTTAATACTAGCATTTTATTAGCTTCAGATGTTTTTGGAAAGGTCTAGAGACATCTCAAGGCTGGGGGGTTGATATCACCTTCCTCCTAGACAACAGACTTCAGCTCCAATCATGCAATTAGCAATTAGGTTAGAAACAGGCCACTTTAATCTGATTGGGGATGGAGATGACTCCATTCCGGTTCCAGTCTATCAAGGGGGCTGGTTTATTTCTCGTCTGCCCCAAAATTTCAGCCATTACGGTAAGGGGAAGCCGTCCGTGAATCACAGGCCTGCAGTTTCTAACGAGCCTTCCTCTTCAGTAGAACATACCCTCCAATTTTTGTCTCATCCGTCTGTGAGGAAGCCGAAAGCTGTGCTTAGCGTCTCCACCTCAGCCACTGCTTATCCATAGCCTGGTGTCTCAGGAGAGCTGTGGAGCCAAAAGTCAGGTTCTGGCTGCGCTCCTGCCGCTCAGTCTTCCAGATCCCCAAACACAGAGCACCGCCCCCAGCACACCTTCAGGGTTTCTGTTTGGTTTTTCTAAATCGGGCATTACAATTGTCTGAGATGGAGGGCTGTTTCAGATACAGGCTACTCTGGTGTGTTCCTAAATCATTTCCCTCCCATCCATTTCTCTCTCTGCCCGTTTGAGAGGTGTGGCCCATCGGCTGATTTTCCTTTGAAGCAATCAGCATATCTGCAAAGCTCAGACTTTGGAAACCTGGAGGTGCACATCCGTGTGCGAGATGGCTTATTTCCTTGAGAAAGCTGTGTCAAGAATGGCTCTCTCTCTCCTTTGTATTTCTGGCAAATGTTTTTTTGCTGGCTTAGAGTGAGGAGCCGATCTTTAGCTCCCACCACAAGCTAACTGCACCAACACCCTGCTTAGGCAGAATAGAAATTGAATTACTTTCTCCTTCACTTATTTTATGTGTTCATTCCCGAACTCGTCTGCCCTCTGAAAGGTTACCCCAAGCAAACAAGTCTGTCAGATAATAGCTAGCGCTCCGACCGGGACTTAATAGCATGCTTCCCCGGGATGAAGGAATTTGTCTTCAAAGTGTCAGACATGAGAGAGATAAAGTTTCCATAGTCAACATTAAATCTTTGATAGCAGCTCAGAAATAATTGAAATAAGAAATAGCAGATATGAATGCTCACGCATTTGCTTTCAAAGCTGAAAGTGAAACCCTCGGAATGTTGAATGGAGACCCCTTCAATCTTGCCGGGGCTTCGCGGACAGCAGGACCATGTCCGGTGAGGATGGAAGGACGGTTAGTGGTGGACTTACAGACGATGCAGAGATGGAAAAAGAGGTGGCAGGAAGCAGCAGCTGTGAAGGTGACGGGGCAGGCAGGCTGTGGGCAGCCCTGGAAGATTTAGCTTGGGCAAGAACGGCATAGATGAGAGAATTGGTCAAAGAAAGGCTTTGGGAGCCGTCAAAGCAGGGCATCTTCACACGATGGAAACCGTCTGTGATGAGCACACCTTTGCTTCACATAAGGCACACAGAACCACTGAGGTTGACCGACCTGAATTCTCGGAATCAGAATTCACGTTTGCAACTAATTCCTAGAGTGACCTTGGGAAGCATATTCAGGTGCTGTAGCTTCTACAAAAAGGCGGGGATTTGTTATGTTTTATCATGATATATATTCTAGGTTACTTTTTTAAAAAGATGTAAGTATCATCCAACCTTAAATATTGATAACAAGAGTTACTGTATACCTATAATGTACTTTCTTGACAGTTCTGCATCTGATAAAATTTTCTGTGGTGGGATTTAGACTGTTTTGTTCCGTAGCGAGAAATGTAGATTGTACAACACACGTGTTCTCTAATTAGTCATTATACACTGAGCACACTGCAAGCTACCTAGATACATAAGCCTAATTGTGTGTGGAAATCATTACCCCGGGCTCACACTGAGCTACATTTTGTGGATAATCTTACCCCCTGTGTAGCCATTTTGGGAAGAGTGGCATATTTACCTCTCACGGGAAGAAAAAAGACTTTATCACCAAATATTTGCAGAAAAACTAAATGTTCCACCTGCAGCTCCGAGAGCCAGTGTTAACCCGGAGTAGTCACCACTGTTGTCTTAGCTCAGCAGCTCATCATTATGACCGGAAACTCATGTTACAATTCAGAAACATCTGCCAGCGGGCTTTGGGAAGAGCCATGCAGAGTTCAGCAAGGCTCCAGTGCCTGTCTTCTTTTGGAAGTCATTTCTCTCTTCTCAAAGACAGTTGACAATACTGCTTCTACCTGGGATAGTCTTCACAGTTTTACAACCACTGTTTCCTGGCAGTGAGAGGAAACCATGGACCTCTCAAAGCAATACAGGCTTAACATTATCATTCTCTCCCTCCCTCCCCCCCCCCCCCGCCCCACATGTAAAGAAACTCAGGCATCTATTTTCCTAGAAGCCATTTTGCTAGGTATTCAAAGGAGGTAAGAAAACGTATTTCTGATTTTCAGCACGAAAAGCTTCAGGACACTGAGAAGTGTTTGTCTTATTCATGACCTGGTCTAACTCGGATTCCCGGCCAGAGCTGTTACTGTTTCATCAGCTTTTGGACACAGACTGTACTGGATGCATGAGTTCACCAGTAAGAACCATTTTCACAGGCTCTGCAATAATAGAAATTGCCCTCTTCTGTTGTCCACTGTCTGTGGAGAGTCTGGGGATGCCCAGCAGATGAATACTTCCATTAGTGTTTTTAGTAGCTAAGTTTGTAAACTGTTCATATGCACACGTATGGAGATTCACTAATTAGAGTGGGGAACTGAGCCAGGAAGTCGACCTAGACTAACGGGTACTATGCAATTCTGTGCCACGTATTTTACCTCCACTAATCCATTTAATTCTCCTAACAGCCAGGTGAGGTTAAATTATTCCCTTCAAAGTGGAATACTCAGCGGCTGGAAGAGCTCACTGCCTTGTCCAAGATCGCTCAGTGTCTGTAACTACACAGCCGGGGTCCCTCTTCATCCCCGCTCCGCTCTCTGCCTGATGCTGTGTGGGAAAGGGCTGCGTTAAAGGCAGGAGCACCTGGGATGACAGAGGGGTGAAGACTGAATCTGTTATGTACTTTTTACCAACAGACAGGAACAGGAAAAGAAGAGGAGAAACACAGTACGGCTTCTAAGCTGTAACTGGGAGGCTGTGGCTGGGGGGCAGGGTATTTCCAAAGCCCAAGCAGACACACAGCAGAAGCTGGGGTCTGCAGCTAGGGGTCCTGTCGTAGACAGCTGGATTCACTGGGATCCACGGGGCCCACAACTAATTTGGAAAACACAAGCAGACAAAGGAAAACAACAATAACAACATAAAACACAATTGAAGTGCTCTTGGGGAAGCCCTGATGGAGGGAACCCCAGTAAACAGAAAGAACGAAATTTGAAGAGCTGAGCGAAAGCAATCCAGATTGATGGAGGCTTTCAGCACGTGAGTCCTGTGCAGACAGATGAGGGGATTGTGTGATTCTTTGCTCGTGGTGTCTGGGGTGGCATTGTTTGTTTCCTGTTATTTGTGTACTCTGAGTAATTGCCTTTTAATTTGAGGGTCGGGGTAAGAATTAATTCTGCTCTCGGGCCCTTACTGCATGCCTCTACTTAATAATTGTGGGAGGTTTGAATCCATCTTCCTATTATGCCCTCTTTATACTGGGATTTTAATTCAGTGACCGATAGAAAGTAAGAGTGGAGCTCTGTAATCTTACTGACCCTCATCCCTGCCTTCCCTCCATCATTGCCAGGGACACGAAACTCAGCATTTGCACTTAGTGTGTATTACTGTTTGCTCTCACTGTAGCCACTGACAACAGCTCTGGGTTCCATCCCTGGTTTGCAGCACTGGGCATAGGTAATTCTCCATGACTAGCACAGCCCTCCTCTGGAGACCAGGAGTACAAGAGGAACATGAGACCTTCCACAGTTTGCACAAACATTTTTTTAATGTATTCTGTAAACCAGAAGCTCATACTTTTAAGGGAAAAGATGTGTGTGTGTGTGTGTGTGTGTGTGTGTGTGTGTGTGTGTGTAAAACCAGGGCAAATCTAATTTATAACAAGCTACTACTTACAAGATGGCTGTGCTCCTACTACAAGCTGCTGTGAAGACAAAACCCATCAGGGAGTGACAGCCAGCGCAAACACAGTGCTCCCTGAACCTCCCTTACCTAAAAACGTCCATCATCCAGTGTGTCAGTTTCCACCTGAATAAAACAGGCTCTGGTAATCAAGTTTCTCAAAGTCACCACTGAAACCTTAATGCTCATCTGACCTCCTGTTCACTGCTGTCTTTCTAATTTTCACATGAAATGTCCAATTTCCCTTTCTAAATAATTTGATTTTTTGAGAACTTCGTACATAAATACTGTATATCACTTTTACCCATTCTTCCTGTTCCAAATCCTTCAAATCCTCTTCCAAATTCGTGTTCTCATCATCATCATCATCATTATTATTATTATTATTATTATTATTATTATTATATTATTATATGTACAGATAACTTACTTAGTCCAAAAATGGACTTTGCTCATGTGTACATGTGTCCAGGATCATGGTTACATATTGGACAACCTCTGTGGGAGCTAACCCTTGGATATTCTCTCTCTCTCTCTCTCTCTCTCTCTCTCTCTCTCTCTCTCTCTCACACACACACACACACACACACACACACACACACACATCATTAATTGCCCATAGCTCTTCATCTAGGAATAAGGCCCTGTGGAATTCCTCTGTTTATTTTTGAGCATGCAAATGTGCCATTGTTAAAGTTCCTGGATGCAGTTTCTCTGTCAAATATAGAGGATGCCAGTTCACACAGATGCCCTGGTCTTTGGGATCTTGCGATAGTTCCATCCCCTCTCAGTGATTATCCCCCTGGCCCTTGAGTGTAAGGCTTGAATGGCAGATCTGTCATCGGGCTTGGACACGCCCTTGCCACCCATTCTATGAATCTTGGCCTGCTGTGGACTTCTTTAGTAGTTCTCATCTGTTCCGAAAGGAGACATCTTTGATAAAGGGGTGGAAGGTCCACTTACCTGTGTGTATAGGATAAATACTTAGAATACAGGTAGAAATTGTGTTGTTTTAGAAAAATTATTACAGTAAGTTTTCTTTTTGGCCCATGATCTCTGCAACCACGTGCAGAGTTTACATTACCAGGCGTGAGTTCCGTGCAGTGAGGTGGGTCTTCACTTCAAATTAGACAACTGTCAGGTAACCCCAGAATAAGTGTGTGTTCTTCAAATTCACATACCAGAGACAGAATTCAGCAAAATAACAAAAGAGAGCATTTTTCTCAGTTCCTTGCAACTATTTCCTCAATAAATAAGCCAAATCTTTCTGTTTTTGCTAATGTTTTAATTACCCAATTGTTGCAGGTCTTTTCCTCTACCACATTATGAGAAATCTAAGGTAAGACTTTTTAAATCTAATGTAACTTCACCCTTCAGTGAGTGAGGACACTCCAGGCACATTGCTTATGGTCATCAATGTCAAAGGTTATTTTCAATTCACTGACAAAGCAAAGTTACTTTGTGTCCTAACAGAGGGCTGGAACAGAGAGGCAGGGAGTTTCCATGCCATGCATGATAACAGTTACACATGGTATGAGAACTATTTTTAAAGCATTCACAGATACCCCCAGAAGATTTCGTGCTATGCTACTGAATCCAGTGCAGGCAATCTGAGTTACAGTCTCTTCTTGGGGAAAAAAAAACCATGAAGGGATATAAACCAAAGCTCATACAGGCACATGGACTAACCCACAACATAAAATCCTGCCAAACTAAAATTAGAAAGAAATCTCTATTAAAAGCAAGTAGAATGTAGCTTTCACTCGGGCCAACTCAGTAGCAGGGATTAGCAATATTCAAGAACCAGAACTGGTGGGGCCTACTTTTTTCCTATCAAAAAAATTGGGAGCATAATCTACCTTAGTGATTATAACCCTACCTCTAGAGTTGAAGCTACTCTTATATTTCCATTCATTTCTTTACTTGACGTGTATTTGAGGACCAGTCCTGTGGTATAGTGGAGGGTGTGATAAACGGGCACAAATGATGCAGCTCTGGTGGCTCAGGTGAGGGAACTGCAAAATCAGATGGATTTTTCAAAATTTTACCCCAGGAAGACAGACTACAGGGCTTGGAACAGATCTTTACAACAAAGTTGTATAGGCCTAAAAGGTATAAAACTACACACACACACACACACACACACATACATACACAGACACACACACACCCCACAACACACAGATGCACACACACACACTACACATGCACAAACTCACACACCCACACACCCACACACCACACGTGCACGCACACACACATACCACATGCACACACACACAGAACACATACATACACAAGGAGCACAGGGATAGTGTCACAGTCATACAACTATTAGTAATAGCACAGGACAATGCCTGTCTCTTTGAGATTCTGGACTTGCTTAATCTCTGGTGATGTCATTCTTCTTTGATGTTAAGGTTTTTAGTTTAAACTCAAATGAAGGCATCAGTGTCAGCAAGAAGAGTTGAAAAAGGCTTGGGAGGTTAGAGAAGATGGAGACAGAGATCTAATGCCTCTGGGGTGATCACAGCACATTTGACAATCAAAGGCTTTCCAGCAGGACTGGTACTATAGTAGGTTGCTCTAGGCCTGACAGTGTTGTTGGCATTTGTCTCACAGCAGTTCCCAGAAATGTCCTATGAGGTGGCATCCATCCTCAATTTAGTAATGATGAGACTAAGACACAGAAACGAAGTGACTTGCCCTGGGTCACATGGCTTGGTAAATGGCCATAGAGAAATAAAACAAGTCCATCACTGTAAGTACTGTGCTATACTACCCTCCTTAGGAGAGTTGCGCCCACCAAGATGCTTATCTGTCCTCAGGTCTCTTGGGTGAATTTTACATTAAAATGATAAGAACCACGGATCTATTTCACCATGGTGTAGTGGGCTCTTGTGGATAAACTTACTATCCTTTTTATTTCCCATAGGAAAAACCCACAGTCCTTACCTAGGTAGAGATGTTCCTACATTCTGTTCACTTATTCCTAGATTCCCTGAACTACATAGATATCACTATTTCTTTCTAGGCATTAACCTTATTTTTAGGTTTATTTCATGTGTCAGTGTATGTATGTGTGCATGTGTCATTGCACACACGGGAAAGTAAGAACAACTTGCTAGATTGGGTTATTTCTTCCTACCACATAGGTCCCAGGGATGAAACTCAGGTTGTCAGACTTAGCAGCAAGGATCTCTTCCAGCCAGCCCAGCACTGGGTTTTAGAAACCTTCAAACATAAAATATAGCCACAGATAAAGTGCACTTGTTCTCCTGAATACCATCCCACCAAGTGGCTCTCAAGTCAGTGGGCCACACACAAAAGATGTGAGATAAAGTCTGTGAGGCCCCAGGGAGGAAGATGAGTGATGGAGGGGAATGGGAGATGAATGACTAAAATTAATTATATAAATGTATAAGGCGGTCAGATGTCAAAATTGGAAAAAATTAAGATGCTATTCTAAAGAGAATACAGAAAAATAAGGAGAGGAGGAGGGGAGAGGGAGAAAATGATAAGAAGGGGGAAGAGGAGGAGAGGGAGGGGAGGAGGAGAGGGAGGGAGAGGAGAGGAAGGAGGGAGGAGAGGGAGGAAAGGAGGAGAGGGAGGGAGAGGAGAGGGAGGAGGAGAGGGAGGGAGGAGGAGAGGGAGGGAGAGGAGAGGAAGGAGGGAGGAGAGGGAGGGGAGGAGGAGAGGGAGGGAGAGGAGAGGAAGGGAGGAGGAGAGGGAGGGAGAGGAGAGGAAGGAGGGAGGAGAGGGAGGGGAGGAGGAGAGGGAGGGAGAGGAGAGGAAGGAGGGAGGAGAGGGAGGGGAGGAGGAGAGGGAGGGAGAGGAGAGGAAGGAGGGAGGAGAGGGAGGGGAGGAGGAGAGGGAGGGAGAGGAGAGGAAGGAGGGAGGAGAGGGAGGGGAGGAGGAGAGGGAGGGAGAGGAGAGGAAGGAGGGAGGAGAGGGAGGGGAGGAGGAGAGGGAGGGAGAGGAGAGGAAGGAGGGAGGAGAGGGAGGGGAGGAGGAGAGGGAGGGAGAGGAGAGGAAGGGAGGAGGAGAGGGAGGGAGAGGAGAGGAAGGAGGGAGGAGAGGGAGGGGAGGAGGAGAGGGAGGGAGAGGAGAGGAATGGGAGGAGGAGAGGGAGGGAGAGGAGAGGGAGGAGGAGAGGGAGGGAGGAGGAGAGGGAGAGGAGAGGAAGGGGAGGAGGAGAGGGAGGGAGGAGGAGAGGAAGGGAGAGGAGAGGAAGGGGAGGAGGAGAGGGAGGGAGGAGGAGAGGGAGAGAGAAGAGAGGAAGGGGAGGAGGAGAGGGAGGGAGGAGGAGAGGGAGGGAGGAGGAGAGGGAAGGAGAGGAGAGGGAAAAGGGAGGAGGAGAGGGAGGGGAGAGGAAGAGGAACAAGAATCAAAATTGTAGACAAGTATAGACCATCACTGTCCATAAAAAATGCTGTTACTTTTTACAAAAAATGGATTTTTTTGTGTGTGAGGAATAGGGCTTTGCCATAAGAGATAAGAGCTACAATCATGTCTGGTATTAATGAGTGGAATTTATAGTATCTTATCACCAGTAAATCCAAGAGTTAACTCATTCTATGGATCAAGATTATATGTCACTAGGTTTGAACTGGCTGATTAGCCAAGTAGGGTGTGGGTGTGTCCTGACACCAATGATCAAATCCTGTGCCTTGAGTCAAGGAGAAGCATCCCTTAGGGGACATGCCCTAGCCTCTTAAAGCTTGGCTTAAATAAGAATGGATGGGATGAGGAAGACAAGGGACAAGCACATGCAGAAGCCAGGCCTCCAGTTTCCAGCCTGAGAAACAAAAGCATGTTTCCTGCAGAACAGCATTTTGGAGTGCTGTGGACATAGCCCGTGATTTTTTTCCTTCATAAACAGTGAACACTAACATATATAAAAAGGAGTCTGAACATCTTAGCGCCCAGCAGTGCTAGATGGGAGGTTATTCTCTTCCCGAACCCCCTCTGTCTCTACACACTGGAAAGTTTCCGCTCTCATCCTGGATTGCCATAGTGACACCATCTGAGTTTTAAAAAGTAAATATTTGATCAACTCAACACCAAACTGGACATAAGAAAGTAATTGTGGTCCTGTTTTTCATGTGGTCTATGTTGTCAAGTCTTCAAAGACTGTGTCTGGTTGGAAATCAATTCAATACTGTGGCATGTGGTGACTGAGAACACGATTGTTCCTCCACAGTCTTCACAAGACTCTGCACAAACACCGGTGTCCACACTGGCCTCCTGTGACGCTGAGTCTAACTTCATGAGTTGAAAGATTCTAATGGTAACATTGAAAGAAGACTTGGGGAGTTTACAGATGAGAGATCAGAGGCCCTGAAAGCCAGCAGTGAAGTGTGAGGCGGCTCACACTAAGGACACTTAAACAAGGTGAACGCAAAACTTGAGCACTGATTTAGTTTATAGCTTCTGCTGTGGTGAGGTGAGAGATCATCAGCCTCTTACACAGTGTGGTTCTTCCTGAGACAACCTCTCTCCAGGTGGCCCAGGCCAGCCTTGAACTTATGCAGAACTAGAGTTCATGGTTTTCTTGGCTCAGCCTTCCCAGTGCTTCAATTACAGGCATGCTCTGTGATCAGTAAGTAGCCTTTGAGGCCAAAAATGTTTTCTTCAACTAAAATTTGGGATTTTATCAACTCAGAAACTGACAGTTAAAAATGAAAGCATCATTTATACTGTCCCACTTTCTAAGTCTCATATTGATCATGAGGGATCAATAACATAGTATGGATAGCCAGTGAGAAGACAGTCGATGGTAAGTAGTCCATCCCCCTCGTCCCACTGCTGTGTGGGCTGGGTAAGACACAGAACAGCCAAGCAGACTGCAGAAGCCAGGCCTTTTTACAGTGTGCCCTTCCCATTTGAAATCAGCGGGTTACCCACTCAGGTTAATCTACAAAAGGACATTCTGGCAAGATGTGGAATAAGCATCATTAACAAGAAAAGTACTTGTCTGTGCTTCAGTGAGGTAGTGGAACCATACCCAATCAGTCCTTTGGAGCTGTGTGAGAGAGAATAACCATACAGCTCTGCCCTTTTCAGCTTTCTTATATTCTCCAACTGGTCTTAAAATAAAAGAGGAATGGAGACTCTTAATGAGAAAACAGCCTTCCAAGATCCATCCCTACACCCTTGCTGTTTTGACTGACGACATACCTGTTAATAAGATCCGTGATTCCTTTCTGCTCATTTTCTAACAGGATTGGTTGCTGCTTTTATACCCTCTGCTGCTAATTTTGCTAGCAGAGCTCTCGAGGATTCTGCCTAATTTTCTGCTACCAGAAGCAGAACTGATGCTGCAGTAGGTCACCTGGCAGTATTTAATTCCCCTAGAGAATCCCAAAGAAGAAAACTCCTAGGCGTAATTCAGATACAGACATCAAATAAACATCAGGGACCAATTTTTCAGACAGGGAAATTGATTACTTTGAGTCAGATACTCTGTGTTTTCCATAATTTTTATGATGTGGAGTTATTATAAGAGGTGTGAGTCATATTACAAATGTTAATGTCTATATTATATCACAATGCCCTATTTTTGACATTTTAATAATTCTTCATGAAGTTTATGCAGTGCTATACAATGTATTTTGGTCATCATTGCTCTCACTCTTCTGTCCAGCTCTGTCCAGACCTACCCCCACTGTTCTCCGCAGCTTCATGTCTTCCTTTTGAAAATATCCCACTGAGTCCAAATGGTGCTGCACATACATTTCTTGGGTGTGGGGCCAAGCAGTGCAATGTGTCCAACCTGTCAGAAGAGACATCCTCAAAGAAAACTCTCTTCAAGAAGCTATCACTTGGCAATCCTCAGCAAGGAGCTACCACTACCTCCCATCTCTGTGCTGGAAGTTTGTCTAGCATGGCGTCATGCAAGTCTTAGGTATGTGACCACAGCTGCTGAGGTCATGTTTACAACTGCCCTGCCATGTCTGGAAAAACACTGTTTTGGTGTCTGCATCTACTGCTCTGGCTCTTACAGTCTCTCCACAGCACTATTTCATGATTCCCTGAGCTTTGGTAGGAGGGGAATGATATGAATGTCCCCTTTAGTGTAGAGCTCTCCATGTATCTTATACTAATTTGTGGGTCTCCATGTTAAATGTTGGGTACTGCTAGAAAAAACTTTCTGATAAGGGTTGAGAGAAACGCTAATCTATGGGTATAGTGAACAGTTTAATTTATAGTAAGGTTTCTTTTATCTAGCCACAGGTTCTTGGCCCTTATAATAGTGTCAAGTATGGGTTCCATCTTGTGGAGGGATCCTTACATCCAATTAGGAAATGGTTGTTTACTACCATTTTCTGCCATAACACCAGATGGCACATCTTACCAAGCTGGTTGCCATTGCGATTCACAGGACTCACAGATGGGTCAGACAGATGATTATTTTTTTCCTCTAAAATTGTATATAGCACCTTCCAGCAGTATGAAATCTGGCAGTATGAATGAATCTTGAGGACAGCACCTGGTTGGTTTCTTCATTTCCTATGATTCAAGTTTATGGTATCTCCAGCAACTTGGTCTTACCACCAAGATCTGCAAGTTAACCATGAGCAATGGTTATAGCCCCTAATGTTTGGGTAATGTCCCAGTTTGCTGGTGTTTTTGCTGTTGGTGTTGCCAAGATAAAACACTGATCAAAAGCAACTCAGGGAGGAACAAGTTTGTTTCATATGCTACTTTACACTCTGTCATCAAGGAAAGCCAAGGCAAAAACTCAAGGCAGATGCTCAAAAAGAAGCCATAGAGGAATGTTGCTTACTGGACAGGGTAGTATAATGGAGACAATTCCTCAACTGGAGTTCCCTTTTTTAGGGTGACTTTAGTTTGTAGAAAATTGACACAAACTAACCAGCCCAGCAAAGTCATGGGGCCTCATGAACCAACAACTCCAACTGAAGTAACCTTGTCCCAGAACTCTACTTTTCTTTCTTCCTTCCTTTTTTCTTTCTTTTTTTCTTTCATTCTTTTACTCTTTTTTTTTTTTGATTGATTGACTGACTGATGGCCTATGATATATTTTTTAAACTTTATTTTAAAAAACAAAGATGAAAGAAAAAACTTTAAACATTTTTGCATAAATGTATACAAATACAATTGTGTCAGTGGTTGGCTTTTTTTTTTCTTTTTTTTTTTTTAAGAATTGATACTCTGCATTAAGGTCTTACTAGTTACAATGAGCAAAAAGTACATGTAAAACAGGAGGTAACCCGGAATTAGTCAACGTTTTCTTGGTGTGTAAAGATTGAGCATGACGTTTTTTTTTTGGTGTTGTTGTTGTTTGTTTTGTTTTCTTTGTTTTGTTTTCTTCTTTCTTGAACTTCACACAGTCTGTGAGTTGTTTCTGGGGCAGTCCGAGCCTCTGGGGTTAGCATCCCAATATCAGTGACTGCATATTATGTCTGTTCTTTTGTGACTGTGTTATCTCACTCAGGATGATATTCTCTAGATGCAACCATTTTCTTAAGAATTTGGTTAAGTCATTGTTTCTGAGAAATTAGTAGTACTCCATTGTGTAAATGTACCACAATTTTTGTATCCATTCATCTACTGAAGGACATCTGGGTTCTTTCCAGCTTCTGGCTATTATAAATAGAGCTGCTATGAACATTGTGGTACATGTATCTTTGATTGGAGTGTCTCTGGGGTAAATGCCCAGAAGTGGAATAGCTGGATATTCAGGTAGTACTATGTCCCATTTTCTTAGGTATCACCAGACTGATTTCCAGAGTGGTTGTATCAGTTTACAACCACTCCAACAGTGGAGAAGCGTTCCTCTTTCTCTGCAACCTAGCCAGCATCTGCTGTCATCTGAGTTTTGGATCTTGGCCAATCTGACTGGTGTGAGGTGGAATCTCAGGATTGTTTTGATTTGCATTTCCCTAATGGCTAAGGATGTCTAGCACATCCTCAGATGTTTCTCAGCCATTCGATATTCCTCAATTAAGAACGTTTCGTTTACCTCTGTACCCCATTTTTAATAGGGTTGTTTGATTCTCTGGTGTCTAGCTTTTTGAGTTCTTTGTATACCCTGGATATTAGGCCTCTATCTGATGTGGGGTTGGTAAAGATCTTTTCCCATTCTGTTGGCTGCCATTTTGTTTTCTTGACAATGTCTTTAGCTTTACAGAAACTTTGCAATCTCATTAACTCCCATTTGTTAATCTTTGACCTTAGAGCTTGAGCCATTGGTGTTTTGTTCAGAAAATTTTCTCCTGTGCCTATGTGTTCCCTACTTTCTCATCTAATAGTTTCAGTGTATCTGGTTTAATGTGGAGATCTTTGATCCACTTACATTTCAGCTTTGTAAAGAGATAAGAAAGGGTCTATTTTCATTCTTTTGCATGCTGAGTGCCAGTTGGACCAACACCATTTGTTGAATAGGCTGTCCATTTTTCATTGAATGTTTACAGCTCCTTTGTCAAAAATCAGGTAACCATATACATGAGGGCTCATTTCTGGATCTTCTATTCTATTCCATTGATCCACATATTTATTTCTGTACCACTACCATGCAGTTTTCAGCACAATTGCCTTGTAATATAGCTTGAAGTCAAGGATAGTGATTCCCGCAGATGTTTTCTTGTTGAGGATGAATTTCGCTATTCTAGGTCTTTTGTTATTCCAGATGAAATTGCACATTGATCTTTCCAACTCAATGAAGAACTGGATTGGAATTTTGATGGGGATTGCATTGAATCTGTATATTGCTTTTGGTAGGATGGCCATTTTTAAAATGTTGATCCTTCCAATCCATGAGCATGGGAGATCTTTCCATTTTCTGAGATCTTCCTCGATTTCCTTCTTTAGAGGTTTGAATTTCTTGTCACACAGGTCCTTCACTTGCTTAGTTAGAGTCACACCAAGGTATTTCATAGTTTTTGTGACTATTGTAAAGGGTTTCTTTTCCCTAATTTCTTTCTCCACGTGTTTGTCCTTTGAATATAGGAAGACTACTGATTTGTTTGAGTTAATTTTATATCCAGCCACTTTGCTGAACTTGTTTATCAGCTGTAGTAGTTCTCTGGTGGAATTTGTGGGGTCACTTAAGTACACTATCATGTCATCTGCAAAGAGTGATGTTTTTACTTCTTCCTTTCCGATTTGTATCCTTTTGATCTCTTTTTGCTGTCTAATTGCTCCAGCCAGGACTTCCAGTACTATGTTGAATAGGTAGGGGGAGAGTGGGCAGCCTTGTCGAGTCCCTGATTTTAGTGGGATTGCTTCAAAGTTCCCACCGTTAAGTTTGATGTTGGCTGTTGGTTTGCTGTATATTGCTTTTATTATGTTTAGGTATGGACCTTGGATTCCTGTTCTTTCCAGGACTTTTAACATGAAGGGGTGTTGGATTTTGTCAAATGTTTTCTCAGCATCTAGTGAGATGACCATGTGATTTTGTTCTTTGAGTTTGTTTATATGGTGTATTACATTGGTGGATTTCCTTATATTAAACCATCCCTGCATCCCAGGGATGAAGCCTACTTGATCATGGTGAATGATTGTTTTGATGTGTTCTTGGATTCGGTTTGGGCCTATGATATTTTTGATGACCTAGGTCACTATATAATCTCATTATGGGGAGATGTCATTTAAACTTCTTATATGTGGTAGCCATAAAATCTTTGCAACCTACTTTTATAAGGCTTCAGTCTCTCCTCTAGCTCACCACAGAGCAGAAAAAGTGGAAGAGAAAAGTTATTAGGATGTGGAGGAAGTGGACCCATTCAGCAATAGTTCTTTGGGGACAAGCTTGATCTTCTTTGGCAGCAGTTCAGTCCTGTAGCAAACACCAAGTGTGACTCAGCAGCTGTACACCAGTCCTCTAGGCAGACAGACACCATACACAAACTGGCAGCTACAGTCCAGGTCCTTCGACAGGCAGACACCAGGCATGAAGCAGGAGCTGTAGTTCAATCCTGAAGGAACCACAAGGCTCACCAACCAGCCTGAGGTGAGGTTGCTGAAGCAGCAAGCTGCCGAAGTTCTTGGTCGAGTTTCTCTCCGTGGCAGCTGGCATTATTACCACAAGCGGAGCTCAACGGAACAAGGTAAGGTGACCAATACATGCATGATTAGCAATGAAGAACAAGGTGGAGCCAACCAAACCAGTCTCACTGCTGTCTGTGGGGTCCTATTTATACCCATCACGGATACTTTCACATGTTGAACAGCACATCCTTTCACCCGTGTCTGCTTCAGGACAACATCCCTTCACCTCTGTGCCCCAGTGAAACGTTATTTGACATAATTGACAAAGAAACTAGAAGTTTCCACTTAAATATGTAAGTATTTATATATTTTAGGAATCTTTTGCAGTAGTAAGTGTCTATATGATATTTTCCAAAGTCTTTAATGTTAGTTATCTTTCCATAGACTGCTATACCCTGCCTATATCACCTACTCCACTAAGTACTGCTTGCACCATTACTCCTCACCCCCGTCTATGCAATCCGTAATCAGTCTTGAACTTCATGGTAGCCACCTTGCCTCTATGGATGTTTCAATTTAAACACATATGTAAACATTGAAAGCTACTATCCACATATGAGACAAAACATGTGCCATTTGCACTTCTGGGTAGAACATGCAACATTTGTCATTTTGGATCTGGAAAATCTTGCTGGAAAAAAACAGAATGATTATTTCCATCACTAGTCATTTATCTGAAAATTCCACAATTTTTTAACAGTCAAATAATAATCTGTTTGACATGTGTGCCTCCTTTGCACCATCCACTCCCCCTTTGGTGGACATCCAGGCTGTTTTGTGTCCTGTGAGGAGAGCAGCACTGGACATAGATGAACAAGCACCTCAGTAGTAAGATATGAAGTCCTGTGAGTGCATGCCCAGCGGTCTCTGGAGTGAAATTGCTCGGGGTGTTCGAGTGAAATTGCTCGGGGTGTTTGGCTCTCTGGGTACGCTGTGAGTGATGGCAGTGCGCAGTCCTGATGCATCTGGGCTGGCTCTGTTCTTGGGCCCGAAGTGTCTGTTCCCAAGCAGCACAACTACATGGGCTCTGAGAGTTCTGAGATAAACAGTGGAGAGGGAATGTGGACTCCCCCATGGGCTCAGGTGTGAGAGGCCTTCTGAGGCTCTTCTGGGTGCCAAGCAACCTGTGGGCAGGTCGCCGGTCCTGATGAAGCTGGGCCATGTCTGTGTCCTTGGTTCTACTGCATGTATTAATCTGTTTTTATTACTATAGCCCTGCATTATAATTAGAGATAGTGATATGTATATAAGTCTTTTCAATGTTTGCAATTGTGTTGGCTCTTTGTGGGACTTTTTTGTTTCCATGTGAAATGCCTGATAATTTTTAATTGCTGTGGGGAATTGCATTGGTATTTTGATGAGAGTTGCACTAAATATGTAGATTGCTTTTGGAAGGATGGCCATTTTACAGTGATACTCTGACCTATCCATGAGCATGGTTTCCACATTCTGTCATCTCCTTCCATTTCTTTCCTCAACATCCTTAACTTTTCTTTACTTTTGCCCTCTATGTATTTATGGCTGTATTTATTCCATAAAATTTTCAACTTCTAGTGAGGATTACCACTCCCCTATTTTCTTCATATTTCAATTCATATTCTTGACAAAAAAATAGTTTTCACATTATTTCACTATATCATATAGTGAAATATAACCTTAAATCATATGTGACAATAAGTTTTCGAGTTTGAACAATAACAGGAATAGTTTAAAGTTCAAATTGTCTATTTGAAACTCAGAATACCTTTCTGGCCCAGAGATTCGGCTTAGTTTCCATCATCAGGACTCAACATTTGCCCTCAGAAGTCTGAGCTACCAGAACAGCTGCACAAATGATTTTCTACCTAGACCAAAGGTGAGCTTGACGCACAAGCCTGCTGCCTATCAGAAGATGAAATGCTGGGAGATCTCCAAGCACAGGAAGTGTGGTCCTCTCTGAAAAAGGGTCCTTTCTGGCCCAGAGAGTCACCAGATATCCGTCATAGGAAGTAGGGATCTGCCTGCAGAAGGCTGAACCCAGAACAGCTGAACAAGAGCTCTCACACCTAAGCTCACCTAGACAGAACTGAGTCACTGCCATCAGAACTCACTGCACGTCCACAAAAAGCTGAACAACCAGGAGCAATCTCCCTCCTGAGCCCAAGGGCCTTCAGACCCACAGGAGAGACAAGCACCTGTCAGAAACAAAAAGATCACCTACAATCACTGACAACAAGATGGCAAGAGAAAAATACAAGAACCCAAACAATGGAAAGCAAGACAACCTGGCAGCATCAGAACATACTTGTTCCACCAAATCAAGAAGTGGATTTCCCAACATTCCAGTAAAACAAGATTCAGACTTAAAATCATAGTTCATGATAAGAGGAAGATCTATGAAAAGCACACGAATTAGAAAATTACTGAAGAAGCAGGAGAAATCACTCAAAGAACTACAGGAAAACGCAAGCATAAAGCTGAAGGAATTGAAAAATGGAAATAGAAACAATAAAGAAATCACAAAAAGAGACAACCCTAGAGATGAAAAACCTAAGAAAGAAATCAGGAGTCATAGATGCAAGGAGCATCACCAACAGACGACAACAGACAGAAGAGAGGATCCCAGGGGCAGGAGACAACATAGAAAACATAGGCAGTCAGAAGAAGATGCAAATACCAAAAAGTTCCTAACCCAAAATGTCCAGGAGATCCAGGATACAATGAGAAGACCAATCCTAAGCATAATAGGAATAGAAGATGGCAAAGAATATCAACGAAGAGGCACAGTAAATATCTTCAGCAAAATCGTAGAAGAAACTTCCTTACCCTTAAGAATGAGATGTCCATGAGCATAAAAGAAGCCTAAAGCAATACAAATAGAGTGGACAAAAAAATTCCTCCGGACACATAATAGTCAAAACGCCAAGTGTTCAAAACAAAGAAAGAATACTAAAAGCAGTAAGGGGAAAAGGTCATGTAACATATAAAGGCAGACCAATCAGAATTACACCCAATGTCTCAACAGAGACTCTGAAAGCTAGAAGATCCCGGACAGACATCATTCAGACCCTAAGAGAGCAAAAATATCAACCAGAACTGCTATACACAGCAAAACTCTTGATCACCATAGATAGAGAGACCAAGATATTCCAGGACAAAACTAAATTTACACAATATCTGACCACAAATCCAGACCTACAAAGAATAATAGATGGAAAACCCAACACAAGGAGGGAAACTACATCTTAAAAAAGAAAACATGAAAATAACTAAGCAAGAAAAGCAAAAGAAGAAAGACACACAGAAACAATTCTACCTCTAAGAGAAAAAAATAGCAGGAAAGAGCAACCACTATTACTTAATATCTCTTAACATAAATGGACTCAATGCCCCAATAAAGAGACATAGGTTATCAGACTGGATACATAATCAGAATCCAGAATTGTGCTGCAAACAAGAAGCTTATCTCAGAGACAAAGAAAGACACTATCTCAGAGTAAAATGCTGGGGAAAAACTTGCCAAGAAAACAGCCTCAAGAAAAAGTTGGAGGAGCCATTATAACATCAAACAAAGTAGAATTTCAACGAAAAGTTATCAAAAAGATAAGGAAGGATACTTTTCACTCATTATAGGGAAAATTTATCAGGAGGAACTCCAAATCCTTAACATATATGCTCCAAATACAACAGAAAACCTAAAAGAAAACCTCCTAAAGCACAAAAAATACATTGGACCACACACAATAATAGTGGGAGACTTCAACACCCCACTCTCATCAATGGACATATCATGGAAGCAGAAAATGAACAAGGATGTGGTGAAACTAGAAGAGGTTATACACTAATTGGAATTAATAGACATCTACAAAACATTTCACCCTAAAAAAAAATAATACACCTTCTTCTCAGCACCTCACAACACCTTCTCCAAAATTGACCATATACTCAGTCACAAAACAAGCCTCAATAGATATAAGAAGATTGAAATGCTCCCATGCATCCTATCAGATCACCATGGTATAAGGCTGGTCTTTAATAACAACAAAGACAACAAAAAGCCCATATCCACATGAAAGCTGAACAATGTTCTACTCAATAATAGCATGGTCAAAGATAAAGAAAGAAAAAAATTAAGGACTTTCTAAAATTTAATGAAAATGAAAGCACAACATACACAAACCTATAGGATGCAATGAAAGCAGTACTTAGAGGAAAACTCATAGCTCTGAGTGCTTCCAAAAAGAAACTGGAGAGAGCATACACTAGCAACTTGACAGCACAGTTAAAAGCTCTAGAAGAAAAGGAAGCAGATACACCCAAGAGGAGTAGACAGCAAGAAATAATCAAACACAGAGCAGATATAGACCAAATAGAAACAAAAAGAACCATTCAAAGAATAAACAAAACCAAGAGTTGGTTCTTTGTGAAAATTAACAAGATTGATAAACCTTTAGCCAGACTAACTGGAGGGCAAAAAGAAAATATTCAAATTAACAAAATCAGAAATGTAAGTGGAGACATAAAAACTGAAACTGAGGAAATTCAAGAAATCAACAGATCCTACTACAAAAGCCTATACTCAACAACGCTGGAAAATCTCGAGGAAATGAATGAATTCCTAGACAGATATCAGAAACTAAAGAAAACCAGAGCCAGGTAAACCATCTAAATAATTCTATAACACCTAAAGAAATAGAAACAGTCATCAAAAACCTGCCAACCAAAAGAAGGCCAGGTCCAGATGGGTTCAGTGCAGAATTTTATCAGACATTATTGACGACCTAATACCAATACTCTCCAAATATATCCACAAAAAAATTAAACACTACTCAAATCATTTTTTTGTGGCCACAATAACCTTCATTCCTAAACCACACAAAGAAAGAAAACTTCAGACCAACCTCACTTATGAACATCGTTGCAAAAATACTCAACAAGATCCTTGCAAACTGAATCCAAGAACACATGAAAATGATCATTCACCATAATCAAGTAGGCTTCATCCCTGGGATGCAAGGATGGTTTAATATATGAAAATCCATCAATGTAATCCACCATATAAACAAAGTAAAACAAACAAACAAACAAACAAAAACGCATGGTTATCTCACTACATGCTGAGAAAGCATTTGACAAAATTCAACACCCCTTTATGTTAACATCTTGGAAAAAACAGGAATACAAGGCCCATACCTAAACATAATAAAAGCAATATACAGCAAAACAATAGCCAACATCAAACTTAATGGTGAAAAACTTGAAACAATCCCACTAAAATCAGGGACTAGAAAAGGCTGCCCACTCTCCCCATACCTTTCAAAATAGTACTGGAAGTCCTGGCTGGAGCAATTAGACAGCAAAAGGAAATCAAAGGGATACAAATCGGAAAGGAGGAAGTAAAATATCACTATTTGCAGATGAAATGATAGTATACTTAAGTGACTCCAAAAATTCCACAAGAGAAATTTTACAACTGAAAAACAACTTCAGCAAAGTGGCTCAATATAAAATTAACTCAAGCAAATCAGTAGCCTGCCTGTACTCAAAGGACCAACATGCGGAGAAAGAAATCAGGGAAAAGATAACCTTCACGATAGTCACAAACAATATGAAATGCCTTGGTGTGAAGCTAACTAAGCAAGTGAAGGACCTGTATGACAAGAACTTCAAATCTCTGAAGAAGGAAATTGAGGAAGATCTCAGAAGATGGAAAGATATCCCATGCTCATGGATTGGCAGGATCAACATTGTTAAAATGGCCTTCTTACCAAAGCAACTTAGAGATTCAAAGCAATCTCCATCAAAATTCCAACACAATTCTTCATAGAGTTGGAAAAAGCAATGTGCAAATTCATCTGGAATACCAAAAAACCTAGAATATGGAAATCCATTATCAAAAACAAGAAAATATCTGTGGGAATCATCATTCCTGACCTCAAGTTTTATTACAAGGCAATTGTGTTAAAAACTACATGGTACTGGTAAAGAGGTAGGCAGGTTGGTCAATGGAACAGAATAGAAGATCCAGAAAGAACAGGCACTCAGAACATCCGCCACCAGGAAAAGCAGAGACCCAGACAACACAGGACTGGGTGAGAACGGATTCAGACTAGCCTGGGAGCAGAGAGATGTCAGCGGAGCACAAGGAAAGTGTGTGCCTACCTGCCCGGCTTCATCCAGGGATCCAGGAACCCAACGAAATCAGGCCCTCTGTCCCCAGCCAGTGGCTCCCGGGGTGCACAACAGGCACTCAGAACATCCGCTACCAGGAACAGTGGAGATCCAGGGACACAAGCCAGGTACACGGGAAAGGCGAGAACCAATCACTGACAACAAGATGGCAATAGGAAAGCGAAAGAACGTACACCAGGGAAACCAAGAGAACCTGGCAACACTAGAACCCAGCTCTCCCATCACAACAAACAGCGGAATGTAGAGCACTCCAGAAAAAGAAGACTAAGACAAGAAAACCTACCTCAAGATGATGATAGAGATCCTTAAACAAGAATGGGAGGAAAAGCATAAGGAATTAGAAGCTTTTAAAGAAGAAACAAGAAAAACACTCAAAGAACTAGAAGAAAACAGAACCAAAGAGATGAAGGAATGGAAGAAGGAATGTAAAACGGAAATAGACACAATAAAGAAAACACTAAGAGAGACAACCATAGAGGTAGAAATCCTAAAAAGAAATCAAGAGTCACAGATGCAAGCATTTCCAACAGACTACAAGTGATGGAAGAGAGAATCTCGGGGAGGGGGGGAAGACAACATTGAAAACATAGACAAAACAGTCAGAGAAGATTCAAAAACCAAAAAGCTCATAACCCAAAATATGCAGGAGATCCAGGACACAATGAGAAGACCAAACCTAAGGATAAGAGGAATAGAAGAGGGAGAAGAATATAAACTAAGGGGTACAGTAAATATTTTCAACAAAATACTGGAGAAAACTTCCCTACCCTTAAAAATGAGATAACCATGAGCATAAAAGAAGCCTACAGAAGTACAAATAGAGTGGACCAGAAAAAAAAATTCCTCCTAACACATAATAATCAACACACCAAGTGCCCAAAGCAAAGAAAGAATACTAAAAGCAGTAAGGGAAAAAGGTCATGTAACATATAAAGGCAGACCAATCAGAATCACATCCGATTTCTCAACAGAGACTATGAAAGCTATAAGAGACTGGACAGACATCACACAGAAACTGAAAGAGCACAAGTGCCAGCACAAGCTGCTATACCCAGCAAAACTATCAATCACCATAAATGGTGAGATGAAGATATTCCAAGAAAAATCTAAATTCACACAATATATGACCACAAACCCAGCACTACAACGAATGATAGGTGGAAAACACAATACAATGACGGGAACCACGTCATAGTAAAAACAAGAAAATTTCTAAGCAAGAAAACCAAAAGAAGAAAGACACACAGGCACAATTCCAACTACCAAAGCAACAATAGCAGAAAACAGCAACCACTATTCCTTGATATCTATTAACATAAATGGACTCAACTCTCCAATAAAAAGATATAGGCTATCAGACTGGATACATAAAGAAAACCCAGCATTTTGCTGCATACAGGAAACTCATCTCAGAGACAAAGACAGACACTATCTCAGAATAAAAGGTTGAGAAAAACCTTCCAAGCAAATGGCCCCAAGAAACAAGCTGGAGTGGCCATTCTAATATCCAATAAAGTAGATTTTCAACCAAAAGTTATCAAAAAAGATAAAGAAGGACACTTTTTACTCATTAAAGGAGAAATCTGACAAAAGGAACTCTCAATCCTTAACACATATGCTCCAAATACAAAAGAACCCATATTCATAAAAGAAACCCTATTAAAACTCAAAAAATACATTTTACCCACACAATAATAGTGGGAGACTGTAATACCCCACTCTCACCAATGGACAGATCATGGAAACAGAAACTGAAAAAGGACACTGTAAAAATAACAGAGACTAGGAATCAACTGGAATTAATAGATATCTACAGAACATATCATCCATAAACTAAAGAATACACCTTCTTCTCAGAACCTCACAGTAACTTCTCGAAAATTGACCATATCATTGGAAACAAAACGAGCCTCAATTGATAAAAAAAGATCGAAATACTCACATGCATCCTCTCAGATCACCATGGTCTAAGGCTGTTCTTTAATAACAAAGACAACACA
Organism: Micromys minutus; assembly: GCF_963924665.1. Lineage (NCBI taxonomy): Eukaryota > Metazoa > Chordata > Mammalia > Rodentia > Muridae > Micromys > Micromys minutus. The sequence continues at coordinate 51,802,595 of NC_137954.1, read as the reverse complement.
AAGCCCATATACACATGGAAACTAAACAGTGATCTATTAAACGATAGCAGGGTCAAGGAAGAAATAAAAAAATTAGGGATTTTTTAGAATTCAATGAAAATGAAAACATGACATACCCAAACCTATGGGATGCAATGAAAGCAGTACTGAGAGGAAAACTCATAGCTCTGAGTGCTTCAAAAAGAAACTGGAGAGAGCATAAACTAGCTTCGTGATAGCACAGTTGAAAGCTCTAGAACAAAAGGAAGCAGATACACCCAAGAGGAGTAGACAGCAAGAAATAATCAAACTTAGGGCAGAAATAGACCAAATAGAAACAAAAAACCATTGAAAGAATCAACAAAACCAAGAGTTGGTTCTTTGAGAAAATCAACAAGATTGATAAACCCTTAGCCAGACTAATAAGAGGCCAAAGAGAGAGTATCCAAATTAACAAAATCAGAAAGGAAAGTGGAGAAATAACGACTGAAACTGAAGAAATTCAAGAAATCATCAGATTCTACTACAAAAGCCTATACTCAACAAAGCTGGACAATCTGGATAAAATGGATGAATTCCTAGACAGATACGAGATAATAAAGTTAAATCAGGACCAGGTAAACCATCTAAATAATTCCATAACACCTAAAGAAATAGAAGCAGTCATCAAAAGCCTCCCAACTAAAAAAAGCCCAGGTCCAGATGGGTTCAGTGCAGAATTTTATCAGACATTTATTGACAACATAATACCAAACTCTCCAAACTATTCCACAAAATAGAATTTGAGGGAACACTACCTAACTCATTTTTGAGACTACAATAACCCTCGTTCCTAAACCAAACAAAGACCCTACAAGGATAGAGACCTTCAAACCAATCTCACTTATGAACATTGATGCAATAATACTCAACAAAATCCTTGTAAACTGTATCCAAGAACACATCAAAACAATCATTCACCATGACCAAGAAGGCTTTATCCCTGGGATGCAGGGATGGTTTAATATATGGAAATCCATCAATGTAATCCACCATATAAACAAACTCAAAGAAAAAAAAACACGTGGTCATCTCACTAGATGCTGAAAAGCATTTGACAAAATCCAACATCCCTTCATGTTAAAAGTCTTGGAAAGTACAGGAATCAAATGCCCATACCTAAACATAATAAAAGCAATATATAGCAAACCAACAGAAAACATCAAACTTAACAGGGAGAAACTTAAAGCAATTCCACTGAAATCAGGGACTCGACAAGGCTGCCCACTCTGCCCCTACCTATTCAACATAGTACTAGAAGTCCTGGTTGGAGCAATTAGACAGCAAAAAGAGATCAAGGGGATACAAATTGGAAAGGAAGAAGTAAAAACATCACTATTTGTAGATGACATGATAGTGTACATAAGCGACCCCACAACTTCCACTAGAGAACTCCTACAGCTGATAAACAAGTTCAGCAACGTGGCTGGATATAAAATTAACTCAAACAAATCAGTAGCCTTCCTATACACAAAGGACAAACTTGTGGAGAAAGAAATTAGGGAAAAGATACCCTTCACAATAGTCACAAAAACTATGAAATACATTGGTGTGACTCTAACTAAGCAAGTGAAGGACCTGTATGGCAAGAAATTCAAACCTCTAAAGAAGGAAATTGAGGAAGATCTCAGAAAATGGAAAGATCTCCCATGCTCACGAATTGGAAGGATCAACATTTTAAAAATGGCCATCTTACCAAAAGCAATCTACAGATTCAATGCAATCCCCATCAAAATTCCAACCCAGTTCTTCATTGAGTTGGAAAGAGCAATGTGCAATTTCATCTGGAATAACAAAAGACCTAGGATAGCGAAATCCATCCTCAACAACAAGAAAACATTTGTGGGAATCACTATCCCTGACCTCAAGCTATATTACAAGGCAATTGTTCTGAAAACTGCATGGCACTGGTGCAGAATTTGGCTGGTTGCTCAATGAAATAAAATAGAAGATCCAGAAATGAGCCCTCACTTATATGGTCACCTGGTTTCTGACAAAGGAGCTGTAAACATTCAATGGAAAAAGGACAGCCTATTCAACAAATGGTGTTGGTCCAACTGGCACTCAGCATACAGAAGAATGAAAATAGACCCTTTCTTATCTCCTTGTACATAGCTAGTGTGTAAGTGAGCAAAGATCTCCACATTAAACCAGGTATACTGAAACTATTATATGACAAAGTAGGGAAAACCTTAGAACTCAAAGGCACAGGAAAATGTTTCCTGAACAGAACACCAATGGCCCAAGCTCTAAGGTCAAAGATTGACAAATGGGACTTAATGAGATTGCAAAGTTTCTGTAAGGCTAAAGACACTGTCAAGAAAACAAAACGACAGCCAACAGAGTGGGAAAAGATCTTTACCAACCCCACATCAGATAGAGGCCTAATATCCAAGGTATACAAAGAACTCAAAAAGCTAAACACCAGAGAATTAAACAACCCTATTAAAAAATGGGATACAGACTTAAACAAAAAGTTCTCAATCGAGGAATATTGAATGACCGAGAAACATCTAAGGAAGTGCTCAACATCCTTAGCCATCTGGGAAATGCAAATCAAAACAACCCTGAGATTCCACCTCACACCAGTCATATTGGCCAGGATCCAAAACTCAGATCACAGTAGATGCTGGCGAGGATGTGCAGTAAGAGGAACACTTCTACACTGTTGGTGTGGTTGTAAACTGATACAACCACTCTGGAAATCAGTCTGGCGATTCCTCAGAAAATTGGACATAGTACTACCTGAAGATCCAGTTATTCCACTTCTGGGCATTTACCCCAGAGACGCTTTAACATACAACAAAGACACATGCACCACAATGTTCATTGCAGCTCTATTTATAATAGCCAGAAGCTGGAAAGAACCCAGATGTCCTTCAGTAGATTAATGGATACAAAAATTGCGGTATATTTACACAACGGAGTACTACTCAGCTATCAGAAACAATGACAACGAAATTCTTTAGAAAATGGATGCATCTAGAGAATATTATCCTGAGTGAGATAACCCAGTCACAAAAGAACAGACATAATATGCAGTCACTGATAATGGGATACTAACCCCAGAAAGTTCTGAACACCCCAGAAACAACTCACAGACTGTGTGAAGCTCAACAACAAAAAAAGAATATATTTTAATTAAAATAGAACTGTATCACACCCCCCTTTTTTCTCTACAGCCCCTCCTAGTCTTTCTCTTATCCCCTCAAATTAATAGTCTCTTTTCCTATATTATTGTTACATATATACATATGTGTATGTATATGTACCCACAAATACTTAATTACAACCTTAAAATGTATTCGAAAAAATAAATAAATAAATAAATAAATAAATAAATAAATAAATAAATAAGGAAAAAAAAAGAAAATCCAGAAATGAACCCTCACACATATAATAACTTGATTTTTGACAAGAGAGCTGTAAACATTCAATGAAAAAAGGACAGCCTCTTCAATAAATGGTGTTGGTTCAACTGGCAGTCAGCATGCAGAAGAACGAAAATAGATCATTTCTTATCTCCTTGTGCAAAGCTCAAGTGCAAGTGGATCAAAGATTTCCACATTAAACCAGGTACACTAAAACTATTAGAAGATAAAGTAGGGAAAACCTTAGAACACATAGGCACAGGAGAAATTTTCCTGAACAGAACACTAATGGATTGTGCTCTAAGGTCAAAGATTGAGAAATCGAACTTAATGAGATTGCAAAGTTTCTGTAAGGCTAAGGACACTGACAAGAAAACTAAATGGCAGCCAACAGATTGGAAAAAAATCTTTACCAACCCCACATCTGAAATTCTTTAGTGGTCTTATATCCAATGTATACAAAGAACTCAAGAAGTTAGATGCCAGAGAATCAAACAATCCTATTTTAAAATAAGGTACAGAGTTAAAGAAAACATTCTGGATTGAGGATAGAATAGCTGAGAAGCATCTAAGGAAGTTACTGATATGCCTAGTCATCAGGGAAATGCAAATCAAAACAACCCTGAGAGTCTACCTCACACCAGTCAGAATGTCTAGGATCAAAAACTCAACTGACAGAAGATTCTGGTGAGGACGTGGAGAAGGAGGAACACTCCTTCACTGTTGGGGTTGTAAGCTGGTACAGCCACTCTGGAAATCAGTCTGGCAGTTCCTTAGAAAATTGGACATAGTCCTCCCTGAAGACAGAGCTATTTTACTTCTTGACTTATAACCCAATGATGCTCTTACATAAAATAAGGACACATGCTCCACCATGTTCATAACAGCCTTGTTTATAATAGCCAGAATTTGGAAAGAACCCTGATGTCCTTCAGCTATTAGAAACAAGAACTTTATGAAATTTCTAGGGAAATGGATGGAACTAGAGAATATTATCCTGAGTTAGACTATTCAGTAACAAAAGAACTGACTTTATATGCAGTCACTGATAATTGGATACTAGCCCCAGAAAGCTCTGAATACCCAAGAAACAATTCACAGACCTTATGAAGCTCAAAAAGAAGGAAGGCCAAAGTGTGGAAGCCTCAGTCCTTCTTAGAAAAAGAATGAAAGAAAGAAAGAAGGATTGTATATTCATTATATATTATTATGCAACAAATTTTGTGATCTATAATAGTATTTTATAAGATGAAAAGAAAATAAAAGAAACTCAGAATAGTAATTTTAGGATTTTTAAGACAATTTTCAACTCATCATTATGATTTTTCAGATTTTGAAAACATTGTCTAGAAAGAAGAACAGGAAGAGAGATAAAAGTGGCGCATCTCAACTTTTCCCAGACCAATATTGACAATGATATGGACGGATGGCATCTTTACGAATACTTCTCCTATCAGCTGTGGCCAAAATGGAGGGTAGACAGCTCAGGGGTATACTGGTTGATAATGGAGGGCAGACAGCTCAGGGGCATACTGGTTGATAACAGCGGGCAGACAGCTCAGGGGCATACTGGTTGATAATGGAGGGCAGACAGCTCAGGGGTATACTGGTTGATAATGGAGGGCAGACAGCTCAGGGGCATACTGGTTGATAATGGAGGGCAGACAGCTCAGGGGCATACTGGTTGATAATGGAGGGCAGACAGCTCAGGGGCATACTGGTTGATAATGGAGGGCAGACAGCTCAGGGGCATACTGGTTGATAATGGAGGGCAGACAGCTCAGGGGCATACTGGTTGATAACAGCGGGCAGACAGCTCAGGGGCATACTGGTTGATAATGGAGGGCAGACAGCTCAGGGGCATACTGGTTGATAACAGCGGGCAGACAGCTCAGGGGCATACTGGTTGATAACAGCGGGCAGACAGCTCAGAGGCATACTGGTTGATAACAGCGGGCAGACAGCTCAGGGGCATACTGGTTGATAACAGCGGGCAGACAGCTCAGGGGCATACTGGTTGATAACAGCGGGCAGACAGCTCAGGGGCATACTGGTTGATAACGGAGGGCAGACAGCTCAGGGGTATACTGGTTGATAACAGCGGGCAGACAGCTCAGGGGCATACTGGTTGATAACAGCGGGCAGACAGCTCAGGGGCATACTGGTTGATAACGGAGGGCAGACAGCTCAGGGGCATACTGGTTGATAACAGCGGGCAGACAGCTCAGGGGCATACTGGTTGATAACAGCGGGCAGACAGCTCAGAAGCATACTGGTTGATAACAGCGGGCAGACAGCTCAGGGGCATACTGGTTGATAATGGAGGGCAGACAGCTCAGGGGTATACTGGTTGATAACAGCGGGCAGACAGCTCAGGGGCATACTGGTTGATAACAGCGGGCAGACAGCTCAGGGGCATACTGGTTGATAATGGAGGGCAGACAGCTCAGGGGCATACTGGTTGATAACAGCGGGCAGACAGCTCAGGGGCATACTGGTTGATAACAGCGGGCAGACAGCTCAGGGGCATACTGGTTGATAATGGAGGGCAGACAGCTCAGGGGCATACTGGTTGATAACAGCGGGCAGACAGCTCAGGGGCATTCTGGTTGATAACAGCGGGCAGAGAGCTCAGGGGCATACTGGTTGATAATGGAGGGCAGACAGCTCAGGGGCATACTGGTTGATAACAGCGGGCAGACAGCTCAGGGGCATACTGGTTGATAACGGAGGGCAGACAGCTCAGGGGCATACTGGTTGATAACAGCGGGCAGACAGCTCAGGGGCATACTGGTTGATAACAGCGGGCAGACAGCTCAGGGGCATACTGGTTGATAATGGAGGGCAGACAGCTCAGGGGCATACTGGTTGATAACAGCGGGCAGACAGCTCAGGGGCATACTGGTTGATAACAGCGGGCAGACAGCTCAGGGGCATACTGGTTGATAACAGCGGGCAGACAGCTCAGGGGCATACTGGTTGATAACAGCGGGCAGACAGCTCAGGGGCATTCTGGTTGATAACAGCGGGCAGAGAGCTCAGGGGCATACTGGTTGATAATGGAGGGCAGACAGCTCAGGGGCATACTGGTTGATAACAGCGGGCAGACAGCTCAGGGGCATACTGGTTGATAACGGAGGGCAGACAGCTCAGGGGCATACTGGTTGATGATAACAGCGGGCAGACAGCTCAGGGGCATACTGGTTGATAACAGCGGGCAGACAGCTCAGGGGCATACTGGTTGATAACAGCGGGCAGACAGCTCAGGGGCATACTGGTTGATAACGGAGGGCAGACAGCTCAGGGGCATACTGGTTGATAACAGCGGGCAGACAGCTCAGGGGCATACTGGTTGATAACAGCGGGCAGACAGCTCAGGGGCATACTGGTTGATAACAGCGGGCAGACAGCTCAGGGGCATACTGGTTGATAACAGCGGGCAGACAGCTCAGGGGCATACTGGTTGATAACAGCGGGCAGACAGCTCAGGGGCATACTGGTTGATAACAGCGGGCAGACAGCTCAGGGGCATACTGGTTGATAATGGAGGGCAGACAGCTCAGGGGTATACTGGTTGATAACAGCGGGCAGACAGCTCAGGGGCATACTGGTTTATAACAGCGGGCAGACAGCTCAGGGGCATACTGGTTGATAACAGCGGGCAGACAGCTCAGGGGCATACTGGTTGATAACAGCGGGCAGACAGCTCAGGGGCATACTGGTTGATAACAGCGGGCAGACAGCTCAGGGGCATACTGGTTGATAACAGCGGGCAGACAGCTCAGGGGTATACTGGTTGATAACAGCGGGCAGACAGCTCAGGGGCATACTGGTTGATAACGGAGGGCAGACAGCTCAGGGGCATACTGGTTGATGATAACAGCGGGCAGACAGCTCAGGGGCATACTGGTTGATAACAACGGGCAGACAGCTCAGGGGCATACTGGTTGATAACAGCGGGCAGACAGCTCAGGGGCATACTGGTTGATAACAGCGGGCAGACAGCTCAGGGGTATACTGGTTGATAACAGCGGGCAGACAGCTCAGGGGCATACTGGTTGATAACAGCGGGCAGACAGCTCAGGGGTATACTGGTTGATAACAGCGGGCAGACAGCTCAGGGGCATACTGGTTGATAATGGAGGGCAGACAGCTCAGGGGCATACTGGTTGATAACAGCGGGCAGACAGCTCAGGGGCATACTGGTTGATAACAGCGGGCAGACAGCTCAGGGGTATACTGGTTGATAACAGCGGGCAGACAGCTCAGGGGTATACTGGTTGATAACAGCGGGCAGACAGCTCAGGGGCATACTGGTTGATAACGGAGGGCAGACAGCTCAGGGGCATACTGGTTGATGATAACAGCGGGCAGACAGCTCAGGGGCATACTGGTTGATAACAACGGGCAGACAGCTCAGGGGCATACTGGTTGATAACAGCGGGCAGACAGCTCAGGGGCATACTGGTTGATAACAGCGGGCAGACAGCTCAGGGGCATACTGGTTGATAACAGCGGGCAGACAGCTCAGGGGCATACTGGTTGATAACGGAGGGCAGACAGCTCAGGGGCATACTGGTTGATAACAGCGGGCAGACAGCTCAGGGGCATACTGGTTGATAACAGCGGGCAGACAGCTCAGGGGCATACTGGTTGATAACAGCGGGCAGACAGCTCAGGGGCATACTGGTTGATAACAGCGGGCAGACAGCTCAGGGGCATACTGGTTGATAACAGCGGGCAGACAGCTCAGGGGCATACTGGTTGATAACAGCGGGCAGACAGCTCAGGGGCATACTGGTTGATAACAGCGGGCAGACAGCTCAGGGGCATACTGGTTGATAACAACGAAGTTCTGCTTGTTCTTCATCTCATTACAACACAGAAAGGTGTTATAGGAATCAACAGTAGTAATGTACTCTAGTTGGAAGAGGGGAGTTAAAACCTTATAGGAAATATCAGTCAAAATGGAAGATGCTGCCCTAGATTAGAGGTAGGGGGATGTGTGAAAGTACTAGGCCACATTTAGAAAAACATCTTTACCTTTCTGGACCTGAGGGCCAACTGCAAGCACATTGGGGTTTGCTCCAAGGTATTAAAGGCAGTACACTAAACTTAACTACTTATTTAGAAGTGTTGGTCAAATCAGTAAAACAGCAAGTTTGTTGTTTTCTAACGAAAACCACACAGAAACACAAGATTGTGCTGATCGTGCATGAACTCGCTGCTCATAACCAGTGAGATAAGCATTCTGCCAAGAGCATCATTAAAGGATATGCGCTCGATAGTGTACAGGCACAACACATAAATCGGCACCCCTGATGTAAGGTAAGAGGCAGGGAAAGAACACCCTGCCCAGGACTGGACCTCTTCGACACCTGAAAATCTCCTCCTCAGTGTTTCCTGTCACAGGCTGCTTTCCTGCTAAGCTCACTGAGTATACCCCAAGGATCTTACCCTCAGTGCAGCCCTCTCCTGTCTCTCCTCCTCTTCAGAGGTAGCCAAACACCTGTTTTCCCTAATAAATCTCTTGTAATGAGGTTTGTCATATGGTATGGCTTTCTGGTATCTCTTGACTCCCAACTACCAGAAAAGCCCTTTCCCTGGGTTCAGCAGACTGCTTTGTGATTGGCGGGCACCGGAAACCCTATACATAAACTGAGCTTCTGAGTGGAATCATTTGGGAGCCATGGTGATTCTGGAAAGCGTCATTCGACACTGGCTTGTCATAAAACCATGAATAAATTTGTAATTCCGGACTACATGGACAGATCCATGTATACCTACATGTTTATTAATATCAGTAGTAGCATAGTCGTCTGTACCCAACTGGAAGGAAGGAGGAGTGTGGCGCACAGCACGCAAAGCCCTGATTGCATGTCGATGGTAATCACAGAGCAACCTGCAGTCAGCAGACTCCGAGATCTGCTCTGGTGCCATATGACCTAAGCTCATCTTTCAGCTTCAGTCTCACAATGTAGCATCACCAAATCAGCCACCAGTCATAACTGTCCATAAGGAACACGTACCAGACATTAGTAGTAGATCCTCTGCTTCGTTTTTTTAGTGGAGCTAAAGGGGTTGCAAGGCTGTTGTTAGCCTAAAGAGTTACTTCACACTGAAGTCCCACATGTGTCGTTAGGTGCTAAGACAAGAAGCTGCCCAAGTATGGGACATTTTAAACTAGGTGGAGATAAACAGAGTAGGACAGAAGGAGGAAGAGGGGAGAAAGCATGTCCCCAGTGAGGCAGTTTAATATTTTCCAACTGGACTTTGGGATGTCCAGACATGGCCGTGAGTAGCGCCATTCTAGCCACTGAGAGCCTAACTAGGGGCTGAGGAGAATGGAAATGGCCGCCTGTCTTGCCACCTGTCTGACCACCAGAGCCGGAAGATGAATCTTCTTTTCTTCTCAGTATTCCTGAATCTGAAAACGTTCAGGTTCAGTCTTGTGTCCGCACCATCAGTTGTCTGATGTCTGTACATTCACTACCACGTTCCGTGATCTCCAACATTCAGGCACCAACTGCGTATAATAATAGATGTTATTTCATGTAAGATGCACTAGACACACATTCGCATGTGCACATGTGCACAAATGCATGCACACACATTGTTTGCAAATCTTCATGGTCTCTTGGAGCAATCCTGACTTCCGTGTCAGAGTAGCAGAATGGATCAAGTGCTTCCCGGGCCGGATGTAACAACAAAGAAACCCAACATTCTTCAGAGGCCTGTTTTGGAAGCTCTGAGCCTGATTCTCACGTTTTTTACAGAGATTTTTGTGACCTGCTCAGTGTCTACTCATTAAGTAATTTTCTGCCTGAATCAACCAGTTTGTTTCTGCTGCTTGTGGTTACAACCTAGACGGAGACAAATGAGTTTATGAGCTTAAGAACCACAGTTCTGTGGATTTTTAAATGTCAGTAGAAGATGACTTCTTGCTAATGAAGGGGGGGCAGAGTAAACAGAAATGTGGAATAACCAGAGGCTGACCCAACGGCCGAGTTCTCTGTGTGGTCATGACGACTCCAAACCTACAGGTGTGAAAAACAAGACCCAGAGGTTTTGTCTGAGGTCTCAAAGCAGAAGTAAGGACTCAAATTCAGTTTGAAGTCAGTTGCTTACAGCACAGAAAGTAGGCTACCGAGCACTAGCACATTGTCATAGCCTGTGTTCTATGGCTGGGAAGACACCGGGACCACAGCAATTACAACGTCACACAAAGAAAAACTTCTCAGATTAAAGGATTCTCACTTGGTATCTAATTGGGATTTTCCTCATGTGTTCTAAATAGAAAATCTCCGTAAGGATTGTATACTGTTTTATAGTTTGTGCAAAAAAAGTGGCAAAAAAAACATTATTGAATCTTTTCTGATCTCCTGTATCCAACCACCCTCCCCCACCAAATTTCCCTATGCTCAAAATTTCTTGAAAAACAGGGGGGAAAACCTGACTGTTAACCTCATGTTTGAACATTTAAAACTACAACTGACATGCCCATTTGAGTGCATGGCTTCAAACAACCACATACAGAAACAAGTTTTAAATTTCTGTCTGCTGAACAGTGCAACTCACACTGGTTGCACAAATTAGTGGGTGGTCCTGTAATATTTTTCAGACCTGCATATCTCGTGCTTTAACCACACCCACTCTCTCTACAACCCCTCCACCACCGCCTCTTCTCTACCTTTCCCAGGTCCAGCCCTTTCTCTGTCCTTTCGGTGAGATCAAAGCATTATCGCCCTGGGTTCTTCCTTTGCCATAACAATGACCTCAAGCTCCAATAGGCCACAAAGGACAGGGTTCTGTTGTTTTGATTGGTTGGGTAGAATCTCCTTGGTGTGCTGCCCAATCCTCCTTCTCTAGTCATAGGTTAAAGGTGTGGTTTGTTTCTGTTTCTTGCCTACTATGGATAGAGCATCAGCAAATGTGGAAATGCAGGTCTCCTTCATGCAATGACTTCCTTTCCTTGGGGAGTATGACCACTAAGTCATATGTCAGCTCTACTTTTAGTTCTTAAAAAAAAACATATTGTTTTCTATAGTGTACGAACTGACACCAGTGGTGTGTGAGAATTCTTTTTCGTAACATCAATAGCACTGGTTCATCTCTTGGATCACAGCCCTTCTCCCTGCAGGGAGACACTATCTCATTATGGTCTGATAAGATATTGCTAAGTCCCTGGAATGGCTGCCTAGCCTCTGAATGTATGGGTTTTAGTTTGTTCACACTTTCTTCTGTCTATATGATCACTTAGCATACTGACAGGGTTTTGTGGTTACCAACAGTATTGTAAAGAACAATCTTTTTTTACAATGAAAAAGAATTCCTCAAAAAAAAATAAACTGAAGTTTTTTGAAAGATAATGTTTGTGTGAGAGGTATATTTTCTAGATATGCATGCTCGGATAATCTTGTTGTCCAAACATTATAGGTTGAAATCCTGGCCCATAAATGATGGTACTAGGAGGCATTTTGGAGAGTTATTTAGATCCTAATCATGGAGCCCTCATAAATAGAACTAACTTCTACATAAAATGGGACTGGAAATTCTTTGTCCCTGTTACTATGTGAGCACATTGCAAGGTGTCATTTATGGGTTAAAAGTCATCCTCAGCAACTGCTGGATCTGGCAGTGAAATGTTCTTAGAGTTCCTAGTCTTCAGAACCATGAGAAGCATTTTTACCAAGCTGATCATGTTTTGCTGTTGAGTGTACATATGAAGGTTATTGAGTTCCCTATGTTGTTTTGAAAATTTGCAATTGCTCCCTAGTTAACTTGATCTCTTACAATGTTTCAAAATATACTACTTATCTACTTACATAATAAGAAACTAGTCCTTATTGCTATTGTTTTAAAACTATTTTATGCCTCTAGTCAATTGATAAGGCATAATTTCAGTGTCGAATAACTCTACTGCAGTGTTAAGTAGAAACAGAGGCAGTGTTCCGAGTACGAATGGGAACGACTCTGGTGTCTCTCCTTAACAACGCAATAGACCCGTCCATTATGTATCTCGGTTCCTTTTCCTCATTGCTATGACAAAACGCCTGGAAAAGGCAACTTGGAATAACTATTTAGTTGGTAGTTAAAGGTTATGGCCTACCATTGCCAGGGAGTCATAGGCATAGCAGCAGGAAGCCACTAGTCACATTGTAACAAGGCAACAAAGCAGAAAGCACCAGATAAATACATGGTGTTCAGATGCCTTTTCTGCTTTCTATAGACAAGGATCCTATACCTAAGGAGTGATGCCTTCCCACTTCAGTTTTTGCAGACAAAATAACCACCCCCAGGCACACCCATCCCCCAGGTGAGTCTAAGTCCTATATAGTTCCCAGCATTGCCGGCCACCTTATGTGTCATGTATATTAATTGGAACATGATAGAAAATGATCAGTTCCTCTTGCGGTACTACTTCTACTGTAGTAGATCTTGAAATCTATCATAGATTTTGGTTCTGCATCTATGGAGACTGTAATGAGGGTTGGTTTTTTGTTTTGTTTTGTTTTGGTTTGGTTTTGGTTTGGTTTTCTTTTAAAGCCATTGATATAACATTAATGATTTTCCTAATATTGAACAAACTTTATATTATAATAATAAATCCCACTTAGAAGTGGACTATTAATACTGCCCTGGATTCTTCATGCCTGTCTGAATATTTGCACCAGCACTCAGGAAAGTATCAGTCTGCTCTTTTTTATTTTTATGTAGATTGGTGTTTTGCCCACATGTATGTCTCAAGGTGGCAGGGCCCCTGGAATTGGAGGTACAGACAGTTGTGAGCTGCCACATGTGGGGGCTGAGAATTGAACCCAGGTCTCTGGAAAAGAAGCCAGTATTCTTAACCATTGAGCCACCGCTCCAGCCCCCCGCCCCCATTCTGTTCTTTTACAGTTTCCTGACCTGCCAGCCAGTTCCATCTTCTTTTGACTTTCTTCTGATGTGTGTTTTCTACTTCTCATTGCCTTTGACTGAGTGTGTCCACTCACCTCAGAGCCTACTCTCCTCTTTTGTCCACTTCCTTCCTGTGACCACTTAACCCATTCACTTCCTCTAGATTTGATTCATTACAGTTCTTTGTTTTTTCAAGTTGCCAGCTTAAGTTCTACTTTCCTTTTCTCAAATGCTTGAATGATTATAATTCTACTTGGAGTGCGGAATGCATAGACCTTTATACTTTAGAGTACTTACAGAGTCTAAAAGCTGTTAACCAACTCATGTGTGTAAAAATTTTCTTCCCTTTTTTTTTGAGAAATGGCCTGGTGGGAATTTATCACTTATTTCCGTTTTCACAGTATAATTACAATTTGTACTGTTTCTAGTCTAATGAGAACACCACCTACCAATAGTACAATCTTCTTGCTTTAGTGTTCCATTGTTGCTTTGTCTCAGTGGCAGGAGGCATGGCTGTGTGTGTGTGTGTGTGTGTGTGTGTGTGTGTGTGTGTGTGTGTGTGTTTAGTCATACAAGGTCTGTCTATGAATCCCTGCTATCCTAAAACTCACAATATAGACTAGGCTGTGTTTGAACTTACAGAGATTTTCCCTATCTCTGCCTTCCAAGTACTGGAACTATAGATGTGTGGCACCATGCCAGCTGACAATGTGCTTTTATTGGTCTTTTCCCAATCGTGCTTGGCCTTTTGACCATGCTTGTTGGCAGGTCAAGTAACTCTTGTTTGCAAGTAGAATTTAGCATGAAAAAACTGTCAGAAATTCCTGAGATTATTATAGTCCACAGAAATATTCTCCTCTTGTTATCACCTGAGTTGTGTCTTCCCTGGTATGACTATTTATAGATGTGGTTTCAAAGGAAGTATTAATAAGAGATGAGGAAATATGACTGGGATTTTGATTTTATAGGATTAGTGTTGTTATAGAAACAGAAAACTTTCCCCCACCCTCCATCTCCAACTTTCCCTCATCAAGTCCTCCCTCTCCCTCCTGCACAGAAGCATGGGCCAAGGAAAGGCCACAGTGGGTGGCAGCCATCTTCCATCCAGGAAGAGGACCATTATGAGAAGTCAAGTCAACTAGTTTCGACCTCAGACTTCTGATCATCTAAAACTATGAAACCGTGAGACTGGTCCCCAGTGTTTGGGACACTCCAGCTATGGCATTTTATGGCAAGCCACACTGATTAATAAAACTGGCTGGCATATGGCAGAGACTCATCCTTGAAACCAATTAGGATGTAAACTGTAGTTGTAAGAAGAGTCCATCTGCCTCAAATTTCAACATGTTTCCGGGCGTGAGTACCCAAATGATTTCACCAGAAGCACAGTGACTCTCTGCCCCCTCAGCACTGGCAGACCACAGGTGGTCCATTCTGCCCTTAGGAGGTCTTCATCTAACTCACTGGTCTCCTGTCTCATACAACTTCCAAATTTAATAAATCCTTTCAAAAGAAACTGGGTGTGTATCTGAGGCAGGCTGTTTCCCTGACGAGTCTTCATTTTCTGAACACTTTAGAGACAGTGGGAGATTTCAGTACTGTGTGGAAAACCAAACGTGCACCTGCAACTACTTGAGTCCCCGAAGCTGCACGTGATCAGCATCCCAGCAGAGTACCTGCATCCCCAAAGCTGACAGACACCCAGAGAAGAATGCCGCCAATCATCAGATCACCTCAGCTCTCTCTCTAGAATTTAGTTCTCTTCCTCTTCATAGCTTTCCTGGCTCTTAGATGCTTTTGAAAGTGACTTTTATTATGTTTTTCATTTTGTTCAAGTAATAATATTGACCTATCATAGTGTTCTTGGAAGCACAAGGCTTTCCCTAAATAATTTCACATCATTACAGCAATGGTCTTCCAAAAGAATGTACCAGAACTAAAATAATAGATTCTTGGTGGAATGAATAAATAAATAAGTGACTTAGACTAATTTTACCTACTTTACAGTCTTAACTGGACTGAGTTTGCAGCTCTGCCATGAAAGACAAGATGTTATTGCAATGATTCGGGGGAACTGGAATACCAAGATTCAAGAAAATGGTAAATGGTGCTTTTTGAAGCAGGAAGCAGACAGTCTAGAGTACTGGTTGCCTTTCAGCTCAATGGGTTTTGCTTTCAATTTCTCCTTTATTACCACAGATGGCAAACACCGGGTGAGTTAGTTGCCTGATAGGTTACTGTCTGTCTTCTTAGCTCAAATGTGTGATTTCAGGCCTCTAATCTATTTGATCCTCAATATTTAAGAATTTCCTAGAACATTTGTCCAAGTCAATTCCATCAAAGAATACATATCTTTAAAATTCTTTACATTCAGCTTTATAAAGACAAATCCCAACCAAAGCACCAAATCAAAGTCAAAGAGGATGTCCCAAGAAGCAATCACTAATAACTGGTATTCAATATGACTGCCAGAAATCTGCAAAAGACTTCAGTCACTTTGACCTGATAGACACCTGTATACTGATGTCAATGTGATATATGATTGGACAATAGATGGTGGGGTGGGGACAAAGCTTTGAGGTGGGAGAAAAGAAAAAAGTGGGAGATTCAAGAAGAAGCAACATGGCAGAGCCAGAGCCAGACTATCATCATCAGGACTCACGACTTGCACACAGAGAGTTAAGCACCCAGGAGCAATCTTCCCTCTGAGCCCACAGGTGAGTCCTCACTTTCTCTTCACTGAGTATCCAGGGAGAGACCACCAGGAACTCTCAGGGCACAGGTATCACAATGCTGCATGGGACCAGACCCTTTTGGACTCCATCTGCTCTAGAGTTGGCTGACTGACATCAGAACCCACAGTCTTCTCATAGAGAGCTGACCACCCAGGAACACTCTCCCTTTTGAGCCTACGGGCCCACAGGCACACAGGAGAGACAAGCTCCAGTCAGAGACAACAAGATCAACTAGCATCACAGATAACAAAATGGCAAGAGGCAAACACAAAAACCAAGTAAAAGAAAACAAGACAACCTGGCAACATCAGAACCCAGTTCTCCCACCAGAGCAAGTTGTGAATATCCCAAAACACCAGAAAAACAAGATTTGGACTTACAGTCATACCTCATGATAATGATGGAGGGCTTTGAAAAGCACATGAATAATTTCCTTAAAGAAACACACAAGAATGCAGGTGAACAAGGAGAAGCCATTAGAAAAGTACAAGAAAACATGAGCAAGCAGGTGAAGGAACTGAACAAAACCATCCAGGATCTACAAAACAGAAATAGAAACAATAATGAAATCACAAAGAGAGACAACCCTGGAGACAGAAAACCTAGGAAAGAAATCAGGAGTTTTAGATGTAAGCATCACCAACAAAATACAAGAGATGGGAGAGAAAATCTCAGGAGCATAAGATACCAAAGAAAACATTGACACAACAGTCAGAGAAAATGCAAAAATCTAAAAACTTCTAACCTAAAACATCCAGGAAATCCAGGACACGATGAGAAGACCAAAACTAAAGATAATAGGTGTAGAAGAGAGCAAAGACTCCCAACTAAAAGGCCCACTAAATATCTTCAACAAAATCATAGAAAAAACTTCCCTGACCTAAAAAAAGAGATGACCATGAACATACAAGAAGCCTACAGAACTCCAAATAGATTGAACCAGAAAAGAAATTCCTCCCGACAGAATTCCACCAAACTTTTCAACAGAAAATATGAAAGCTAGAAGATCCTGGACAGAAATGATACACACGCTAAGAGAACACAAATGCCAGCCCAGGTTACTATATCCAGCAAAACTCTCAATTGCCATAGATGGAGAAACCAAGATATTCCAGGATAAAAGAAAATTTACACAATATCTGTCTACAAATCATACCCTACAAAGGATTATAGTTGGAAAACTTCAACACAAGACGGGAATATACACCCTAGGAAAAGCAAAACATATTCTTCTTGCAACAAACTTCAAAGAAGAAAAGCACACAAACATAATTCTAACTCTAACAACAAAAATACAGGAAAAAACAATCACTATTTCTTACTATCTCTTAACATCAATTTACTCAATTCCCCAATAAAAAGACATAGACTATCAGACTGGATACATAAATAGAATCCAGCATTTTGTTGCATACAAGAAACTCATCTCAGTGACAGGCACTACCTCAGAGTAAAAAGTTGGGAAAACACTTTCCAAGAAAATAGTCCCAAGAAACAAGCTAAATTAGGCATCCTAATATCGAATAAAATAAAATTTTCAACCAAAAGTCATCAAAAAAGATATGGAAGGATGCTTGTTACTTATCAAAGGAAAAATCTATCAAGATGAATTCTCAATCCTGAATATCTATGCTCCAAATAAAAAGGCGCCCTCACTCATAAAAGAACCTCTACTAAAGCTCAAAGCATATACTATACCACACACAATAATAGTGAGAGATTTTAACATGCCACTCTCATCAATGGACAGATCATGTAAGCACAAACTGAACAGAGACACAGTGAAACTAACACACCTTATGAACCAAATGGATGAACAGACATCTATAAAGTATTTCATCCTAAAACAAAAGAATATACCTACTTCTCAGCACCTCACAGTAACTTCCCCAAAATTGGCCATATTTGGTCACAAAAAGGCCTCAACAGGTAAAAGAACATCAAAAAAAATTCTTATATATCCTATCAGATCACCATAGGCTAAGGCTGATCTTCAATAACAACATAAACAACAAAAAGCCCACATACACATGGAAGCTGAACAATGTTCTACTCAATAACTTGGTCAAGAAAGAAATAAGAAAAGAAATTTAAAACTTTTTAGAATTTAATTAAAATGAAGGCACAACAAATCCAAACGTATGGGATAAAATGAAACCAGTGCTAAGAGGAAAACTCATAGCTCTGAGTGCCTCCAAAAAAAAAAAAAATCTGGAAAGAGCAAACTCTAACAACTTGACAGCACACCTGAAAGCTCTAAAACGAAAAGGAGCAGATGCACCCAAGAGGAGTAGATGATAGGAAATAATCACACTCAGAGCTAAAATCAATCAAGTAGAAACAAAAAGAAGTATACAATGAATCAACAACACCAGATACTGTTTCTTTGACAAAATCAACAAGATTGATAAACCTGTAGCCAGACTAACTAGAGGGCACAGAGAGAGTATCCAAATTAACAAAATCAAATATGAAAAGGGACATATAACAACAGAAACTGAGGAAATTGAAGAAATCATCAGATCCTACTACAAAAGTCTATACTCAAAATAAAATGGAAAATCTAGGGGAAATAGACAATTTACAAGACAGATACTAGATACCAAACTTAAGTCAGGATCAGATAAACCACCAAAACAATCCCATAACACCTAAAGAAATAGAAACAGTCATCAAATCCTCCCAACCAAAAAAAAAAAAAAAAAAAAAAAAAAAAAAGGAAAGAAAGAAAAAAAAAAAGCCCAGGACAAGATGGATTCAGTGCAAGATTTTATCAGACCTACAGAGAAGACCTAATACCAATACTCTTCAAACTATTCCACAAAAATGAGACAGAGGAAACACGACCCAACTCATTCTTTGAAGCCACAATTACTCTCATCTGTAAACCACACAAAGACCCTACTCTAAGGATAAACATACTGAGAAAAGAAATTAGGGAATCAACACCCTTCACAATAGTCACAAAGAATATAAAATACCTGGTATGACCTTAACCAAGCAAGTAAAAGATCTGTATGACAAGAACGTCAAGTCTCTGAAGAAGGAAATTGAAGATGAAAAGATCTACCATGTTCATAGATTGGCAGGATTAATATAGTAAAACTGGCCATCTTACCAAAAACAATCTACAGATTCAATACAATCCCCATCAAAATTGCAACTCAATTCTTCATAGAGTTAGAAAGAGCAATTTGCAAATTTGTTTGGAATAACAAAAATCTCAGGATATGAAAAACTATTCTCAACGATGAAAGAACTTCTGGTAGAATCACCAAACTTGACCTCAATCTGTATTACAGAGCAATGGTGATTTAAAAAAAAAAAAAAACTGCATAGTTTTGGTACAGAGGCAGGAAGGTAGATTAATGGAATAGAATTGAAGACCCAAATATAAACCTACACATCTATGGTCACTTGGTCTTTAACAAAGAAGCTAAAAACATTCTATGGAAAAAGTACAGCCTCTTCAACAAATGGTTCTAGTTCAACTGGCAGTCAGCATGCAGAAGAATGTAAATCAATTTCTTCTTATCTCCTTGTACAATGCTCAAGTCCAAGTGAATCAAGGACCTCTACATAAAACCAGGTACATTGAAACTAACAGAAGAGAAAGTGGGGAACAGCTTAAAGCACATAGGCACAGGGAAAATTTCCTGAACAGAACACCAATAGCTTATGCTTTAAGATCAAGAATCAATAAATGGGACCTCTGAAATTGCAATGTTTCTGTAAGGCTAAGGACACTGTCAAGAAGATGAAATGGCAAACAACAAATTGAGAAAGGATCTTTACCAATCCTACATCTGATAGAGAGCTAGTATCCAATACATACAAAGAACTCAAGAAATTAGACTCCAGAGAATCAAACAATCCTATTAAAAATGGGGTACAGAGCTAAACAAAGAATTCTCAACTGAGAAATACTGAATGGCAAAGAAGCAACTAAAAAAAGTTCAACATCCCTAGTCATCAGGGAAATGCAAATCAACACAACCCTGAGATTCCACCTCACCCCAGTCAGAATGACTAAGATCAAAAGCTCAGGTGACAGCAGATGCTTGCAAAAATGTGGAGAAAGGGAAACAGTCCTTTATTACTGTTGGTGGGATTGCAAGCTGGTAAAACCACTCTGGAAATCAGTCTGGCAGTTCCTCAGAAAATTGGACGTAGTATTACCTGCCCTACCACTTCTGGACATATAAACAAATGATGGTCTAACATGTAACAAGGACACATGCTCCACCATGTTTATAGCAGTCTTATTTGTAATAGCCAGAAGCTAGAAAGAACACAGATGTTCTTTGTACTGGCTGGTTTTGTGTCAACTTGGCGAAATCTGAAGTTATCATAGAGAAATGACCCTCAGTTGAGAAAATGCCTCCATGAGATCCAGCTGTAAGGCATGTTTTTCAACTAGTGATCAAGGGGGGAGGACTCAGACCATTGTAGGTGGTGCCATCTCTGGACTGGTAGTCTAGTGCTCTATAACAAAGCAGGCTGAGCAAAAGCTAGGAAGCAAGCCAGTATGTAACATTCCTCCATGGCCTATGCATCAGCTTCTGCTTCCTGACCGGATTGAATTCCAGTTCTGACTTTCTTTGGTGAACAGCAATGTGGAAATTGTAAGCTGAACAAACCCTTTCCCCCCCCCAACTTGCTTCTTGGTTGTGATGTTTGTGCAGGTTTAGAAACTCTGACTAAGACATCTTTCGTCAGAGGAATGGACAAAGAAATTGTGATACTTTTAAACAATGGAGTACTACTCAGCTATTAAAAACAATGACTTCATGTAATTCCTAGGCAAATGGATGGAACTCAAAGCTATCATCCTGAGTGAGGTAACACAGTCACAAAAGGACACTCATGGTATATACTCGCTGATAAGCAGATAATAGCTCCAAAAGCTCTGAATACCCAAGAAACAATTCATAGAGCTTATGAAGCTCAAATAGAAGGAAGGTCAGAATGTGGATACCTCAGTCCTTCTTAGAAAGGAGAATAAAACACAGAAGGAAATACAGGGACAAATAGAGGAGCAGGGATTGACGAAAAGATCATCCAAAGGTGATCCATCCCACATGCAGCCACCAAACCCATGCACTGTTGCTGATGTCAAGAAATGCTTACTGGCAGGAATCTGATGTGGTTGCTTCCTCAGATGCTCTGCCAGAGCCATATTGAAACAGAGGAGGATGCTTGCAGCTAACCATCAGACTGGACCCTAATGAAGGAGCTAGAGAAAGGACTGAAAGGGTTGAAAGCGTCTGCAACCCCATGGGAAGAACAACATTATCAACCAACCAAACCCTCCAGAGCTCCCAGGGACTAAAACACCAACCAATGAAGAGACCCACGGCTCCAGTTGCACATGTAGCAGAGGGTAGCAGTGTCTGGCATCAATGGGAGGAGAGACCTTTGGTCCAGTGAAGGCTCATTTTTCCCAGTGTAGGGGAATCCCAAGGCACTGAGTTTGTAGAGTGTGGTTGGGAGAGGGAGCAACTTCATGGAAGCAAGGGAAGGGGATATGGGAGTGAAGGGAAGGGGGATAGCATATGAATGTAAATACAGAGAATATCCAATAAAGAAGAAACAAAGAAAATGGAGAAGAAGAAGTGACATGGAGGCAGATGTAGGTGTTCCTCTCTAAGCATCTCTGTGCGGATCCTCCTCTCTAAGCATCTCTGTGCGGATCCAGGCTGTTATGAATATTTTATAAGGAATGGAGTTGTTCAGGATGATCTGACTTACCTATGGAAGCAATTATGTCATACCAATTGGATCAGAGTATTTTGGTGCATTCTTTGATATGGCAACTCAATTAAATTCAAAATAGGGTATAGTGGTGGGATGACCCACAAAGCCTGCCACAGAGTTGGGATGTGTGTGTGTCTAAGTTGTGGCAACAACCCACCTAGAGAAAGTGAGTGAAAACAGCATTCTTGTGTGGTTGTGGACAACCCGGATCAAAAGCAGCTAGGTAGTGCAGGGTAGACCCCATGGTAGAGAAAGCCGGGCACTGGTCTCCACATTGGAGCGGCTCCCATGGAGATGTTGTGGGGTTGGTAGAAGCAGATTCATTTTTAATATTTACTGCCATAGACACCAAAGTATTCTGCTTCAAAATTAAAATGATATCACTGTGGTGGTTTGAACAGGAATGGCCCCACAGACTCAGGTGTTTGAATGCTTGACCCAGAGGGCGTGGCACTATTAGGAATCGTGGCCTTGTTGGAGTAGGTGTGACCATGTTAGGGGAGGTTCATCACTGTGGAGGTGGGCTTTGAGGTTTCATATGTATGCTCAGGCTGTTGTGTGCCCAGCGTGCCACACAATCTTTTGTCTGTGAATCCAAATGTAGAGCTCTCAGCTCCTTCTCCAATGCCATGTCTGCCTGCACAATGCCAGGTTTCCTGTTGGGACGATGATGGGCTGAACCTCTGAACTGTGAGTCAGCACTAATTAAATGGTTTTCTTTATAAGAGTTGTGTCTCCTCACAGCAATAGAAACCCTAAGACAATAATTAATAGAACTAAACTCCCTCAAGTAGGAAGAAAAGCTTTGTTATAAATAAGTCTCAAGAGAAAATTTGAACTCTAGTAAGTCTGAGAAATATTTTAGCTTCCAGTAGAATTGTTGATACTGGTCACTTGCAATTTAACAAAGAAGCTTACTGACAATTATGTTTGCACATTTCAATGCCATTAAGATGACACGAACTGAGCCCAGCCAGACATTAAGAAAACTAGAATTAACTTAGTGTTATTTATCACTTGATGTCCCCCCCCCAGGATATTCCCTGATAATATTTTTATGTAAATGTGGCACAATTTACTTAAAAATTGAAAAGCTACAATGGAATGGGGTTTTTTCTAGAAATTAAATTAATTTTAAGTAAAAGAATAATGTAAATATTAAATGTATGAGCGTGCACATTTTGTATGTTGTGTGGAAATTGTTCAGAAGCAGGATGTTTGGTATAAAGAATGATCAATGTCAAATAATGTAAAAAGCTCATCCTTCTGCAGTTCAATTTTCTAATTCAACTATCAGTGTCAGACAGAGTATCAGGAGAACCACAGAGAACACCAAAGGCACAGGGCTTGGAAAGAAATGAATTTGTGACTTCTAAGATGACTAACACATCCAAGCTCATTGTGTTCCTTTGTTGCAGGGAGATTGTTGAGGGAGCTTTGTGGAGTCATTTACCACCCAGGGAATCACAACTTTTAACTAGCAGAAGCTGCAGGAGTGAAGAGACCCCAAGAACCTGCTGGAGTACTGGGGGAGGCAAAACAAAACCAAGAGAAGAGGTAGGACAGGAGAGATTTTTCCAACGTAATATTTTTATCCTTTTATCACTTTTCATTATAATTATCATTTTTTATCATTCCAGTCCTTCCAGGTCTGTCCCTCATCCTTGTGGCCCCCTCTCCTCAAAGAAGAAGAGGGGGAAAAGGAAGAAGCAGAAGAAGAAAAAGTTCAACCCTTGTCTGTGTATTCAGTGGACCATGGTCAAATTCTCAGCAGCCAGCCCCCTAAAGTTAACAGACTCCTTCTCCACCCTCACCCCCACCAGATAATAAAAAAGATCAGGAAACTAGCCATGTAGAAACAAAACCCCCATCCAAAGTGTACACTTGGCTTCCTAAAGAGTAGGAGTCTGTAACACTGTTACAAAGAAAGTAATTTCTTATAATTGAGTCAGCTTTGAGTTAAGAATCAGGGAGAGAGTTCTGGGAATAGGACAAAAAAAGTACATGATAAGGGGGTATGATTCCATAGGAAAAACTCATCCCAGTCAGAGTGAGCATCTGAGGCTGATCACCTGTGGCTACCTGGCGCTGACTTGGGGGAGACCCAGTGAGCAATGAATTAGGTACTTACATATCTATGTTTTAGATCCAGTCTACTCAACACACTGGTCAGTGAGAAATACCAGCAATCAGGAGCCCTGGGGAGAACAGTGGCTGGTGCTTGCTCCTCTGACATCTGTTTGCAGTTATTTAGAATATGCTGATTGCTGAGCGCTGTAGAGGACTCACCTTGCCTTCATAATTATCCTGGAGGACTGGGCCATCTGTGGGAGAAGGAGGAAACTGGGTAACTAAACCTGTGGTACAGGCATTATACAGGTATGAGAATTAATTAAGGAAATTATTATAAAAGTACTTGTCACAAAAAATGTCTTTATAGGGTCATGTATCTGAACATTTGGTCCATGGTTGCTGCCACTGTTTGGGAAGGTCATAGTACCTCTAGTAGGTGCAGTCTTGTAGGAGAAAGTACATCACTAGGGGAGGGATGAAGGTCTGATAGCCTGGCCTTGCATTCCTCTTCTCTCTGCTTTCTGTGATAAAATGTGATCAACCTACACCCTGACTGCCAGGTTGGCTTCACTTTTTGTTGGAGTGTTCTATAACAGTAACAGGAAAGAAACAGTCAGCACTCCTGACTATTCTACTAGTGCTGGCTTGTGAGGCAGCTGCCTCATAAGTGTTGGCCATGTAGGCCATAAAAGTATCAACGGCATTTTGGTGATTGGTCCTAAACCTTAACCAACTCATCAAGGCAACGTCACCAACATGCATGTCTTGGTTGTAAAAACCCCACAAAGCAACATATCTGTACTACAAAAATGCTTCACATGTAAACTGCTTGCTCAAAGGTCCCCCTTTAGTTTGAAGACCTGAGAATCTTTTAAATAAAAATATTAAAAATGAGGCCTGGTGAGATTATGCTGTGAGAAACCAGAGTGCACAGAGGGCTAGGCGGTACTGACGGAAAAGGTTCATCTCTGGCCCAGACTAAGGGCTAGGCCTCTGTCAGAGGGACTTGGGATCTTCCCAGAAAAGTCGTGCTCATGGACTAAATGCACAGGTTTGCTTCCACCTGGACCAGCAGAGATCTTGGGACATAGGCCTGGTGAGGTTGCACCATGAGTAACCAGAGCACAGAGAATGCTTGGCAGTGCTTGTGGAAAAGATTCCTTTCTAGCCCACAGTAAGGCCCAGGCCTTTGTCACATGGAACTGGGGTCTGCCCAAGAAAGGCAATGCTTGAAGATCATCTCCACGGTCCCTCTTATATCTGAACCAGAGGCGAGCCTGGCACATAGGCCCAGGCAGGGCACGCCAGGAATTCTCAGAGAGCAAAGAGTACAGTGCTCTCTGGAAAAGGGGTCGTTTTGGGCTAGAGAAAGATCCAGGTCCCGGCCAGTAGTACTCAGGACTTTCGGGCATAGCTACCAGAACAACCTCACAAGAACTTCCACACCTGAGCCCACAAAGACAGAGCTGAGTCACTGAAACCAGAACTCACTGCTTGCCCACAAAAAGCCAAACACGCAGAAGCAATTTTCTTCCTGAGCATAACGGCCCTCAGATCCACACGAGAGACAGATGCCAGTCACTGACAACAAGACCACATATAATCACAGATAACAAGATGGCAAGAGGAAAATTGAAAGAAATGAAACAATGGAAACCAAGACATCAGAACCCAGCCCCGTCCCCACCAGCAAGTAGTAGATTGACAAACACTCCAAAAAAGAAGACTCCAACTTGAAATCATACTTCACGATGATGATGATCTTTGAGAAGCATGTAAATAACTCCCTTTAACAATCACAGGAGGACACACATAAACAAACAGAAGCTCATAAAAAGGAAACACAAAAATCACTCAAAGAACTATAAGAAAACACAACCAAACAGATGAAGGAATTGAAAATGGAAAAAGAAACAATAAAAAAACACAAAAGAGACAACCCTGGAAATGGAAAACCTAAAAAAAGAAATCAGGAGTCACAGATGGAAGCATCACCAACAGACTACAAGAGGTGAAAGAGAGAATCTCAGGGGCCGAAGACAACATGGAAAACATAGACAAAACAGCCAGAGAAGATGCAAAAACCAAAAAGCTCCTAACCCAAAATGTACAGGAGATTCAGGACACAATGAGAAGACCAAACCTAAGGATAATAGGAATAGAAGAGGGAGAAGAGTATCAACTAAGAGGCACAGTAAATATCTTCAACAAAATTGTAGAAGAAAACTTCCCTACCCTTAAGAATGAGATGACCATGAGCATAAAAAAGGCCTACAGAACCCCAAATAGATTGGACCAGAAAAGAAACTCTTCCCAACACATGATAATCAAAAAATGGCAGGAGAGATGGCTCCGCTGTTAAGAGCAATGACTGCTCTTCCAGAGGTCCTGAGTTCAAATCCCAGCAACTACATGGTGGCTCACAACCATCTGTAATGAGATCTTATGCCCTCTTCTGGTGTGTCTGAAGACAGAGACAGTGTTCTCAGATATAATAAATAAATAAATCTTTAAAAAAATAATCAAAACATCAAGTGTTCAAAACAAAGAAAGAATACTAAAAGCAGTAAGGGAAAAAATACGTGTAACTTACAAAGGCAGACCAATCAGAATTTCACCTGACTACTCAACAGAGAGTATGAAAGCTGGAAGATCCTGGACAGCCATCATGCAGACACTAAGAGAACACAAATGTTGGCCAAGGTCACTGTATCCAGTAAAACTCTCAATCACCATAGATGGAGAGAACAAGATATTTCAGGACAAAACTACATTTACACAATATCTGAACACAAATCCAACCCTACAAACAATAATAGACAGAAATCCCAATACAAGAAGGGAAAATACATCCTAGAAAAGGCAAGAAAATAACTTAACAAGAAAACCAAAAGAAAGATAGACAGACATAATTCTACCTCTAACAGCAAAAATAGCAGGAAACAACAATCCCTACTTCTTAATATCTGTTAACATAAATGGACTCAATTCCCCAATAAAGAGACATAGAATATCAGACTGAATACATAAAGAGAATTCAGCATTTTGCTGCATACCTGAAACTCATCTCAGAGACAAAGACAGACACTATCTCAGAGTAAAAGGCTGGAATAAACCTTCAAAGGAAACAGCCCCAAGAAATAAGCTGGAGTAACCATTCCAATATTGAATTAAGTAGGTTTTCAACTAAAAGTTATCAAAAATGTAAGAAAGAACACTTTACTCATTACAGGAAAAATTTATCAGGATGAATTTTCAATCTTTAACATGTATGCTCCAAATACAAGAGCACCCATATTCATAAAAGAAACCCCAATAAAGCTCAAACATATACATGGAAGCTGAGCAATGCACTCCTCAACGATATGATGGTAAAAGAATAAGTGAAGGAAGAAGTTAAGGATTTTCTGGAACTTAATGAAAATGAAAGCACAACATACCCAAACCTATGGGATGCAATGAAAGCAGTACTAAGAGGAAAACTCATAGCTCTGAGTGCCTTCAAAAAAAAAAAAAAAAAAAAAAAAAAAAACTGGAGAAAGCATACACTAGCAACTTGACAGCACAGATGAAAGCTCTAGAAAAAAAAAAAAGCAGATACACCGAAGAGGAGTAGATGGCCGGGAAAAAACAAACTCAGAGCAGAAATTAACCAAGTAGAAACAAAAAGAACCATTCAAAAAATTAACAAAACCAAGAGCTGGTTCTTTGAGAAAATTAACAAGATTGATAAACCCATATCCAGACTAACTAGAGGGCAAAGAGAGAGTATCCAAATTAACAAAATCAGAAATGAAAGGGGAGACATAACAACAGAAACTGAGGAAGTTGAAAAAATCATCAGATCCTGTGGAGAGCAGGTGTGCGGCAGTCCCAAGATGATGCTTGTGACTCCAGCACTAGCACCTGACTTCCTCCTGCCCCCGAGATTAGCCACTCCCACTGTGCGAGCTGCGCAGGTGCACCCATGACTGGAGATCAGGACAATAGGACTGCGCTTGGGGGCAAGGAGAAAGAAAGAGAAACTGAAAGAAGGGGACAGAAGGGGACAGAGAAAGATTTTCACAGGCATGCTGTAAGGTTCCTGAATAAACTGCTTTGAGAAAAATGCTGTGTAGTCGCTCCTTTTCTGCTGGTCAGAGACGGTAGCAACAAGTGGTAGACTGTACGGTGAAACTCCCCTTCGGCATTTCGAACTCATCGCAGTCAGGGTGACTAGTGGGTAAGCTCCCAGGTAAGTGGGACAATGAAAGTTCTCGGTTTGAGACTATAAAGCTCCCTGGTAAAGGGGACGAGGAAAGTTCTCAGTTTGAGACTATAAAGTTCCTGGTACAGGGACAAGTTGCACCCGGCACTATGGGAAACACAAAATCAGTTCATCAAAGTACTGAATATAAAATTAACTCAAACAAATCAGTACCCTTCCACTAATCAAAGGACAAACATCCTAAGAAAGAAATTAGGGAAAAGATACCCTTCAATACAATATGAAATACCTTGGTATGACCCTAAGTAGGCAAGTGAAGGACCTGTATGACAACAACTTCAAATCTCTGAAGAAGAAAATTGAAGAAGATCTCAAGATGGAAAGATATCCCATGCTCATGGATTGGAAGGATCAACATTGTAAAAATGGCCATCTTACCAAAATCAGTCTACAGATTCCATGCAACTGCCATCAAAATTCCAACTCAATTCTTCATAAAGTTGGAAAGAGCAATTTTTAAATTCATCTGGAATAACAAAAAGCCTAGAATATTGAAATCTATTCTCAACAACAATAAAACATCTGTGGGAATCACAAACCCTGACCTCAAGCTTTATTACGCAGCAATTGTATTAAAAACTGTATCGTACTTGTACAGAGATAGGCAGGTAGAGCAACGGAACAGAATAGAAGACCCAGAAATGAACTGTCAACATTTGGCTACTTGATTTTTGACAAAGGAGCTGAAAACATTCAATGGAAAAAGGACAGCCTCTTCAATACATGGTGTTTGCTAAACTGGCAGCCAGCATGCAGAAGAATGAAAATATATCATTTTTTATCTCCTTGTACAAAGCTCAAGTGCAAGTGGATTAAAGATCTCCATTTAAAATCAGGTATACTGAAAGTATTAGAAGAGAAAGTAGTGAAAACATTAGAACACATAGACACAAGGGAAAATTTCCTAAACAGAACACCAATGGATTGTGTTCTAAGATCAAGGATTGAGAAATAAAACCTCATGAAATTGCAAAGTTTCTATAAAACTAAGGACACTGTCAAGAAAACAATATGACAGCCAACAGATTGGGAAAAGATTTTTTTATTAATCCCATATCTGATAGAGGTCTAATATCCAATATATACAAAGAACTCAAGAAGTTAGACTCCAGAGAATCAAACTATCCTATTAAAAATGGGGTACAGAGCTAAACAAAGAATTCTCAATTGAGGAATATCAAATGGCTGAGATGCACCTAAAGAAATGTTCAATATCCCTATTCATCAGAGAAATGCAAATCAAACAACGCTGAGATTCCACCTCACACCAGTCAGAATGGCTAAGATCAAAAACTCAGATGACAGCAGATGCTGGTGAGGATGTGGAGAAACAGGAACCCTTCTCCACTGTTGGTGGAGTTGTATGCTTGTACAACTACCTTGGAAATCAGTCTGGTGCTTCCTCAGAAAATTGGACATAGTCCTACCTGAAGACCCAATTATTCCACTTCTGGGCATATGCCCTAAGATGCTCCAACATACAATAAGGACGCATGCTCTGCCATCTTCATAGCAGCCTTATTTATAATAGCCACTATTTGGAATGAACCCAGATGTCCTTCAATAGATGAGTGGACACAAAAAATGTGGTATATTTACACAACTATTCAGCTACTAGAAACAATGACTTTATAAAATCCTAGAAAAATGGATGTATCCCAAGAATATCATTTTGAGTGAGGTAACCTAGTCACAAAACAACAGACATAATATGCAGTCACTGATAATTGGATACTAACCCCAGAAATCTCTGAATACCCAAAAAACAACTCATAGATAATAGAAGTTCAAAAAGAGAAAGGCCAAAAAGTAGAAGCCTCAGTCCTTCTTAGATAAATAAATAAATAAATAAATAAATAAACAAACAAACAAACAAAAATACCCGAAGTGTACAGCACCCACTCAGAGTGGGGTACACCTAGACCTTAAATCATTAATAATTCAAGAGCTAAGAAGATCGGCTTGTGGCAATTTTTGGTATTTAGAAATTATTATGTTATTTATACATACCAAGAAAACTTTCACTATTTCCATGTTACATTTGGTTTTACCTGTACTTTATGCTTATGATAACTAGTAAGATTTCAATGCATATTATCAAACCTTTTAAAAACTCAAGTACTGACAAAAATATATTCATGTAGCTTAATGCCAAAATGCTTTTAAAAATCTGTACATGTATCTCTCTTTTTTTAAATGAAGTTTAAAAAAAGGAATTGCTACTGTAAACAGTTATCTCCACATTATAATAAAAGCCATCTAACCTCCAAAAATATTGAAAATATCACGGTTTTTACAGAAAAGAAGACAAGAAGGCCTCTTACTATTGATAACCCTCTTTTCTGCAACTAGATTCACTCAGAAATCAGCTTGTTCCCCAGTCTTCAGCTCATCAGACATCTCTTGCTATTGTTGAATGAAGGGGTCAGTTAAAAAGAGAGGCCATCTTTTAAAATATTCATTGGACATCATATTTTAATTTCAAGAATTCTCTGCTTAGAGACATGCCCAATTTTTTACAGGTTGTTTATTTTCTTGACTTTTGGTTTCCCTAGACTGCCCTGCTAGGGTACCCTACACAGCAAGATAGATTTCATCTCCACTACTAGCTGAGCAAGGCAAACCGAACTTGATGGGGAGAAATCTCAAGTTGTGTGGGAAGGGTGGTAACTAGGAGTGTCTATGTTCAAAAATAGATTTGGAATTATCAAAGATTTAATAAAAATATCCTTGAAAGAAAAGAGAAGCCAGCTGTGAAACCAAGTTTATCTTGAAACTTTAAGATATAGATGTCCAGAGGCCTTCTCTTTCCGTTCCAAACAGTAAGCAAGCCAATCAGAGTAGATCTCCTGAGTTGCTGACACCTAGATGTTTATCAAGAGAAACTAGTCAGATCGAAGAAACCACTCAAAGGAGAGCACTGTGATGAAATTCATCACCTGTATTTATTAGATGATTTTTAAAGGCTGTGATCTTTGAAATAAAAAGAGATTGTGTTTTATTATAGCAACTGAAAATGCTGTTAACTTCATAAGTATTTAACCATTGCTCGTCTCCAGACTTCAGGATAGCTTTTACTTTCACTATAAAGTAAAACTTTAAATCATTCTGGCCCATGTTTCCCAAAACAAGAAACAAGCAAACCAATGAAAACTTATCCGGCTGTTCACAAACCAGCAAGAAGAGAAACAAGGCTGTTCCTGTGAACTGTACAGCTGAGGACTCATGAGGCTAAGTGACCATTGTTCCCCAGCCTGTGAGTTGTCAGATGGAAGTAGAAAAAACATGAGGAAAGTTGGTTGTTGTTTTTCTGAAGTTGTACTATTCATATGAAGTTACAGAAGCATACACAATGTTAGCATAAGGAGGAAGAGGGAAGGACGTCACAGAACTAGGCACAGCTGCACACAGAACACACTGATTCGACCTGAGTCCCACCAGGCACAGTCAGGCCCAGAACGTCACTGAAAGATAAGGAGCTGACATGGGGTTTGGTGTGTTCCCCAACACCAGGTTGCAACCTAGAGTTCTGTTTTACCCTAACCCTCAAATGAACTCTTTAGCTGTTTGTTAACGATTTTAGTTTCAAATCACAGATAACAACTGGACATATTACAAGGTCTGTTGTGGCAGTGCAATATGTGTATATATTTTTAATTATTAATGAGATCAGGATAATTGGCATAGATATGATTACATGTATTTACCCTTTATGTCAAGAACATTCTGCTAGCCATTTTGAAATATTCAATTAATCAACTGCTGTCAGATACCTTCTATTCAATAATTCTTGTGCTGTCTAAACTCACATCCTCCCTCATCAAATCAAGCCCAAACTGTGACAGGGGTACAGAGGGAAGAGTTTACTCCCAGTGGCATCTGGCATATGGAAGTATTTTTCTCTCTGTTAGTTCTAGGTCATTTTATGCACCACTCACAGGTTGGAATCTACAGAAGAAGCAATGAGCTTCTACCTGAATTTGCTGTTATTTATTTACAATTACAGTATCTAGATTTATTCATCTTGCAGTTGATGCCTGGGCTCTCTGCCATCCCTGCTGAAATTCCACCCATGGGTAAATCACTTCTTAGAGTCAGTCAGCTGTATTGTTATAGCATGGTACACACCTTATCTCTTTCTCCAGCTTATCACACCTGGTTTGCTGTGTATGAAAATTTGGCTCTGCAGGGAATGCCACGATAATTTGAGCTGCTGCTGAAAGGAAAATCTGTAAAGGAGATAAGATCACTGGCAAGATGTGTGTTGATTTGCTTTGAGGGATGAGTCTGATCCCGCTATGCATAGACTTAATTGGATTCTAAAGTTGGCTCCTGCTAAAAAGCACAGCTAAGGAAATCTTAGGGATAGAGTATATGTCCTTGTTTCTGTTGCTAATAGATAAAGGCAATAAAATGGCTCTATTATATGCAGTTAAATTGTTTATAGACATATTTCATTATTATGAAAGACACCAACGGGCACTAAAGAGTCACATCAGCGAGGCTTCCATGAGCTTCTAACGGAAGGACATTAGCACCATGAAGGTTGTAGTGCGGATTTAAGATTTAAGACTAGCTTTGTGTGTTGCTCCTGCTCCCCTGATTTCAAGATACTAGCAAACATATTTGACCAACATACAAAGCTCCGTTTCTTCACTATAACATGAAAACACATGTGCCCTGCGATTCACAGGGACAATGTGAAGTTCAAATGAAATTCAGCCTTTTGATCCCCATATCTTTGGAGGTCTTTGAATTATTTAAGTATTTCTGAAGAAAACCTTTGAATTCACTGAACATGATTTTTTATAGTTTTATAAAGATTGTTTCCATCCCCCCCTAGATTCTTTATAAGATTTTTTTTTGCAGGGTTTGCACTCTGGAAAACCATGAATAGATTTAAGTAAACCAGAGTCTACTGTCCTTTGTGTGTTGACAGCAACTGAGCTATTAATAGTATCATTAGTCTTTCTTGGCATAGTTGCTCCAAGTGAAGAAAATAGCTCTTAGCTCTTTGATTACTGTTAGTAAGGAATGAGAAACATAAATTCTAGTACCTATTTTTATATGTGATTGTGCTACAAAAGTCTACAGAAGTAAAGGTGAGGCCAAAGGGCATTGAGACAAGTTCTTTAAAATATGATACTCTCAATAGTCTACACACACTCATTCTTAGTTCTTCTAAGAATGCATATGTTCTGCTACACATGCATGTCACCTGGTAGAACGTATAATAAAAATAGTCTCATGTTTGTCCCACTTCAAGAACAAAGGAGAAACAGATTTCTAACAAGGACTGCTACAGTATGTATCAGGGATTAGGGATACAAGGAAGCTGTAAAGAGACCAGCAAAAAAGACCACCTTTGGATTTCCTCCATCTAACTTATAAGAGGGAACATGCCTCAGCTTCATTGTAATGATGTAGGACCTGGAGGTTGTAGAAAAACAGAAAGAATGATGCTGGGATTCTTCTCTGGGATACATTCTGCTTCACCTTCCCAGCCCACAGAGAAGCCAAATTTATTATAACAGTCACTAACTAGGCAGCAAAGCCAGAGCTCTGCAGTTGTGAAAACGGGGACGAAGATCTTCTTGGGCCATCACTGGCCCCATGGATTTGTGGAGGAATCAACATCAGTGAATTCTTCTCAGAAACAAACTTAGCAATCTAATGAAACTGGCCAAAGAACATGAACTGAGACTTCATAAGCAAGCACACACAGACACTCATACATACAAAGCAAATGGCTTTTAAGCTCATGATAATATGTCTTAAGACCAAACACTTAATGATCCATTGGATGGAGAAGAAAATCAGCTGGTTACATTTGAAATTAGCAAGTCCCAGAAGTGTACTTGGAGACATATACCAGAATTTAAAATGAACAGTATACAAATATTTAATACATACATATCTCAAGGCCTTTTCTTACATATCTCATGATTCTAATGAACTGAATTATACCCATAATGGTGGTTATTATAGCACTGAGTACTGTCTGTATAAACAAAAGGCTGCATGTAGGTTAAATAGCTGACAAGAGTAACATACCTAACTAAAAGTTTATACAGCACAATTTTACACAACCACTATATGTCTTTTCATCAACACGAATTCCTGTAACAAAATAGTCTCAACTGGAATGTAGACAGGACTCAACAAATGTTTATTTATCACAAGTTAGAGGCTAGTATCAACAGTAGGTTGCAGTATGGGGGACTCTGATGGGAACGCTCTTCTTGTCTGATGGGTGGCTGGCTACTAGACTTTCTCCATTCAGTGGAGAGAGGAACGTCTGTTGTCTCTTTAGAGGAAGAATATTCCATAAACTGTGAGTGGTGGCACACATTCTTAATTAACCTCAGCACTTGGAAGGCTGAAACTGAAGGATCGCTGTGAGTTCAAGGCCAGTCTGACCTATGCAGAGAGTTCCAGGATCTCTCTCTCTCTCTCTCTCTCTCTCTCTCTCTCACACACACACACACACACACACACACACACACACACACGTCCTATCATGGGGAGTCCACCTTTATGACCTCATACAGTTTGAATTGTCTCACAAAGATCCTAAACTGTTTAACAGCATCACATTTGAATGTAAGGGGATCAGTGAAGAGTGGATTAGAGGAAACACAAACACTCGGCTCAGAACAGAAAGGTGCTGGGTGCTGGCAGGACTTCCAAGACAGTCTTATTAAAATAAGTAAATAGATACTGAACAATTTCCCAGATCCTTTAGTCACTGTCTTCTCTCCAGGTTCCCTTGTCACTCCCCAAAGACTCTCAGTTCAGTGTCAGATCTTGTGTTTGCTGTATAGTCTATGGAATGTCTTCTTGGGTTTCACACACTGAATTCTGCACATCATCCAGGTCTCAGGAAAAGGCCTGTACCCCTTCAGAGCAAACTTCTAGTCTCCAAGACTTTTCTCCATTCAACTCAGAGCCTGCTGAGCAAGCGCTCTCCCACCGGGTTAGACACATTAAAGGTTCTATCCAACTGAAAAAGTTAGTGTGTTTTTCTGTAAACTGTAGTGTTACTGCCGTGTATCCAAAGCAGAGGCCATGCTCCCTAGAAAGCCCTGACCTCGTTAATTTTACTGAGTTAACTGTTTTCTCTGCATGACACTTAGCACTACTTGAAAAGATTTTATTTTATATTTTATGTTTTCTTTATAATTATTTATTTACTTTTAATATCTGAATGAGTCAAATCAATGCTGTCCACCTGCAAATGCACATGGGAGTCATCCCTGGAGCACTGAGTACCTGACAGTGGTCACAGTCTTAAGGAAAGTGATTCTCCATCTCCTAGCAGCCTTCAGCCATCAAGAGCTCCAGAGATAAGGGTGAGCCTTGGGAATCCCTATCCACTCCTTGCTGGAATTTTTAACAAGCATAATCTTATGCAGGTCTTTAGTGTTTTAAGCACAACTGCTGCCTGCAACAGCCATGTGATGTCAGGAAAGCACCATCCCACAGTATTCCTCCCTACTTTGTTCTTGTTCCTGCATCCTCTACTCCCTCTTCCCCAAGCCCTGGGGGATGGGATTGATAGCCTGCCTGTGATTCAGCCCTTGGAATAGTAATGTGTCTCTACCATATTCACTACCCACCACAATAAGAAGCTTCTCTGGCCAGAGTTGGAAGCAGCACAAATCTATGGATATAAACATAAATATTTAGAAAGCAGTTTAACAACATGATCATTTAGGAAAGTATCACCCATGGCTTCTCCCCTAAGGCCTATAACTTCCCATTGACCATGTTACAGCATAGTGCATGAATCCCCTCTAATATATGATATAATAATATAATATAATATGATATAATATAGTATAATAATATAATAAGGAAAGTCGTAGGTTATTCTCCTAAACAGTCTTGCCACTATAGCACTGGTGAGCACCTGTTGCTTGGCAGGTTAATATTGTATCTTCCAGGGTCCAATATCAGACAGGTTTATTGGTGTCTTTCCTCTCCACACAGATGATGGCCAACTGGGAAGCACCCTGGTCAGTTCCAGGTTGAATTCTTTGTGTGTTGTGTCTTTAGATATAAAAAAGATGCCATCTTTAGATTTTGTTTTACAGTTTTATTACTAACCCTTTCCTCTAGCACACATTTCTGCTTGCTAAAACTTAATTTCTGTCAAGGCATGAATTTCATGTTTATCCGTGTGCTCCCAACATTTTGAGTGAGTGGCTAATGTAGAGGGGGTTCTCAATAAATGCTGAGGTGTGTATGTGTATGTGCTGAAAGAATAAATTAAAAACAAAGCTGTAAAAATAGGCTCTGGGAATGGAAAAACAGGAGACTGGAGGTCAAAATGACCAGACTTAGTTGAGACCAGTCAAAACAATTCTCGGAAAAAGACCCTCCAACCCTCCCAGTGATAAATTCTGAGAAAAACCACCAGGAGTCAGCCTGACCCTGCCTGACCACCCAGCCCCCCCCCCCCCCCCCCCCCACTTAGTGACTTTCCAAGCAGGTCCCTTTCCAAGGCCAGGCACAGGGCTAGATAAAGAAATGACTGAGCCAAGAACAGCTCCTTGAGCGGAGCTAGCCAGTGCCCGATCCCTTGTCCTAAGACCCACCAATGAGAGAAAGAGAGAGAGAGAGAGAGAGAGACAGAGACAGAGAGAGACAGAGAGAGAGACAGAGAGACAGAGAGAGACAGAGAGAGAGACAGAGAGAGACAGAGAGAGACAGAGAGAGAGAGAGAGAGAGAGAGAGAGAGAGAGAGAGAGAGATTGCTATCCATATATTTCCTCAATCCAAACTTCTAAAGCCATCCTTGTTTGCTACCCTTCCCTAAAGACTGACAGGCAATGTACATGGTCAAAAACTGTTCCCCTATCTGTTTTTCTCCATCTCTTCTGCCATTATCCTGTCCTGATCGTTCTTTCTTCCCAATTTTCTATAGTAGCTGCTATAAGTCTTTCAACACCCACCTTCCAATAGAGCATTCCCAAATTATAACCATGCTTTACAAGTATAAGCTACAACAAGCATGAGAATTTATTATAGCAGCAGAATAGGACCCAGTGCTTGCTGTCAGGTCCAGTCTCATCCTACTGAGCTCTACACATCTCAACTGTGCTCTAAACACAAGACCCTCCATTTTGATTACTTGTGTTTTCTAGTTGTTGCCCAGTTCTACTGGGACAGATTCTGCTCCTCACTGTTACAGCCTTAGGATTCCCAACACCTCCAACAGTCTCTCTTCCTCCAGTGTTCAGTAGTATCTGCTGACTGCATTGATGAGCAAATGGTTTCCCTCTGTTCTCTTTAGACTAGAGACACCTTGACATCTTTGGTCCATGAAAGGGGATGAGGGTGTCCACCAATTCAGAGTGAATATCTACAATAGATTTGGCTTTATTTGACTCACTTTTTTTCATACTCCCTAGGAATTTTCTTGTGAAATAAAAGCTTATAAAATCAAACCTTGATGACAAAGCTGTTTTCCTTTGCATAAATATGGTACATAAATCAAAAAGGGTCAAAGATGAAGATGCTTCAGAATCTATATGGTTTTTACAGCAGTAAAATTCATGGCCTTTAAAAATATGTAGAACAAGATGAAACAAATGTTTTCAGTAGATGTTCAGGTGCTCTTTTCTAAAAATAACATACTTAACCACAAATCAATGTTTAAAGCCAGATGGCTAATGAGGACCAGCCAGGAAACTCCCATAATTCACAGTAATGAGTATGGTAATGAGCTCCCATTATAAACCAAACTGCTTTATGACACACGGTATCTATTTCAAATAATGGTGATTTGATTATTTCTTATTTTTTAAAGCTCCTGAGTTAATTTACCGGGAAAATATTAGAAAACCTGAGTCACTGACAAGTTATCATATCCCAAAAATCACTGGAAGGTGGCCTAATTTTTATTAACAAGTCTGTTTAAATGTCAGATGTCCCTGGGAATTAAAAAATATATAGGCAACCAAAGCTGAATTACCAGCTTTGTGCATGCCTTTAATCCCAGCACTTGAGAGGTAGAGGTAGGTGGATTTCTATGACTTCAAGGCCAGCCCGATCTACAGAGTGAGTTCCAGGACATTTGGGGCTACACAAAGAAATTCTGTCTCAAATATAAAAATAAAAATAAAACCCAAATAAAGACTAAGATCTTTTGAAACATGAAAGAGATTCTGTCACTGTGGTTGAAGAGAAGTATTTTCATTCAACTCTTTAGGATCTTTGCTTTTCAACTAGCTCTGTAGAAAAGGTTATTTTCTGCTCAACAAGAGGCTTTGGGGACTTTTCCACTGTACAAAATGCCAGGGATTGAATTTTATTTTTAGTATCAAAAGTAAATATTTATTTTTACCTGTAAAATCTTCCTGCCTCCGATATATTGGCAGGAAAGGTGTTTCCAGCCATCCAACACGACATGGGCAGGAGGACATCATGTTTTTAGAACAGCAATTGTAGCTTCACAGAGTAACCCTGCGCCTTTCACTCACTCCACCTTATGACAGGGGCATGGGGTCTGTGACCTGAGGGCGATGTCACATGGCCCTTCAATTTCTATCTTGTACACTCACATCCTGATTGACTATAAGCCATTGCACTTCATATGCATGGTTGATGTTCTAGACTTTAAATTTATTTTTATTAAACTGTTTGTTGCATTGGGACACTCTTATACATTCTATCTATCTATCTCTCTCTCTCTATCTATCTATCTCTATCTCTTTATCTCAGAAAGAGCCTGATGTAGCCCAAACTGACTTATAAACTTATTTTTAAACTGAGACTAGCTTTGAACTTCTGATCACCCCAACTCTGCCTTCAATAGGTATACTAAAATTGTAAATTTTCTAAATAGAACATAGTAAAATTGGAGGTTTGTTGTAGTAAATATCAAAAGGATGGCTCAATCTTTTATTGGCCCCAGGGGCCTCATTCTGAGGTTCCTTCCCAGGCTGTTCACTCTGCCCACCCTGTTGCTTTTGTGCCAGGTGGATACAACTGCCCCGTGTGTTTCTTTCCTACACGTCTTGGCACAAACATTACTCCAAAGCCCAGTAGCTTATCAAGCAGGTTTATATATTAAACTCTCAATCCATAAACCCTCTACACAATAAGCTCATATCCAGTGGACAAAGATACAAACTGCCCTTCTGTATGAGATAAAAAAGACCTATAGAATCCCTTTAAAATATTCATATCTACCTATCATCAATTAAGTACACCTGGATCTAGATTCTCCTTCCCCAGCTCCATCTTGATTCCTTTTGAATCCTCCTTTCTCTCCTCCTCTTCCATTTCTTAGCCTTTTCCACACCTACCTATCCTTTGTCCAATCATGTATCACATTAACATCAACCCACAGAGGTTCATTTTCTTAAGTGTGTAAATGTAAAACAGAGTATCTTGTCAAAGAGAAAAGGGCCAAAATTGAAAGTGTTGGTACTATGCTGAAGAGCAAGCAATGAGTGAACTTGGCCCTTGTTTCTAATCATTTCTCTCTGCTTGCTAGGCAACCATTATTCAAGAAAGAAGGTCTCTGGAAAAGAAGAATAACTCTAGAGTGGATTTCTTAAGTTGCCAACATCAGAACTTTCTCAAGTATATATCCCTACCTATAATTTACAATCCATACACCTGTTCTGTGCCTCAGTGGCCAGCTATAAAATGCTATGAAATGTGAGCTAAAAAAAAGAGATCAGATGTGAGAAGGTAATAGTCTGTGAATACTTAATCTATACTCAACAAGAAATCTGTTTCCATGTTACGTTCTGTCCTACATGTACTTTATGGTTATGGTAACTAGTGGGATTTCAATGCATGCTATCAAATCTCTAAAAGAATTAAGTACTGACAAAAATATTCATATAATGTTATGCTAAAATGCCTTTTAAAATCTGTATATGTATCCCTCTTTTTTAAAATAAAGTTGTAAGAAAAAAATAGTCTGTGCATACAAAATTATGCTATGTAAAACACAAAAGTCAGGCCAAAGTTATTAGACACTTAAAACAAACATAGAATTTAAAAATAAGACCCCTGTCCCCCCCAAAAAATAGGTCAAATTAATGTGATGGAAACAAGGATTATGCAGAAAAAAAGAAAACCTAAAGACAAAAGCAACTCAGCATCAATTCAGAAAATACTACACACTCAAAGCAGACACAGGATCCCACTCAGGCAAACAGAAAAGTTTTTACAAATGGAAACTTCCATAGACAAAAAGGAAAGCTCACAGTCTGTGTGGAGTTTGGACTCAAGATGTAAGATGAGTATTGGAGAGGTGAAGATATAATAGCAATTTAACATAGTTAGGAAAGTTGAGAAGGAAGAAAGAAGGAAACAAAAGAAGGGAGAAGGAGGAGAGAGAGAGAGAGAGAGAGAGAGAGAGAGAGAGAGAGAGAGAGAGAGAGAGAGAGAGAGACTGGCTCTGGCATGGGCTTTTGAAACCTCAAAATTCATCCCCATAACAGACCTTCTCCAACAAAGCCACACCTCCTAATCCTTCCCAAACAGTTCCACCAACAAGGGACAAACCAAGCATTTCAATATACAAGCCTACAGAAGACATTCTCATTAAAAGCACCATGATAACTTTTTAAAAGCTAAAACATAGAGTCTCAAGAGGTATATCTGCAGATAAGAGTACTTGCTGCTCTCCTAGAGGACCAGAGTTCAATTCCCAGTACCCATATTGGGTAGTTTATAACCACCTAAAACTCTAGCTCCAGAATAGTGCCCTCTTCTGTCCTATATGGACACCCAGCACTGCATGTACATTCACGAACATGCACATACACAAATAATAAAAATAATAAATCCTTAAATATAAAACATGAAATTAGGAAGAGACAAAGGGGGGTCCAAAAGGAAGTAAAGAAAAGGTATGATATGGGTATATTAAAACATACAGTGTATATATTTATGAAATTTTCAAAGAAGAAATACAATTGTTAAATAAAACATTTATGAAGATAGAAGAGCCACATATTGGGAGAGGGACTAGGAAAAGTGGAAGGATAGTTGGGAGTGATTCTGAGCCAAATCCATTGTGTACAGATAAAATTATCAAAATACTCAAAATTTAAGGCCAAAACACTAAAAATTTGTATCTAATTCTTGAGTTATAAAATATACACATTTATTATCAAAAACTTTGGAAATACAGACATGCACAAAGAACAAATTTTCATCTCAGCAAGCACAACTAACAAAAATGTGGGTTATATTCTCATTTTGAAATTTCCTTACACAAACATACTTTTGAACTAATTTTGGAAATACACTGCACATGTTTTATTACCTAATTTTTGATTGGCAGGTTATGAATATTTCCCTTTTATTAAATAATTATTCTCACTACCATTTTATTAACTTTATGGCATTAACTGATGTCTGGTAATTTATTGCTGGGTATAGCTAATATTTTCCACAGTATGCTTTTATAAATGCCACCTTGATGAGTAACCTTGTACACATATTTTTATTTCAGTAAATGTAATTCCTAGAAATAGAATTTCTGGAAGAGGATGTATATTTTTAAAAGCTCTTGACACTTAGCTACCAAAATACGTCTCCCGTTGACATTTCCACCCACAGCCTGCATTTTCAACTCTTCTAAATGAACGACTAACAAGTGTTCATATTTACGGCGTCCAGTGAGACATTTGGCCATGCATGCCAAATGCACAGGCTATTGATTGAAGTTAATTATGTATGTACATATTGTGGAATAATTAAATCAGGCTGATCAGTGTATCTTCACCTCTCTTGGTGTGGTAGGAATGTTCAAAATCTACTTAGTCATTTTGAAATGTGTATATTATTAACTATGATAGTGCGATTTAAAAATTGCCAAACTCATAATTTTGAGTATGCTCAAGACTGGCAAATGGTGATTGTTTAGAAGCAATTTAAGTCCTTAATAGAGACCCTACTTTTGCCTGTAGAACACTTTACCCTGTAGTATAAATTATAAACTCCTGGAGCTCAGGGACCACTTTCTTAAAATTTCTCTTTCCGATTATCCAACTACCAAAAACGTGTATTATTTTAGAATAGACAACAAGATTATCATCCCTTCTAGGTGACACCC
This sequence comes from Micromys minutus, assembly GCF_963924665.1. Taxonomy (NCBI): domain Eukaryota; kingdom Metazoa; phylum Chordata; class Mammalia; order Rodentia; family Muridae; genus Micromys; species Micromys minutus. The sequence goes on along the minus strand of NC_137954.1, from coordinate 51,760,385 downwards.
ATCTCGAGTAAATCATAAACAAGAGATCTGAAGCATCGTTGTAGCCTTACCCATGAGAACAGTGGTCCAACAGGATGAGTGGAGGATGCCTATTGTTTTTCTGTTTCTTCTGATGATATCTTCACATTGGTGAGTATGTTTTCAAGGTATTCAGATGTGTTACTCATTTAAAGAAATCTCAAAAGCATGGGCCATGCAGATTTTGTTAGAAGGACATTCTGGTTTTGTTTTGCAGGATGGCAAAACTGATGTGCAGTAGGTTCATAATCACAGAATAGATAAGGGGTTCTCAGTGAAAAGCCTGGTGGAAGGTAAGCAGTGGTTTTCTTTTCATCTTTAATTGTCTGAGAGAGAGGGAGGGAGGGAAGGAGGGAGGGAGGGAGGGAGGGAGGGAGGGAAGAGAAGAAGGGGAGGAACGGGACTGCTTTCTTACAGGCACTGAAGGAAACCAGCTACAGCCTAGGAGCGCTGTTTGGATTCAGAGACAGGTATTTATACAGTCTACACCATGGCAGATAAATAGAAACCAGAGCTGCATCTCCCCAGGTCAAGGAAGACGCAGTTAAAGGTAGGACCCAGCTGCTGGAGATCTGCTTCCCTTGGACACACCGACCCTAAGGCTCTGCCCCTCACTATTCGGTCCAGCCTCTGGAATGCCGACAGTTTCACCTTGCTTGGCCTCTGCCAGCAAAGCTGCTATCAGTGGTTCACCAGGTCCCCTTTCTTGGCAGTATGTAGAGACACATCTAGTCTCTTCTGTCACGGACATCCTCGTCCTTTATTGCAATTTGACTGTTCTCTAGACCAAACCAGCTTACCGTCTCTTAGAAGACATGAAGTTTCTGTCATGATTAAAATGGAAACTGCGCATCACAGCCGGTCTGTGATATCCAGAAGCGACTAGGTCAGCTTGCCTGTTGTCTGCTGTATGTTGCTTAGCCAGCTGTGGAGGACTGTTCAGGTTTCTGGGCTAGTAAGATTTGGTTTTTATAGCAGTAAGCTTTTAATGTGCTCCTTGCTTCCCAGTTGGAGTGGCGCATTTCACCTGCCACAAGGCTCTGGAGTCCCAGAATGAAAGACACAAATCTGCAGTGTTACTTTTAATATGCCTTAATTAGCTCCATAACTGGGTTACTCCTGGATCTCCACGTGGCTAACACACTTCCCTCTGATATTCTTGAGTTATTAATTTCTAAAATTCTTACTTTATCTCTGCTACCCCTGACCCAGTGTGGGAGTGGCCCCTGGGGCAGCTTTTCCCTGATTCTTACATGGCTGGTTCTCTGTCTTCCACAGCTCTCAAGTTTGTATCCTCTTCCTTCCTTCTGCCTTGGCGATTCTCCAGGAATCCTTAAAGTCCCGCCTCTGTACCCCTACTCAGCCATTGGCCGCTGGCTCTTTATTAACCAGTCAAAAAGCCAACTGTTTGCAGGGACCCGCAGCAGAAGTGCGGATTTTTAGGAAAGAACAAATCAAATCCCTAACAGGTTTTATAGCTAACATTGTGGAAGGGACGTCTGTCATCTGCTAAACAAAGAATGAGCACAGGAATCCTTCAGCACATAGTCCTGTTCAGAGTCCCTAGTGTTAGCACTTTTCTCAGTTCCTGTAAACCCAATACTATTGCAGGAAGCGAACCAATGGCATCTACTTCCACAGTGCAAGAAACAGCTAAGACAGGCGCACAGCAAGTAAAGGGCGGAGCCAAGAACGTGACCTGGGATTGTTCATATGAAACATCTCCTTATCGACTTTCCTCGTTTTCTGTTTGCTAAGTGTTACCTCGTCTAGCTTCATTCTGGTGCTGGGACAAAGAACAAAAACAAACACACAGAACTCTGGCCGGGCACTCGGGAGGCCAAGGCGGCAAATCTCTGTGAGTTCGAGGATAGCCGGGTCTACAGAGCTATTTCCAGCACAGCCAACGTTACACAGAGAAACCACGGCCCGAAAAAAAAAAAAAAAAAAAAAAAAAAAAAAAAAAAAAAAAAAAACAAATATCTGGCAAAAATCAATTTGTTGGAAGAAAGGGTTTGTTTCAGCTTCCAGTGTTCAGCCCATCTTTAAGGGAAGTCAGAGATAGATGTCAAGCAGTCGTCTGAACCAGACAATGGAGAGCAGATGCTTGCAAGTAGACTCACAGGCTTGTGCTCAGCTAGTTTGCTTATGCAGCCTGAGACAGGCCCTCCTAATTCGATTACCAATCAAGACAGTCCCCACAGACATGCACACAAGCCAATGTGATCGGGTTAATGCCACAAGTGACAACTCCCATCTCAAGTGACTGTTGGCTGTGACAAATTGATAGTCAAAGCTAAGAAGGACACAGATTTTTTTTTCTGAGTTTTTCTAACTCAAATCTGACTTCCAGTCAGCCACTACATTAAGAGGGATTTAATAATATGGCCAACTTATTACCTTCTTAAAGACTTTGGTTGCCTTTGAAACAATTGTGGAATTAAATTCTAATGATAAAATGTTATGTTGTATATGTGTGTGCAAGTATGTGCATGTGCATGTATATGCATGTGCATGTGTGTGTGTGTATGGTGTTTGTGTGTGTATGTGAGAGAGAGAGAGAGTGTATGGTGTGTGCATTTGTGTCTCTGTGTATGCTATGTGCCTGTGTATGGTGTGTGTGTGTGTGTGTGTGTGTGTGTGTGTGTGTGTGTGCATGTGTGTGTCAATACAAAGTCCAGAGTATGAACTCTTCTGCATCACCCTCCATCTTAGCTTCTCGGGCAGTCTCTCACTAACTTGGAGCTCCCAGATCCATGTGGCCCCCAAGCTCTGGACTTCCAAGTGAGCTCCACCATGTCCAGATTGTTATTTTTCAGGTTTTCAAAGTTGTGTGTCTGTCCATTTCTGCTCTATGGACAGAGTGTACTTGAAAATACCCAGGGTGACCATGATTTAAAACAGAACCAGAGAGTCTTCCAAGCCTTGTGTAAAGTTTCCAAGAAACCCCTTTGTAAAGAAGAGAAGTGTTTCTCACTGCAGCTCCACATTAGAGGAGCTCGAAGTGGCTTGTCAAACAGCCCCCACAAGGGAGTTCACATCCTTCTGACACTAAGTGACTATCCTCGCTTCTGAAGAATAGCCCATCATCTTCTTTCCCTTCCCTCTTTGTTTTCTAACACAGAAAAGAGCACAGATTTATCACAGTAATTATTAAACAACATACTTCTAAAAACCATAGCTCTATTTTAAGGTTATATGAGGTTATAAAAGAGTTTTTAAAAGAGGGCAAAGAATTTCAGACAGTGTCCACTCAGCCTCTCCTAGTGACAGTATCTTACATACCCAAAGCAATTATCACTAGCCTAAGAAACTGCCATCTGTATGGAGAGATGAAACTATATTCTTCGGTTAGAGCACAGCAGATTCTACGTATTGATACCCTTCTCAAAAGCACTAAGCCAGCATCTAGCAAGGACTTCAGACTACACTGGCAGGCAGTACTTCCTTGGAGAACCAACCTCTAGAAGTTTCTTTTGTTAGTTTTAGATTCCAAGGCTTTTGAAGGGTGCTGGCCAGGCCATCTCGTAGACTACACCTCCATTTTAGTTTGCTTAGCATTTTCTCAAGCTCCGATTGGGATTATGTGTCACTAGGACAAATGCCCCGAAGTGACATACCCTTTCATACATGTGTCACATAAGGGCAGACGATACAAGTAAGTCTTGTTCTTTGCTAATTTTTGTAAAGAGCTATCTTAGCCAAGTTTCTCCTCTTGGACTCCTTTTCCTTTATAGTTAATAAGTATTCTTCGGTGCTATGTAAATGTTCTATTTCTCCTGAAATTTCATCCACCCAGCTCAAACTTGTTATGAAGCCAAAAATGACCTTGACCTTCTGATCTTCCTACATTCCCAGCATTGTGATTACAAATGTGTCACTACACCTGGGTTTGCCTGGTGCTGAGCATTGAATCAGCATTTCAGACATGCTAGACAAGCACTCTACTAAGCTACATCCCCACCCCTAACATCTCATTTCTCAATAAAGGCAACCCCATGCATTGATTTAAAAAAAAATCAATCAACAATACAAAAAGCCAAAAGTGGAGGATTTTAGAATTGCTAAAGGCAGGGTATGTAAAACCAAAACACCCTCCAAAGGGCACAACTTGACATTCAGAGCATGAAAGCTTCCCAAGCTTCCCATTTCAATAAGTTGAGCGTGGAGCTAAAATAAATGGGGGAGCTGTGAAGAGAAGCAGACGGTACTCCAGACGGACCCACACTTATCAGAGCCGCATTATCATTTCTATTTCCTAACTTATTTCTGTATCAGTAAGTTATATGGCTCACAGATGGCTTACAATTGCATTTTCAGTGTTCCTCTGATCAAGTACATAAAGAACTATAGGCTGTGGCATTTTTGAGTCATTACATTTTGGCAGGCAGTTGAATGCCAGTTATTTGATTGGGTTAATAATTTTCCTCAACACTGAATTATAAGTTAAAATCTGTATTGAAGTTACACCATAAGACATGCTATGCCTTGGGAGTATTTATATATCAGAGCAACAGAGGCAAAATATTCAGAAATACCAACCTATTGGGATTTGAGGCTTTTCTTGCTTAGTGGGACAAGGTAAAATCTAGCTGGCCTTGAACATGTGGAGATCCCTTTGCCTCTGCCTTCTGAGTGTTACCATTGCAAGCATGTGGTACCATGCATGGCTCATGGACCCAATCGTATCAGAATTTAATTGACTCTCCACTGTTGCCAACTGAAGTGACATCCATTGGGACTCCTTCAGCTGATTGCCACTGTTAAATTATCACTTGAAAGCAAAGACACAGTCTAAAGTTAACTCAGGCCAAGTCCCAAAATACTGTGTTAGCGATGAACTAACGCTGGAGGTATTGGAACACTAAGGGCATTGCAGCTCACGTGTATCTGTGCTCTCAGGAAGCCACTGTCGTTCTGACATTTAGTTGCCATATAACATATCAAGGGCTGTAGCAGAGCTAATGTTTTGCTCCTCTTGCAAGTTAATCAACTAAAGCTCTCTTTTTAATGGATGCTAGCTGAAGATGTTTGGGTCCAAAACAAAGGACATTATTACTCAGGGACACAGAAGTAACCAGAGCACAAGCAGTTTCTCAAACCACTTCTCCAAGACTCACTTACCACAGAGACTCCAAGGAGTGGTGTATACAAGCAGCAGGTTATGTTACTGGAGAGAGACTCGCTCAAACTCAGGAAAGCTAAGTCCTGTAAAATGGCTGGCAAGCATTCTGCTACTTCTCCTAGAGGGAGAAATCATCACTAGCCTCCAAAGCTATTTACCACATAGGACTGAGGTGACTGAGACCTCTGCTCTGCTGACACACAGAAAGGTCAGACTCGTCCATGGAAGAACCATCCCCTCTCATGTGAGGTTCTATAATCATTTCTCTTACAAATGAGGAGCTCAAGACTTGGAGAGAATCACCTGAACATAAGAAGACTTTCATGGAGGCCATAGGCATTTGCTTCCCATGGGGATGGTTTAGGATTTATTAACGCTTTTCATTTACTACTCAAAACATTTCCCTGTAAGGCAATGTTCTCAACCTGTGAGTCCCAACCCCTCCAGGGTTGCATATCAGATAGCCTACATTTCAGATATTTATATTATGATTCATAACAGTTAGAAATTAGCAACAAAATATGTTTATGATTGGGGGTCATCACAGCATGAGAAAGGGGTCATCGAAAGGTCACAGCATTAGGAGGGTTGACAGCCACTGCTGCAAGGAGTTGAGGCTGAACTCACAAACTGGGCATGAAGATATATCCCAGGATAAGCTTTGTATTGGCTGTTCTGAAAATTATATTGTGGTTTCATCCCTGGAATATCAATTTTAAGTGTGACTATAAACTTCCTCACATGGTCTTACATCTACTATGCCCAAGGGGCAGGCATGTTGCAGTAGGGAAAACATAAGCCTCTGTTGTGAGGTGATGCTGTGTTTGATTCTGGCCTGTGATGCTAACTTTTCTGAGGTGTTTCCCTCCGTGTGAGCTAGGAATCCTCTGCAGGGTCAATCAGGGGATGAAGATAAATGGAGATGAATTTCCCAGCACAGCATGCTGGTGCACAGTAAACGTCAGCAGTAGATAGCAAGCTGCCAGGGTAGCAGCAAGCCTCTAACTTCCATTGCTTTCACAATTTGGAAGATTGTGAAAAAAATCAGAAGGAGATTTTTAAGCCCTTTTCCCTCATATAAAAGCTTCACAGGCACTGAAGATGTGTCACACTGAATTCAACCTTTTTCATTCAGATTAACTTTAAACGTGGAGTGAAAAATGCTCTGAGCTGTCAAAGCACTGGCTGTTAGCAACAGCATGGGTGTTGTTCTTTTAAAAGGTCTCCTAATATTTCCCTTAGTAACTTGAAGCAGGAGAGCTTAGTTTTCTCTAAAATGATGTGAATAAAACACAGTTGTGTGGCAGAGACTGGCATCAGGCAGAGAAAGCTTGGCAGGCTACAAGTGCAGTGATGCAGAGATGGGGGCTTTGCATGGCGCTTGTGATGCACTTAGAGATGCCTTTGTGTGTGATTCTTCCAGTGATTCTTAAGGAGAAGTGTAGAAGGTGAAACTGTCCTTTACATCTACTTAAAAGTCACACACTGGTATTAGAGGGATGTAAGAGCAATGGCCTACTCCGTGGGTAGTCTGTGAGAGAGGAAGAGGCACACTCAACCAACAGTTGTGTGCTTGGGCTTTGGCAGATGGGACCTTGCATCCTTCGGCGAATTTCTCCACCCTGTAAAGTTTAATGATTTGCCCTCCCCACAGATTGCTGAACAAATTATTGTCCATGATTGTTTGATGTTGATTTGCTTCAAAAGCCTCTCAACTTTAACTAATAGTTGCAATTTAAATTAACAATAACCAGGGAAGTGTAGAAATGATGGGTGCATCCTGGTGATTCACTCCAAACCAAGCTTGTTATCTGCATGAAATACAACTGTGGCTCCATGAATAATTCTCAGAAATGTTGAATTTAAAATGAGCACTGGGTAGGATAAACAGTAGTTGAATAATACTTAAACTCCACCATCTGGTATTCTAGTATTTTAATGTGAGCTGAATTTCTTTTATTAGGTGCCTATTTGAGATTCTTTCTGTAGAAATTGTTCTGCCGAAGGAGCTCTGTAAACTGAGGAGAATAACGAGTTATGATTCAGGACCATTTTCTTTTATAGCAATGCTCTTAAAGGGAAGCCCAAGCAATAAAATCTCAGCCTCTTCCCTAGGGGGCAGCTAAAGAATTCCTGACAAACTTTCTCATAATTTGGAGAATTTACTTGTGAGACTCCATATGGTCGGTGATGCAGACGGAAGAAAAACGTCACTTAGGGAAGAAGGAGGGAGGGTCCAGAGATGGAAACAACTTTCAGGGCACAGGCTTGGCCTTTGGGAGAAAAGCAAAGTAAATGAGGATTTTTTATAATGAAATGCTATTAAGAAAGGATCATGGTACTTGTAAAAATAATAATTAATGTTGGGGCTGGAGAGACAGTTCCGAGGTTCAGATCAAGGCCTGCTCTTCCAGACGACCTGAGTTCAATTTCCAGCACCACTTTGGTGGTTCAAAACCACCTGTATCTCCAATTCCAGTGGGTCTAATGCCTCTGGAATCCATGGACACCAGCATGCGCGTGCGCGCACACACATATTCACACACGCACAAATGCATGCACACTTACATGCAAGCACACACAGAGAGAGAGAATTTAAAATAAATTAAATTTAAAATTAAACACTATTTTCTGAAAGTTTTAAACTCAGCTAGCTACTCCTGTGATTTAACATAGTGTTTGCATAAAAGATGTTTTTAATTCCTGATGTGAGAGGCTCAACATAAGCTTACGCAGAAGAGACAAGTGACAATAATCTTGAAATATACATAGCACCCTGACAAAAATATTTCCACATGCCTTATCCCGTTTGATTGGCACAGCTCTACTTTTCAAAAGTTTAACCCTAACTGTATATTTTTCATTAGTCAACCTGGGGAAGGGTGTGCTGCATGTATTGAAAAAGAAAAGCCATGATCTGTCTGAAATGTAGCTTCTGATGCTCAATTACAACTGCCTGTGAAAATCTGGCTCCAATACCACCACCCCCCAAAAAATTCTGTGCTCCCCATGTGGCCCCGTTGCCGAAGGCAGCACTGGTGCACCTCAGGAACACGGGGAAGTAGAGCTGTGCCACACAGAGCTTCCACCCCATGTGCTAGCGTTTTGGGTACAGAAAGATACCGAAAGAGAAACATAAAAGCACTGAACCTTTGATCTACAATCTGTTCACTTGGCTAGATTTGCTAGGGCAATGGTGGCACAAAGCTTATGGGAGTAACCACCTCATACATTGACTTGACTTAAGACCCACTCCACAAGTTAGAAGCCATACTCAACACTACTTGGGTAACCAAGAACTTTGGGTAACTAGATAGCCCAGTTAAATTCAATTACCCCATCTGAGTCAGGGTTTCTATTCCTGCACAAGCATCATGACTAAGAAACAAGCTGGGGAGGAAAATTTATTCAACTTTCACTTCCACATTGCTGTTCAATGTGTTCAATCACCAAAGGAAGTCAGGACTGAAATTCAAGCAGGTCAGGAATCAGGAGGCCATGGACGGGTGCTGCTTCCCTCCTGCTTTGCTCAGCTTGCTTTCTTATAGAACCCAGGACCACCATACCAGGATGGCTCCACCCACAATGGGCTGGGTCAGGGATGGCTCCACCCACAATGGGCTGGGCCCTCCCCCCTTGATCACTAGTTGAGAAAATGCCTTACAGCTGGATCTCATGGATGCATTTCCTCAAGGGAGGCTCCTTTCTGTGTGATAAATCTAGCTTGGTTTGTGTCAAGTTGACACAAAACCAGCCAGTACACCCCATTTATGTGTGTGTGTGTATGTGTGCATAACATAGATAGTACAGTTGAAAAGTGATTCTGAATGATATTCTGCTATACTCATAGATCAATGCCTTGTTGAGCAACCATCAAAAAAATTTCCTCCTGCAACAGACAGGAACACATACAGAGACCCACAGCCACACATTGTGTCCCCAAGTGTGGATGCACACACACACACACACAGAGAGAGAGAGAGAGAGAGAGAGAGAGAGAGAGAGAGAGAGAGAGAGAGAGAGAGAGAGAGATCTTGGAATGTTCAGTGCTAAATGGGATATCTCCATGAAATCTCTCTCCTTGGAGATCAGGAAACCCACAGAAGAGGAGGTGGGAAAAGTGTGTAAGAGCCAGAGGGTTTGGAGGATATCAAGAAAACAAGACCTTCTAAACCAACATGATGAAAGGTCATATAAACTCACAGAGACTGGAGCAGCAAGCACAGGGCCTAAGCAGGTCTGTACCAGATTCTTTACATATATATTATGGCTTCTTGTTTAGTGGAGTTTTTTTGGGGGGGAGAGGTAACTTAATGTTTTTATTCATTATTTGGAAATTTTACATACTGCACCCCGATCCTGTTCACTCCCCAGTTCTCTCAAGTCCACAGCTCCCCATCTAATGACTTCTTCCCAAAACAAAGGGAAAAAGTCCAATTTCTGTTGCCCATATACTTCCTGGAGCAGGGGTATACTCTCAGTGACTAGCCCCTTAAAGATAACAGATTCCACATCTCCACCCCAGACAGAAGTCATCAACTGTGAAAGGCAACACTTCAGCATCCTTATCACAATTTTTATGTTTCAACGGCTTTCTGTGCAGACTGTTACTTTTGTCGGGGGAGGGCGGGAGGGTTGTCACCGAAGCCTTCTATGCCTCTCATTCTCAGTCTGCAGACATTCATAGCCAGCAGAAGAAGCTTCCTTATTCTTTATAGTCAGCACAGTTGCAGCAGTGGTCCTGGACTCCCACATGACCTTCTAGTTGTCTGTATTTCTCGGCTCTCCTCAACACAACCACTCTGCTCTGCCATCTCTCCTTCCAGTTTCATGACTCTGCTTTGTAAAAGCATCTTCTCATGATCCCACCCTCCTCTTGTTTTTCTGGGAATGCTGGGAGCCTGTAGATGTCTCTGCCACCACCCTGTCTCCCCTTGGAGCCCTAAGAATCTCTGGAGCTTCTGAGAGCTTCTGCATAGTGCGGGACATGGCCTCCTCACAGCCATGCGTCAGGTTTTCATCCTATATATTGATGACTTATTCTTGGATCTACTTCAAAAAACCAGTCCCTCAAATGATACCAGTAGTTCATAAACGGAGTAGAGAGCCAAGCTGGTCAACTGGCACATACCGCGCACAGTGGGCCTTGCACTTTCTCAGGCTCTTTTTCTTCTCTTGAATTGTCTCATCCAACTTTGTTGTCAAAGTATTTGTCTTATCTTCTTATATTCTATTTTGTTATATTTGTTAGAATCCTGTTTTTTTCTAATGAAGTACAGAAAGGAACTGGATCTAGATGGGAGAAGGGTTGGGGAGGAGATAGAAATAAAGGTAGGGAAAACTCTAATCAGAATATATTATGTGAGGAAAGAATATTTTCAATAAGAGGAAACAAAAATAAATAAATAGAATCTGGAGTTGGCACTCTAAGTGTGTGTCTGTGTGTGTGTGTGTGTGTGTGTGTGTGTGTGTGTGTGTATTTGAGTGTATATGTGGGCTGAGATTTTTTTTAATCCTACTTTTAATAGGGAGTTATATTTTTTAATTTTTTTGGCTTTAAAGATTTATTAATACCTTGTCTTTTTGAAATGACAGGAGTTTGCAAGATAGAATAAAAGCGTTTTTTCCTTCTTCTTAACTTTGTTTTAAAAAACAAAGATAAAAGAACAAATATTAAGCAATTTTGCATAAATGTATACAACTACATTTTTGTCAGTACTTGAATTTTTTTTTTAAGGTTTGATACTCTGCATTAAGATCTAACTAGTTACAATGAGGAAAAAGTACATGTAAAACAGGATGTAACCCAGAATTAGTCAATGTTTTCTTGGTGTGTAAGGATTGAGCATAATGTTTTTTTTGTTTTGTTTTGTTTTTTTCTTTTTCTTGAACTTCACACAGTCTGTAAGATCTTTCTGGAGTAGTGCGAGCTTTCTGGGGTTAGTATCCCATTATCAGTGACTGCATATTATGTCTGTTCTTTTGTGACTGGGTTATCTCACTCAGGATGATATTCTCTAGATGCAACCATTTTCTTAAGAATTTGGTAAGTCATTGTTGTTGATAGCTGAGTAGCACTCCATTGTGTAAATGTACCACAATTTTTGTATCCATTTATCTACTGAAGGACATCTGGGTTCTTTCCAGCTTCTGGCTATTATAAATAGAGCTGCTACGAACATTGTGGTGCATGCGTCTTTGTTATATATTGGAGTGTCTCTGGGGTATATGCCCAGAAGTGGAATAACTGGATCTTCAGGTAGTACTATGTCCAATTTTCTGAGAAATCGCCAGACTGATTTCCAGAGTGGTTGTATCAGTATACAACCCCACCAACAGTGGAGAAGTATTCCTCTTTCTCCACAACCTCGCCAGCATCTGCTGTCATCTGAGTTTTGGATCTTGGCCAATCTGATTGGTGTGAGGTGGAATCTCAGGATTGTTTTGATTTGCATTTCCCTGATGGCTAAGGATGTCAAGCACTTCCTTAGATGTTTCTCAGCCATTCGATATTCCTCAATTAAGAACGTTTTGTTTAGCTCTGTACCCCATTTTTAATAGGGTTATTTGATTCTCTGGTGTCTAGCGTTTTGACTTCTTTGTATACCCTGGATATTAGACCTCTATCTGATGTGGAGTCGGTAAAGATCTTCTCCCATTCTGTTGGCTGCCGTTTTGTTTTCTTGACAGTGTCCTTAGCCTTACAGAAACTTTGCAATCTCATTAAGTCCCATTTGTTAATCTTTGACCTTAGAGCTTGAGCCATTGGTGTTTTGTTCAGAAAATTTTCTCCTGTGCCTATGTGTTCTAAGGTTTTCCTTACTTTCTCATCTAATAGTTTCAGTTTATCTGGTTTAATATGGAGATCTTTGATCCACTTACACTTGAGCTTTGTACAAGAAGATAAGAAAGGGTCTATTTTTATTCTTCTGCATGCTGAGTGCCAGTTGGACCAACACCATTTGTGGAATAGGCTGTCCTTTTTCCATTGAATGTTTACAGCAACTTTGTCAAAAATCAGGTGACCATATACGTGAGGGCTCATTTCTGGATCTTCTATTCTATTCCATTGATCCACGTGCCTATTTCTGTACCAGTACCATGCAGTTTTCAGCACAATTGCCTTGTAATATAGCTTGAGGTCAGGGATAGTGAGTCCCGCAAATGTTTTCTTGTTGTTGAGGATGGATTTCGCTATCCTAGGTCTTTTGTTATTCCAGATGAAATTGCACATTGCTCTTTCCAACTCAATGAAGAACTGGGTTGGAATTTTGATTGGGATTGCATTGAATCTGGATATTGCTATTGGTGAGATGGCCATTTTTAAAATGTTGATCCTTCCAATCCATGAGAATGGGAGATCTTTACATTTTCTAAGATCTTCCTCGATTTCCTTCTTTAGAGGTTTGAAGTTCTTGTCATACTGGTCCTTCACTTGCTTAGTTAGAGTCACACCAAGGTATTTCATAGTTTTTGTGACTATTGTAAAGGGTATCTTTTCCCTAATTTCTTTCTCCATGTGTTTGTCCTTTGAATATAGGAAGGGTACTGATTTGTTTGAGTTAATTTTATATCCAGCCACTTTGCTGAACTTGTTTATCAGCTGTAGGAGTTCTGTGGTGGAATTTGTGGGGTCGCTTAAGTACACTATCATGTCATCTGCAAAAAGTGATGTTTTTACTTCTTCCTTTGCAATTTGTATCTCTTTGATTTCCTTTTGCTGTCTAATTGCTCCATTCAGAAATTCCAGTACTATGTTGAATAGGTAGGGGGAGAGTGGACAGCCTTGTCAAGTCCCTGATTTTAGTGGGATTGCTTCAAGTTTCCCACCGTTAAGTTTGATGTTGGCTGTTGGTTTGCTATATATTGCTATTATTATGTTTAGGTATGGACCTTGGATTCCCGTTCTTTCCAAAACTTTTAACATGAAGGGGTGTTAGATTTTGGTAAATGCTTTCTCAGCATCTAGTGAGATGACCATGTGAATTTGTTCTTTACATTGATGGATGTCCATATATTAAACCATCCCTGCATCCCAGGGATGAAGCCTAGTTGGTCATGTTAAATGATCGTTTTGATGTGTTCTTGGATTCGATTTGCAAGGAGTTTGTTGAGTATTTTTGCATCAATGTTTATAAGTGAGATTGGTCTGAAGTTCTCTTTCCTTGTAGGGTCTTTGTGTGGTTTAGGAACGAGGGTTATTGTAGCCTCAAAAAATGAGTTAGGTAGTATTCCATCTGATTCTATCTTGTGGAATAGTTTGGAGTGTATTGGTATTATGTCAGCAATAAATGTCTGATAAAATTCTGCACTGAACCCATCTGGACCTGGGCTTTTTTTGGTTGGGAGGCTTTTGATGACTGCTTCTATTTCTTTAGGTGTTATGGAATTATTTAGGTGGTTTACCTGGTCCTGGTTTAACTTTAAGATCTTGTATCTGTCTAAGAATTCATCCATTTCCTCCAAATTTTCCAACTTTGTGGAGTATAGGCTTTTGTAGTAGGATCTGATGATTTCTTGAATTTCTTCAATTTCAGTCATTATTTCTCCACTTTCCTTTCTGATTTTGTTAATTTGGATACTCTCTCTTTGCCCTCTAGTTAGTCTGGCTAAGGGTTTATCAATCTTGTTAATTTTCTCAAAGAACCAGCTCTTGGTTTTGTTGATTCTTTCAATGGTTCTTCTTGTTTCTATTTGGTCTATTTCTGCCATAAGTTTGATTATTTCTTGCCGTCTACTCCTTTTGGGTGTATCTGCTTCCTTTTGTTCTAGAGCTTTCAATTGTGCTGTCAGGTTGCTAGTGTATGCTCTCTCCAGTTTCTTTTTGGAAGCGCTCAGAGCTATGAGTTTTCCTCTCAATACTGCTTTCATTGCATCCCATAGGTTTGGGTATGTCGTGTTTTCATTTTCACTGAATTCTAGAAAATCCCTAATTTCTTTCTTTATTTCTTCTTTGACCCTGCTATCATTTAATAGAGCATTGTTTAGTTTCCATATGTATATGGGCTTTTTGTTGTCTTTGTTGTTATTAAAGATCAGCCTTAGCCCATGGTGATTTGAAAGGATGCATGGGAGTATTTCAATCTTCTTTTATCTATTGAGGCTCATCGTGTCCAATTATGTGGTCAATTTTTGAGAAGGTCTTGTGAGGTGCTGAGAAAAGGTGTATTCTTTTGTTTTAGGATGATATGTTCTGTAGATATTTATTAATTCCGGTTGGTTCATAGTCTCTGCTAGTTTTACAGTGTCCTTGTTCAGTTTCTGTTTCCTTGATCTGTCCACTGGTGAGAGTGGGGTATTAAAGTCTCCCACTATGATTGTGTGGGGTGAAATGTATTTTTTGAGCTTTAGTAGGGTTTGTATATGAATGTGAGTGCTTTTGTATTTGGAGCATATATGTTAAGGATTGAGAGTTCATTCTGACAGATTTTCCTGTAATGAGTAAAAAGTGTCCTTCTTTATCTTTTTTGATAACTTTTGGTTGGAAATTTACTTTATTTGATATTAGAATAGCCACTCCAGCTTGCTTCTTGGGGCCCTTTGCTTGGAAGGATTTTTTCCAACCTTTTACTCTGAGATAGTGTCTGTCTTTTTCTCTGAGATGAGTTTCCTGTATGCAGCCAAATGCTGGGCTTTGTTCATGTATCCAGTCTGATTGCCTATGTCTTTTTATTGGGGAGTTGAATCCATTTATGTTAATAGATATCAAGGAATAGTGGTTGCTGTTTCCTGATATCATTGCTTTTGTAGGTTGAATTGTGTCTGTGTCTCTTTCTTCTTTTGGTTTTCTTGCTTAGGAGTTTTCTTTTTTTTACTAGGATGTAGTTCCCCTCATTGTATTGGGTCTTCCACCTATATTTTGTTGTAGTGCTGGGTTTGTGGTCAGATATTGTGTAAATTTAGTTTTGTCTTGGAATATCTTAGTCTCTCCATCTTTGGTGATTGAGAGTTTTGCTGGGTATAGCAGCTTGGGCTGGCACTTGTGCTCTCTTAGGGTCTGCATGATGTCTGTACAGGCTCTTCTAGCTTTCATAGTCTCTGTTGAGAAATCGGATGTGATTCTGATTGGTCTGTCTTTATACGTTACTTGACCTTTTTCCCTTACTGCTTTTAGTATTCTTTCTTTGCTTTGGGCACTTGGTGGTTTGATTATTATGTGTCAGGAGGAATTTTTTCTGGTCCACTCTATTTGTACTTCTGTAGGATTCTTTTATGCTCATGGTCATCTCATTCTTAAGGGTAGGGAAATTTTCTTCTTTGATTTTGTTAAAGATATTTACTGTGCCTCTTATTTGATATTCTTCTCCCTCTTCTATTCCTATTATTCTCAGGTTTGGTCTTCTCATTGTGTCATGGATCTCCTGCACATTTTGGGTTAGGAGCTTTTTGGTTTTTGCATCTGCTCTGACTGTTTTGTCTATGTTTTCAATGTTGTCTTCAGCTCCCGAGATTCTCTCTTCCATCTCTTGTAGTCTGTTGGAAATGCTTGCATCTGTGACTCTTGATTTCTTTTTTAGGATTTCTACCTCTAGGGTTGTCTCTTTTAGTGTTTTCTTTATTGTGTCCATTTCTGTTTTAAATTCCTTCTTCCATTCCTTCATCTCCTCGGTTCTGTTTTCTTCTATTTCTTTGAGTTCTTTGAGTGTTTTTCTTGTTTCTTCTTTAAAAGCTTCTAGTTCTTTATTCTTTTCTTCTTGTTCTTGTTTAAGGATCTCTATCATCATCTTGAGGTAGAATTTCAAGCCTGAGTCTTCTTTTTCTGGAGTGTTTGCATTCTGCTGTTTGCTGTGATGGGAGAGCTGGGTTCTAGTGCTGCCAGGTTGTCTTGGTTTTCCTGGGGTATGCTCTTTCGCTTTCCTCTTGCCATCTTGTTGTCAGTGATATGTTCTCTCCTTTTCCTTGTACCTGGCCTGTGTACCTGGATCTCCGCTGGTCCAGGTGGCAAATGGTCTGAGCTCTGTACTGTGTCCCTAAGGCTGGGTTTCTGGTCCCTGGATCAGGCAGGGCAGGGGTGCCCTTTCCGTGTGTGCTCGGCAGAAATCTCTCAGCCCAATAGGGGTTTTTTAATTCCTTGATACACACACCCCTTTCTACCCCACTGTCCACAGGTAGGGGAAAAAAAGAAGGTATACAGGACAAGGGGGGTGTGAACCTGTATAAAAGTTGTTTTTTGAGACAATCTCAATCTCTGTTCTCAAGATACCAGCAGTTTAGTTCAGTAATGTAATGATGGCAAACACAATTCAGTATCAGTGGGACCTACCATCCAGCAGAAACAGCTAGGCCTCTGCCAAATTGGCACAAGTCAGCAGGAACAACTAGAATCAGCCAGGACGCCAGAAGTTCTCTCTCCACAAAGTAAAGAGCAGAGACAATGAAAACTCAATACTAATTAAGTCTTTGCAAAGCTGGCTATGCAAGTGACCCAGCACTGCCTCAGTGTCCCTTTAGTTATACTCTCCAAACATTGCCTGTTTTTCCACGGGTCTTGCCTCAGCAAAATACCGTGTGAATCTGCATTGCATGACATTTCCAGTAACTTTCACTTCATATGTGAGAGAGAGAGACAGAGACAGACAGAGATTCCTGAGTGTGGAATGCTAAAACTCTGCAGAGTACTTTTGCATTCATCATCTCATTTACTATTCAGAGAAACTGCCAAAATATTTTAACTCAAAAAATGGAAAACCATTTGCCCAAGATCTTATTAACCATAGATGTAAATCCAGATCCTTTTAAGGTCTCTAATCCATGGGCTTCCTATGAAATCTGGGGTGAGTTTAAAGTTGTCTGGATGTTTTTCAATTCTATCTGCCCTAACATCAAGGATGACTAGAAGAATTTATTGTTGTTTACATATCAATATTATTATACTGTCTTAACATTATTATATATTAACAAATAAATATAGTTACATACTTTTCTAATATTGCTTGTGAGAAAGTTAATATAATTCTTTACTAAATGGTTATTAAAGCATTTCATAATATATTTTTTTCTACAGGAAATTGTGCCAAATAAAGAAGAGTAAAACATGAACCAAGAAGCATCTCTTCTGTTAATGAGTATATAACATAATTTGGAGCATATTACATAACACCATTGCCAAACCAGACACAGGATGTTCTGGGAACCAAAATAAAAGGTAACCTTAAGCCTTAAATTGCAAGATGGCTTTAGAAACTTAAAGATTGGAGCAAAGAAGCATGATTTCCTATGCCAGTTGTTATTAGCATCTCGTTCACACCAAACCCCTATTCCAGTGAGTTCTTTGTGGATGAAAGTCCCACAATGCTCATCTGTTGTATTATGGTCACAGCAGCTCTTCTAAAAAAAATAAAGCAGGCAGGTTTACTCATAACCTGAAGGTTAATTGACAAAGGTCAAGCCCATCCAGGCACACAGTTCAGCAACCCGTGTCAGCCTTGTTATGGCTCCAACAGGTTCCACTAGCAATGGTCACTCAGACAACCAGTTCATTTTTTTTTTTCTTGCTCTTTGTATCCAAAAGTATTAAAGTGCTTCTGAATATTAGACAGTAAAGGAACAGAATGAACAGACAGCAGAAACAATAGAACCCAAACAATTAGTCTATAACTGACTGAATGGATCGATATCAACCATCCATAACTGCAACTCTATTCAGCTAAACCTGGCAACAGCATCTTGAAGGTCAAAAAGCTCCCTGATTATGCTGGATCTGGAGATACACACATAGTGCCAATTTCCCCCTGTGAAAAGAGGAAGATGGATGTCAGAGAGGGCCATGCAGTATATTGGAATCAGAGCTCAACAGTAAATTGCTTCAGCAGCCGATTAAATAAGTGATACATGAGTGTCTGTTCTAGACACCCTTTCCATTAGATTTTCAGTGCTGCATCAAACATCAAGCCACTGGATAAGATGCTGTAGGACCAAAGTGAGAAGGAAATTATGATAATGTGGCTTGCACTATAACTTCATTTCAAATAACATCTTTCATGTAAACTGGTACCCGAAGTGCCTTATGAAATAAAATAGCACAAGAAAGTTGACAGCATGTACCATAAATAACGCAAACTGGTGGAGCAACTGGGCAAATTAAAGTGCTCTGTCATAAAGCCAAGAGCAGTGGAGAGAACACGAGATGCTCGCATGGGACAGTCTCAGATGGCTGTCCATGTACAACAAACTTGTGCATTGATAAGAAAGCCATGTTCTCCATGAGTTTGCTTTCTAATGAAATAATCACTATTTTCTTTTGTATACTATGTAAGTGGTCTGTTGAAGAAAACTGAAGTTTTAAATGCCTTAGCAACAATGCTGGAGTCACCTGTAGAGGGTCACAAGTTCTGTGTGAATAAGTATACACCTCCAAACAGACCAAATACTAAAAGTGATGAGTCAACAGGTCACAACAGCCTCTTCTAACCAAGCACAGTGTAGTTCCAAGGTCAGGTATGCCATCAGATCAATCTGCTCACGCCTTAGTTATGTTCTTTAAGAACTAAGTGGCTCAAGACATAAGCTGACTTTGCCCCCGTGTGCTAGCTCTAGTATGAGAATGATAATAAGACCAATAGAGTAGGTTATATAAACTAATGCCAGGATAGGTTATATAAACTAAAGAAGAATTCATAGAAAAAAGTTGTACAAGGCCATTTGCATAGACATTGGAAGATGTATCTGCACTGGCAGGGGAACTGAACACTGGGTCCCAACCCTAACTAAAAAGCTATAGGCCATTGACACCTTCTGTCCAAGGGAAGATCTGTTTTCTACATTGGAATTTTACTCACAATCCTGGGTATATATGACCAGGCCTAGGAATAGCTGGCCAACACAACATGGATTCAATGGTATTTTTATGAACTTGTTTTTAAGTTTATTTTGTTTTGATATTTTTTGTCTTATTGGTCCTTGTTTACTTGTTTTGATTTGTGTTTGTGGACTTTTTTGGTTTTTGTGTTTCTTGATGTTGTTTTTGATTTTGTTGTTATTGTTTTTGTTAGTTTTAAAAGAGAGATAATTTTAAAGAGCAAAGATTTTAGGGTAGGGAAGTGGGGATAATCTGAGAGGGATTGAAGAAGAACAAAACATGATAAAAATATACTGTATGAAAAATTTTATTTCAACAAAAATGAAATCACATCTGCTCAAAGTAGTGGTTATGAAGGTAAGCGCCCCATTCCTGAGAAAAGTCCTGAAGCACCTTCTTGTCTGTCAAAACCCCAAAGAGTTCCTATGGAGTTCCCAGCATCCACTTTGGTCATCTTCCCACGACACAGAGCCCTTCACCCTCCCTCACGGAGCACTACACAAGGTGCAGACCTTTGATAGTATGAATCTGACACAAATCTGTAAAAAATGAAAAACCTGAACCAACAGAAAATGGACACTGTGATAATGTTCATAGAATCCAAAACGAACTTTGTTGAGGTTTCAGAACAGTTAAGGCATGTGAGCTCCGAGTCCCCTCACAGTTTTGCCTGTCTCCCTTTGCTGTTTGTCTCTGTTCTAGATGACTTCTGTGAATGTTCTGCCTATGGAACCTAAAGTGGTCACCATTTTCTCATGGTTACATGTATATTGCTGGATACAAATTATCTCCCAATTCAGACAACAAACACTCATGACACTGTTTCTGAGAGCCAAGTTTCCCAGAAGACCAGCTCTATAATTCTGTCTTCAGATTTCTCATGAGGTCTCTGTTAAGCCAAGATGCCAGCCAGGGCATTCATGTGGCTGTTGACAGGAATGTTCAGGTCAGTTGTAGTCTTCATAGGACAACTCTGATCTCTGAGGGAACTGACAGAACCAAACATCACCCTGTGTCCCCCTAACCTGATTTGGAAACAGCACACCATTATGTCTGGAAGAGCAGCCAGGGTTCTTAACCACTGAGCCATCTCTCCAACAAACCCCCACTGAACTGCTGTCTAATGCTGATGTTTTCCTTCTCAAAGCATGAACCAAAACATTTTCTCATTGTATATGAGCTCTTCATAACGTTTAACCGTTGCTCCTTTGAATAAAACTAGGGTTTTTAAAGGTTTATTTTATTTTAATTATGTGACTGTGTGGAGATCTGCCCATGTGTGAGAGAGCAAAGAAAGCATTAAATCCTGTCGAGCTGGTTAGACTGAACTTGGGACCTCTGCAAATGCAGGATAGACTCTTAGCCGCTGAGCCATCTCTCCAGCCTGAAGCTGTCATTCTGAAAAGCATGAGCTGTTGGGATGAAAGGTCATATTCTGAAGTGACAGCAGAATCTAGTATGTCATCTGACTTTTAAGAGCAGTAAATTAAACAATTTTGACTAACATCAATAGGTATCACTAGGAAAAAATGCTTTCTTTGAACTTATTTTTCAAACCCATCTATATAATTGCTCAAATATTCATGTAGATGGCCTTCTACCCTCTTGCTCATCTAAGCATGTCTTTCTCTATGGGTCATGTCACACATACCTGTCCCCTCCCAGAAATGCCCTCCCTCATTCCTTGTATTTACCCTTCATTTGTACTTCTCTTTTCCCGCCATTTCTTCTTTGGAAACTAAAGAGGCACCAGCCATTGCACCAGTGACCAACTGATGTCCAGGTGTAACTCACAAGTGAAGATTCCCCAAGCACTTATTTTTCAAAAGAGCCTGTTAATTTCACAAATCACTGAAGATAATCTGTAGGATTCCAGGATAATGTGCTTCCTTCCTGGACTGAATAAACCGTTGGCTTTCCTGCTGCGACAGTCAACATCTGACTATGACCTTTTAATGATGTTTCTACAATGCCCTTAAGGACTCGTTCCAAACCTGCCCCTGGAGGCAAGAGTCCGGAAGACAGGAGGAGTCCTTAAGGAGATGGAGGAAGTACTGACTTCCTGTTCTCCTGGCCTTTGTTTTCACTGCACTGTGGAGGGTGAGGGGTAGGGGGTGGGGATGGGGGGGGACTGAAATTAGAACTCTGTTATTCTATTGTACGTGTTACCACATCTCTCTTTTTACTACAAGAACAAAAAGACTTTTATAACTGGGTCAGGGAGATTCCCACTGTCTGGTGTAGAGCACAGAGCCAGTGTTCTGACTGGGTAGTTTGTGTTTAGTGAATGCAGTTTCCTAACTTGTTTAAAATGGCTGCATATGGACATGAACACCCAATCCACCTACCTTTTCTCCCCTACAGATTTCCTCCCAATCACCTGGTTGTCTTAGCTTCTTGGACACAAAAGCAAGAAGCACGTGATATGTTCCTTTCAAGCTTTTGTCTACGCACACACAGTTTCCTAGAACTGCTTCTCAGAAAAAGTGTGCAAAGTGTGCTTTTCACTCCTTTGACTCTTCACATAGAACTGTGAGCAAAATGGCTCCCGGCCTTCATAATTCCTGAAAGGAGTTTCATGTGCAGCCTGGGATCAGGTCCCACCTCTGTGATTTAGTAGCTGTATTCCCTTGGACAATTAATTAACCTCCCTAGGAATCACTTCATCTTTAAATACAGTTGACAGTATTGGCTCCATGCTGTCGAGAGTAATTAATACGTACAGGATGCAGAGTCCTAACGCCGCCATACACTAACTGCCCAATAAATTTTAGCTAAAAAAATAATAACCTTCACAGCATATAGATGTTTATGGTGGCATAGTATTCTATCAAGTGAAGAATAAAAGTTACTTTGAGGATATAAACGGTGTGATATATGAATAATGGATATTATTGTAATCATAATCTCTTTAAATTCCAGTCCCAGCCATTTAAGCCTGATGCTTCTCTATTACCCCCAAAAGTAGAAATATGTCTTGGCCTTCTTCCTTCTTTCATCCTGAACAGGCACTTGTCAGGAGAGCTCATAAAAATACTCCCTCGCTGGTGTTGATGTTGAAAAAGTATGCTGGCTGATTTCGTGGGTTTTGTGAAAGTCAGCCCCACATGCGACATGAAATAGATGTTTGAAAGATTTACAGACTGGGAAGTAAGTGGTTAAGGACACAATAACGAGTGTCAAAGATCATACACGTGTTAAAAAGGGCAGCGGTGGCTTCCGAGGTTCTGTCGGATCCTCTGATGATGTGAAGCCAAGGAAGCAGAAAGAATGAATTTGCTGATAACTTGAGAGCAGGGGAATTGTTTGTATGAAAAGTTCTTTTCTTTCCAGTCACTGGAGCTCTGGAAATGAACAAGCAGCGCTGATCCCATAAGGTTTCCCCCTTTCGTGTCTCTAAATAGGAAGATGGTCATGCAGGCTAAACTGCTGATACTGAGGTTTCACTGGAGTCGGTTTTGTTTTGTTCTGAGGAGAAAAAACTCTTTAACTTCATTGGTAGGACTTCTTGATTGCAACATTATTACTACAGAGTTTTCTTTCTTTCTTTTTTCTTTTTTGCAATTTTGAAGGGCATTGGAACTAATAGCAACTATTAGCTATAAAACTGAGCATTCTTAGGCCACCCTAATCACTTTTCCATCAGACACTATGGGTGCTAGTCTGAGGTAGTAAACTGCTTGAGACTGAATGGCAAAAGCATTATCACTCTGTCCCCCAGGAAATGAAGCTCTATAAGCTGGACTCATCAAAAGTTTGACATTCTCAGGTTCATTGCCTCCTATTGTGGTCCCGCTGAGTCTGGCTCCCAGGAACAGCATAATTAGGGGAAGTGAAGGCATGGCTGCACCTTAGTGTATGAAATCTAGAAACACAAATTGACTGGTTTCTGCCCACTTTGGCAAGGTAGGGCTTGTCATTATGAGTATATAATTATATTTTTATAACATTTTTATTGAGTCTCATAACAGTGGGCTCCACTGAAATACTTTCCTACTTCATGGCAGAAAAATATCAGGGCACAGTCACAATCTAAAGCAAAATCAAACTCTACTCGTTCAATGTCTAGGATCCACTCATGATCTTCTGGGCTCTCCCAAGGGCTTGGGTTACTTCTCCAGCTCTGCTCTCTGTAGCACTATAAGCTCAGGTTGATCACTGTTGCTGCTGTTCTTGATGATCATCCCATGGTAGTGGCATCTACAATCACTGCAGTCTTTTGTGTTTATATACTACATATACCATGTAGAAAGACATCAGACACTTTAAATGTTCCATAGACCTTGTGAATTTCTGTCTCCGAAGAAAGGGACATTCTGTGACCTCAAGTTATATACACAGATCAGTCGTGATAAAAACTGTTTGGTATTGGTACAGAGATAGGCAGGTAGATCAACTGAATAGAATCAAAGACCCAGAAATGAACCCACACACCTGTGGTCACTTGATTTTTGATAAATAAGCTAAAAACATCCAATGGAAAAAGGACAGCCTCTTTAACAAATGGTGTTGGTTCAACTCGCAGTCAGCATGTAGAAGAATGCAAATCAATCTTTTCTTATCTCCTGGTACAAAGCCCAAGTGCAAGTGGATCAAAAACCTCCAAATAAAACCAGGAACACTGAAACTATTAGAAGAGAAAGTGGGGAAGAGCTTATAGCACATAAGCACAGTGGAAAGTTTCCTGAACAGAACACCAATGGCCTATGCTCTAAGATCAAGAATCAACAAATGGGGCCTCATGAAACTGCAAAGCTTCTCTAAGGCTAAGGACATTGTGAAAAAGACAAAATGGCAGTCAACAGATTGGGAGATCTTTATCAATTCTACATCTGTTAGAGGGCTAATATCCTATATATACAAAGAACTCAAGAAATTAGACTCCAGGGAATCAAACAATCCTATTAAAAATGGGGTACAGAGCTAAACAAAGATTTCTCAACTGAGGAATACCAAATGGCTGAAATGCCTAAGAAAATGCTCAACATTCCTAGTCATCAGGGAAATGCAAATCAAATCACTTCCGAGATTCCACCTCACACCAGCCAGAATGGCTAAGATCAAAAACTCAGTTGACAGCAGATGCTGATGAGGATGTGGAGAAAGATGAACACTCCTCCATTGTTGTTGGTGGGATTGCAAGCTGGTACAACCACTCTGGAAATCAGTCTGGCAGATCCTCAAAAAATTGGACATAGTACTACCTGAAGACCCATCTCTGCCACTCCTGGGCATATACCCAAAAGAAGCTCCAACATCTAACAAGAACACATACTTATACTCCACCTTGTTCATAGCATCCTTATTTATAATAGCCAGAAGCTGGAAAGAACCCAGATGTCCTTCAACAGAGGAATGGATACAGAGTGTGGTACATTTACACAATGGGGTAATACTCAGCTATTAGAAACAATGACTTCATGAAATTTCTAGGCAAATGGATAGAATTTGAAGCTATCATCCTGAATGAGGTAACCTAATCACAAATGAAGACTTGTGGTATGTACTTACTGATAGGCAGATTCAATCCCAGAAAGCTTTGGATACCCAAGAAACAATTCACAGAACTTAAAAGGCTCAAAAAGAAGAAAGGCGAGAAGGTGGATGCCTTAGACCTTCTTAGAAGGGAGAACAAAATGCTCATGGTAGCATAAAGGGACAAATAAAGGAGCAGGGATTAGAGGAAAAGATCATCCAGAGACTGCCTCACCTTCAGATCCATGCCATATGCAGCACTATTGCTGATGCCAAGTAGTGCTTACTGGTAGGAGCATGATATGGATGCCTCCTCAAAGGCTCTGCCAGAGCCATACTGATACAGAGGAGGATGCTTACAGCTAACCATTGGACTGAATATGGGGACCACAGTGAAGGAACTAGAGATTTAAGTCCTTTTCAGAAGCTGGAAGCTGAGCTGGGTAGAGTCTCACCCTGAGGTCACTGCTCACTTTATTCCATTTAGCATTGGACTTTTCTTCAAACTTTTGTCTCCTTGAACAGGAGACTTAGATCAATTATGCTTCCTGAGTTCCTGTTCTTCTCAAACTGAAAATTTTGTATTTTTCTTTGCTTAGTTTGCTCCCTTTCATTATAGAAATGCATAAGAGTGACCATGAATAACCACACAGCAAAAATCAATAATAGGCTATCTTGAAATCTCCTCTGCCAATGTGAAACTATTCAGTTTAGCCTCAAACAGATTATTATAAACAAGGACAGGAAATAGCCACATTTTTCATCAAAATATCACAAGAATGGTCTCTAGCCCACTTATGAATTTTCTTTTCCTCTCAAATTTCTTCAGCTAGGCCATGCACTGTATAAGTGTTCTTGAAAAACTATAGAATTTACATATTCTTTGATCTGATCAGGGGATAATTTCAAAGTATAAAGACAAAGCTTATTTCTTATTTTAGAAATTTGTAAGAAAATGGAGCAAGTACAAAAATCACTAAGAATAAGTTGCTTTGTAAGGAAGCTATTTCCTGTTCTTTAAAGGTTTATTCTTTACAGGTTTACTAGCAGTTGTTCAACTAGCTGAGGTTTAGAAGAACACAAGATAGATTTCCTCCTACCTTCTTGTTCATATGATACATTACATGTGATTAGTAATTAATTAAATTTGTCTCCTGGATGTACTCAAGGGGTCACCAGTAAAATTATTTATATGCAATCTTTTCATTATTAGTCTAAAAAATTTTTTAAATATACAATTAAAAACTTTTCACTTACTATAGTGTTGTAAATATAGAACATTAAGTAAATATTTAAAATTTTCATATCTGAAAATTTGGTCAAAATGAGTATAGATTTTTGTAAAATTAATAAACATATTCCAGTCATTTTCTACTGGAATAACTGCCTACAAACCCCTCAGCTAAAAAATTACATATACAATTCATGCTAAAAGTCCATCCTAAAAAAATCATCCATTTAAAAAATCCTCTATTTATAGCATTTTAAAGTATTTAATTGGTTTGAATATATGACATTTATTGAGAATTAATTTTCAAGCAAGTTGGATCTCTTCTTGTTCTCTCAGATTTTTTTTGTAATGTGATTAAGGAAAACAGTTCATTACTTACAGAGTCATAAGCAGACACAAACCAGAGCGCAGCTGTCTAAATCCCAGTTAATACATTAGAAATACCATTCATCTTCTCCCAGGATCTGTGGTTGGTTGGTGGAAGGGTATGTTTTCGTGTCCACTCAGATGTTGGTTTGCATCATTTTCATTTCCTTGAACACCCCAGGCATTGCTATTTGTACCCAGGGTACATTCCTATGTACCACACCATAAAGGGGTCTGTGGGGATGTAGATCACTTCTTCCTGTCCCCCAAATGAGGGTCATAGCTGGAGGTCACAGTCTAAGTATACAAAAGCAAATAAATTATGACTGTTTCCACTTAACTTGACATAAAAATGAAGGCTCAACAATATCTTTCCATAATAATTCTAATCAGCAAAACTATATACCTTACAAAAGTAGGTATGAGACTTTCAACAACATTTGGCTATGAAATGAGCAAATGTACTTAGAATGTATCAAAATCAATTTAAAGCATTTACCACAAGAAAATTTAATAAGCCCCGTATCTTAATTCTCTTTTAGAATTATAGAATTTCAAATAGAACACAATTGTTGTTGTTGTTGTTGTTGTTGTTTTTACACCAGATTTTTAAAAAAATAATCCCAAAGTATCTTTAATTGTGTCTACTTTTCTTGTTTATGTATCCCAATATATAGTCATCAGAGTCACTCTAAAAGGTAGAAAGGGGTGTCAGGGGAAGTCATGGAAAACTACAGGGAAAAAGAGGATCGTTCTGGCAAAGTCCTCTCATGGAGCACCTTGCCCTTTAAACCTCCCACAATTCCTCAGCTGATGCAAAACTGTCTTTGTGACTACATAGAGCTTCACCAATGCCAGCTCCTTCTACCCCACTGGTAGTCAATCTTCTCTTTCTGCTCTTCCCAAGAATGGGTGAGTAAGAGTATAGAGGTATGTTAGAGATGCTGTGATTGACCTGGATTTGAATACACAGGCAAAACATCATGTAAGTTGCTGTCAAATCCTATCTTGGTGCTCAGTGTCGTGCTGTGAGGTGATGGATATTTACAAGGTGGGATCTAGTAGAAGGTCCTCAGGTCAGTGAGGACTCACATTTGAAAGAGACTTCAGAGCTCTTGCCTCCTGGCTCACTGTTTCAATATGTGATCTCTTCTTCCCACAGGCACTTGTGACGCTGGCACCCACCATGAGGCAGTACAGCAAGGGTCCTTAGCCACTGTCTGTGTAGTGCCATTAAGACTTTCAGACTCTAAAGCTGAGAACAAAATACATTCCTTTCTTGGTTAAACAGGCTGATATCAACTATTTTTGTTTGAATAACAAGGAGAACTAGTTCAACAGATTGAAATTTCTCCCAAGTATTTTGTTCTTTGTTTCCTGAAAGATACCTTCCTCTTGTCTTGAATTTCAATTGCTTTGGTAACTTATTTAATCAACAAGAACTTAACACAAGATTGTCGCTTGCAGCCTCCTTCTGAGACTCTGGTGACATTTCTCTGTGACAGCCAGCTTCTGTGTTTTGAAGGAGCCAAGAAAACCACATGGAAAGATCTACATGAAAGGAACCAAGGTCCCCAGGTAAGTAACCACCCCAGAGCCAGCAGTTTGGGCAGATGTGACCAAACCATGTTGAGTCACAGCAGCTGACACTACATGTATCAAAGTCAGGCTGCCCCAAGTGAAGACATACGCACAGCTGATAAAGGATTCAAAGGGTGGTCACACTAGTCTAGAGTGTTCTGAATGGTTCTGTGGGAATGGGTTAATGCAAAGAGGAGAAGGGTGGAGGAGGAAATTCGGGTTTAAATACACAGAGAATGATACATTTAGTAGGAAAGGCATCGAAAGAAAGCAGGGATAAGGTGGAACAACCGTGGTACAGGAAAGTGCTGGAAAATAATGACAGATTCTAACTTGGGCTTAGTCCAAATGATTGATTTATCTATTACTCATGCTGTTATATGTACTTTCTTCCATGTTCAAATTAACTTTTATTTGAAGCTACTCTTCACCACGTGTATTTTAGGATTCTATACAATAACCCATGTAACCAATGTTTCCATACCAAAATTTCTAACAGCAACTTACACAATTATTCTAGGTAATAGTTGTCCTTCAGTGATTAAGGGAATTCTTGTTTCCCTAAATTTAACATAAAGCTCACACCTTAAGTTTATAAGGTTTAACATGTAAATTCAAATACAACATGCCTTATAGGAATTACAAGTTTTTAATTTCTAAAAGGTGACTTAATTTTTAGGTTCAAAGTTATCTTCAAAAGAATCGTCCCACATTTTCTCCTAGAGCTTCAAACTTTCTCCGTTCAGCTGTTCAACTGTTCCATGCTGCTCCAGACAAACCTGACCTGACTGACCTAAAGTGTTATTTATGTTCCTCAAAGAAGATTAAAAAGCAGTTTGTCATAACCACAGGTTTCTAATGTCTACTACAATATCCATCCGAAAAAGCTTTCAGAAGACGCTTTTTTCCTCAGAGTAGAAGTTGTCAAAGAAGAAGCACAGAGCCGGACATGGTTTATATAACAGAGCATGAACATCCTTTACTCAAGATGTTCAACTACTGAAGAGACAACCACGCCTGTAAGAGTATAACAAAGGGTGGAAAACAGCAACACGACTGGCCAGGAACAGGTTAAATAAACCACCACCTCCACCACTGCCTCCTCCTCCTCCTCCTCCTCCACCTCCTCCTCCTCCACCTCCTCCTCCTCCACCACTGCCTCCTCCTCCTCCTCCTCCTCCTCCACCTCCTCCTCCTCCTCCTCCTCCTCCTCCACCTCCTCCTCCACCACTGCCTCCTCCTCCTCCTCCACCTCCTCCTCCTCCTCCTCCACCTCCTCCTCCTCCTCCTCTTCCTCCTCCTCCTCCACCTCCTCCTCCTCCACCTCCTCCTCCTCCTCCTCCACCTCTTCCTCCTCCACCTCCTCCTCCTCCTCCTCTACCTCCTCCTCCTCCACCTCCTCCTCCTCTACCTCCACCTCCTCCTCCTCCTCCATCTTCTCCTTCTCCACCTCCTCCTCTTCCTCCTCCTCCTCCGCCTCCTCCCCCTCCTCCTCCGCCTCCTCCCCCTCCTCCTCCTCCACCTCCTCCTCCTCTACCTCCACCTCCTCCTCCTCCATCTTCTCCTCCTCCACCTCTTCCTCCTCCTCCTCCGCTTCCTCCCCTCCTCCACCTCCTCCTCCTCCTCCTCCTCCTCCTCCTCCTCCTCCTCCTCCTCCACCTCCTCCTCCTCCTCCTCCACCACTGCTATGAGGTGGTTGGTCTGCCCATGTAAATGCCTGGCGTAGGTGTGCATGTTCTCTTGGTGATAGACTAATCCATGCGAATTCTTCTACCATCCAGCTCCATCCCATTTGCTCTTTCCATAATCCACGTGACCTCCCAGTTCACTGATCATAAGCAACATTAACACCACTCAGAAGTTCATACTGAGAAAACACTTCTCGAAGATCTCTCTCTGTTGTATACAAACGGAGGCCAAATACTTCCAGACAAGAGCTAGGATCTGGGTTTGCCCCGCAGCCAGTGTGCCTTCTGCGGTTAGACATTGGAGAGTGACTCCCGCCCCTCTGCCGCCTATACTCTGGTGTATAGGACCTACTTCGAGATCGTCTCCCATGAGAGAGCGACCTGGATCAGTGTAGCGTCTATGAGAATGCCTCCTTGACCTTGACCTGGATTTGGATCTTGATCCAGAATGGGATTCAGAATGTTTGGAAACCCTGACCTGCTCTCTGGTTTTACAGGAGCAGGAGTTCCAGTTGGAGATTTTGACTGGGAGTGAGACTCTGCCCCCGAAGTTGTTCTCCTCTACTTCACTCATGTCGGCCGGGTGCTCCCGAGAACTAAACAAGAGGTATGTCAACGGCCTCGTCACCGCGCTGTTTGGACTGTGGGGAGGAAGAAGACGGCGGCTACAACGGCCTGTGCGCTCCACTCCCACTGGCTCGTACCTGTATGTACTTTTATAACAATCTAAAATCTAATCAAATATGAGTTATGCAAAAGATACAGAACATCGCTATTGGCCTTTTATCTTGCCCGGGAAGTAAATTGCCTTAAAGTGCGTGAAACTGTGGCATCAAAACCACTTCTGCCTTCTCCTTATTTCTGCGTTTAAGACGGCTTTGGATTTCATTCATCAAGTTCCAAGAATGGCCGTGCTAATGATCAGGTATGATCCCATCGAGAAAGAATACGAAAACCGGAGGACGTCTGTAGCAGAGCTTTTGCCAGAAATGAGTCCATAGGAGCTGCGATTGCATGCCTAAGACCTGTTCAGGGGCACGACAGCCATACTTCCAGCATGGGGGGGGGGGGTGTAGACTCCCACCCTGTAACTAAGACACGAACTGATGGCTGCTCCAGGAGGGAGAGTTAGCTCTCTTCCAAGATGCAGTTCCTGTGAAGCAATGTGTGCTCCATTATAGCCCCGCACACTCCGGCAGCATTCGCTGGAGATTTTCTTAAAGTCTGTACACATAAAGTTGCATGCAGAAGATGGTGGAAGGTTTGAGAAGGAATTGGAGGAGAGGGTCCAGAGGATATATTTGATCAAAACACTTAAAACATGCTATATGCATGTGTGAAATTTTCGAGTGACTAAAATATTTAAAGATATGACCCCAAAGAAGTAAAGTTTAGACCAGAATAATTAAATTTAAATTCATAGAAGTAAATGGGTGTGTGGGGGGTCTATTAAAGTGTGTTCAGTGAGACCATGCAGCTTTAACCTAAATGTTTACTCTGTCGTGCCACGTGACAGGCCTCAAAGGCCTCTCTTTCCCAACGCAAAGAAGCAAAACTCCCAAGTGATTGGTCACTTTAACCAATAATCTTAAAGACTAGCTCGGGAATAATCGCTGCTCCTCTGGTTACTATAAATACTATCACTATTTATAACCTGTCAACAGTTGGGTAGACACGCCGCCCTTGCTCTGACTGAGGCTCATGCTGCCTAGTGGTTCTCAGTAAATACCTTCTGACAACCAGTTGCTAGGGAGGTTTGTGTTTTGCCCTCTGTCTGCTCCAGCAGGGAGAAACACAACTGCTTTTAATAAAAGCTTCAGTAAATAGACTCTGAAAGTTGAAATTGGAATAACTTCTGTCGGTATGTCAAAAAGTTTTTGGGACACAACCCCTAACAACTCTCTGGTGAACCAAAAGTCAATATATTTTTACAGCACTTAACTTTTCATGGAATAGTTTTCACCTCTTCTCACAATAGGTCAAAGCAAAACATATTTGAATCCCTTTCATCTGCTATCCCATTAACCGAAAATATTCTTTGTGTGTTCAATGCCTGTCACATCTGAAGAAAGGGAGCAGAGATAATGGGAGGGGAGGCAGGAAGGGAGGGAAACCGGAGGGGCTTGTTCAAAGACCTACAGTTGATTCACCCTGAGATTTAAACTGATACTTGTGTTCCGTCCTCATGACAAAAGGCTTCTGTACAAAATGCCACACGTGTATGTGCACTCCTCAAGGGCTTTTATTTCACAAATTGGGAAAAGGAAATTTGTACGAGGGAACGTGTTTGAAATATAAAGTATGTCTCTTCTCTCAACACATGATGTTGTCACCAGAGGGCTTCATGATATCATTTTCCTCAGGGCCACGCCTAACAGGCTAAAAATGTAGATGTTATTAGGTCCTGCTCCTAAAGACGTGGCAACCATATGAAGGCCCTTTCTCATCCTGTTATGGTAACTAACAACCTGCTGAGGAAGTTATCTTTAATTTACAAAGCTTAAAAATCTGAAGAGGCTACACTGACTGATGGTCCTTGTGATTTGGTGATGAGTTCCCAGAAAGGCCATGTGACTCCATCCCAGCCTCAGAAGCACCAGGACATGTTCACCTTCAAAAATGACAAGTTGGATAAGAATGTTCAGACCGAGAAAATGAATAACTTCATGGTGGAGTGTGTCAACTTCGCAAAGAAGTTCTTGAGGGCCGTGTAAAATACAGCAAATACGGATCACTGTCGGAGCCAAAGAAATGTGTTAAAGTTTCCAGAAAGCAGTAAAGGACTCTTACCACACAATGTGTAGACCATGTGCTTGTGAGCCTGAAGTCTGTGCAAAATGTGGAAGGAAAGAAGAGATTGTTGCTCTGTTCAATAAAGAACCAGAAACCTCATAAAACACTGAAAGTGAAGGTTCTAACCATAGAAGTTGCAGATGGAAGAGAGACAGTGATGCGGGTACGGACGCTGCGTCTGACTCAGATGGCGAGGATGAAGCACTGAGGCGGTGCAGACCGAGTCAGGAAAGGCGGTTCCAACAGGCAGAGCTACCCCATGAGCAACTCCGGCTATTTATGACATTTGAGAAACAGAATCTTAAAGGTTTTCACAGTAACACTGTGTACAGAGTATGTGTGGACACACCATGGCATGTTGAATGAAACTTATAGAAATTGTTTAGAAAAAGATATAACTTAATGTCAAATTATTCGGTGTTGAGAACTGGTGATTGTATCAGAACTATCTCATGGAAAGCTAAGACAACTAGCCCAGAGTACATTGCCGTAGCCTGATTTCTTTAGTAAAAGCCCCCTTACATCCTACAAAGCAAAACAGTTTACTTTTATATGTGTGTGCATACACACACACACACACACACACATACACACAAAATCATATGTAATGATTTTCCTTCAAAAATGTTTTTATATACTTCATCCCAGTTTTTAACCTTTTCCTAGTTTGAAAATATATATTTAGAAAAATGTGTAGACTGTATAGTTCTATCTAGAAAGGAAATCTAGCATTCACACTGGAGTGGAGATCCTTGCAGTGTCAGAAGTTCCTGTGAAATTCTCCCTCCCAGAATTCCATTGTCCTGAATTATCACTTTATTGTCAGTGTTTTTTACTTGTAATCAGTGTAAGCTAGCTTCGTGTGATTACTGAGATCTGTGTCAGGGTGTTTGAAAACTAAGGCTACAGAAAGTGGCCAGGTGATACAATGAACTTTCCACGATGTTTAGCTAGATTCCCAATTCTAATGTTTTACTGTTTTCTTTGTGCTTTAATTCATACTAATGTATATATGATACTTGTGTGTGTGTGTGTGTGTGTGTGTGTGTGTGTGTTTGCTGAGCCATTGAAATTAATGGCAAACCATGAAAATTAAAAAAAAAAAAAAAAAAAAAAAAAAAAAAAAAAAAACTAAAGTAGTTCTTAACCGACTCTGCTTTCCCTACTGGTGTCAGGCAAGACCAAAATAAAGAGCAGGAGATCACTTTAGTAACTAAATACTAGATACTCACTGTGCTTTCTGCGTACATCATGATCGTACTGAATTCATCACACCGTGACTGATTGGGAATAAAGTGGCTGTTTTTTGGGGGTTTTTTGTTTTTTGTTTTTTGTTTTTTTAATAAGGAAGCAGAGATTAAGTAATTCTGTAGGAAGTCAGTTCGGGGTTTCTACTCAAAACAATCTCTTCCCACAACACATACTTAGGTGCATAACTGTCGCCCTCACTGAAAAAGTTGCACCTGTGACCAGCATCCCAGTGACGGTTGACAGACAGCACAGGAGTTCCTTCTTTAGATAAAGCTTCACAGTTCTGCAGGGTGTGCATGTGGGAAGAGGCCAGAGATGGGCAGGACAGGGAGTGGAGTGAGAGGCAGTAGTAACTCCATGAATATTATCAAAGCATGTACTATGTGCATGAAAACAACTTTTTGTAGAAGTGCGGGACCTAAATTCATGGTGTCTTTTTTAAAAGAGGTCAACGTGGTGATCCTTTTAATTTGTGTAGGGTCACACAAATTACCCAAGAGTTACTATTTGACAGCAGATTTGTGGGCCAGGATTAATTCTATTCACTCAGTATCCAAACATTTAGACTCCCTTCAAAAATAAAGGTCAATCTCTTTCTGTTAGGCATCCCTTTACAGTCTCTCAAGGCTTCAAACGGAGAAGGGATGTGGGAGACACCATGAACATGGTTGGATAGTCTTACACACAGCCAAAGCACTGCTTCCAAATGCTCTTGGTGTTGAGTGACAGGAGGGACTCAGATGAGAGATGGTGACACATGGTTTGCCAGGACCAGCTAGTGAGACTGTGACCTGTGCCACTGACTTTCTGATTTAAGAAACAAGTTTGAAATCATTGTCTGTGCAGTGTGACTTCGCTGCAGAGCGATGTCTCTGTCTCCTGCTCTGTGTCCCACTCATGTGCCTCCTTCCTGTTAGGGAACCAGGGTCCCAGAGAAAATAGTGCCGACAACTACAAAGTGAGCAGTTTTAAGCACCGCGGGAGCTGCCAGAGTGGCTATTTCTGGCTATCAGCGAGGAGCCAGATGTTAAATTGACATCTGTTAGAAAATAGTTTTCTGAGACTTGTATTTCAAAGTGTACAACGGAGAAACAGATGACACCACTTTTTCCCTTTTTTTCTTTCTTGGCTCAAGCTGAGAAGCTGGAAGATCACACCAGATGTGCAAGGATGTTTCTCTGTAAATACACGCTGTTTCCTGAGAAATAGCACACTCAAAGGCAGGGTCAGAGAGGCACTCCTTGAACTGTACTTCGGGTTTTGTTTTGTTTCAATAAATTATGGATTTCTGCTGTGATTAAGATGCTTACAAAGACCTATGGGGCAAGAACAATGAATTCAATGTTTTTGCAATTATTGTGACTTATATAATAAACTCAGTTCTCTGTAGAACGGAGACACACCACAAAAAAACCTGCAGACAGCTGAATAGAGTGACTTAAAATCGAGGATACTAGCTCCAATGGTGTGTCTGACACATTTATCACAAGTCACCCGACCTCACATGGGAATTCTCAGTATCCATCTTCTCATTGGGCCGCACCCTGCTTCTGTGTGTACACGTCTAAGGGAACATGTGCCCTTCCATACATACCATTAGTGACTGGCTCCGTTTCAAAGGAGAGCTTGTAGGAATTCTAGGCTCGTGACTGGGTTGAAGGCTGAGCACACAGCCCATGTCAGACCAGTCAGATACACTCTAGGACCTTTCTGTGAAAGGTTTTCCTGGTTTGAGCTCAAATTTTCAGGATACATTCTTCGAGCTCTTGGCTGACGTTTTTGCCCCCATGAAGAAAGGATGCGACTAAGAATGAGTCAGCACAGAGGACAAGAAGACAGGAGAATAAAAAAAGACGAACATCTGAAAACTTACAACTATGGGACTGACTGACTAGTCAACTTTCCAGTTAGTTAAGCTCATTTCCCTCTTGACTCGTGTCTAGTTTCAACCAGAGTCTCATTCTCTTGCAATGAAGAGAGTACGATCACGGTCAAGACAGCATCATATTTATGTGAGAAATCATCTTCTCTTGAGAGCATTACAAAAGGATCTTGTAAGACGCTACACTGGAGCAGAAAGAGATGGGAGCCGAGGGATGCTGATGGTGTTGATGGTGCTGATGTTGCTGATGGTGCGGCCTTACAGCCCAAGCTGTTGGTCCGGTGAAAGCAGGGGCCAGCCAGAGTCTCTGTAGATCAGGTGACTTGAAGCATTCTCAGGTGCTTTATGAGCTGCCCAGTGGGCTCCGTTTACTTCGCAGCACTGCACTTGATGAGGGTATACCAGGGTAAAAGATATGTTTCATGCATCCCGGCAACACATCCTGAAGTCTGCATGACATAGATGGTGTGCGTGGCGGTAGCAGAATCAAAGAAGAGCCTTTGGAGGTGAGAATCCCACCCCCAGTGACAAAATCCTCGCCACCATGGGAATTTCTTCTTTTTGAGTCATTGACTCGAAGAATGGTTCAGAAAGATCACCACTGAACATTTAAGCGCTCTCTCTCTCTCTCTCTCTCTCTCTCTCTCTCTCTCTCTCTCTCTCTCTCTCTCTCTCTCTCTCTCTCTCTCTCTCTCTCTCTCTCTCTCTCTCTCTCTTTCTCTCTCTCTCTCTGTGTGTGTGTATACGAGCACCACCAGAAGGCAATGTTACATGTCTCCCTACCCCTGTGCTCACCACCAGAGGAAAGTGTTAAGTGTCTCCCCCTGCCGCTCTCTGTATTTTTTGAGACAAGATCTCCCGCTAGGCGGGCCAATCAGCCAAACAGGAAAAGCAAAGTAATTTTCCTGTTTCTGCCGCTTCGGCAGTGGGATTAAAAGCACACACTGTCCCACCTGGTCACCGGGGTTTTTCTATGGATGCTGGACCCAAACTCATAACCTCTCACTGGTATGACAAACATTTTCAGGACTGAAAACCTTCCTAGCTCCTCGGATATTTGTAAGCATAGTCAAAGGGACCTATTATCTTAAAAACACTTCCATGTTACAAAGAATAAAATGGTGTTTGTCCTTTATGTGTTTTGCTCGTTATAAAACACCGATGTTTTGTCTTCCGTCTCATTGTTTCCTGTGACTGCTATGTGGGCTGCTTTGAACTGTTTTCATGGACCCCTGGTTAATCCAGCACTAAAAACCTCTGTCCTGGCAGTGCAGGGAATCACCAGCAGGTGTCACTGTGGGCGACCAGGCCTGCGGAACAGTCTGCAGCTGACGCTGGCCGCAGCCACTCTCTAGGAGGATCAGTCTCGCTTTCAAGTTGTCTATTTTTTAATATTTTCGAACATTGGAAACTAGACTTCTGTTTGTCATGACACATCTGGCATCTCCTGGAGTCTTCTGTCCCTCTAGACTTCAACCTTGGCAGAACTTGAAAAAATAAATGACCAACTAAAAAATATTTCAAAATGCGGGTAAAACTGTTTCCACTTTTATTAAATCTTCAATTTCACATATATTTATTTAAAATTTCTCATTTCTAAGACAGACAGCCAAACACACACACATGTACACGAGCACACACACACACACACACACACACACACACACACACACACACACAATTTTAACAAATAAATAATATATTTTTAAAGGTTTCTGATCTCCAAAGAGATCATAAACCTGGCCACCAGCTTGAAGTTCTGTGACGTGTCTGGCTTCTCCCAAATCTCTGTTATATTGTCTGTCCTAAGGCTTAGGTTGTGTTGACCTCGAGGGGTCCTTTTTCAGACTGGCCTCTTCCCTGGTGTTGAAGGTAAATTGTTCTGTTATTGACCGATTTTCCTGTTCTTCTAGTCAGTAGATTTGTCACTGCTTGGCTGCTGTCTCAGGGCACTGCAGAGACCAGTGCCTACTGCTTTTCAGAGGTTCTCAAACTGGGGTCAGACATCAGATATTTATATTGTGATTCATAATGCTAGCAGAGTTATAGTTACGGAGTAGCAATGGAAATAAGGAGGTTGGGGGTCACCACAGCATGAGGAACTGTAGTAAAGGGCCACAGTGACCTGCTGCTGTGATGAAGAACAGCTCAAAAGTGAGCTACTCTGTAAAGATTTGAGAGGATACTGTGGCAGCATGCATAGGACCTAATCCTACGCTGGGAGGGGATGTGGACATGGGTTCTCATCCCTAGCCAAGAATCTATTTCCACCTGACAACCCTTCACAAAAGAAGAAGTAGTTTTCTGCATTGAAGTCTCACAGGGTATATAAACCACAGCAAAGGGTAAGCCCCATACCAAGCAGTAGGAAGCCAACAGAAAATGAACCCAATTCTATTTTTTGGAGATTTTTTTTTTGTCTCATCTTCCTTTGCTTGTGTGTCTTACTGTTTTTCATTTGTTAGTTATGATTTCTATTTTGCATATTTGTGTGTGTATGTGTTTTATGTGTGTGTCTCTGTGTATATGTGCTTTTAATACTTTTCCTTTTTTTAAATGCTGCTTTGTTTGATTTATTTGTGTGTTTCTCTTCTAAAGAGAGAGAAGGAAAGATGCTGGCTAGATGACGGAGATGAGGAGGAGCTGGAGACGGGAACCCTGATCCGAATACATTACATGAAAACAAATATTTTCAGTTTCAAAAGAATGTGCCCCCCCTTTGTTCTTCATTCTCAACTTCAGCTATCCATGTTGTAAAAGCAATATGAGGAACTTGAGAGGTGTGAGAGACTTAAGAGACCCAAAGGGAGAGAGAGACAAGGGGGAGGTAAGGCAAATGCTTTTAGGACTTTAAAACACCTTATCTGTTTGCTTTTTTAATATTTGGACTAAAGCAAGACTTTTTTTTGCCTCTCCTCTAATAGTTAGGTTACTTCTCAGGGTTCAGCTGTTCCTTACCTGAGGCTGCAGAGAATCTAGGAGCAAAGCTGGAATCCATAAATAATGTAACAGTGTCAGGCCGGCCAAGCCAGCTGCCATATATAACGCTCATGCCATACTCAGTAGGTCAACCCACGGACCTCAAATGACAGCTATACAGCTCCCTCCAAATGCCTGTTATTCAAGGAGAAGTCTGTGTGTTGGATATACAGCCACGAAGCCCCTAATGCACTTCAGTTGTTTTTACATTCGTAAAGCAAAGCAAAGATTTCAAGCTTCTCTGACAGTATCTTAAAGTCGGGAAACTCACTCCAGCGCAGTTCGAACTAGATGAACTCTGTAGAACGGAGGTTGGGGTTGATCCTTGTTTAGGTTAAAAATGCTTCCAGAAGAGATATGTTTTTAAGTTATAAGAATAACTCATTTATCTCTGTGACATTTATGAAGAGCTTTATTAGATATAATTTAATTTTTGTTAGTGTAAGTCCTCAAATCCATCAAATGCTAACATAGTGAAAGTTGTAAGACCATCTTTACTCTAGAGACGTGCAAGTCATGTTTGATGATATAATACTTTAAACATCAAAACAAAAATTACAATGGGAGACTTGTGCTCTCACAGAGCTGCAGACTGAGAGGTACATTCTTATACCCTCAGTCTTTCCTCGTTTGCAAAGTCCAATTGAGATAAAACAAAGTGTAGCATTAAATCTTGAAGGCAGCAATATGCCAGGTTATTCATAAATTTTGCAAGGTGGTAGCCAGTGCTGTATAAGTAAATACCGGAAGTAAGTACCAGAACTAGAAAGACTCAGTGATGACCAGAGTCTCAACCACAGAGGTTCTGCTTTTACAAGTCTAGCTGGGTATAGAGAAAAAAACCTTCAAAGGATCTCACTTGAGAGTGAGTGTGCTCAGTGTCCTTATACTGCAGTTTCAGGTTCTTTTCCAAAACCGAACAGAAACCTGTAGAGAGAACATATTGTGTGTTGTATGGACACATCCTCTGTCAACTAAAAAGCCTATGGCCTATGGATTAGGCAGGAAATGGGAAGTGATACATCTGGGAGGATAAAGGATTCTGGGAAAGAGCAAGGCAGGAGATGGCTGGGGAAATGAGAGAAGGTGGACTCACGGTACCCCAGCACAGTTAACCAGCCTTCAAGGTGTTTGTAAATATATTTTAAGACTGAGTCTTATTCTGGAAGACAGTGTTGGGAGGCGGAAGCATGTCTAACTTCAACAGAAACCAGCCTTTCACAACCCACCATGTAAATGGTTAGAAGTATGGAAGTGACTTTGGCCAACTGTCACT
Organism: Micromys minutus; assembly: GCF_963924665.1. Taxonomy (NCBI): domain Eukaryota; kingdom Metazoa; phylum Chordata; class Mammalia; order Rodentia; family Muridae; genus Micromys; species Micromys minutus. The sequence goes on along the minus strand of NC_137954.1, from coordinate 51,720,922 downwards.
CAGCAGAACTACAAAGATCTACGCTGCAACATGATACAGCAAAACCTTAAGCAAAACCTGGGAAATTGCCCAAATCCCTGAGTCAGCAAATCAGACAGAATTCTTGTATTAGAATTTTTATCAGCTTTGTAGTTCAGAGCCATTGTTCCTGGGTTACTTTGTTACTTAGAATAGCCAAGCCTGACCAAAAGCAATCCAGAAGCAAACTTTCAATATAAAGAATGAAAACAGTCCTTTGGCCTAGTGGGGTTTATTTGGTTTAGCTGAAAATGAATGTTTTTAAAAATGTTTCTTTAGAAAAACTAAAAGTTAGTTTTAAAGTAAGATGCTCTTACAAACTGTTTGTGTTCTCATAATAAAGACCAAATCAAGTGCAGGGCTTTGGGCACACTTCCTTCATAAAGAGCCCTGCAGCCTAATGGACTGCCCAGGCTGTTCCAGAGACAGACTACATCTTTTCTTTGATCTTTGAAATTATTAAACTGAAACATAATACTTGTCCTCTTTATATTCTTTTTATGAAACTCAGCCGTTGCTTCCCCAGAAGGCATCTTAAAAAGGCTAAAACTGTCCATAGGCTTGATTTATAAGACTATATAATGTTTTATACACTTCGCAAAGACTAAAGAGGCCTTTAAACCAAACTTAGGGGAGCTCATTTTTAAAATCCTGATTCTGGATTTTTTTTTTTCTTTAAAAACAAAGTAGAGTTTGTTTTAGGCTGCTCTCACAAAATCGATGCAAGAATTATCACTACCAGAGCCACAAACAGGCCTGGAGGAGGTCCTGCCTCCCGAGCAAACACCCCAAAACCTTTAAGGCCAGCACTTGAGTGGCATCAAAATTACAAAATTAATATGTAAGGAGGAACCAAAATTTCACACTCATTATAGGATTTATTCAAGAATAAGAATGTTTAAAGGGTAGTTTTCCATTTGTGAAAATAAAGAACTAAAGAGAATAGTTATTTTTGTGTTATAGAGAATATTTGTTTAAAATGTCACTTTCTTAAGGGCTGCATCAAATTCCTCATGTAAAGCAGTCGCTCTTCCTTAGTTCAAATGTGGTATATTCTATCAATGTGAATATATAGCAGGTCTTGAAAGACCCCCAAGGGAGACCCTCACTCAAATCTCAGGAGAGGCGAGCACCCAGCGAGGCACCGAGACCAGACTTGCTGCAATCGCACGAGGAAGTTTATTGAAAGTGAAACAGAGTGAGATCTCAGGCCAGCATGCTGGGGTCGAGACTCATACACCACGCAGGTGTAGAGGAGTTCGACCCTGGCCTGAACTTGTAACGGGCTTATAAAGGCAAAAACCACAAAAGAGGGGGAGGACAGGGGGAGAATGAGGAAATTCAAAGGGGACAATGAGGAAATTCAAAGGGGAAGAATCATACATTTTTTATCAGTTAAACCATGAGTCACATGAATCATACACCTGGGGCACACCTAGGGCGTTGAAACATTCCACAGAGGTCATCGGGACCTTCTGTGGTTATTCTGGGAACTCAAATCTCAAGAAAGTTCCGGGAGTGATTACCTGCAGAGGAGAGGGCCCTAGGGCAAGGAATCAGTGTCCTTTGACAACTTTTTACTCTTCAGTCTCGAGACACACTGTTCAAAATGGATGCAATATGTCTTAGGGCTTTATGGCTGTGAAAGACAGCATGACCATTACAACTCTTACAAAGAAAACACTTAATTGGGGCTGAGGTACAGTTCAGGGGTTCAGTCCATTATCACCATGACAGGAAGCATGGCAGTGAGCAGGCACACTTGATGCTGGAGAAGGAGCTAAGCGTCCTACATCTTGATCTACAGGCAGCAGGAAGTGAACTGAGACACACTTCCTCCGAAAATGCCATACTTCCTAATAGTGTGTGGAGAGCCATTTTGACACCCCTGAACAGCTTATGGCAGAGTATTATTAATTTTATCCCAGGACATTTTGGGGCTAGCCAAGGAAGGAATCTGGCCTCTGTGCTACACCCTGTAAGGGCTATTATCAGCACATCTGCATCTGTAGCCCTAGGGCAGGTTTTAAGAATAAGGCTTTAAGGAGGAACTTTTACATCTCTAGTATGGAGCAGGGCCTTTTAGAATGCAGCATATCGGAAGTACATTTGTATTTGATGCTCCAGGCAGTATCCTTAGAAATGCAGGGTGGATTTTGGAATGTAGGCACAGCAGTATCCATTTTTGTCTCTGACCTTTTCACCTGACGGCCAAGATTGTTAACTCATTTGATCCTTCTCTCTGAGCAATTACCATTTTTGCATGTAATTAAAACGGTTTAAAAAGAGAGTACAAATTAAAAAAAGCTTCAATTCGTCCACAAGGCCGAAGTCATATTGCAACTTTAACAAACTTGTCTTTTTCTTTCATTCCTCGCTCTGGCTCCAGGTGGACCTCTTGGGAGTTAGAGCTGGTCTCAGACAATAGTGCCACTCCCTAAGAAGCCAAGAGGGAGGGGCATTTTTATTCAGTCCACCACAGGATCTATTTGATAACATTTGTGATTTAAAACTGTCTGAAAAACACTGGCAGCCCCAAACTATGAATGAATGATTAGGAAGGCAGATTAGATAATGAAATGAGGGAGACCTGGGGGAACTGAGTCTGTCAGCAGTGAGAAACAAGAATAAGAGTGAAAGTTGTCACATGCCTGAAGAAACATCCGCCAATTCCCTACATCTGCCCAGGTGACGCTAGGGTAGGGAAGGTTGTCCCAGCCTTACTGAAGCCTGGCCATCTGCGAGGTCTCTCTCAACCCGGACAAGTCTCTGCAGCAGACCTATATTCTCATTTTCGCCACAGATGGAAGACCTTCATGGGTTTTTTTTGTTTGTTTGTGTGTGTGTGTGTGTGTGTGTGTGTGTGTGTGTGTGTGTGTGTTTTAAACCCATTGACCACAGTAAAGACTTGTAAGCTGCTCTCAGCAAGTCTGACAAGGCCGTTAAGCAGCTTGGAAATTGTTACCTTCCTTGTGGATACATGTCTAAGAATAAACATCTCATTTGCTTAGACTCCTCATTCTCCCAGCTGAGAGTCACAGTGCGTCCAGAAACCTGAATGTGACGAAGCCAGTCAGCAGATTTTAATCAAGAAATGTGCCAGTTCCTGGGAGGACAGTGTGTGACTTGACACATTTTTGCCCTTAAGAAAGTAGTTTTTGTGAGACTTTGCATTGGATTCTTCTAAATTAATCATACCCTGTCTGCAAGAACCCCATACTTACTTCTGCAATGGACTAAAGATGGGAATGTAGATTCCTCTCCCAGCCCGGTCTCTGCTCCACCATGTAACTGGTCATCATTATCCTCATTTTTACTAACCACAAGGCTTGTACGAGAAGCCTATGAGATAAGTTGCTTTCGAAGAGCCAGGTATTGTCATAGAGTTCTGGAGACTGGCCAAACTCGAACCTGGCTCTTACATGCTTACAGCCCTTTTTACTCCAATGAGAGGGAGGCCCTGTCAGCAACACGAAGAACATTTCACATTCCCTTTGTCTCCTGTGTGGTTCTGTGACAAACAGATAGTGAAGGGTGTAGTTCTCTGCCTGACGGTGAGAATGGTCGTCTGTCTGTCCAGATCCGCAGGGTCGATGTCTCTTAGTTGACTACTGGAGGGCAGATGAAACCCTACCCATAGTTTTAAATCCAAGACTGTGGAAAACCCCTATATAAATAAAGTGCAGCTCAGCCCTTTTATTCTTACCGAAAGGAAAACTATGACCGCAATAAGAAATACAAGTGTATATATATATATATACACATAATGTATAGCTTCCGTGTGAGAGATTGAGAGGCTCTTCATTTCCTCACTAGGAGCATGTGGCTTTTCCAGAGAAGGGTACAGTGACTTTGCTGTACTGAAGAGTGACATCATGACCTACCAAACCATGTTCCCATGAGAAGAAGGACCATTCCCTGGAAATGCCAGGGCTCTCTAGGCTGTGTAAGTTCTCAGGACATTGTCCCAAAGGCAGTACAAACTAGTGTGAGCAAAGAACCCAGTCTTTTGTGGTCCTGTGCTCTGTAATCTTGACAGCTTCCAACCTTGCTGTGTCTGTTTCCTTGTGGGGAGCCGAATGCGGACACCATTACAAGATGGCGCTGGCTCCCTCACGGTTTGAGGTAAACAACTCCATATATAGTAATGCTCTTGTCAGCTAAGGCGCTGCACCCTGGCATGCGCAGTACATAACCTATCTCCGGCCAATCCCGAGGCCTCTGGTGTCAGCAGACTGGTGACAACCGATCATGGCAAGCCCGTATGCGCTTCTCCCTATATAAGCGGACAGCTAGGGTAGTTCGGGGCCCCTCGCTTCCTGCTCTTCTCTTCAACCAAGAGGCTCCCACAATAAAGGGTGATCTGAGAAGAATCCTCTGGTGGTGGTCGTCTTTCCTCGCTGGTCGAGGAGTGCGCCGCATTTCCTCACCAGCCAAAAGGTCCATGCGTGCAGCCTCCAAGATCCCTTTCAAGGCCTCAGTGATGTGATTCTTTTTCTCATTACAGATTTCTATAAACATGTGAATCCTATCTGGCTTATCTGAATGGAAAATGGGGGTTTTAAGACTCTCAGTTTGTTCTGGTGATCTTCAAAAGAAAAACTAAACTGTTAAATCGGAGAGAAAAATCTTCACTGGTGCTAATGAAAGTCCACCTTTCCACTCATGATAGAAGAATGCTGTCCATATGGGCGCTGATGTCTTCACTGCTGAACTGGAGCAGATGTCATGAGCCCTGCTTTCATTCCACCTCCATGTAAGACACAGATTAAGGGTTCAGATGGGAAGAGCAGAGGTCTCTGTAGTAAATGAATGATGTTTCCATCCACATGTCTGTCCATATGCCGGGCTCTTAAGAGTTTTTAAAATATAGCTCTGGTGTAGTTTGGGGAGTGATAGTTGATGGAAGAAACAAAACAAGAACCAAGTTTTCTAAGTTCAAATCAGAATTGAGACGTTTGATATGGATATTAACATTATTGTTTAATTATGTTATCTCAAATATTAATATGCATGTTAATAAAATTAAGACTTAAACATTAAAATTAATATAACTAAATCAACTTTCTATTAAATTTTTTATTTAAATTTTTATTAAATTAGTACATTAAATAATTTATTAAATAAATTATTATAATAAAATTAAGTTACTAATATGCATGATACCTCACCACCATGCCTCTCAATAAGCCATTCATATTCATGTCTCTTCATGTGCTTCACTTTTTATGGGTGTTTTTAGATTTATTGATTTATTATGTATAAGTACACTGTAGGTGTCGTCAGACACACCACAAGAGGGCATCAGATCTCATTAAAGATGGTTGTGAGCCACCATGTGCTTGCTGGGATTTGAACTCAGGACCTCTGGAAAAGCAGTCAGTGCTCTTAACCACTGAGTCATCTCTCCAGCCCAAGACTCACTTTTTATATTAAAAAAGGGAGCACAGCACACACACTTTGTTTTACATGTTTTCTCACCAGCACTGCATATTGAAAATGAACACACATAATGTCCCTGTGACTTTCCATGTTTAAGTCCCGTTCAATGTGACTCTTAATAGACCCAAGGCTTTCCCTGAGGTACTTAAGGGCTCCAGAGTTTGGGATGTAGCTAAGTGAACAGAGGTCTAGCCCCCAGATCCAGGTCTAACCCCAAACTGTCCCTAACGGAATCTTTTAATAAAAATGCACCTTACATATAGTTAAAACTGCTACTAAAAAGAAAGTCACATGTTTAACATATATAACATTGAAGGACTTGTGTATATTCTGAGTAATAACTCCCTTGTGGTATAGTAAGACACGCTTCCTAGGTTTAAAGCCACAATCACTGAGTGACTGCAATGGTTTTTATACACACCCACAGACTCTTTGTGTCCCCTCCCATGAGGAATGCAATCCTGCCCCTTCCCTGGAATGCTAGGCAGCTTTGCTGAGTCACTCCTGATGAAGAGGCTGTGACAGCATTGTGACAGCATTGCCTTCGCATAGCTTGCAAGGCTTTTTCAGGGAAGGTTGGGGCTGAAGCAGAGATCATGGCTCTGCTCAATTTTCTTAACGATGAGATGAGAAAAAATACCACTGATTTAATATTTTAATGTTAATATATGGAAAAATCTCATTGTAGTCAACTTGAAAGTTCTATAGAACCCTGCTCTTTCACTATCTGGGAGGATTTCTACCTATATATGAAAAGCACTCATTATGGCTAAACCTCTGCAGGTAGCTGCCATTATTTCCTTAACATCATTTGGACATGGACCTGCTGAATGCAGTGAGAATTCCTGTTCTATATAAAAGGTACACGGTACCACTGAGTCCTAGTTACTTAGGTGGGCATTCAAGTCACTTTTAGATCACTTTCCACATTTCATTTTTAAATCAAAATGAAGAAAACAGAAGACAAGCCTTTTTGAATTAGCAGGCAGTTGTACAAACCTCTGTGCCCTTTCTTCACGGCTCACGGAGGAGAATGACTGATCATGAACATGGTAATGATGGAAATGCACTGTGGAGGAGGGGCCGTAATGCATGTGCTTATGTCATACAGGGAGCTTATTAAGCATAGCGCCTCCCATTGCAATGGTATGAAAGGCCATCAGCTACTCGCTGTCTGGCAAACTCTTGATTGTTCGGCTACACTTTCCTTCATTTATTGAAATTAAAAAAAAAAAAAGTATTTTCAAGCAGTTCCTCTGCAATCGGAGGGCTATCAGTTTTGTAACATTAAGGTCAGAGTTCTTTCTTGTAACTATACCCATTAACTGAGTTATTCTTTAGGTTACAAAAGACTGCTTTGTAGGCTACAATCCTGCTTGGCTGCCACCAGGCTTCCAACAGGAACAGTTTACAGAAGTAATTAACAATGTTATCAGCAATATTTGTGCTGCTGTGAGCAATTGGAAATGCAGCCAGTACCAAAGCCACTCCAGGACCCGAAACTTAACCCCATAAGCCAGGACCACCCCTGAAAGGAAAATGATTTAGTCACTGTCCTCACTGATGGTGTATCCAGAGCTTTCCTCTTCAGACTGTTGAGTTCTCAAGCCTGCAGATATCTGGGAGATTGGTGACATCACCCGAGTCACCTAGGTTTCCCTCTTCATAGGAATTGGGAGTAATCTCTGTGCTCACCTTCATGAGCCAGACAATGGGAGGAAAAATTCTCTGAAGCCTCAGATTTTTCCTTTGACTTACTGGACAGGAAACATGGAATGCATCCCAAAAGGGAGCTCCAGGTCAAGGGAGTTTTTTCATGTAGGCCTGAATCTAATTAGCATGGTGTAATTAACAAGGTTGCATGTTGCACTGTCCTGATCTGGGAATTGCTAATCTGTCACAGACTGGATTCCTAGAACTTAAAGCTGTAGGTAGCCCCCTGTGAACCATGTGAGCATTTAATGAAGAGAGAAAAATCACACAGCAAAATCACACAGGGTCTACACAGAGCTCCACTCTACCTCAATCCCAGCTCACTATCTCCGCCAGCTTTTCCTGGTACTACTGAACTTCAAGTCACAGCTTGTAGTTGTATTCAAGTCTATCCCGAGACTCCGTAGAGCCAAGAGGAGCATGACTTTGCATTGTTGGTTGGGAAAGCAAAGGAGAAAAAATTGAGACAAGAGAAGAGATTCCTCTGGAGCAGCCTTGAGCACTCAGGAAAATGGGGACAACTTTAAGGACTTGTTTCACTTGGAGACAAGAAAAGGACATTTTACTTGGTTCACTCTAGATTTACTCAAGTGTCAACTAAAGAGTAATAAACAAAAGCAAACAGAAACCAAAGGACAGAGTTTGGAGAGCTAAACTTAGAGCTAGGTATATAAGTAGGAAAAACAGAATAAATACACTTAAACATCTGTAAACATTTGGCTTTCCCCAGTATATCCTCACAGTTGAAAACTGAAAAATAGGTTTTCTTCTACCAAATGCAAGAACAGGCATATATATATTATTATTATCCTAATGAAAAAGTGTATTATGTTGATTATTTCCTTGATCTAAGAACTATTTAACAAAGCATAATTGTTAAAAATGTGAAGGCTGAGGACCTAGACTCGAGGTAGTATTTGCATGAACATGGCTGGCTCAGTCCTTGGGACTGGAGGGTAACAAGTAAACATGTGTGCTGGCCTTTAAGAGGTTCTTACTGATTTTTAACCATTGCTTTGTGTTCAGAAAGGGCTGTTTGTGTGATTTCTGTTCTTTGGATGATGGGAATACGCATGATCAATTTTCATGAATGTGTTCTGCGCATCAGTAATGTGATAGACATCTGATAAGATCTATTTCCCACATACCGTTTAATATCTCAGTCAGGCATGCCTGTTTGGTTGCAATCTTACTTAAATATTCTTTTAAAGCTTTCTGTTTTATAGAATTCATTGGAAGAAGAAAAGCTTCATAGCGATCGTGTGGAGATCAAAGGTAAACGTGGGTGGGTCAGGTCTGTCCCTCCACTGTGTGTGGCCTGAGCTTTGAGCTCAGGCCATCAAGTTCAGGGGCAAACACCTCCCCTCACTGAGCCATCTCACGGACCCACAACACTCTTATTCCATTTGTATCCTTTTAATTTGTACTACATTGGATGAACTCTTTATGAGTTTTAGGTCTTTTGTTTGCATCCGCATGGATGTGCCTCCGTCTTCCCTCAAGCCTCCCCCAGCCTGGTTGCCCAGCTCTTACACAGCTCTTAGTTGAGTGTAAACGCAGCTAGTCACTATTATCCACACCCAGAGTCAGAATAAGAGTAATAAGCCAAAGGATGCTCTTCTTTGCAGACTTGCAGCAGACAAACTACTTCACATAGCTAACACAAGATGAGCGTTAAGGAACTTGAATAAAATAAGGGCCAGGGGAGAATGAAGGCAATGTGGCAGATGGTCAAAATGTAAATGTTCATTGAGTTAATGACATTTCATGACTTTAAACCTTATCAAAACTTCTTATTTGACAAGATCAAGAAAGGAAAAGGATGTGCTGGTCAAGTCTTAGCTGGCAATAATATGACTCTTCTGGCATTGCAGATATCTGGAGTTTGCTCTCAGATATGGCTGAGGGCATCAGAAAAGGGATTAGAGCATGAGGTAATTCTCAAACAAATTTATATTCTTCTGATGCAGATTACTATTACACAAATATTATGAAAAACATACATCAAATAATAAAAGTCAACTAAATCACAGAAAATGCAATGAATGTTCCAAAAGGGTTGTGCACATAGAAGCTAGGAGTAAGTTTTGGTTTTGATCCCTTTATGTACCTATCTTGTGTAGTTCATTTAACTTGGCAATCCAACACATTCACACCTGTCTATTGCCTGTCATAATAAAGAGCAATGTCTACAGCTATCATCTGTAAGTTTCCTACAAGTGTTTCTCCACATGGCAATAAATTGAAAATACTGTTACCAAAAGGTAAATTTAGTATATTTTGAGAATTAAATATACAGGTGTGCGGCACGCTCCTTGACCAGTTCGGAAAGACGACCACCACCAGAGGATTCTTCTCAGATCACACTTTATTGTGGGAGCCTCTTGGTTGAAAGGGAGAGCAGGAAGCGAGGGCCCCGAACTACCCTAGCTGTCCGCTTATATAGGGAGAAGCGCATACGGGCTTGCCATGATTGGTTGTCACCAGTCTGCTGACACCAGAGGCCTCAGGATTGGCTGGAGATAGGTTATGTACTGCGCATGAGCAGGGTGCAGTGCCTTAGCTGACAAGAGCATTACTATATATGGAGTTGTTTACCTCAAGCCGTGAGGGAGCCAGCCCCATCTTGTAATGGTGTCCGCATTTGGCTCCCCACAGTTCCCCCTTCTGTTTTAACTTGAGCACAAGCAACATCGGACTTACTCCCATACAAGTCCCCACCTCATGATGTGCGGACTGCTCGAAGGAGGCCGTGTCCAAGGCGCACCTTCTCCCGTGCAATGGGAACTAGCCCAGGGAGGTGCAAAGACTATGCCAAAGACCAGGTTTTACATGCGCCTTCCCCAGTGCAATGAGACAACGTGGTCTCGTGAGGGTGCAAAGGCCGCATGTGCAACCTAACTTAAGTGCTCTTTAAGGCTGAGAGCCAAATTTGGGGTGAGGCACCATCCTCTAATGCAGCGAATGCCTGGGTAATAGCAACCTTATCTCGCTGATTTTGAGCGTGCAGCCGGCACACCAACCATAGACAAAGTATGCAACCTCCCAGACAGCAAGCTATAAACAACCCCACACCCACCTATTCTTTAAAGTAGGACACAGCAGAAGAGAGCCAAGAGGTAAGTCCCTCAGCAAATCCAGGATCTACGCAAGAAGCATTGATGGCAGTCACTGCTCTTCTTAGTTCGTCAAGGTTGGCATTGAAGTTTTCGGACCAATTTCGGGAGTGGCAGAGTAATTTTTAGTCTCGACCACAGGATTTTTCAGGGTCTAGCAGGCCTCAGTGAAATTTAGCACTTGTACATCTTCTACGGAGGTCGACTCATTCTTGACGGGGCGCATCAGCTGGGCTGGGACCCAATGAGGTGTTTTTTCTTCCCCGGGGGAAAACACAAACAGCTCCCCTGGATCTCGATATAACCAGATCCGGTCCATACCATTTATTATCTAGCACATCTTTCCACATAACTAGCCTCTCCTCATCCAGTGGTCCCTCAGAGGCATGCCTGTCTGCGTCTGATTTTACATCATCATTTAGATGCAAAAAATTAAGGGTAAAGAGTGCAAGAGAGACTCTTTCCCGGGGGGTAGCTCTTTCTGCTATACCCCCTTTTTGTTTTTGTAAACATTCTTTAAGATTTTTATTGGCCCTTTTAACAATGCCTTGGCCTTGAGAATTATAGGGCAATCCTGTCAGGAGTGAAACTCCCATGTGATAGCAAAATTGCTTGAATTTTGCTGAGGTATAGGCAGGACCATTATCTGTTTTTAACACTTTAGGTATGCCCCATGCACTCCATGCTTCAAGACAATGAGTAATAACATGAGAAGCCTTTTCTCCCAATAAAGGAGAAGCAAAAATGACTCTTGAACAGGTATCAATGGACACATGTAAAAGATACTGAGATAATTGTTTAGAATAATTTGCAGATTTAGTAAAATTTTTATACTGAATACTGGTCACACATAATCTTGAGAACTTCCATTGGCAGCCCAGCTGGGCAACCTGCCACAATATATCCATCCGTTTTTGAACCAGATCAATTCTCTAAGGTATTATTATAAACAGTTTTTATATTAGGAGAAAAAGTAAAGAGGACCTTAACTGCCCAACGTACTCCCCGAGATTGACAGCCAGTCTAAGGAGGCAGGGCTGAATCTCTTCTTCCTGTATAAAAGGGTGACCACTTAGGTTGGGCTGGAATAGAAAAATTACCCTTTGGCTGGGAAATAGGCCAGCAACCGGCAATCCAGGTGGCATCAGCCTATCCAGGTTTTTTGTATAATTAGCAGTGACTCTGTAAGTTCGAACTGACTCTGCCAACCCTTTAACTTGCTTATGTTAGAGGCGGTGATCATCCTCGAACATGGGAAACATTTGCCTGATGGCATGGCGTGTCTCCAGTGAACAAAAGAACTCGCACTTCCTCTCTGAATAGAGCGGAAGAGCAGAGGCGGCTGCTTTAAGAGCTTCCAGTTTTGCGACAGGAGTCCTTCGCCCAGGCTGAAACTGTTCCGCTTCAAATTTTGCTGCCTCCTCCTCTAAATCTTTCTTCTCAAACAATTTATCTTCTAACTCCTCTTCTGCCAGCTCTAATGCTTTTTGCTCTTTTAGCGGATACAAGTATCCTCTCCGGGAAACTTGTACTTTGTTTTCTGGGGCACAATGGTCTCCTCTCTCAGCGGTCTTTCTGCCTTTCGGTTTTCTTTTTCACCTGCAGGCACTACTTTTAAGCTTTTGTCTTTGTTTTCCTTTTTTCCTTTTTTTCTTAGGCCTACCCAAGTTTTCCCCTTTTAATTTAGCTTTTGAGGTCTCTGACAAACTATCTTGGTACCTGGTTAATGCTCTGCGTCCTTCCCTACACCGCAACCAAAAGCAGCAGGCAAGGACAACAATCACCCAAATCACAAACACAGCATAGAGAAACAGGGGGTCGAGACCCACAAGCAACGTACCTGGGAAAACTTGACTTACCGACGTCGCCGCTCCTGAGTGTTGAGTTCTGGATCCTCTTCGGCCCCTCGCTCAGTCCCAGGTTTCGGGGAAAAAAGAAAGAAAAAAGAAAGATCTCAGGTGTAGACGATAGCATAGAAGAAATCAATACATCAAAGAAAATGCCAATCCTAAAACGTTTCTAACATAAAACATCCAGGAAATGTGGGAAACTATGAAAAAACCAATAGGAATAGAAGAAAGGAGATTCTCAGCTTAAAGACCCAGAAAATATTTTCAACAAAATCAAAGAAGAAAATTTCCCTAACCTGAGGAAAGAGATACCTATAAACAAACAAGGAGCTTACAGAACACCAAATTGATTGGCCCAGAAAAGAAAAATCCTCCCACCACATAATAATCAAAACACTAAATGTACAGGACAAAGCAAGAATATTAATAGCTACAATGGGGAAAGGCTGAATAACATGAAGGCACACCTATGAGAATCACATCTGATTTTCAACAGAGACTCTAGAAACTAGGAGGGTCTGGGCACATGTTTGCCAGACCCTAAGAGACCACAGATGCCACCCAGACTACTATTCCCAGCACAACTTTCAATCACTATAGATGAAAAAAGATATTCCATGATAGAACCAAATTTAAACAATAATTTTCCACTAATCCATTCCTATACAATACTACAAGAAAAACTTTGACAGAAGAAGGGTAACTGCACCAACAAAAACACAAAAATAGAAAATTTTGTACAAATAATCCAAAAGAAAAGACTTATACACACCACCACCACCACCACTACTATCACCACCAACAACAGCAACCACTACAACATTAAAATAACAGGAATTGATGATCATTGGTTCTTAATATCTTTCAACATTAAAGAACTGAGTTCCCCAATACAAAAACATGGACTAACAAAATGGATACATGAACAGGATTCATCATTATGCAGTATACAAAAAACATATCCCAGCAACAACAATAAACATTATTTCTGAGTAAGGGCTAGAAAAAGGTTCTCCAAACAAATGAACCCAAAAGGCAAACTAGAGAAGCCATTCTAATATCTAATAAAATAGACTTACAACCAAAAGTAATGGGGAAACCAAAAGAGATGGGGGGAAAAATCCACCAAAACGACATCTCAATTCTGAACATTTATGCCCCAAATGCAAGAGCACCCATATTTGAAAGAAATTTACCAAAGTTTAAAGCACACATTAAACCCCACAAATTAATAGTGGGAGACTTTGACACCCTACTTTCACCAGTGGACAGTTCATCAAAACAGAAACTAAACAAAGAAATAATAAAACTGACAGAAATTATGAATCAAATAGACTTAACAGATATCTACAGAACATTTCACACAAGCACGAAAAAATATATATACCTTCTAGGCACCTCAAAGAATTTTTTCCAAAATTGGCCATCTACCTGGTCACAAAACAAGCCTCAACAGGTACAAGTGATTGAAATAACCCCCTGCATCCTGTCAGATCCCCATGGATTAAAGCCAGACTTCAACAACAACAGAAACAACAGACAGCCCACAGACTCATGGAAACTGAACAACTCTACTCAATGATCACTAGGTCAAAGAAGAAATAAAAATGAAGGCACAAAATACTCAAACTTACAGAATACAAGGCAAGCAGTGACACAGGCCAACAACAAGCTGCTAGCTAGTAAGAACTGCACACTTACAACATGCCCTGGGTTTGTGATCAGATTTTCTCCTAATACGCAGCGGAAGAGTAGCTTTTCAATAGAAAGGACTCCTGTCCTCAAAACTGGAGAGGTATTTTGAAAAGACAAACATAAACTTTTGTTTTTCTTTGCCTTTCTCTTAGCATGAAATCAAATGTTTTTCCATCAATTTAAAATCAATTTTAATACCTATTTTTTGTTTGTTTTTCTTCATTTTATAGTCATTTTTAATCCTCTATTTTTTTTATTTTGTTCAACTTTTAAAGACTTTTACACTTTACATTTAAAAAAACATTTTACACTTCAGAACAATTTTAGACTTACAGAAATCTTGATGCCCAGAGAGTTCCTATTACTTCTTATGAGGTGTGTTTATTATTACTATAAGTCAATGTGATACTTTGAATAAAGTCTACAGTTCACCCAGATTTCAATAATTTTTACCTGACTTTCTTTCTGTCATATGAAGCTAAACCAGGAAACTATTTTATCTGTGTGTCTCTTTAGCTCCTTCGATTGCTCTTGGGGACCCTCACAGGAAAACCCTCACAGGGGGGACCCCCACAATCCTCCCAAGCTCTGCTCTGCTGTTGGCATTTCCTGATGTGCTTTCCACTGTAAGAGCAAGCTTATGGGTGTGAGGGGGCAGAATGCATAGATGGAGTTCCATTTCCACTACGTCACCTCAGATGAGCGTTCTGCCAACAAAAACTTCTGAGTACTGACCCTGTCCTTGAACACACTGCTGCACTACAAAGTCACTATATTCTTACCAAGTTCCATACCTCACTGTCCCATACCTCACTGTCCCATACCTCACTGTCCCATACCTCACTGTCCCATACCTCACTGTCCCATACCTCACTGTCCCATACCTCACTGTCCCATACCTCACTGTTCCATACCTCACTGTCCCATACCTTACTGTTCCATACCTCACTGTCCCATACCTTACTGTCCCATACCTCACTGTTCCATACCTCACTGTTCCATACCTTACTGTCCCATACCTCACTGTTCCATACCTTCTTACTGTCCCATACCTCACTGTCCCATACCTCACTGTTCCATACCTTCTTACTGTCCCATACCTCACTGTCCCATACCTCATTGTCCCATACCTCACTGTTCCATACCTTCTTACTGTCCCATACCTCACTGTCCCATACCTTACTGTCCCATACCTCACTGTTCCATACCTCACTGTTCCATACCTCACTGTTCCATACCTTCTTACTGTCCCATACCTCACTGTTCCATACCTCACTGTCCCATACCTCACTGTTCCATACCTTACTGTTCGTTTCAAAGGACATGGCTGGGCAAACCCACATTTATGAGATGGGAATTGTTCTCTGTGTTCTTGGATAAGGAGTAGTTACATAAATTATTTGAAATTCCTCTACAAAGATGCATACCTCCCTCTTCTGCAGTTTTCTTATTTGGCCATTTCTTTATATCAGTATAGACTCATGGATATTTATCTTATACTTTTGGCAATAAACCAAAAATACTTAGATTTGCTCAAAGTCAATATCTTGTATGTGGTCTCCCCAAGTTGCAGAATTAGTCATTTCTAATCAGTTAAAGAAGAGAGAAGCACCATACAAACAAAGCTTCGAGGCAGCTATCTACGTTGCACAGTGCAGTGTTCGCAGACAATCAAGTAGAGATTGGAAATACGGTAACGATATGCACTAGTAACCCAGTCATTCATTAGCAGCTGTAAGTGCTGTGTGGAACTGCACACTTACAACATGCCCTTGGTTTGTGATCAGATTTCCTTCTAATATACAGCGGAAGAGCAGCTTTTCAATAGCAGACACTCCTGTCTTCAAACAGGAGAGGTATTTGTTTATGTCTGTAGAGATGGAATGTGTTCTGAGGATGCATGGGATTCATGTAGCCATGAGCTATGATTTATGAAACTGTATTAGTAATTATTGCAAACTTAGTGGCTTGAAGTGATGTTCATAAATTATCCTCCAGAATTTCCAGTCTCGGGCATGCAAGACAGACACGTTACCACTAGGCTATTTTCTCAGCCCTGACTCGCAGTTCTGTAGGTCAGAAATCCAACATCTATGCACTGTGTTAATATCAAGTTGCCAATGGAGCTGCATTCCATCCTCGAAACTGTACAAGTGACTGTGTCTTAGAGCCCCACCCCCAGCAGCCGTGTTCCTTGGCTTAGGCTCCACCCTCCTATCATCGAAGCCAGCCACGCATGGCCATGTTTATAACATGACATCATAACACTGATTTCGTCAGACTAACTGTTCTCTTACCACTCGAGTGTCTCGTGACTGCACTGAGGCCACCTGGGTAAATCCAGGGTAGGGTCTTAAAGTCAGATAACTAATTGTTTTCATTTCATCTGTGGCTTTCCCTTTTGATACACAACATACTTGCAGATGTGGGATTAAAGTGATGTGTGTTGGAGAACAGTTATTTTGCCTAACATGGGGAGGGGTCCTTTGGCTCTCTTTGCTTACACGTAATTGACATTGTTCAAATTAAGTATATTGGGAATTGAGTAGCTGGGGAATGTTAAGCTTATGGATTTTAGAAAAAGATGATTTTATCTAAAAAATGAAAGGAAAATATCTAGAAAGTAAGGCATAATTGGCAAATCTCTTTTTAACAAACTCGATTATCTTGACGAATAAGCTCCAAAAAACAACTTTTTCTTATGCTTCTCAATATTAAAACTCCAAAGAGAAAAGGAGATTCTTATGTGTTTCTGCTGAGTAGTAGAAAGGAAGATTCTCACTTGTTTTTGCTGAGTAATGTATACATTTCTTAGCCATCAACAGAACAGGCAACTTAACTGAAGAGGCCACCCAAGACTGTTGGCAATAGGAAGGGGTTCATCAATGGAAAACTGAAGTCTTACTGTGAAACAAGAAATGAATCTAAGCAGACAAACCCTTGAGATCTTCACTGTACCAGACAAAGATACTTTGGGTAACAGAAGCAATATTAGCTCAACTGTAGTAGAATCCTAATGCACTTTATGGACAAATTTAGCTTTGCTGCTGTGGAATCCTAATTAGCCTCACAGGGCATCACCGGAAAAGGAGAATGCATTCCAGTGTGTAGACTGAATGACCAGGTGAAAGGGTCTAAGTCAATGTCAGAGCCATGGGGACAAGTGTCTCAAGATAAATGTTAACAATGCTGGAATTATGCTGGGAGTAATAGCTTCCTTAGCAAATGGAACCAGAAGTTAATTTCAGAGGTGTATTTGGGCCACACATCTTACCTAGTTCTTTCTACTCTCACTTGTATTATGAGTTCAATTTCTAGTTAGTGGCAGACTGGTATAAAGAGAAAACAACTTTTAGATTTTTAGGGAACAAAGTTGGATTTAAGTGCTGGGGCTGGAGTGTGGCTGGGTCTTCATGATGGGTTTCACTTGTGTGTGAAGGACCTGGGTTCAGTCCCCACAACTGGGGGAAAAGAAAAATCTTTCTCTGACTTTTTCCCTAGAATCTGTATAACTTCACATAATAAAAACTATGAAACAGGCATACACAAAGGAGCCCTTATCCACTCCGATTTGTGCCTGCCAAACCACACTATTTTCTCTCATTGTTCTTCCTACTCAGCAGGCATTTCCCCCAGCTGCTCAGTGAAGGAATTATCTATTCAACTGAATGGAGTTCTTAACTAGAATACAGTCCACATAAAATTGCTGGGTGATTTTCAAGGGAAGTTACAGAAACACAGAGATACACTCAAAGGGTGATCCTTACGCTTCACAAGGACAAATTACTAAAGTAAGTCATTTGAAGGTCAAAATTATTTACAGCTGAAGTACACACCACAAAAATGAAAAGAACTGGTCAGAAGGCCTCCATGGGGATCCTGGAGGCCGGGTGAAACCTAAGCCATGCATCTGAAGAATGCAAAGCCTTAATGCGTCCTAGCAATGTACCGTTGTCATCGCTACCTAGAAATATTCCCCTTGCTTCTGAAACATCATCCTCTGTATCTGCTTTGTGACAGGCTCTCTCTCACTTGTTCTGCTGGCCAGTGGAAGAGATGAGTCATTTTACCATCTGGGCTAAAGGGAAGAGAGATGTATGGCTGAATAAAGCTGAATAGTATCTGCATAATGATGCCCCACTGTCCAAAAATGTCTCTCTCCAGAGTTTCCTCATCTAGACTTGCATTTCTCCAAACAAAATTAAAGGATATTTGAGAAAAGCAATTTGCAGTTACTTTTTCCCATGTCTAACTTGACATTTCCAAACTTTTGGCAATATAGACTACAATCAACACTGGCTTCTCAAAGGCCTGGGAAAGTTAGTTTAAAGTATTTTAGCAAAAATAGGTAGCACCATGTTTTTTTCTTTTCTTTCTTTCTTTCTTTTTTTTTTTTTTTTTTTAAGAATTTTTAAAATTTACGTTTCCAATGCTATTCCCTGTCTCGGTTTCCCCTCTGTACTCTGGCTGGTTTTGTGTCAACTTGACACAAGCTGGAGTTATCTTAGAAAAAGAAGCCTCAGTTAAGAAAAGACCTCCATGAGGTCCACCTGTAAGGCATTTTCTCAATTAGTGATCAAGAGGAGAGGGCACAGCCCATTGTGGGTGGTGCCATTCCTGGGCTGGTAGTCATAGGTTCTGTAAGAAAGAATGCTGAACAATCCAGAGGAAGTGAGCCAGTAAGTAACAACATTCCTCCATGACCTCTGCATCAGCTCCTGCTTCCTGACCTGCTTGAGTTCCAGTCCTGACTTTCTTTGGTGATGAACAGGGATGTGGAAGTGTAAGCTGAATAAACCCTTTCCTCCCCAACTTGCTTCTTGGTCATGATGTTTGTGCAGGAATAGAAAGCCTACTAAAACACCCTCCATACCCCCATCCCATCCTTTCTTTCTCTGGTTCTATGAGGATGTTCAGCCACCCACCACTTCCCACCTCCCTGCCCTGACATTTC
The DNA here is from genome assembly GCF_963924665.1 of Micromys minutus. Lineage (NCBI taxonomy): Eukaryota > Metazoa > Chordata > Mammalia > Rodentia > Muridae > Micromys > Micromys minutus. Next base: position 51,702,134 of record NC_137954.1, on the reverse strand, counting down.
CCTACACTCTGGCATCATGCCTTGGGAGGACCAAGGGCTTCTCCTCCCATTGATGTCCAGTGAGGCCGTCCTCTGCTACATGTGTAGCTGGAGCCATGGGGGCAGTCCATGTTTACTATTTGGATGGTGGTTTAGTCCCTGGGAGCTCTGGTTAGTTGGTATTGTTGTTCTTATGGGGTTGCAAACCCCTTCCGCTCCTTGAATTCTTTCTCTAACTACTCTATTGGAGTTAGATCAATGGTTGGCTGCGAACATCGGCTTCTGATTTGTCATGCTCTGGCAGAGCCTCTCAGGAGACTGCTATATCAGGCTCCTGTCAGCATGCACCTCCTGGCATCAACAATATTGTCTGGGTTTGGGGGCTGTATATGAGCTGGATCCTCAGGTGGGGCAGACTCTGGACAGCCTTTCCTTCAGTCTCTGCTCCAAACATTATTTCTGGATTTCCTCCCGTAAATATTTTTTGTGCCCCTTCTAGGAAGGACTGAAGCATCTGTACTTTGGTCATTCTTCTTGAGCATCATGTGTCTGTAAATTGTACCTTGGGTATTCTGAGCTTTTGGGCTAATATCCACTTATCAGTGAGTGCATACCATGGGTGTATTTTTGTGATTGGGTTACCTCATTAAGGGTGATAGTTTCTAGTTACATCCAATTGCCTACGAATTTCATGAAGTCGTTGTTTTTAACAGCTGAATAGTACTCCACTGTGTAAATACCATATTTTCTGTATCCATTCCTCTGTTGAGGGACATCTGGGTCCTTTCCAGCTTCTGGCTATTATTAATAAGGCTGCTATAAATGCGGTGGAGCATGTGTCCTTGTTATATGTTGGAGCGTCTTTTGGTTATATGCCCAGGAGTGGTATACCTGAGTCCTCAGGTAGTACTATGTCCAATATTCTGCCAAATTGATTTCCAGAGTGGTTGTACCAGCTTGCAATCCCAGCAACAATGGAGGAGTGTTCCTCTTTCTCCACATTCTCTCAAGTATCTGCTGTCACCTGAGTTTTTGATCTTAGTCATTTTGACACTGAGGTGGAATCTCATGGTTGTTTTGATTTGCATTTCGCTGATGACTAGGGATGTTGAACATTTCTTTAGGTGCTTCTCAGCCATTTGGTATTCCTCAGTTGATAATTCTTTGTTTATCTCTGTTCTCCATTTTTAATAGGGTTATTTGATTCTCTGGAGACTAACTTCTTGAGTTCTTCATATTTTTTTGGATATTAACCCTCTATCAGATATAGGATTGGTAAAGATCTTTTCCCAATCTGTTGGTTGCCGTTTTGTTCTAATGACAATGTCCTTAGCCTTACAGAAGCTTTGCACTTTCATGAGGTCCCATTTGTCTATTCTTGATCTTAGAGCATAAGCCATTGGTGTTCTGTTCAAGAAATTTTCCCCAGTGCCCATGCGTTCGAGGCTCTTCCCAACTTTCTCTTCTATTATTCTATTTCTCTTCTGGTTTTATGTGGAGATCTTTGATCCACCTGATCTTGGGCTTTGAACAAGGAGATAAGAATGGATTGATTTGCACTCTTCTGCATGCTGACCAACAGTTGAACCAGCATTATTTGTTGAAATGCTATCTTTTTCCACTGGATGTTTTTAGTTTCTTTGTCAAAGATCAAGTGCCCATAGGTGTGTGATTTCATTTCTGGGTCTTCAGTTCTATTCCATTGATCTACTTGCCAGTCTCTATACAAATGCCGTACAGTTTTTATCACTATTGATCTGTAATACAGATTGATGTCAGGAATGGTGATTCCCCCAGAGGTTCTTTTATTGTTGAGAATTGTTTTTTTGTTTGTTTGTTTTTTTAATACTTGAACTTTCTCTTTCTGAGAATAGTTTTCAATATCCTGAGTTTTTTGTTATTCCAAATGAATTTGCAAGTCTCTCTTTCTAACTCTACAAAGACTTGAGTTGTAATTTTGATGGGGGGTTGCATTGAATCTGTTGATTGCCTTTTGACAAGATGGCCATTTTTACTATATTAATCTTGTCAATCCATAGCATGGGAGATCTTCTTCAATTTCCTTCTTCAGAGAATTGAATTTCTTGTCATACAGATCTTTCACTTGCTTGGTTAGGATCACACCAAAGTATTTTATATTCTTTGTGACTATGGTGAGGGGTGTCGATTTTCTAATTTCTTTCTCAGCCTGTTTATCCTTTGAGCACAGGAAGGCTACTGATTTGAGTTAATTTTATATCCAGCCACAATACTGAAGTTGCTTGTCAGCTGTAGGAGTTCCCTGGTGGAATTTTTGGGGTCACATAAGTATCTTACCATCTTCAAATAGTGATATTTTGACTGCTTCCTTCCCAATTTGTATTCCGTTGACTCCTTTTGATGTCTAATTGCTCTGGCCAGGACTCCCAGCACTATATTGAACAGATAGGGGAGATTTGGCAGCCTTGTCTAGTCTCTTTTAGTGGGATTGCTTCAAGTTTCTCACGACTTAGTTTGATGTTGGCTACTGTTTGCTGTAGATTGCTTTTACTATGTTTAAGTATGGGCCTTGAGGTCCTGATATTTCCAAGACTTTTAACATGAAGGGGTGTTGAATTTTGTCAAATGCTTTCTCAGCATCTAATGAGATGATCATGTGGATTTTTTGTTTTGGTTTGGTTTTTGTTTTGCAGTCTGGGTCTTTTATTTCTCTTTGTACATTAGGCCATGAATTCACAGGGAACGGGCTCCAGCAGCTCAGGCTGGCGCTTCAGCTGAACCAGGTGCCTTCTCTTTGGCCTCTTTTTTTCTTCTGATCGTTCACCGTCACCCGCTTCAGGAAGCCGACTCTGCTCTTCTGCTCGCTCTGATGCGCTCACTCTGCACATTGATCCTTTTAGCCAGAATCTTGCCCTTAGCTTGCTTGTTTACAGTGATGCCCACGGCACGTTTTTCCTGTGGAATCTTAGTCAGGGTTTCTATTCCTGCACAAACATCATGACAGAGAAGCAAGTTGGGGAGGAAAGGCTTTATTGAGCTTACACTTCCATATTGCTGTCCATCAACAAAGGAAGTCAGGACTGGAACCCAAGCAGGTCAGGAAGCAGGAGCTGATGCAGAGGCCATGGAGGGATGTTACTTACTGGCTTGTTTCCCCTGGCTTGCTCAGCCTGCTTTCTTATAGAATCCAGGTCTACCAGCCCAGGGATGGCACCACCCACAATGGGCTGGACCAGGGATGGCACCACCCCCAATGGGTTGGACCAGGGATGGCACCACCCACAGTGGGCTGCCCCCGCCCCCAGATCACTAGTTGAGAAAATGCCTTACAGCTGGATCTCATGGAGGCATTTCCTCAAGGAAGGCTCCTTTCTCTGTGATAACTCCAGCTTGTGTCAAACTGACACAAAACCAGCCAGTACATGTGGTAATAGTTATGGGGCAATCCTTTTTGAACAGTGCCCATTCCCTTGATGGCGACGATATCACCCTTCTTGTGGCCAAAGGAACAACTCTATGTTTCCTAAAAGGCCTAAAGAACATATAGCGAGTGTCTCTCCTTTTTCCCTTTGTGTCCGTCATGTTGGCGAGTTAACTGGAAGATGGCTGCTGTGGCCAAAAGCCATGTGTTTGTTTTGTTTTCCTTTGAGTTTGTTTATATAGTGGTGGATTTCCGTATATTGAACCATCCCTGCATCCTTGGGATATAACCTACTTTATCATTATGGATGATTGTTTTGATGTATTCTTGGATTTGGTTTGCAAGAATTTTATTGAGTATTTTCCATCGATATTCATAAGGAAAATTGGTCTGAAGTTTCCTTTCTTTTTTGGATCTTGGTGTGGTTTACGTATAAGTGTAATTGTGGCTTCATAGAAGGAATTGGGTAGTGTTCCTTCTGTTTGTATTTTGTGGAAGAGTTTGGAAAGTATTAGTAATAGGTCTTCTAGGAATGTCTGATAGAATTCTGCACTAAACCCATCTGATCCTGGGCTTTTTTTTTTTTTTTTTTTTTTTTTTGGGGGGTTGAGAGACTTTTAATGACTGTTTCTGTTTATTTTTTAGATGGTTTATTTGATTCTTACTTAATTTTGGTACTTGGTATCCGCCTAGAAAATTGTTCATTTCCTCCAGATTTTGCAGTTTTGTCAAGTAGGACCATGTTTTCCTTTAAGTGAAATTCAGAACACTGAGCAATACCAATCCCTCAAACCAACATCAGCAGCTGAGAAAAATAAAGCCAGGATTTATTTGTAGGTAGAATAAGTATGTTTAAATGTTGTAAGTTTTCAAATTGTGTGTGTGCATATGTGTGTACGAGTGTGAGTGTCTACGTGCATATGCCTCTGCATGTGTATGTGAGTGTGAATGCTGAGAAATACCAAGTCATAAAAGTAGATATAAAAAAGTTCTAAGAACCATAACTAACAGCATTGGCAAGGCATTTCTGAGAAAGATGACAAAAATCTGTGAGTCAAATGATATAATAATGCAGTATAATACAAAATAAAATGTAATTTTCACCCTCAGTTTTTAATCACACCGGATCCTAATATCCTTGTTATTCTCTAAGTTATAATGGAGGTAGTGTGGGAACCAACATTATGTTTTAAGTTTTAATCGCTGTCAGATCCATGAAATAAAAATCCTCTATCATGTAAGCTCCCTACTCAAGGAGACAGTTCCTGAAATGCTAGAGGCTGTTGTTTATGGGTGATAACCAGCCACATGGTTTTATGGCTCTGAACAAGTTTGTCTGATCCAACTACACCAGATGTACTTGATTATTATAGAGTGGAGGTATGTAGGAAGAGAATATGTCGTTATGAATGTTTGCCCTGCATCGCACCTTATCTGTTTGCCTTTATCAGGCTCTGCAAAATGTGACTTGTGGCCATTTTGTGGTAATCCAGGAATAGATTTACCCAGAGTCAATTATCCTGCCAGTATTTAAGCTTGCTTCAAATTTGGCTCAGAATTGTGGTAAGGGTCTTACTCTTGCCCAGTGAGATTAACAGAGTATTATTTTATTCCGCTATTTGGTCTTTAGCCCTAATTCCTGACTCAAAGCTCTTCAACCTCTTTGAATTTTCTCAATGATAGGGATTCCCCCTTCTTCTAATAAGATGTTCTCAATGACTCCTTGATAGTTTCAGGATAGGAGCTGGTCCAGAAAGACTAATCGTGACTGGCAGATTGGAGATTATAGCCCCATGGCTTTCTCTAAGAAGAGAGAGGGTGTGACTATTGAGATTGGTCATGCTGATACCTCTTGAATTTTTCACAAAATCCCACTGAGTCAGAAGTTCAAAAGTTTCCACTGAAAAACTTGTGTACATAGCTTTTAGCTGTATCCTTCTTCATGCTCCTTAGAATGTACTGGTGAACAGGCTTCTTGGTTCTCTGAGCTATCTTAGTTGTAGAAATCCTGACTTGTAATCAAGCAAGCAAGAGGGGAAGTGACTTGGCAACTCACCAGATGTGATTAGCATCTCAATCTGGGGACAGTCCTATGGGACTGGGTAGCTCTCTGGTCATGAGGTCTGACAGTAATACAAAGTAAATACCAGAATTAAATTGAACAGCCTTCAGCTGGTTTTGGAGAATCAGCCAGTATAAGGAAAAAGACTACACATTTAGTAACAAAAAGCATGGAAAATGTTTAGTAGAAGAAAATTTTGTTTTCTATTTAACTATATAACTTACATAAGGAATGTCTGAGGGATTCAGCTCATTGGTAATATTTCAGTTATGTCATCTGAAAAATGGATGACACATGTGTGTATATAGATCTTGAAATTCTGTACCATCGGATGTACAATTCACGAAGATATGTTGTGAGAAGAAGTCTTACAAGAAGAAAATTGTACTCAGCCACCAGAAACAATGACTTAACCAAATTCTTAAGAAAATGGCTGCATCTAGAGAATATCATCCTGAGTGAGATAACCCAGTCACAAAAGAACAGACATAATATGCAGTCACTGATATTGGGATGCTAACCCCAGAGGCTTGTACTCCCCCAGAAACAACTCACAGACTGTATGAAGTCCAAGAAATAAAGAAAACAAAACAAAAAAAAAATATTTACAAAACAAGAAGACTTTGACTATTTCCATGTTGCGTTTTGTTTTGTATGTACTTTACGCTCATTGTAACTATTAGGTTTTCAATGCATACTGTCAAGCCCTTGAAAAAAAATCAAGTACTGACTAAAAAATATATTCACATAGTTTTATGTAAAAATTATTTTAATATCTGAAAAAACAGTACTGACAAAATGTATAATTTTAAGCAAAAAATGTTTAAAATCTGTACATTTATCTTTGTTTTGTAAAATAAAGTCGTTTTAAAAAATAAAAAATAAAAAAAAACAAGAAGAAAATTGCTAACATTTCCCTTTTAACAATTTATAGTTCGAATTAAATTCATTTCAATGAAGTCTACAAATACTGTTAAATGTTAAATAATGTCAGGTAAGGGTTTTTCATTAAATAAAAAAAATAAATCATTATCAATATCCTGGCTAGTTTTATGTCAACTTGACATGTGATAGTTATCTGAAGGAAGGAAGCTCCATTAAGGAAATAGCTCTAGAAGATCAGGCCATAAGCAAGCCTGTAGAATATTTTCTTAGGTGTGATTAATGAAGGAGGGTACATCCCATTGTGGGTAGTGCAATTTCCGGGCTAGTGACCCTGGGTTCTATTTGAAAGCAGGCTGAGCAAGCCATGAGAAACAAGCCAGTAAGCAGCACCCTTCCATGGCTTCTGCATCAGCTCCTACATCCAGGTGGCTGCCCTCGTGAATTTCTATCCTGACTTCTTCCAATGATGGGCTATGGTGTGGAGGTATAAGCCAAATCCCACCCCCTTCCAGTTTGCTTTCTGGTCATGGTGTTTCTTTGCCTCAATGGAAACTCTAACCAAGGCAATGAACTCTTCTGAATTCTTATAGCTTAATCTTTTCATTATTCAGTTCATAGAGTGTTATGGACTCCATAGCTTATCTGTCTTTGTGTTTTGCAACTGCTATAATTAAAATATATATAGTAAGTGTTCTAAACATCCACATTTTAAAAAGTTAATGCTAAGAGCTGTTCTGATAATGGCTAGGTGCCCTGCTATGTATTTTTGACGTTTCTTTTGGAATCTGGACTTCTTTTCTATTTGAAGAATTCCCTACCCTATACATCTTTTGCAAAGGCAGAACTTCCTATTATAGTACCAGAAAGTATCAACTACCTGCCATCCCTCTCTCTGCTAGCACTTGAGTTCTGGTAATCGGATTCCTTCCAGGATCCTGACTTGGCTCTGGGGCAGGTGAGATAAAGAAGCTTGGTCAGAGAAGGGTTTGTTTTGGCAGAAGCAGCAGCCAATTTTGAGCAGCCAAGTCATTGGAAGCGTGTAGCAGAGCAGGCTGCACTGCCCCATCCCATGCTTGATGGGGTGTCTGCAATGTCTTTGCCAGTTTGGCTCTGCTGCAAGCCTTGAGCGATAACACTATGTAGCCAGCCTCCTTTTTGCACCTGCCAGTTTCTCAGGTTCACCTCTTCAGCCTTCTGGGAAATATCTTTTAGAAAATAAACCTTTCGATTATGTTTTTTGTTCTTTAACCAGCCATTTTCTAAACAATAACAACAAAAACATGTTACTGTTCTCGACGTGAGGAAATATGGGTAATCCCTTTCAATTTGACATCTTCCTCTTAAAAGTATGAGATTCATCATGAGTTGAATGAACATCTACTGTGTACAGTGCTCTTCTAGACAGAGCCCGAGTCACACATGGGCATAACCCCGAGTGAGCCTGCCTGGCTTCACTACTTTGCCAATATGTTTGTTCAAAATGGCATGTTACCTCTCATCCTTCCCAAATACATTACAATAATATTAGAGAACTTTATAAGCACAAATCATAAGTTACAAAGACAATGGGAAGGAGGCCATCAACCCAGAGATATCAATACATTTAAAAAAAATAGTATTGAGTATTACTGATGAATTCAGACAAGAAAGCAGCAAACTCAAGACTACTTGGAAGGAGGCCCAGTGGAAGTGGCAAAAAAGGAGACTTAAGCTGATGCCAGAGCCAGAGAGGATTTTAGAATGCTTGGTTTTGGTGCTACATCAGTTAGTAGTAAGGCCTGGGCCTGAAAACAGGTCCATCAGAATGGGAGGAATCACATGTATCCGTCTGAGTTTCCCAATAGCTCAGCTTAAAAAGTAGAAAGAAAGGTAGAATTAACTATAAAGCCTAACATATACAATGTTAATACTTAGTATGGAAATTGTTAATGGCATACATGTTTGGGATATTAAATCTTTAAAAATATGCTTTGTACTTTGTATTTCCATGCCTCTTAGTAGGATGTGAAGCATATCAAGTGTCTATAGCCATATGAGCTGGCATATTGGACATCAGAGCACCATGTTACGTTATATGTAAAAACATTTTACCATGTGTGGTTAAAGATAAGTGAAGCCCTGAAGGACCCTAAGGGACAGCAGGCGCTTCCCAGTTTCCCAAATCAGGCCTCTTCACACTGCCATAGGCACTGCACTGACTCCCCTCCCCCCATAAAGTGGCATCAGCCATGCCCCAAGACCCTCCTCCATAGGTGAGGACTTGACCACAGTAAGCTCCAGGCAGAAGCAGGACCGCCCCCAAATATGTAAACGAGGTCTTCCCAAGCCCTCAGGCCAGGCCAATAGGAAGCAGTTGCTTTCAAGACTCCGAACCTATATATGGGGACTTTGCTCAAGAGTAAAGGTGTGCAATAATCATTCCACCATCTGAGAGCTTCTGTTATAAGAGCTGTTAACACCTCCGTCTGGGAAGAGCCCAGCTGGACACCTCGTGGCAGTGGGGATAGGTGAGACCCAGCAGTAGAAGTGAAGGAATCGGTTCCCTCTTCCCTGTTCAAGGCTACCCCTCTTTGCCTGAACCCACACAACCAGGCAGACCCAGCAGCGGAGGCAGCAGAAGCCACTCTGGTCCCTGACCAGAGATCTCTGTGTGGGGCTTCCAGCATCCAGCCCGGCCCAAAGTCCCACAACCAATGTCTTTTCTCTCTGACAGACAAAGGCGAAAAACTAAAATTCCTCTTTAAATAAGTTGAATGCCCCAGTTCATAGTTATAGCAATATAATATTTAGGTAAAATTGTACCTAAAATTGTAAGCTATTCTTAGAACCATAGTCACTGAATTTCCAATAAATATTATTTTCAGATCCAAAAACAAACCACATATTATTATGTATGTGATGAAAGATGAATCCTTAAATGGATAGATACTATCAATGTAACTGGAGTAAACAAATTCACTCTAGAGAAAGAAGAAACACTCCAAATGAGAAGGAAGCCTCCAAGTTGAATTTTTGGAGGATTTTAAAGTAGTGTTATGTTCATGAAGAGCAAAGATGTTTTGAAAAGAAATTAAAAAAAAATAGTGACTGGAAAAAAAAGTCAACAGAAGGGATTAAAGACCAAGTTGACCAACACTTCCAGAAGATTGAAAGGGTGGTGTTGAAGAGGAGTACCAAAGTCCAAAGAAATAGGAGGCTGGTCTAAGACAGCTTCCCTATAGATGTAAGCCTTGACAGAGAAGGATTTACTCAGCATCCAGCACAGAAACTTAAAAAAATCTGCATTCAGAATAAATCATAAAATTTTAGAGTATCTACATAATGATACAGTGCTCAGTGGTTCTAAAGGGAACTCTTCATTCACCCACTATAGCATTTAGAACCATTCTAGCCAGTTTGGGGAAGGCTTGTAAAACAGACTTAAATGTAAGCATCTATTAAGTTACATATAAAGTGTATATATATATATATATATATATATATATATATATATATATATATTATATGTGTGTATGTGTAAATAAATGTAAAATTACATCGAAGTCATACTGGGCTACCATGAGAACTTCTACCTCTCCTACAACAGGGAGCAAATGAAGAAAGGTCAGACACATAGAAACAGAAAATCTGGGATAGTGGTCTGGGCTATCTGATGTAGAAGTTGCAGCATCCCAGACACTTGGTGTGTTTATTAATGAGCAGGAGGCAGGGATATTACATATAGATAAACAAGGAGACAGGGTTAGCTGTCTCTGTAGGATGCCACTGATAGCTTCTCGCAGTTTAACAATCTGCTGAAAGGATGAGCGTATGGGCATATGTAAGGTGTGTGTCTGAGGGCACTGGAGAGTTTTCAGTGCTTAGGTGATGGCTGTGAAAACACACATTCTGACACTGGCATTTACTAAAACACGGTGTCAAAGAGAAGCCCAAGCAGAAAGTAACATCCATATGTCCTGGTTTCCAGGAGACAGAGATTAAGGTTCAAAATTATTCCAAGAAAATTAAAAATTCTCATAAGAGAACACTACAAAGAAGGAACCTGTAATGGCTATTTCTTGTTGACAACTTGACTCTACCTGGAATGAACTACAATTCGAAGAATCCGAAGGCCCCCCTGTGATCCTGATCTTGAGGTTGGGAGACATGTTTCTGATCTGGATCTTGGCACGGAGATCTTGAGACATAGTGGCTATGAATCCCAGGAGACTAAGGCAAGGAGATCTCTGAGTTCAAGGTCATCTGGGACAAAGCCAGTTCCAGATCCAGGTGTGGTTGTACACATTCTTAATCTGGGACACACCTTCTGCTGGAGAGCTACGTAAGGACATTGGAAGAAGGAAGACTCTTTGACTGTCTTCCTTGTGGTACTGATCATCTGCTAGATCCTTGGACTTCTATTCACAGCTGCTGCTGACCATTGTTGGGAAGTTGTACTACAGACTGTAAGTCACCAACAAACCTCTTACTATATAGAGACTACCATAAATTCTGACTCTAGAGAACCTTGACAAATACAAGGTCACTACACTGTGTGGTTCCTGTGGCCCTGCTGCTTGAGGGAGTGTTTCTCATCTTTGGAAACAACAATACATTCAACAGTACATCCACATTAATATGCACTATTATTTCATGTACATACATACAATATATACAATAATATAGTATATAAACTCATATCTATTTTGTACTTTATTCTTGGCATGATACATTTCTCATGCAGTGGGTTATTTAATCTGTACCAACAATGCACAATTGGGTATTCTTACTTTCACATATTAAAAATAGTAAATCCAGGCCAGAGAGATAAGAGGGTTGCTCAGAAGCAACAGTTATAAATGCAGGAAGGAGCTAGTGTGTGAGACTGTATCAGTCTGAGTTTAGAGTTCATGCTCTAAGGCTCTATCCCAGAACTTCTCAGACTGCAGCAGAAATCACTGGTGATGTTTTGGATGACTGAACTTGGGGCATGCTGGTAAGATTAGAGGCAATGACTCATGCGGTGAGAAAGGGATTGCTATTTTGGGTCTATTTTTCTATCCTTTCATGACATCACAGTCAAATGTCACTCAAGTGCTGTGTCTTTATTATATATCTAATGCTTGATAATGTACCCTTTTAAGAAGAAATTCCTGACTAAGGGTTTAGTTCATATCAGCCAGTGTTCTCTTCAGGCTATAGTCCATCTGTGAACAGAAAGTCCAAAAATCTAGTAGTTGTTCAGTCCCATAAGACTGGGAGTCTGAGCTGGGTCTTCGGTGTATGCTGGAATCCTGAGAAAGTAGCTCCAATGCCAGCAAAGGAATAGATGTGCTACCAAGGCAAAAGCAAGCAGGCCAAAAGCAACCTTTCTTCTTACTTGTCCATATATATGTCCAGTAGAATGTGTGGCCAAAATTAAAGGGGTCTGTGTCTTCCTGCTTCAAGATCTGGACTTAAGGTATGTCTTTCTATCTACTTCAAAATTTGGAGTGAAAGCCTGAATCTTCCCACCTCAAGATCCAATCAGAAGTATGTCTACCCAGCTCAAAGATCCAGACTAGATGTAGATTCACCCATTTGAAACCAACCAGAAAAAGCTCTCAGATGTGCCCTTCATCTGGATTGTAGTTCATTCCAGTTTGCACAGGCATGGTATGGGAATGATTGAAATTTGAGAAATGCTGTGCTTCCAACCTGTTAGTGTGTCCAACTGGACCAATCTGCAAGATTCTAAAGGAAAATTAGAGGAATACAATTAAAATATGCATTCTCATTCAAGAGAGCAAGAACTTGGAAACACATAAAAGATAATTTTTTGGGTAAAATATATGCTACTGTTGGTATTCTGGGAATTAAACTTGGTTTCACAAAATGTCTAGCAAATTCTCGTAGGCTAGTATTCTATGGGGAAAAGTAGTTCCAATTCACTGGAGAATTTTACAGTTAAAGGACATCAGAAAAAGTAGCACTCTTAATTCGAGGGAGTCAACATGATAAATATATCCTGGGCTTTTGGGCCCCAAGGGGATGAAGCTGGGCGATGGGGGCGGGGAGTAAGAATAAAAGAGCTGGACTGTAATCAGAGAAGCGGGCAGGCTACAGGATGAGAAAAGAGGACATGTGCATCACGGACATAATGAACTTACACTGTGACTGGGTTTAAATTAAGCAGGGTGTCCAGGACTCCAGCTGTTATATTTATTTTGGTTGCATGCGACGAGAGCTGTTACCTCCCAGCCTGACACCGATATAGCTTAGCTGTCAGTTGCTAAACTTTGGTCAGGCCAAATCTACATCTATAGCTGCCCTATCCAAACAGAATCAGAGAGCAGGGCTAGGCTGACTGGTGACGGGCGGTATTACGCATCACGGAGAATCCTGAGCAAACAAGCTCTTCCTCCGGTAGGTTTCTTTCCCTGCGGCTACCAGAACTGCTACTGGTTGGGGGCAGGGAGTCTTCTTTTCTTGTACTTAAATTGCAAATATTGGGTGGCTTCTCACGGACCGAATTCGGAACCTCCATTTTACTGGGAGGTCCGGGAAGGGAGAGAAGTGTAACTGCGCCAGCCCTGCGCTCCGCTCTCCACACCTCCTTCCCTACAGCAGACCCCGCCCTTTTCTCCCAGCCAAACCACAAAAGGCCTGACAGAGGCTCCAGCCTCGGCGCCCCGCCCCCGCCCAAACGTCGCAGTGCTGCAGGGGCGGGTGCAGGGCCAGACAGGGGACGGAGCCGAGCGCGTCTCCCCGCTCCTCGGCCAATCCGCGAAGGGCCTGGGAGAGAGCCTGCGGAGGCAGGCAGAGAGGCAGCCTGAGTTATTTTCCCTTTTTCTGCCACGTCCAACCAAGACGTAAGTGTACTTCTCGGACCGCGATTGGACGCGTGCGTTTCCCCTGCAGAGGACCAGGAAGTCTATTGGCTGCTCTCTCAGGGGGCGGGGTTAAAGCGCTCACTTCCTCTGCCTCCTTCGCGGCGCAAGGGGCGGGACGCGCCGCCGCCGCCACCGCCTCTGCTTCCGCCGCCGCCGCCGCCGCTGCAGCCGCTGCGCGTTCGGCGGGGGAGGAGTCGGAGGCGGAGAAGAAGGCGGTGGTGGCGGGTGGAGGATCGAGCGCTGTTCTCGCTCTGGAGCCGCTGCACATCTCGGTGAGGGGATTTTTTTTTTCTCTCCATTCTGGCTGATTCTGTCAGAGGGGATATAGGTGCGGGAGCCGCTGCCCCGGCGCCTCGGCTTCGAGGGCTGCCGAGGAGCGGGCTGCGGCCGGCCATGGTGGGTGGGGTTGGCCACTGCGAGGCCTCTGGGCTCCCGGGCCTCGTCCAGCCCGCCCGGGGCTGCACTCTAGCCCGAGCCGCCGCGCCCGCCGCCCGCTCGCTCCCGCCGGCTGTCTGCCGTCCTTGGTGTCCCGGCCAAGGACCCGGCGCCTTCCCCTCGCGGCCCGGCAGTGCCGCCCACCCTCAGGCCCGCCGTAGAGTACCATGGCGCACTAGGCCTGCGGTGCCTCTGCCCGGCACGCCTCCCCCCTGCTCCCCGAATTTGTGTCCTTCTCGATTGTCACCGAGGCCCAGGCACCCTGTCAGGCGGTGCCAGTGGCCTAGCGCCTTCTTAGTCAGCGTTAGGCCGGAGCACGCCGGTCAGAGGCACCTTCAGGGCTGCTTCCCCCCCAACCCCACCCCCACCCCAAGATGCCTCCTGGTTAATCATTTTTGCGCACATTCAAAATGGTGAGTTGAAAACTGCCCTGACCAAGTTGAGGAAAAGGTAAACAGCTTCTGATGGATGAAGAACTGGAGGTTGCCCCTTGTCAGTCATTAAAAATAAAAATTTGTATGTCTTCATAGACAACTGCTTTGAAGCTCCTCGTTCTGACAAGTATACTATTCTCTTTTTTTTAAAGAGGACTTACTCTATTTTTATCACGAAATAGTTGCTCGAATTTCTTTTAAGATGGCAGTCATCGTTGCCGAAGACTAACAGGTCATTTGATGAGTATGTAAATGGACATAAAAAATAACAGAAATAAATGTAACATGTTTCTGATTGCCTTCTGGATTTCATGTCGTTTTTGTATGAAGTAATTTTATTCTTCTATTACAGACATGCACCCTTGATGTAAAATTGAACAATATAAAGAAAGGAGTATTAAGTGCATACTAATTTGTGAATATTCCCATCCTTCAGTGCCCCAGCAGTATTTAGATTTGGTGGTCATCTTTCAAAGTGCTTTCACAAATGCATCTTTAAAGACACATATCTGTGCACAGTTGTTTCCTTCAGCAGTGGGAGTGAGTTATTACTGAGCACGTTTGTATAAAGCTTGTTTCTTCTAATTAGATATCTTGGACATCTATGTAGGCCTCTCTAATGCTCTTTTTAAAGGATATATCCTATTTCTTTAATTTGATGGGCTTTAATTAAATATTCCTGCTGAAAGCCGTTTAAGTGATTGCAGTTTAAAGTATGCTTTATACTTCAGGTTACTGATTCATTTATTGATTGATGCTGAATTGTAAGCTTTAAATCCTATAGTTTAGAACATTTCACAGTGGTGATGTAAAAAGCGCAGCTCCCACTTCTAGTATGTTGCCTCCATCCCAAGACTCAAACACTATTTTAGTGAGGGGAAAACTGAGTGATCATTTCTGAAGCACAGGTTCAACGTAGAAGATCCAGGGTATTAGCATTTTAGTTTGATAGCAATCTAACCCTTATTTTTACTTTTTTAAAATACTATTTCCTGAGTGTTTCATTTAGGTGCTCTTCAGACCACTTGTGAGTTAAAATTTAAAACCCTATTTTGAATAAGGTTATGTATTAATTCTTAGAACTGTTTTATAAGCACCCCCAGAATTGTTCTCACCATTTTATTCACATCTTGCTTTATATTAAAGCATTAGTTTTACCTCATATATGTATATAACATATGTATATATATATAAAATATGTATATATAAGATATATGACATTCCTTTTCAATATTTTCAGCTCCTTTATGGTTGTATTGCTGTAGTAGATGAAAACTTTAAGGTAACTTTTTCTGTCTCTGGCAATAAAACAACTTGATTTTATTCCCCGTTTTTCATATTTTTATTTAGTTGTCAATTATCTGAAAGTTTTTTTTTTTTGTTTCCATTCCAGTTTTGTTGAATAGTAGGGCTAATAGTTAAAATACATTATTTTTTTATTTAAGGTAAATGCTTCTGAGACTGGCATTAAATATGATTTTTCGTAAAGCTTCCTAATAGTCAATATTAAGTTAAAATATTCCCTTCTATTTTTTTTAGCTTGCCAAAAAAATGTTATTTTCTTTTTTAAAAATACTTGGTGTGTGTGTGTGTGTGTGTGTGTGTGCGCGCGCGCGCATATGTGTGTTGCTACAGCATGCTTATGGAAATCAGAGGACAACTTGTAGGAGTTGGTTCTTCTACCATGGGCTTCTGGAGACTGCATGTTGTCAGGCTGTGTGGTAAGCACCCTTACCTACTTGCTACCTCACTGTCTCCAGTTGCTCTCATTCTTGGTATTTATAGAAAAGTAATAGAGGTTAAGATTTCTTTTTTTTTTTTTTTTACATCTTCTCAAGTATATATGTGGTTCTATTTGAGTGTTCCTTAAAAGCGATTATCTTTCCAAAAGTCAACTTGAAATTAAAGAGTAAATTAGAATGAGTGAAATACAGTTACTTACGGATGTCAATATATAGAATGTATAACACAATCAGGATAATATTTTCATAGCTCTGAAACTTTTAGTCTTTTGAGATTAACCAGACTTTGATGCTGAGCACAAAGAAACCACTTATCTTTCTCACATCATACATTGCTTTCCCCTCTGTCTACTATTTCTTATTAATTATTTCTTTTATATCTGCCATTTCCTAGCCATCATGTTTTTGAAGACCATTTGTGTGTGTGTGTGTGTGTGTGTGTGTGACTTCCATTTTTTATGAAATAGTTCATGATAGTTAATTTACTATTGTTTTAGCCATTTAATCAATTTATGGATATTGGATATTTGGGTTGCTGATTTGGAGTTGTTATTAAAAGTGCTGTGAACATTTATTCTGATTTCTTGTGTGAATTAAAACGTTTTTTTTTTCTTTTGCTTTTGTTTTTTCTTTTAGCCTGAAAAATCTCTAGAGGAGGTATTTCGTGATTTATATAGAAAGTAATGTTTACTCACTGCCAGTGACATACAGCAGTTGGTTTACCCTCATTCTTACACCTTTTAGTGAGTAGTGTCACACCCTTCTAGTGTGTGTATAGTAGTATCACACTGGTTCTTATTTTTGTTGTTCTCTTGTTTATTGTCTTGGACTTTACGAAAAGCAATCTGTTTTGTAGCTGGCACTGTAATGAATTCAAACCATATAGTCCAACCTAGCCTCCTCCCTCAGGCTTCTGACTTCTAGATCATTCCTGTGTCTCAGTGAGTTCTAATTTGTATTTACAGGGTGACTCTTGATGCCGATGACCTTGTCTGTGTTTTCATTTGTAAATGCTTCCATCAGATCTTTCAGCCAATTTTAAAACTCAGCTTTTCCTAATGAATGTTAAAGCTTTTAACCATGTTGTTTATACAACTGCACTGGCAGACAGGAAACACATTTCAGTGTGAAGGTTTTTGTTGTTTCTGAACTATAAACAAGAGGAGGAGCTAAAGAGATGGCTTTGCAGGTCTGAGCACTTGATGCTCTTCCAGAGGCCCAGCTCCAGTTCTCAGCACCCACACTTGTGTGTTCACAAATGCCTGTAACTCTAACTCCGAGGAATCTAATGTCTTCTGGCCCCACAGGCACCTTCACTCATGTGGCAACACAATAAGTCCTTAAAAAGAGCCTTTAATTAGAATTAATTTGGCTAATGAGTTTCTTTCTTTCTTTCTCTTTCTTTCTTTCTTTCTTTCTTTCTCTCTCTCTTTCTTTCTTCTTTTAATCTGTGCTTATGTGTTCTGAGAATTCTTTTCCAATTGAAGAGTTGTACAAGCTTCCTCATGTGTTTGGCACTGGGAAAGATAGCTTAGTGTAGGTAAAGTGCTTGGTCCCTCAATCCCTACCACTCAAATAAAAAAACCTAATATGGCTGTCCAGCACTGAGGGATTAAATTAAAAGCTGGTGGAGCAGAGGCAGATGACCACCCAGAGTTTGCTAGTTGGCTAGTCTACCTTGTCAGTGAACTCCACCCCCTGAAGAGATCCTGTATGCGTAAATACATGGATACATGAAATGAAGAGCATAGAGAAAGTTGCCTGAATGGACACCTAACCTTTCAACTAGAACTGTATACTGTTAATTAGAAATGGAGATTGATGCTTTCAAAAACAGTGATTTTACCCTTCAGTGTTATCTTGTTATAGCTTCCTGACTTGTAAACTTTGCATTGAGAAATTTATTTTAGTTTTCTTAATGAAAGTCTGCTTTCTCTGTTTCCAACGAAGATGACAGCAAATGATACAGTTCATCATACTAAGTTCATTTCCACTCAGAGATAATTGAATTTTAACTATGTGTAAGTATTGAGTTTGGTCCAGAAAAAAAAGTTCTGTCTTGTTTTTACTGTATTTAGGGAGTTATTTTCTGTAGTTGATAAATGTAATAACTTCATTTTTGATTGTGTCTCCTTGCCTTTTGTGGTTAAACCTCAGTTAAAAAGAGTTTATTTTTCCATCTGTCCATGAGGATATTTTTTTTCATTTAATTCTTTTATATTTTTCTGGGTATTTTTTTTTGTGCAAATATTCTCTTTTGTATGAATGTTCACTGGATTTTTCAAGATAGACTTTCTTAGTGTAGAGTTTTAAAAGGCGAATTTCTTGAGTTTTTACTTGAACTGAGTATTCTAGGAGGATTCAAAGGGTTCTAGGAGTTGATCTATTTCTTTTTGGAAACATTGTCTTTGATTCTGAAATGCCACTAGTGAACATGACATGTTACTTTCACTACTGTCAGTGTTCGAAGTTTGTGTTTGAAGAAACTCATTTAATTTTCACAGTGAAGTCAATTTCTTGTTATCGACTTCCTTTGTCATAATGAGGTGTGTGTTTTTTTTTTAACTTATTTTTCTAATCATTCAGAGAAGACTTGATGTCTCCAAGTATAATTGAGAATATGTTTATTTCTTTCCTGTCCATTTTTACTTACTGTTTTTAAATCTCTCTTGGTACACATTTGTGTCCCAGATTATTATATCAGTGTGATGTATAGACGCCATTGTTATTAACTAATGCCCCTCGTCTCTGAAGTTGTCCTCAATTTGAAGTGTAGTTAGTTTAATATTAATATAGATTCTTTAGCATTCTTTTGATTAGTGCAAGTATGACATATCTTCCCCATCCTTTTAATTTTTTCCTCTGCTGTTTTATTTAAAGTGTCTACTCTAAGCAGCTTCCTTAAAAATTATTATTATGTGCCTTATTGTGTTGATGTGCACTATGTACAATCAAGAGCTCAAAGTCAGAAGAGGTGTTGGATCCTGTGGAATGGGAGTTACAATTTGGAGTCATCATGTGGATTTTAGGAACTGAACCCTCTTCCTTGGCAAGGACAATAAGTGTCTTTAACCACTACGGAGCCATCTCCAGCCCTGCAACTCAATTTTTAAAGTTTTACTAACAATTTTTCTTTCTCTTGAGATGTTTAAGCCATTTACATTTAATGCAGCTATTGGTAGGTATGATGTTATTCTTTGTTGTCAACTTGACAGTATCTAGAATGAACTACAATCCAGAAATGGAGGGCACACCTGTGAAAGATATGCTTGGTTTGAAGTGGGTGAATTCATTGCTAGTTTGGACCTTTAAAATCAGAAGACATACTTTTGATTGGATCTCGAGGTAATCTTGGCCACACGTTCTGCTGGAAGCTTATGTAAGGACAGGGAAGAAGGAAGGTTTTGCTCTTTGCCTGCTGGCTCTCACCTTACTAGCATACCCGTACTGGCACTGGAGCCTACTACAGAAGACCGGCTCACTCACTCAGTCTTGTGGGACTGAGCAACTAATAGATTCTTGGATTCTCTGCTTACATCTAGCTATTGTTGGATTAGTTGGACAGTAACATGAGCCATTTCAATCAATATCCTTTAAATATTTATAGACAGATTCATTGTTTAAGTTCTGTGACTCTAGATAACTCTGGACTTAATACAGTAAGGTTAGGTTTAAGTCTATTAGTGTACAAATTGCTGTTTATCTTACCTGTCCTTTACTTTGTAAATCCTATGGGGCCAAATGGTCCTCCTGTTTCAACCTCCAAATAGCTGATCCTCTCAGCCTTTATACATAGAGGCTATCTCAGACTTAAACCTTCACCATGCCTTCTCCCAGGAGTGCTGAAGATCCAGTGCAGGGCCTGTATGTAGTAGGCAAATGTTCTATATCAGCTATGCTACACATCTACTACCCAATTTTGATTACTCTTTTATTAGTGGATCATAATTGATACCTTCTTTTTCTCTCTAAAGAACATCCATTAACAAATACTAGTATGTTTTCCCTTTGAGTTGGGCTTACAGATTATGTAGAATCTGTATACTAGAACATCCAGCTTTCTTTATTGGGCTATTTGTGTACTTTCCATACAGTATATACACTTAAAAATCACTTCTCACCTTCAAAGATGCTCATAATAAATGCCAGATTATGACCTTAGCAGACTCTTAAGACAATAGTTATATCTGAAATATAAGGAAGATTTTTGATTTAAAACCTATTTCAGTCCTTTATTAGCCCGTGATATACCTCGTGAAGCATAAACAGATAGGTATTCTGCATTTTACAACAGCCAAATACTTGTTTCAGAAAATATGGGTCATTCATTTATACATAGTAGGTGCCCACTGTTTTGATCACAAAATCACAAGATTTTTTTAAATGCTTTGAAAATTTAGTGAAATAGCATATTATTCATTCTTGATAGAATTAATTAGCTGAAACACCTAACAAGTTTTTTAGGTTGTCTGCATAGAAAATAATAACTTGGTGCTGTGCATTTGTACATCAAAATAAATATTTTATGCATTTGTAAATGCTGTATTTCAGAAACTCTTGTGAACATTAAGTAAAATGCCAGAACTTCTTAAACAATCCTGTTTTGTTCAATGGCCAGTGACTAAAAAGGAAATAAACATGATGTTGTGTTTTAAAAAAAAAAAAAAAACCACATGCATTAAGTTTTGCATACTGCATAAATCTCCATGCACATTCCTTTAAATACTTGGTCCCTGGCTAGTGAGTGATTCTGTTTCCAGAGGAGGTGGAGCCTGCCTGGTCGAAGGGGGTCACTGGGTGCAAGCCTTGAGGTGTGTAACTTGGTCTCACTTGTTTTACTCTAAACCATTCCTGCCACACTGCCACATCCTATATGCAAGTAATATATGACAGGATATTTCTTCCTCCTGTCATTTATGCTGCTGTACATTTTATTTTACATATGCTGTAAATTCGTAATTGCCTTTTAAAATTGTCCTTTGGTGTCTGTAGGGCTTACTTCTGGGACCCACTGTAGACACTGGCAGTCAGGGATATTAATTCCTTATATCAAATGACATGATTTCATATTTGTCTACATTCTTGCCCCTACCTAAAATATTTATTATAATGTAGATCTTATGAGTAGTTGTCACCCTATACTGTTTGAATAATTAAGACAGGTAAAGGAAAGGGTATAAATGATTAGTGTTGATACAATGTTTTGTTCCCTAAGTTTTTCCATCTGAGTTAATTAAGGTAACTACTAGGGAGTGGAGCTGTTTATTGAGTGTAATAGTTGCATAGGGGCCTTGAGCGATAGCTCAGCATTCAGGTGCACTGCACTCTTGAGGAGTTTGAAGCGTGCACACATTTGGACCATAGTACTGGCAGTATCTGTGAGTCATCTTGTTTTATATTTTTTTCTTCAGGTTACTTTTTAACTTTAAAAATAGAGTTTTAAACTTTGTAAAAATTTCTTCACATTTTCGTCTAAATCCTTCCAATTCCTACTCTTTTACCTTCAACTAGAACTTTGAAATGAAGATCAGGAATTTTTAAAAGTATAGTAATTTTACCATCCAATGCAACTTTGTCTTGAGAAATTGATTTTAATTTTTAGTTTTCTTATTAAAAGTTAGTTTTTCCCCCTGAGTGCTTTGTCTGCTCCCAGCAAAGGTGACAGCAAATGAAATAATTCAATCATGTCTTAATCATGAGTATTTTGGAAGAGCTTTATAGCATTTGCTACAATTATTTGGCTTGTTATCTTGTTTAAATTTCTTTGCATCTTTATTGCTAGAATGGATCTAATTTTTCATTTTGGTAATTTTGGTTGATTTTTTTTTAAAAACATTTTTTAACTTAAAAAAAATCTATTTGAAGCAGAATCTCATACAGCTCAGACTAGCCTCAGCTAGTCATGTAACCCAGCCTACCCTTGAACTCTTGATCTTCCTGACTTTACCTCCCAAGTGCTGGAATTACAGCTGTGTCTCCCTCAAATCCACCCACTCTCATCTCTGACTCAGCTTCTGAGTTTTCTATGCTCATAAAGTCAACTACATGTGTTTTGAAACTATATTAAATTATTTTGTGCTTTTTGGAGAGTAATTTAATTATCTCCCTTGAATGCATGGTAGAAAGTTTTGTTAAGTTCTATGGGCCCTGGTTTCTCTTTGGAGATCAGAGGATGTCTGGGGATGCAGGGGTGGTAGGCAGTTGGTTTTGTTTTCTTCTACCAAGTTCTAAGTTCTAGAAATTGCATTCAGATGGCCAGGCCTCGTAGCCAATGCTGTCATCTACTGAGTCCTCTCTCTAACCCTGTCTGGATTTCTTTAGTGATAGAGTATCTCTTTAAAAGATAAGTCGGTGTCAGACTAGAGTCAGATCCCTGGAGTTACAGGTTGTGATCTGGCTGATGTGTGTGTGCTGTGAAGCACACTAGTTCTGAAAATCACCAAGCCTTTTGTGGCCTTCACTCTGCATTTCCTATAGGTTGCCATGCACTGGGTAGGGGAATTACATCTGTAATTGACCCTGCTGAGAGTCTGAGGGTGTGAGGGTGAGGATTCACTTCTGTCTTTGACTCGATTATTGATAGGTATATGTTCTCTTTCGGAATATTGTTTATATTTTTCTTCTGTCTTATTCCACATTCAGTGCCTTTTCTTTATGCTTTTGTTCCATATGAATTTCTATGTATTATATCCTGAATATTTTCTTATCGTCTGGCTTCTATTCTGTTGATTTTCTTTTCAGCTATTTCTTATCTTTTTTACTTGTGTATTTTAGCTTTTAAGGTTTTGGTTTTCTTTTTCTGATTTCTGTTTAGCTATATTTAAGTGTTGGTTTTCATTCATTAGAGAATTTTACTATTCTTGTCATTCTCCAGTTATATTCCTTTTGTTAGCACTGCTGCCTTTGTTCCTTAGGTATTCTCTTGTATGTGCGGAGGGGGCGTGGGGGTGGAAATTCGGACCTAGTTGAAGGAAAAGAAAATGACTTTCTTTCACTAGAGAGGAAATTTTTTACCTGTTCCTGCCAGGTGTTTGTTTGCATTACCTTTCCTCAGACTAGCAGTTTTCTCAGCTTGTGATTTAAGGACTTGAGCAGACTGTATGAATTGCAGCTACTGAGCTAGATGAAGTTGAGCTTACAACTTTGAAGTTTTAGACAAGCCACCCTTCTTTTTTCCTGACATTTACTTTCTCACCCAAAGCTAATATATTTATATGTTTTTTGATTTAGAAGGGTTTTTACTGTCCTGCACAATACAGAAGAAAGAAAACAACTAGTCTACTGGCTTTAACTCATGAACACAGAGCAACTGCAGTTACTTGTACAAGACCATGGCAAAATCAGACTAGTCTGATGGGTGGATGGGGAGGTGTTTCTGAGATCCACCCCTCCCTGAGGAGGTATTAGCAACTGATGGCTGCTGGGGAAGGGAGAGTCTGGTTTGTTATTATAGTTATTGGGTTTGGTTTTTGGTTTTTGGTTTTTTTTTTCAGGCATAAGTCCCAGCTAGGTTTACATGCTGGAGTGAATGAGCCTAAACCATGTACATACTATTGAACTCAGTGGTTTTTGTTTGCTTGTTTTTAATGATATGCAGTTAGAGGAAGGTGGGTGGTGGTTCTGGGAGAGGTTGGTGATTCTGAGAAAAATTGGAGGGAGTAGAGGTAGATAAAATCAAAACACCTTAAATATCTGTATGAAATTCTAAAAGAATATACAATTATTTTAAATGTTACTGTGGAGATTAGAAAACTCTTTTATCTGAAAAGTAAAATTATATAGGTCAGAATACCTAGAACACAACAGAAGAGATGCAGTAGTTTATAGTGTTATGTAAGTCAGAGAATGTTGGATGTTAATAGTCAAAGCTTTTAAAGGAAAGATGAGTCAAACCCTAAAAATATGGAAGTAATAAAAATCAGAAGTTAGTGAAGTGAGATTTTAGAGCCAGATTATTAAAGCTCCTTAAAAAATGAAAACCTTAATAGATTGATAACGGAAAAGGAGAAAAACCAGATTAATAAAATCAGTTATCAGAAAAAGAAATTTACTGTTGATAGTAAATTATCCAAAAGAAATTATACGCAGCATTATTCTTTTAACATTTTCAACTTAAGTGAAAGGTCATTAATTTTTGTTAGTTTCTTGAGACAGTGTTTATTATGTAGCTTTGGCTGTCCTAGAACTTGCTCTGGTGACCAGGTTGGCACTCTGCCTCAGATTCTGAGTGGTAGGACTTAGTGTAGGGATTAAAGGCATGCACAACCACGCCTGGAAAAAAGTAGAAGTTCTTGAAAAATACAGTTTTCTCAAACTCATAGGAAGAAATAGAAAATCTGTGTTGTGCTTTGTAAAACAAGTTGATTTATCAAAACTTTTTTACAAAGAATATCCCAAGCTTACATGTTTTCACTGGGAAGTCATTTAGGTTAAAATAAAACATATTTAGAGAGCCTTTTCCCTTGAATTACCAAATAAACATCTCAGCACCTATTACGGTTTTTAATAATAATTGTAGTAAGAAAGCTAGATGTGATGACAGACAGTTGTAGATCATTTTTGCTCTACAACATGGATTTAGAAATAATGAAGTATAATGTAAAAGCAGATATGACCAGCTTGGATTTGTATTAAGAGTGCAGTTTTTAATTTTTAAATTATGAACAGTCCATTGCTTTAGCTGAATAATGAAGTCCTATATACTCTCATATAAAAAGAAATCGTATCACAAAATTTAATGCTTATGTTAAATACTATTATCAAACCAAAAGAAGAGGGGGACCCCTTAATTTGTTACTGTGTTAACATTTCCTGTGGTTAACATAATGAAAAACTTAATTCTTGTCTCTTATCTCTATCAATATTAAATTAGAGCCCTATTTATAAGCCTCTGCCAAATAAAATAAAATTGGTAAGCCACAAAATCCAAATATATTTACCAGGAAACTACTAAATGATTTTTTAAAAGCAAGTTGATTAGCCAAAGGATAAACACCTCCAGAATGAATTGTAATTTGTCTAAGAGTAGCGAAAATGTAACAAATCAGAATTTTAGAAGTAGATGTAGAATAGCTGGGAGTGGCAGCAGTTGGCTGCAGAAGTCTGTGGCTCTCCATGCATTAGAGGCCAGCTTGGTCTGCATAGGAAGTACAGACTAGACAGGACTATGTAACAAGACTCTAACCTTTAAAAAGCAACAAGTGTATGTAGAATAGAGGAACAATTTGAAATGTCCAGATACATAATATCACTGAATGTGTTTAATATCTAGTGTGGAAAATACTTGAATACTAACAATTATGAAGACATTCAGAAACATTTAAAACATGGGTAACTGTGTGTGTGTGTGTGTGTGAGTGTTCTCGAGTGTGCGTGTTTGTGTGTATGAAGATTACAGATACAGATTGTTAGAAATGTCAGTTTCTCCATACTTGGTATGTGAAATAAATACATTTGCAGTCAAAAACCCCAGGTCATTTTTTGATATAGTAGACTTTGAATTTTCATTTTAAATTTCAGTAGCTGTAAAGATCACAATTTGCTATGACATTACACTAAGATAGTATTTGATTAGAACATGCATAGGCAAAAAGAATGTAGAAAGGGGGCTAGAGAGATGGCTCAATGATTCAGAGCACTGGCTGCTCTTCCAGAGGACTGGGTTCAATTCCCAGCATCCACATGGCAGCTTACAAGATATTTATAACTTGTGCTATGCCAACTGTGTTGTGTCAATCAAAAGTTAAAAAAAAAATCAAGCCTTGACTGTTATTAAGCACTGTATTCAAAGGTGACTTTGAATTGCTTCATGAAATTAAAATAGAAATTCAAGAACTCTTACAGTCACCTTTAAATCTTTCTATACCTTCTCCCTACAGTGTTCCCTGAGCCATAAGTGCAAGAGCTGTGATATACGATTATCAGTTGCAACTGAGCTCCACAGCTCTGCTTTTCATTGGCTGTAGCTTTCTGTAATGGATCTTCATATGTTGCAAAGAATCTTCTTGATAAGTGGTGAGGACTATTATTATCTGTGGGCAAAAGGAACAAATATTTAGACTGTGGTTAGGGACTACAAAGGTTTAGTAAAGTGGTGGTTGTAGTTCTCTGTCGGTCCATGATACACACATACATACATACATACATACATACATACATACATACATACATATTAAGCTGTATAAAATATTGTTTTTAAACAGGGTATTAATTTGTAAACCTTTGGTGAGGTAGAGTTTTAACAATGAGAATTGGAGGTAACAATTTTTTAACTAGGAAGATTTTTAGTTGGCCTAAAGATGATATATTTTGTTGTTGGGTTATGTTTGTAATGTAATTTTTTTCTGCATGAATTCTAAATTTGTTTCCTTTTAGTAGTGAACAGAAATGTTCTTAGAGAAGAGTATTTAAGCATACTTAACCATTTATGCTTATCATCGGTAATAATGCACTTAGTGGCGGATTACTTTTTGATGTTCCTATGAATTGCAAATTCAATTAATCTCTGAGTTTGAACAGTTGTAGTTTTCAAAAGGCTTTTTATTACTACTTATTTATATGTGTCTTTGTGAATCTGTGTCACAAAGAAGCCAAAGTGGGTGTGAGATCCCTGAAGCTGGAAGTATAGGCAATGGTGGTCCAGCCTGACGTGAGTGCTGGGGACTGCGCTCAGACCCCTCGAGCAGCAGCACACATTCCTAACTGTACTCTCCAGCCCGGCAGCTGTACTTTTTAAATTGCTACTGGTGAAGTTTTTTAATCTCCTCTACAGTTGTTCATTTGGGGTATTTGGCAGTTATATATTGAAGTATTTCTTGCATAGCTTCTAAGTATAGCGGTTATGGTAGTAGAATACTTGTTTTTCTATAATTAGCTATAATGTTTCTAGTTCTTAGAGAGATGCAGGAATGATATTACCTCTCTGTCCTTTTTTATTGTGTGTCTACTTAAAGAGATGATATTATTGGAATAATACTACCTCTCTGTCCTTTTTTATCGCATATCTACTAATTAGAAAACAGGTGTACAGAGCAGTTTTTCAGTTGTGTTATAAGCCAGTATATGTGTTTATGGGAAGAGCTAATTATATCGATAGACTGAAAGGAATAAGCTGGTATAATAAATCATTAAATGGAAGCTTAGATCATTACTCAGAATTTTTTTACATATTAATCTCTTGAAATATGTGCTTAGCTGCTGAAAATAGGAAGATAACAGTGTAAGCTAAGTTACAGTTCTTCCAAGATAGGTGAAAAAAACTCAGCAACATTGCTATCCACCCTTTCTCTGCTAAAACATCATGTGAATTAATTCTAAAAGTCAGTGATCTTACTTGGGTAAAAATAGCAACAGTTCTGAAATTGCCAAAAAAAAAAAAAAAAAAAAAAAGAAAGAAAAGAAAACCCAAAAAACAATATATTTAATATTGATCCTCCCATTTTCATGTCTTTTTGTTCAAAATAAAAATTATATTTTCATGAGATGTTGTATAGAAAACTTTGTTATAAAAAATCAGTATCTAAACATTTTACATTATTTATGTATGTTATCTATAGAAGGATAACTAGTCATGTGTTGACCTGCAGTAAACAACAGATACTGTCTCTGAAGAGCAGCCTGGCCAGTAAGTGTTTTTTTCTTGAAGGCATTTCGGGAAGTGAGTCATGAGGGCTTGACTTAGAAGTTATTCTCATTTGAAAGAAGACCTCAGTGACTCTTGGCAGGAAAAAGAATGATCAGTATTTCACCATGTGGCTCTCTGCATTGGGCTAGTTGAGTGAGCTCCTAATGGAGCTCCTGCTTCTAGAGAGAACACAGGAGGAAGACTAATTCCTCTTAACTGAGCTTTATATCACAAAATGACAGTTACCATATCTTTAGACACAAGTCACAAGAGGAGTTTCTAATATCAAGAACGATTATTTGTTAGAGCATCTGTTTCACTCAATGTATGCCCAACACTTACCATATTTCCATCAGTAAAAGGAGCTCATTCATTCAGCTTCTTTCATAATTTATTTGTAATTTAAATATACATAGTATTTTTATTATTTAGGGTTTTTATAGAAACAGAACTTAGATAATGAAATATATATATATATATATATATATAGAGAGAGAGAGAGAGAGAGAGAGAGAGAGAGAGAGAGAGAGATGGATTAATGGCTTACAGGCAGTCATCTAGCTAAACCAATGATAGCTGTCTACCAACAGAAGGTACAAGGCTGGATACTTGAGCTAGTCATTAGTGTACACCAGAATCCCAAAGAAGTAGACTCTCATGTCAGTGAAGGAACCAACATGTCTTCAAGAACAAGCAGGCAGAAAGAGCAAGCTTCCTTCTTCCACATCTTTTCTCTAGGTTGCCAGCCGACGGCATGGCCGAGATTACAGCTCAAAAGATAGAGATTAAAAATTGGTTCTCCCACTTCCAATGCTTTAATTAAGAAAAAAAAAATCGCAAGTGTACCCAGCCACTTGTATTTAAGTTAATTCCAAATAAGTCATGTTGACAGCCAAGAATACTCATCATAGTTTGTTAGCTGATATAACAGACACAAGTTATTCAAATAAAATAAAAACAGTCCATTGTTTCAAAAGCATTTGAAATGAATAGTTATCATAAATAAAATACAGCCATACTAATTCTGAAGGAAAATATCTTTAGAAAAATTCACAGACCAAATACTGTCTGTTTACTTTAGGAACAACCCCAAAACTGGCTAATTAATAATTTAATCTTGACCCACGACTATAAACGTTTCTGTGTGCCTTCTCCCTGTTCCACTTTTCATACTCCAGAGGGTATGAAAACAGATAAAGCTGTCATAGATGGCTGTTTTTAATGACATTAGAGAAAACTTTGTCTATACAGAGACATTGCCGTCTGTAGAACACAAGAACTGTTATTGAAAATACCGAAAAGGAAAAGCAAAGGATTGTAAATTGCTAGAGAGTATAGAAAATCTCTCAGTCTATAGAATGAAAATGTAGAAGAAAGTTTAAAAATATCTATGTTGGTTAAATATAGAAACAGTAGGAAAGAAAATGACATCTTCAGGGTTAGAGAGGTGGCTCAGCAATCAGGAGCACTGACTGATCTTTCAGAGGTCCTAAGTTCAAGTTCCAGCACCCACATGGTGGCTCTCAACCATCTGTAATGGGATCTGATTCCCTCTTCTGGTGTGTCTGAAGATAGTGACAGTGTACTCACATCTATAAAAATAAATCAGAAAAAGATATCTTTGTGATACTGACAAAAGTCTTAATTGTAGTGGTCCAGCTGTTATTATGAAGGGGAAAATTTTAGATAGCCTGCTACTAAATGCATACGCTTGAAATTACAGGTTATCAGCTTATTAAGACAGGACCCCAGATAGCTCACAGAGTAAAATGTGGTTTTCCTACTAAAGCAGTAGTAAATTGGCTTGACGTTTCCCTTTCAGTGGTAAGAATGTTAGGAAACAGTACCTTTAAGGTTTACAAAAGTGGCTTGTTTTTTAACTATCCTAATTGTGATAGGCTAATGAGGTTTTATAACATGGAAAAAATATAAAATTTGCCTTCTCCATAAACTTTCTGAAACAATTATTTGGAGATACTCTGCAAAAGGGACAGTGGAAGGCAGGGGAAAATATGATTCAGTGTGCAGTCAAAAGATACCACAGCAGTAATTGGTAATGGAGCTTTACATTTAGATGAAGGTGTTAAAAGCCTTCCAAGAATTTTGTTTGTTTGGTTTGGTGTTTGTTTTAGTCAGGGTCTAACTGTATAGACCTTGCTGGCTTTGGTATTTGATGTCTGGTCTAAGCTGGTCTAAAACTCGGTGATCTTCCTGGGAATAAAGGTGTGCAGTTCCATATCCAGCTTAAGAGTGGCTTTTAAAACATGCTACTTTTTATGATACCTGTTCCGTTTCTCTGTCAAGGTTTTGAAGACACCAATGCTGTTTTAACAGTACCTCTAGTGTTTTCCTTCTTACCACCTTCTAGTTTTATGTCTCCTCATATTTTACTGTTTGGCACATGTTCACTACTCTAAGGGGAAAATGGTACCATAAATGAGATCGACTAAAGGCTCATGCAGTAGTGACTTTATTTAGAGCATCACTATTTTAAGTTAAGAGGACTCACATGAGGGAAGTGTACAATCACTTGTTCTTGTGGATAAACCACACTGGGCAGGCAAGTGCAGACGGCAAAAACATGGTTTTCCATAGAGGCATCTAAACAAGTGACAGCCAGTTGTAATGAGTCATTTGAATAAACTCACTCCTTACCTGGTACACCTAGAAGGGGCACAAAAGCATGATTCAAGAACAGTTCTTCTGTTCTTGAAGAAACTAAGGTCACAAAACTCTTTATCCTGGTTGTTTGGTGTTTTCTCACAAACACTCAGAAATCTTACATGACTCTATTTTGACCATATTTCTTTTCTCTCCCTCTTTGGTTTTTTAAAAATGCAGAATATTCAGAAGGATTTTGATTTGAGATGTTGTAGATAAATCTAATTTCCATTTGATGGATGAGTATCCTATAAACAAGCAAATTACTAACATGATAACAGAACAGTGGAAGCATTGCATGCAACACTGCTGTAAAGGACAGGGGTCCAGACTGTGTCCAGTACTATTGATTATTTATTGGTAAAGATCTAGGAGAATATCTTTCTAAGAAACCCATGAGGTTAGTAGTACTGGTCTCTTGGAGAACCTAAGGTGGCCATATTTGCTCTTTAATAGGAATACAAATGTTATAATGTCCTGTACAGATAGAAAGTGATTAAAATCTCAAGTAAAACTGAATACATTCTTCAAATGAATAAATGAGTCTAGTACAGTTTCAAGGTCCAGTCATAAACACAGAGTCACTAGAAAAGATAACAGTAGCTGGATCCATCCAATCTAAATGTTGAAACAGGAGGGTGAGGAACATAAGACAGTACTGCACATGCTCAGAGGCACTCACTGGACATGCACAGGTCAAAGCAGACAGCATCATCAGAAAATGATTCTCAGGTGACGTAGAAAAATCTCTTGATGAATAGGGCCTGAACTTGGCTCCAGGTGGGTAAACTTGACTTCTGATGATACGGTCGGTACTCTGCTTTTGTCCTTTAGCTAGATGTAGATTCGCTGTCTTTCTGGTGACATTCACTGTCTCCTTACCCTCTGCAGTCATCCTTGGTAGGCTGGGGCCAAAGAAGATCTAAAGCTTTGCAAAGAGATTCAAAGAGAAATCCATGATATTTAAGTAGATCCATCTGCAATGACAAATGCAGACCCCTTCCCATTGTTTTTATGTCTGGAAAAGTAAATACAGCACAAGTTAATCCCTCAGCTTACTTATTTCCCTCTGCAGTAAATCAGGGAAGTATATTGCTGGTACTGTCCCACAACATAGGCAGAACCTGAAACAGTATTTAAGGGTTTATGAATTAACTGCAGTAGGTGAATCAGAACAATTAATCCCACATGTTGACTGAGGAAAAATATCTGGACCACGAATCCCACCTCTGTCATTAGATGAGCCATCAATAAAGTAAGTACCTATCTGCAGAATATCAAATGGTTGGATAGCTTTTATAATCACAAATTTAGTTCATATAAGAACATGCCATAGCTTACCAGCTGGATAATAATTTTCTATCCTTCCATATTAATCTACAAATGAAATTTGCAAGTTCATAGTTAGGTAATGCTCTTTATTCAAAGCAGAAAACTGTTTTTATACTCTTGGGACTAGGAGGAGTCAAATGGGCAAAGTATACAATCTCAAGGGTAAGCTGTACTTGGAGAGGAAGCATATGAAATACCAGTAGCAAGTTGTAATCTGAAGTAAACTCATTTGCTACACCTGAGAGGGGCACAAGAGCGAAGTTCAGAAACAGTTCTGTCATTTTGAAGAAACTGAAGTCACAAGACTCTTATCTTGGTTTCTTGGAGTTTTCTCAAAGCACTCAAAAAAAATCTCACATAGCTCAATTCTTTTTTTTTCCATTAATTTATTCACTTTACATCCTGGTTACAGCCCCTTTCCCCCACCCCCAACCCCTAGTCTCACCCTCACAAATCCCTCCCCCGATTTACTATCCCTTCCTCTCAGAGAAGGGGAAGCCCCACTTGGTTACTACCCTTCCCTGGGACATCAAGTCGCAGCTAGACTAAGCACATCCTCTCCCAGTGAGGCCTGGCTAGGCAGTCTAGCTGGGGGAAGAGGATCCAATGCCAGGCAAGCGTCAGAGACAGCCCTCACTCCAATGTGTAGGGAGCCTAGGTCTAGTCCATTCATGCTCTTTGGTTGGTGGTTTAGTCTCTGTGAGCCTCTGTGGGCCCAGGTTAGTTGACTCTAGGTCTTGTAGTGTCCTTGACCCCTCTGACTCATTTAATTCTACTCTAGACTCTTCCACAAGACTCCCTGAGCCCCACCTGATGTTTGACTGAGTCTCTACATCAGTTTTTATCCAGTGCTGGACAAAGCCTCTCAGGAGACATGCTAGGTTCCTGTCTGCAAGTATAGCAGACACTGTCATTAATAGTGTCCGGGGTTGGCTCTCTCCCAATGGATGGGTCTCTAGTTGGGCCACTCATTTATTGGCTGTTCCCTCAGTCTCTGCTCCATTGTTATCTCTGCACATCTTGTAGGCAGGACAGTTTGTGGGTTGAAGGTTTTGAGGGTGTATGAATGTCCATTCTTGAACCATATTCTGAAGAGCACACTTGAAATTCTTCTCCACATCTACAGTTCTCAGTCCCTTTGGTCTTCACTGGCCTCTCCTATCTTCACATTTTAGTCTTTGTCCTCTTAGTGCTGTAAAAAACTCAGAATTATACTAATTGCTCAGAATTCTCCAGTTGAGTCCAGTCTTAGATTTTACACAGTTTAATGTTTAGTAGCGCTCTTGTGCAGAACACATTCAAAACTAAACTCATGGTATTTTGTCCAAATTTGTAGCGACTTTCTTTGTCATATAGTGGCAAATACTAGCTGCCCAGGCTTCAAAATGAACCCTGTGCCTTCTTTTCTGTCTCATCTCAGTGATGTTGCCTCTAGTTCACAGTATGTCAGACCTCTTTCTCACTATGCATTTTTACCCTAGTCTAAAGCCCTCTGATCTTAAGCTGTTATTATTTTGTTAGCCTTGCACCCAGGCTTCCTGACTGTCCTTTTCCCCCTGCGCTAAATATTTGATATTTGACAAAGTACATGGTTAAAACAGAAGTCAGAAGAAGTTTCTTTGCTCAGGACTGTTCACTGGCTTTCAGTCTCAGAATAAAAGTCCACATTTCTCCCATTAGCCTTTGGGAGACTCTATAGGGAATCTCATTATATACTCTTTTATTATACCTAGAATGTTCTTGTCCAGTGTTTTCTTCCTTTCTGATATCCAGGATTCCCTCTCAGTAAAATTCCTCCCTCTAATAACTTTTGATCTTGTGATGGTTTGTATATGCCCAGGGTGTGGCACTATTAAAAGGTGTGGCCTTGTTGGAGTAGGTGTGTCACTGTGGGTATGGGCTTAAGATCCTCATCCTAGCTGCCTCTGGTTGGTATTTTGCTAGCAGCCTTCAGATGAAGATGTAGACCTCCCAGCTCCCAGCGCCATGCCTCTCTGGGTTTTGCCATGCTCCCACCTTGATGATAATGGACTGAACCTCTGAACCTGTAAGCCAGCCCCAGTTTGTGATGTGAACTTAAAGCTGTGAGGATTTTTTTTTTTAAAGATTGCCATGTATTACATAGTGATCTGGAAAGTCAGGTTATTTAGACTTTCTTATGAAAGCAATGTTAATGAGAACCTGTGGGTTTTAGCAGCATGGTAAAATTATGATTTTTTTCTATGCCTTTGATTTGATCCAGATGCATTAGAAGATGGCATATTTTCCAATATGTGTGTATTGTGAATGAGTGTAGAGATGTGATCTTGGATGTAAGTAAAAATAGGCATAAGGGCCTATTTGTAGAATGCTTATCTCAGTAATTTTGTGTTGATGATAGAAAATTGCTGATAGTTGGTGCTCATAGTAAAAGTGTTTAAATAAGAAAAAAATATGCTAAACTTAAAACCGTGTTGAATGATAAGTTGTAGTCTTTACTAGTTTAAGTAATGACATTAAATTATTTGATCATAATGGGTATGTATATCATTATTTGTCTACCAATTTCAGTTTTCCATTAAATATTTTTAAGGTGGAGATTGTATTTTTAGGCTTAACAAGAATTTTGCTAATGAGAGCCAAATAAATTCAGCTCTCATTCATGGAAAGGAATTCATGGAAAAGCCAAGATAGCATAGTAAACACTAAGATAGTTAGGTCAGTCTTTCTTTTATCTGTGAAAAACAGTGACCAAAAGCAACTTGAGGAGGGAAAGGGTTTATTTGGAGCTTAGGTTACAGTCCCTCATTAAAGAAGAGCAAGGCAGGAGCTCCAGGCAGGAACCGGAAGGATGCTGCTTATTGGCCTGCTTTCCGCCGGGACCACGTGCTCAGCAGTGGCATTGCCAAAGTGGGCAGCGGTCACTCATCAGAAATGCCCCTAGGTGTCAGAGGCCAGTCCACTGTGGGGCTCCTTCACTGCGGTGTGTTTTTGTCAGATACGTCTAGGTTTCTGTCTGGTTATGCAAAAACTAACTAGCAGTATCATGTTGCCCATTCAGATCATCAATAATGTATTTGATTATTTACTTACAAGTCCCATAAGTATGATTGTTTGGGGTGTTTGTTTCTTTTTTGTTGCTTTTGTCAAATCAAGCTATACCTTTCAAAGTGAATAAAGGGTCGATATCTTCACTAATATCAGTTTTGCCATTTTTGATTTATTCTTTTATTACTAATACTTTAATTCATTGTTTCTTTATAGGAATTATTTGCAGCTTATTTACTGTGTAAGAAAAACAAAATTACATCCATAATTCTACTGAACTGGAAGCCTAGACACTGCCGTATATGTCACAGTACACTGAAAAAGAACCGTCAGGTAAGGAAAACACATGCTTATGCTTCTGTGTTAAGGATTTATATATAATTTCCAGGGCATTTAAAATATGTAAAGCCAGTCAAAATAGGTCATAGTTTTAATCCCAGCACTTGGGAGGCAAAGGTAGATGGATCTTTCCGAGTTCAAGGCCAGCCTGGTCTATTTAGAGTTCTAAGACAGCCAAGGGTACATAGAAAATGTTTGTTTCAGAAAATAAAATCAAACAAGCAACTAAAAAAGAACATTATATGTGACATGTTATCCTCTGATAGGGATCTTATGTAATGACTCGTTTTAAGACATCTCTTAGCTATTTAATATTTGTAAAGATTAATTTCTAACTCAATAAAACACCCCCTCATTTCTATCCTACATTCTATTTTGGAGGCTGTTCTTTTAGAATAGTAGTAAAATATGTTGATTCCTATGTTATCAAGATAAGTGATTAAATACTTATTCTTTTTTCCTTTTTTGTACCAAATCATAATAAATAATTAACTAAGAAGTTTAATATATATGTGTAGATATTATACTCTTTAGTAAAATATGAATTAATACTTAAGTTGTTTAAATGTTAGTGTCTATTCTTAGCTTAATGTATACCATTCATTTGTAATTTTGAAGATGGAGTAGCTTGTGTTTGACTTCTGTGATTGTTCCCTTTTAGAGAACTTTATCTTCCCCGAGGCTTTAGTATGTAACTGTTTATGTACTGTTTAGTGAATAATAGCATATTTGTTGAAGCACCCCCCTCCCCATCTTGTTGCCATAGTAAAGGTCATTGATGGTCTTCTTAATTTAATTTATATTTTCAGTAATGGATCAAGAATCCAACAAGGCTGCTTGGCCAAAACCAGCAGGAGGATATCAGACTATTACAGGCAGGAGATATGGAAGAAGACATGCGTATGTCAGTTTTAAGCCATGTATGACCAGGCATGAAAGAAGCTTAGGTCGAGCTGGTGATGACTATGAAGTATTGGAACTAGATGATGTCCCAAAGGAAAACACCACAGGTGTGTAACATGTAGTCACTTAAAGGGTATTTTAAAATGCATATGGTTTTTCACTGCATATATAGTATATTTCCTATTTTATTGAATTTAATAACACTAACATACACATTAAATACAGAGGAAGATTCAATGAAACCAGTCAGGAAAGTACAGCTAGTTGTCATGGCGATGATTATATAACCATTTCTACCGCTAACCCTTTCCCAGTCTCATATATTTACTTTTACAACAGGATGTAACTGGACATTATTTTTCCACTCACAAGTCTTGCTGAATTATAAAACGTAGGGAACCTTAGGGTTTTGTTCTCAATATTTATTGAGAATTTTTAAAAAATCCATTTACTTATGGGAACTAGGCCACGCCAAGACTTTTTTTATGTGAAATGACAGTCTTTTCCCCTGCATACTATATTTAAGTAACTTTTCTCTTAACTTCCTCTAAATAGTTTAGCTAGCTTATTTTTTCATTATTTGGTAAAATATAAATAAATATCAGGGTATCTGGTAATAGTTATTCAATTAAACCTTGATTATTCAATATTTTGAAATGTTATATACGGATATTCTGTATAGTTGTTATATAGTTATGTATACTCTATAGAAAGTCTTCTGGTTTCAGTTTTTTGGTTCTAAGCAAACTGGCTATTGTAGAATATTTTCATTGTCATGTATATATATGTCAGGATCTGAATTGCTAGCTAAGTTATTCAATAGAGAATTATCTGTTATAAGATTAATCAGTTATTTCTATGGTTTATTCATTTTATTAGAGCAAATCTCAATATCTCTGTGAAATTCATGATAAAGATAGTCAAGTATAAAGTAGTTATAGATTTGATTTTCTTGAGGGGTCAGAATTACGACAACTATGACAAACCGAATCAATAAAGTTAAGGAATATAATAATGCAATTTCCATGGAACAGATGTTATATAAAATTTTATACAAATTAATCCTTCCAAATGTTTTCTTCTGTCCTTTTTTAATGAAGGTTCCAATTCATTGGATCAAATCAGTCCTCCTTTACCCAGTGAACCTACAGTTGTGAAAAGTGAAACAGAAAGTGGTCCAGCACTGAATCAAACCACTGAGAGCAGTCCATCTATTGCCACAGTATGTCATAGTGAGGAAGTCAGGGAGACCTTAGAAAGCAATGCGAATCTTCATAATGATGCTGAGACAGAATATGCTCCAGCAGTGTGTAATGTCTCAAGTGTCCAGAATGGAATTGTGTTGGTTCAGACTGACTCTTCCGATCCAGACAGCAAGCATGATGAGAATGATTCTCTTCAACTTTGTGCCAAAGCTGTGGAAGGTGGTAGACGTCAGAAGCTATCAGGCAATGCAGTCTTTGAGCTGGAAAATGGAGAGGCAGAGATGTACACTGATCTGTCACCATCTCTCAACAGTGAAATAAGTGAGGAATTTGAAGAGATAGATTCAGCACCTTTAGAGAAAAATCGTACTGATGATGCTGAGCTTGTCCGTCAGAATGGGCAGGAATTTCAGAGGTCTCCTGAAGATGGCATTGTTAGAAAGAGACGACAGGATGATTCTGACCAGGGAAAACAGACAGAAAACTCAACAGAAGATGCAGACTGTGTTCCAGGCCATGTTGAACAAAATACTAGTGATAGACCCAACCACCATGGAAGTTCTCCTGAACAGGTAGTAAGGCCCAAAGTTAGAAAAGTCATAAGTTCAAGCCAGGTGGACC
Organism: Micromys minutus; assembly: GCF_963924665.1. NCBI lineage: Eukaryota > Metazoa > Chordata > Mammalia > Rodentia > Muridae > Micromys > Micromys minutus. The sequence goes on along the minus strand of NC_137954.1, from coordinate 51,664,635 downwards.
AGGAAATCGGTTTTAATAGGCATGAGGCTAAACAAAGAAGTGTTCAGAGATGGCGAGAAGCTTTGGAAGTTGAGGAATGTAGTTCAGATGACCCTATAATCAAGTGTGATGATTATGATGGAGACAATGACTGCATGTTCTTAACTCCATCGTACTCAAGAGTTACACAGAGGGAGACAGAGCGTAATCGTGTAACTTCAGAAAATGGAGCCACAGCTTCAGGAAGGCGTGAAGCACGGGAAAATTCCTTTTGGAACGCCTGTGGAGAGTACTACCAGCTCTTTGACAAAGATGAAGATAGGTAAGCTCCATACAGCATTTGGTTGACTTGTGTACTGAGCCAAGTTTTTTTTTTTTTTAATATTATATATTCATTATACAAAGTATTGGTTTTAATTATAACATTCTCCTACATGTGTATCTTGCACTTTGATCATGTCCAACGCTCTATTGCCGTGTTTTACCAGTGCTTTTCCATTTTGCTGCTCATCTTTCTCTTGAGTAGTTCCCCTTCCACTTTCATATTTTAAAGCTCGATTCTGCAGAAGAGAGAGCATGCAGTAGTTGTCTTTCCAAGTTTGACTTATTTTGCTTTGCATGGTAATCCCCAGTTCCATCTGATTTTCTAGAATGGCATACATTTGCTCTTTATGAGTGAGCAAAGCCATAGTGTATGTTCACGTTCTTTATCCATTCGTATGCTGATGGACATCTGGGCTGATTGCTCAATTTGGCTCTTGTGAATTGTGTTGATAGAGCCTGTGAAATGGCCTTGTGGGTTAAGGTGCTTCCTGAAAAGCTGAGCCTGATGGCCTGAGTCCGTCCCTGGGTTTCCCAGGGTGGAAGGAGAGAATTGATTCCCGCAGTTGATCTCTAACCTCTATACATGCATGTGGCACACCTACATCTGCATACCCACCCATGCATACATGCACATATACAATGAATGGGATTTTGAATTTTAAATAAAGTAGTGCCGAAATAAACATGGATGTTCAGGTTGTCTGTGATAGCTGACTTAGATTCCTTTGTGGTACAACTTGGTTATATGGTGGTTGTATTTTCAGTCTGTTAGGGAATCCTCCATACAGATCTCCGCAGTAGATAACACTAATTCACATCATTATTAGCAGGACAAAAGGAGTCCTCTTGTGTATGCTCCCCAGCCTCCATTGTTTGTTTTCTTACTTACAGTCATTCAGACTGGATGAAATAGATTCTCAGTAAAGTTTTAATTTGCGTTTCCCCAATAGCTAAGGATGCAGAACCTTTGCCCATTGGTACTTTTGAGAACTGGCTATTCAATTCATTTGGCCTTTTATTAATTGTATTAAAACTGTTTCCGTATGCTTGTTATTCCCTGTGGGGTGTATAGCTAGTAAAAATGTCATCCCCTTGTATATGCTCTTTACTCTGTTAATTGTCATGCAGAGGGTTTATAATTTGATGCAGTTCTACTTACTCATCAGCTCTTGGCTACGTTTGTTGAGCTACTGGAAACCTTTTCAGAAAGCCCTTACCTATTCCTATATCTTGAAGTGATTTACGTCTAGTCTTGGAAAGGATAAGGGAAAGGAATCAACATTGATGCTCTACAGTTGGATATGTCTCCAGCACTCTTTGTTAAAGAGACTGTCTTTTCTCCAGTATGCTTCTGGCTTCTTGGTCAGAATCATGTGGCCATAGCAGATAGGTTTGTTTCTGGGTTACCTGTTCCATTTCATTGGTCTGTGTGTCTGTTAAAAGAAGTACTTTATTGCTAGTAAGATGTTTGGACTATCATATGTGATCAAGAAATTAGACATCCTGATGATGAGATATTCTGAGATCTCCATACATACAAACTGAAAATTATTTTGGTTTCTTTTAGACATTGTAACAGTTCACAGACATTAGATTTTTTAGATATATAATAATTATTACAAAGAGTACAGGCTGATTATTTTAATTAATAAGTGATTAGAGAGTGATTAAGATCACTGTTGATTGACATTATTGCATTAACTTTTAGTAGTGAATGTCACCCATTTCTTTTTATATTGGATCCTTATTCTTTCTATCACTAAGCTTCTTAGTTATTTAAAAATTAATTTCTGAGTATAGGGTATAGGCCTGTAGTCCCCTCATTCTTATGGCTGAAGTAGGAAGATCATGAAATCAAAGCTAGCCTGACCTGCATAGGGAGACCATATTTCAGAACAAAAATTCTCATTAAGTTTGGTTTGGCAGGTACTGTTTGTTCCTCCATCCATCGATGATGAGTCAGGTGTGGGAAGTTAACTAGTATAGTGTCATATGTAAGTGTTATAACTTGAATCCAAGAGGATGTATTCTCTATCATCGCACTGTTATTGTCAAGACTTCCTTTCTTTTTCTTTTTTTAAATGATTAATTTATGTATGTAAGTGCACTGTCTCTGTCTTCAGACACACCAGAAGAAAGCATCAGATCCCATTACAGATGGTTGTGAGCCACCATATGGTTGCTGGAACTTGAACTCAGGACCTTTGGAAGAGCAGCTAGTGCTCTTAACTGCTGAGCCATCTCCCCAGCTCTTGTCAAAACTTTCTAATTCCTTTTGAAACATAGGTTTCTTCAGACTATAAAACAGCAAAAATAGATGGAGGTGGGGGAATACAGTTATATTTTGTGTAGCTGCTCAGTTTTTATTGCCAGAGTCCAGATTTTTATGTATCTTTTTAAACAGGTTACAAACTTAACAATGCTCCATTATACATATTTTATGAGCTGTTAAAAATTTTTTAACTAGAAATGTATAAAGAGAATTTTCTAATTTGAATATGAAAATATTTTATCTCATACCATAAAAGAATAAATTCCTGACTGTTCTTAGAATTATGAATTAAGCCATTGTAATATGTAACCTATTTAAATTTAAATATGATTTTGATAACCTGAAGCTTAAAAATGTTAAGGGAAGGCAGATACTTTTGTATATCTGTTTTTTGTTTACTTTTTTAGTTCAAGAGAAAAGCTAATTTTTTATTTTACTCTCAGAGTTCAGTACATAACTGTTAATGAAAAGGAGATCAGATAAGAGAAAAAATGATGCGGAAAACAATAACTTATATTTAGAAACTGCAATATCACTACAAATATGTATATATATATATATGTCCTGAAATTGGTCAAGGAAATGGGAAATATACAAACTCAGTGTCACCTTCTAACTCAAAACTAATGCTGGGATAATTCCTCTTGTACTCTATATGGACCTTTGTTAAGCCATTCCCAAGTTCTTTTTAGTATGCTGTGTTTGACAGGGATTTTTATTACTGAAATGGAGATTAACTAGGAGGATGTCTATGTATTTAATTCAGCAATACATTACATGTTTGATCAGAGCACATTGCTATAAGTTGATATTAAATAAATTGATAAAAAAAGTTGGATAAGTCCCCGATCTCTGTGAATTCTAGAAATTGCTAGAAGATATCCAACATACAGAACTGTAATAATTAAATTCATACTGTCTGACCAAGCTGTAGGATAAACATTTTTAGGGGAGTAGAAGATGATAGAATTTTAGGAATTAAATCACAAGGTTCAAATGGGGTTGTTAGACCAACTGTTAGTTAAGCTAGGACTAGAATTAAGGTCTTGCCATGGAGTTCGTGGTCTTTTCAAAATCTACCAAGGTACAAATCATAAATCAGCCACAAAACTTTAACTGAAATTAACTTTTTTGATAGATGTTCCAGATTCAAACTAAAATAAGACACATTTTTCAAGCAATCGTGTTTTACTCCAGAAACATTAATATGTTTGAAAAGTATTTGCTGACCTGGATTCTATTGGGTGTTGTCAGCCATTGCTTCTGAACTTTGGAGAAAAGATTTAAGTTCTAAAGCATTGAGCTCTAAGATTGTTGGATTTGATTGTGAGTCTCTATCAACTTCTAGCTTACTATTGAAAAGAAAAAAAAAGGCTTCAGTTTTTCTTTTGCAAATGGAAGGTTATTACTGTTTTTTTTTTCTAGTTACATATTTCACTAGTGTCTTTACCATTGTAGACCCACTAAAGCAAAACAAAAATAAAAACCCTAAATATTGCTAGCTTTTCAAATGAAAATGTTAAAACTTGTTTTGGCTTTGTTTTTAAGTCAGCCATAAAACAAAGTATAGTTTTCATGGGTCCTGCTTTTTAAAAATTTGGGTTCCCCCAGGGATAGGACGTGTATCCTAGGGGAATGTCTAGGGGAATTTCAAAGGGCTATATAATGTGTTCTTGGTATGTTTAGAGAAGTGATATCAATAGTATGGACAGTGAGAGTTTTGTGAATACAGTGGGCATTAGGAGAAGACAGTCAGCTTTAATAAAAGCTGTTCTTTGAGCCCTGCTGTCATGTATTAGCTGATAGAATTTGTTGGGTGTACCAGAGTGACAGAGGTAACAGTGAAATACTAGAAATAGGTCTGTGAATCACAGAAGCTGGGCATGGAGACACATACTGTAATCTTAGCACTTTGGAGGTAGATAGGAGATCAGGAGTTCATGGTTTTCCTTGGCTATGGAGTAAGTTCAAGGCCAGCCTGGCACTCATAAGATCTTTAAAAAAATTTCAGAATAATTTCTGAATAATAGAGTCTACCTTCAAATCTATTTTTTTTATAAAGCCTTAAAATGTATTCTAGGATTGAATTATTGCAATAGTATAAATGACTCTTCTTGTTACTGATTCTATTGCTTGTTACTGTTTCTTGCTCATCTTACCTAACTCTAAGTGTTGCTTAACAGGATGCCTTTTAATCAGGTACCCACATAATGCCTCCTAATGCCGCCTAATGCCAAAACAAGTAGCATGGTCTCTAGCCTACTTTTGACCACGGTCATCCACATGCTCTACTCTGTGCAGCTCTGATAGTGCACTGCAGGGAGGTCAAGTGACCTCTCCTCTAAAGTGTCTTCAATGAAGTCTAAAAATTAACTAAAAGAGTTACTTCTCTCCTTTGTATAATTTATCAATGATATACTTAGATACTTTGTTATGTTTGTATTATAAAGGTAACATTTATAGAACATTTACCAAGAATACAACTAAAATTCATTTACAAATATACAAGTATACTATTAGATATTTTAACTTAGCTACTTAAAAGTTTTGGTGGGTCATCAAGTAAGAGCACTTTTGCTCTTGCAGAGAACCCAGGTTCAGTTCCAATTCTAGGAAATCTGACACCTTTTTGTGACCTCTGTAGACACCAGGCATGCCTGTGTACAGATACACACCAGGTAAAAGCTAAATGCACAAATATATCTAAAAGCTTTTAGTAGTGATTATACATTCTTTATAAGTAGAAGAAGATTTGATTACAATACGGTCACTGTCTTCCATGGAAAAGTCTTAGGTGATGGCTTAATCATAATAGAATGCTGCAGGCTATCAGGTAAACATTCCAGCCAGTAGCATTGCTCTGGGCTGTCTGACAGAAAATGAGTGCTACATATTCAATTAGAATTGCAGGGGGAATTGTAACAGTCAGTGTATAATTACCAGACCTGGAATCAGACCAGAGAACTAAGGTTAGCTCTTACTCTTTGGAAATATACCCTGAGAACTGTAGTAATAGAGGACAAGGATTAAGATAGGGAAGGAAATGGTGAGGGAGGGGTGAGGGATGGGGGAGAATCTTTCAGTAATACTAACACTTGTTTTTTTAACCTTGGGCCTGTTTTAAAGAGAGATGTGCTGTCCTCTACCTAAAAGGTTAAACAAAACAAAGCAAAGCAGACAGTAAGATACAGGGAAACATTCAGAAACAAATAATGGACTCCTAGCTACACAGGAGGGCAAAGCAGGAGGATTGAAAAAGTCGCAGGCTTACCTGAGTTATAGAGTGAGTTCAAGGCTAAACTTAGCAAGACTCCTCAACATGATAAATAGAAGTGGTTGGAGATACAGCACAGTGGCAGAGGCTTGCTCTGCATGTGGATGACCCTAGCTTTAATCCCTGTAACCACACAAATGCGAACTAAATGCCTATTTCTTTTGATATCTTTGGGAGAATAAAATGCAGATTGGCTCTTATTTTGATTTAATTTGATATATTAAAAGGTATCAGACTCTGTTACAGGTGTTCTATAAATATATAATAATGCTCTCTGTTTTCATGGTAAAGCCAGCCTTACAAAGAACAGAGCAGAATACACAAATTCATTGTTGAGATTACTTATTCACATTCTGTATAAATTGTCTGAGTATTATACAAAATGAGCATTTCTAACAGGGCAGGTGATACCACAGCAAAGAAAACAGCAAACATCTACAAGTAGCCAAAACAAAGACCTTAAATCATATACATAGACATTTTTTTTACGGACTTTTCTTATCTTGTTTCCAAGAGTAAAACATAAGTAATTTTGTAATCCCAGCACTCAGGAGATCTCTGTGAGTTTGAGGACAGCCAGGGCTGCTGTTGCACAGAGAAACCCTATGGAAAATTAAACAAACAAACAAAATAACAACAAAGAAAAAACGCATGCCTCTTCAGTCTTCATGTGGTTTATCATTGGCATGCTTCTTAGAAAACATTTATAGTTATATCAAAATCAAACAGTAACTTAATGTCACCTTATTTACACATGCCGTTAGCAAACAAATGAAGTGTTTAAAAATGTTGTTTAATGATTGAGACTATCATATATATTTTTTGATAATAATCACTCCCAGCTCCTCCCAGATCCATGTCTACCTCCTACCCCACCTTTAGTTTTGTGATCCCCTCTTTTTATTTCAACATTTATTATAATAGTTTAATCAAATGTAATACTTTATTTGTAAATCTCAGGTGAAAGTAACATAAAGTACCATCTAAAAGCAACCTCTTATTCCCTGACTCCCCAAAGAAGTGGTTAGTTTATCTCTCCAGCCTTATAGCTGTAAGTACAAGCGGTGTTCAAGATAGAACTGTAATCTGTAACAATAATATCCTTTGTTTGGACCTCTGCTTTGAACACCGTTTTGAAAGGATCACTATAGGGTAGATATTTTTTTTTCTTAACTAGGAAGAGTGTGTGTGTGTGTGTGTGTGTGTGTGTGTGTGTGTGTGTGTGTGTGTGTATTATTAGATTATGACTGTTTAAAACTGAAAACAAAACAAAACACCTTATGTTCTCCCTCATGAGGAAGCAGGTTGACCTAGTTTGGGTGATGGTCTAGGGTATAATTTTTTTATCTTTAGTGAGGAAAAAAAAAGACTAAAGTTGGGTTTCCCAGGAGACTGAGTAGCTTTTCTTTGGCACAGAAAAGAGGAAAATTGTGGTTTGTTTATTAAACTATTCACTTCTTTTCAAAAATTGTATTATATATTTGGTCTCCAATTTTTAATCTAAACATCATTGTAGGCTTGAAACATGAATACTAATAATGCCATTTTATAGATGAAATTAAGCACAGAAAGAATATGGATTCTAAGGATATTCTGGATTCAAATCTGTCTAACTTCAAAGCTTGTTCTTAGAAATTTGGTATTATCAATATTACTCTGTCTTCAATAAAGAAATTAGCTATGTACGTCTGAAAGTTTTAGTAGTAGAAAGCCAACATGGTTGCGGGCTCCTCTGACTTTCTGGGCCAATTAGAATTTTAGGGTTACAAATTATTAATAAATACTAGTCATAATTATGTAACATTAATATCATAATTAGTAACATTCAAATTGAAGTGGTACTAGAATTTATTTGTTTCAGTTACTTGTCACAAATATGTGCATGTGTTTTTGGAACATCCTTAATAATGCCTTCTGATAGCCTTTTCAGTCAAGTAATACCAATAAAATTCTACATTTAAAGCTGTATGATTGAACAATTTTTAGTATCTACTAAGAGCTATTAAACATTTATTTAGCTCTTCTGTCTTCTTGGAAACTGCTAGCAGGTTATTAAGGAAACTGATTTTATGTAACTAGGAAAATACCTTAGATCAATTAAATTTTGTAATACTGTTGTTTGTTTTAGTAAAACAAGATCAAAACAACTCATGAATTGGGCATCTCCCAGAACTAGAGCAGGCATAGAAAACGCTTACAAACTACAGCTTAGTTACCTACCTAGCTGGGCCATCTACAGCCACCAAGGCTTGATGGGGAAAACTCTGGGTGAGGGACCAGTTAGGTGTGATGACATTTTGATGGAGAGAGAACTCACTGAAGTACAGCAGCCAGAGGACAGAGATAGTCTGTGTAAGGGAAGGTGATCATTACTGGCTGCTCTCTAAGTTTCTCTTTTACCGAGAACTACTGAGTATTAATATGGGCCCAGAGTATTTTTTTAAAGGGTTAGTATATAATTAGAAATTGATTCTTTTACATCAGGTGAGTAATTTGCATTCATATCAGACATTGTTTGTGATTCCCAAATTGTGTTTATTTTTTAATTAATTATTTTATTTATTTACATTCCAAATGTTGCCTTCCTTCCTGGTTCCCCTCCCCAAGTTCTTCGCCCCTTCCTCCCCTTTGCTTCTGAGAGGGTGCTCCCCTACCCACCTACCTACTCCCACCTCACCCTGCTAGATCTCCCTTTCCTGGGACATCATGTTTCTACATGATTACTTGCATCCTTTCCCACTGAGGCCAGACAAGGAAGGTTCCTTGCTACATATGTAGCAGGGGACCACAGACCAGCCCATGTAAGCTCTTTAGTTGGTGGCTTAGTCCCTGGGAGCTTTGAGAGGTCTGGGTTAGTTGAGACTGTTCTTCGTATGAAGTTCCAATCCCCTTAAGCCTCTATAGTCCTTTCCCCAACTCTTCCACAGAGGTCCTGGGGCTCAGTCCAATGGTTGGCTGTATCCATATCTGTCTTAGTCAGATGCTGGTAGAGCTTCTCAGGGGCCAGCCATGCTAGGCTCCTGTCTGCAAGCACAACATGGCATCAGTAATAGTGTCAGGGTTTGGTGTCTGTGCATGGGATGGATCCCAAGTTGGGCCAGTCACTGGATGGCCTTTCCTTCAGTCTCTCCTCCATTTTTGTACCTGCATTTCTTTTAGACAAGAGCAATTCTCGGTCAAGAATTTTGGAGGTGGATGTCTCTCTAAGTTCCATTTCCCCACTGTTGGGCATTTCATCTAAGGTCATCACTAATAGGTTCTGGAAGCCTTTCATATCCCTGGTCTCTTGAACTTTCTAGAGGACACACACACACACACACACACACACACACAGCTGCATATTTCTATTCATTCTCCAGGCCCCTTGGGCTTATTTCCTGTTCCTCTTCATATCTGATCTTCTCCCAACCCTATCCCCCGTCCCATTTTCCCTCTCGTCTCCCCTCTCCCACCCAGGTCCCTATGTCTGAACTCTTATTTATATACCATTGATTGTGTATTATAGTATAAAGAAAAAATACAATTATATACTCCATAACCTGCTATGAGCCATGATCATTTGACAGTTTTACATTCTGTTGATTATTTATTTTTGTTATCTATTTATTTATGTTTTTTTTAGTTAAATGATCACCTGACTCAGCCTAGGCATCAATAGTCCTACCTAGCTCATATGACTCCATATGACAAAAGTAACTTAGTATGTGATGGTAGTTTATGTCTGTTCTGATTTGCAGTTCAGAGTGCAGTGATGGGGAATGGTCTGCTTCTCTGCCTCACCGATTTTCTGGCACAGAAAAAGACCAGTCCTCAAGCGATGAAAGCTGGGAAACTCTGCCAGGAAAAGATGAGAATGAACCTGAGCTACAGAGTGATAGTAGTGGCCCTGAGGAAGAAAACCAAGAATTGTCTCTTCAGGAGGGGTATGTTGTACAGAGAGACTCATTATTTAAATGTGCTTTATGCAAGGATGGCATACACCACATTCAAATGTAGGGTATACTCTTAATTACATATAAAGCCCATGTTGAACACATAGGGAACACTTTTAAATGCTAGCAATTTCAGTATCTTATGAGAATAGAATGTATGATTTTATATTGCTTTATAAAGGAAATTCGAATATTTAAAAAGTAGTTTGCAGCTTCCTAATGTTGCAACTCTTTAATACAGTTCCTCATGTTGTGGTGTCCCCCCAAACATAAAATTATTTTTGTTACTACTTCATAACTATTATTTTTCTGCTATGAATTATAATGTAAATATTTTTGGAGATAGGTGTTGTAACTCATTGGTTGAAAACTGCTTATTTGAAAGGTCATTTCAGCTGAGTTAAGAGTAATTGAATTAATGTTGCCCATTGCCATACAGTGAAGAGACTTGGGAGAACAATCTGCTATAAGAGATAAATCTGGTAAATTACGCTTAGCATGTCTTAGTAGTGATTCATTCAGAGAAAATGGAGGCAGTTAAAATTTTAATATTTTTATTAGCATGATTGGATAGTTTTTCCAGAACATTGCTGACCTATGGGAAATAGCTTTGACTTTATAACTTGAGTGGAGATACTCCTATCTAGGGGTTGTCAAACTTAAGTTATGCAAAACCAATTAAATATTGTTGGTTATGTATGCCAGTGTCTGTTGTAGCTACTCATCTATTCTGTTCACACATAAAGTCAGCCGTAGGCAATATCTAATGAATTGTTAGAGTTGTGTTCCAAACCTAGAGAGGACCTGTGGTTCTCAGCTCAGCTGCCTGTGTTTCAGCAGTAGAGCAGGCGAGCTTCTCCTCCTACCCGGTGCATGTTATTTCCCCTTGATTATTTCTCAGCAAGGATGGTTCACTGCCAGAAGGAAAGTGCTGAGTTTTTGTTTATTTATTCTGTTCTGCAACTTTGTTTCATCTGCATCTACATCAAACTACATCTGTTTGCTTTCTGGTAGAAATATTAGGTTCTTTGAGAATAGAAACATACTGTCACCAGCACAGGGACGTCTTCCTTTCCTGTCTTTCTTTGGCCATATTGAGCTAGATAAGGCTTAAAAAGTACTAATACTGAGTAAGAGGAAAGAGTAGACACCCTCCTCTTATTCCTAATTGTAGAGGAAAACATTGTTTAAATCACATTAAGGTATAACAACTTTTAAATTTTTTATGGGAGTCTACCAAGAATATTGAATTTTATATCTTCTGTAAAAATTGTAAGAAAATCGTTTTGGCCTGTTGATCATAGGAAATTTTATTGCTTAAACTAATTAGTGATATTTAACTACCCTGATTTTCTTAAATATATGAAGCATGATTATGTAGTCGTGATTTAATGATGGATTGTTTATATTGTTTTGTATAGAACTTATCTGTTGATATTTTTAGGTTAGCATGATTTGTAGATTTTTATATCAATATCAATTTTCTCTCCTTTGAAGAACAATGTTTTGTTTTTTTTTCTCTGTTAAAATAAGTTATTTATTCTGGTAAGTGTTGTTAGCTTTGGGTAATGAAACACCATCTAGCTACTTTATTTATAAGTGACTATCTTTGATTATTTTAAAATTTTTTAATGACAACTAACTTCTTTCAATTTTTAGTTTCAAAATTCATATGCTGGTAAAAAATCAATTCCTTCCAAGTTGTACTCTGATGGCTGCAAATGTGATGGCATGCATGTCCACGAGCACGCATGCGCGCACAGAATAAATGCTACAGTCTTGGCGGTTTTTCAAAATAAAAACTAACTTTAATGACTAAAGTAGAGCTGTCTAGGCAGAGTTAACAGAGCACTGGAAAGGATTGGGTAAGGGTGGGGTGTGGACCTAGACGGCAGGCCATACTGCACCGTCTGAAGTTCATGCAGAGAGTTAGCTCATCTGACAAGGATTTTAAAAGAGCGTCTGCTTTATGCTGATTAATTGGAAACGAGCTAAGTTTATAAAGAGAGTAAATTGTTCTGAGGTGGATACTTGGGAGTTGTAGACAAGCTTTACAGCTGAGAATGTGGCTCTAGTAGAGTACTTGGCAGTTTGCATAAAAGCCTGGGGTTGATTTATCAGCTCAGGCCCTCTCCTTCCAGAGGAAAAAATACTCTTGAGTTTGAGAAGATTTTGAAGTTTCAAATAATAAATTAGGTTGTTGTATTGAGGGAGAATGAGGCATCAGTAATAAGTAGGTTTTTGTTTTGATCACCAAGTAGATGGACAGAGAACTAGAAAATAGGGACTTACTTGGGAGTATGAGGTATGCCCCATGGATGGCAAGTAGACAACGGAATATGGTTTTTAGTTTAAGAGAACATTCTTGCTTTAAGTTGGATACCAAAGCATAAGAATAAATAAAATACATTTGGGGGATATTAGCTGTTTTCATCAAAATCATTCATTATGTAATCTACCTGCTAATTTGTTCTGCTCTAAGTTTTATAGGATATAACTCAGCATTGAACACCATTAGTTTTTAAATGGCTGGGTGGAGTCTATAGCATCAGTTGGCTTAATTATGTTGCATGTGTGTAGTAATTTTCTAAGGGTAACTATTGCAGTGAGGAAAATGATACCATGTTATTAGGTACTAGAAATGTAGTTCAGTGTCAGTGTTTCACTGTATGCACAAGACATAGGATTTTGTCCCCAGTACTGGGGTGGGGGGAGGAATTAAAACTTGAATAAAAACATTAAAATCAACTCCAAAAGAAAAAAGAAGAGAAAAAGAGTGAAAAGGTAGGCTATAGAAATAGTTCTTGCGACCACTAGTCATAAAAATATATGTATAAAGTGATCTTTGCTTTTATATGAAAGTTTATCAGTAGAATTTAAAAAGCTAAAAAGTATATATATTAAGTATAAATATGTATGTGTGTGTGAGTGTGTGTATGTATATATACATGTATATATATGTGTGTATGTATATACATATATGTATATGTGTGTGTATTTACACATATGTATATATGTGTATGTCTGTCTATCTATCTATCTATCTATATATTTATATATATATATATATATATATATATATATAGAGAGAGAGAGAGAGAGAGAGAGAGAGAGAGAGAGCGAGCGAGCGCAAAAGGGCAATATGGCATTTTAGGCAAAAACTAACCAGAAAAGAACTAGAAGAGTTATATTAAGTAGAGGCTGGAGAGATGGCCCAGTGGTTAGTCACTTGCTGAACAATCTGAACATGAGAGCTGAGATCCTGACCCAGGTTAACAGTCAGCTGTGGTGATTTGACTGGTCCCGGGGAGTGGCGCCATTAGGAGGTATAGAGAGGACAGAGGTAGAAGCTGGTCTTGCTGGATTACAGAGAAAATGTAAGACCCAGGTTCAAGTCCCAAGCCTCATAGGAATTGGTGGAGAATTACAGAGGATACTTAATGTCTTCTTTTAGCTTCTGTGTTGTATATATAGGCACACATGATCTGCACACTCACATACACCCAGACACACACACACATACAAAAACTCTTTAGAAATTTTTTGTGGGGGAGGGGGAAGGAAGCACAGAGAGAAAGGACAACTTGTAAGAGTTGGTTGTCTCTACCACATGGATCCCGGGGCTTGAACTCAAAGTCCTTAGGTGTGGAGACAGGAGCTTTGACCACTGTCTCTGACCAGCCCATTTGTTTTCAGTTGAAATGCAGATAAGGAAAACAGTCATTCAGAGTCCTAAGTACCAAGGACTTAGAACAGCGAGAATGCAAGTTACGCGTACCAAGTAGAATGGCTGTAAAATGCATTATGACATCTTACTTCCTTTTTAATGTTTCTATTAGGGAGCAGACGTCCTTGGAAGAGGGGGAGATCCCCTGGCTGCAGTACAGTGAGGTGCATGAGAGCAGCAGTGATGAGGGGAACGAGCCTGCCCATGAGTTTGCACAGCCAGAAGCCTTCATGTTGGATGGGAACAACAACCTTGAGGATGACTCGAGCGTGAGCGAAGACCTGGATGTGGACTGGAGGTCTGTGTCTTTCTGCTCCGTGCTTCCTCACCCGCTGAGGAGTTCTCCTGGGCAGGGCATCTGCTAGTGAGCTTAGGCTTCTTCCCATCTCATTACAGATGCCACTGTCCCCATGGTTGGGCTGCTTCACTTTTACTCACCCTTTGCATTGATTTTAAGAGAAAAAAATTTAAGGCTCTGGTTTTGAATATCTCAGTACCTGAAATAATTTCAGACCTACAGAAACAGCAGCAAGATGATGCAGACTGTTCCCACCTGTCCTTCACTAAGATCTTGTAAATGTTAGTATTTAAAACTGTTTACCCCATTCTCCTTTTCCTTTTCTCCTTGTATTTATGATATGGAATCTTTTGGCTCTTTTATAAATAAGTCCACAGTAATTATTTTTCCCTATAAACATTCTAGAATAAATTGCTGGAAAATGGGAACTTTTTTCTTAGATAACACATAATCGCTGAAATCATAAAATTAGTATTGATATAGTATTAATAATTTAAACCCCAGAGCTTACTCTAATGTTCATAGTTATCTTATGACTGACTTTATAGGAAATGTTTATCTGAGCTAATCCAGGACTGTCATTGCTTTAAGTAAACGTGTGTTTCTTTAATCTGGCCGTCTCTTCTATTAATCTTTGTTTTTCAATTCTGACAAATATTTAAAAAGTTTAGGCCATTTATTTAATTCCAAAATAAATTCACATTGTAATTCCAAAATCATACATAGAATTACTAATTTTTAGAAGGAACAATAAAAAAATTATACATTTTGCCCTAAATACATACCAGAAGACACATGGCAGACAACTTTGAACTGTCCAATTTACCATTTCCTCTTTTTAACCAATGGCTACTTTGAGACTATAAACAACCTGATAATTCTCCAACTATCAAACTTCCATCTGCTAGTTTTAGCATCCATTAGTAATTCTTGTGTGAAACATGAATTTTTAACATTGATTATTCTTCAGTGGCCCAATTACAACTAGATATCTTGTCCTGAGTGTCTAGGTTTGTTTATGCTACTGAAGAAAAGAGTGATTAGGAAGCAATTTACTTCAGTCCTTGGATAGTCTTTCTCTAGGAAATAGATGTTTGTGTTGTTTCGGAGTTTCAATCTGGGCTGTTGGGAAGCAGTGTGTAGGGAGGAATGGGAGGACAATTTCTCTTGTGTAACTGCAGCCTGCTGTCTCTGTGCCTGGCACCTTTAACTGTGATTCAGTTAAATCCTATTGCCTGATCACAAGCCACTCTCGTTGCATTTAAGTTCATTGTTAGAGCAAATGTTGATATTACAAGAGTTGATTCCTTTCATTCTGAAATGTGTGGAAGGGTAAGAATGTTCCTATGTTCCATGTGATGTTCGTTGCTAAACTAAATTTTCTTAATATACCTTTTTGTGCACTTTATTTATAATTCTGTGGCAGTCCACTGGTTGACTATTTTAAGCTAACTTATATGACTGTGACTCTGATACTCAGATGCTGAGAAGATATGGAGGTCAGCAGAAGTTAGTCTTTTTAGACAAACCATTTTTGACTCTTGGGCTTCTATGGTGATGTGAGCACATCTATACAGTGCATCCCATAGGCACCTGGAATGTGGGTTAGGAGCTGCACAGAGATTGGAACTGTGAGTGTGGGAGCTAACCTGCAGAAGAAACCATAGAGGAAATGAAATTGAATTAATTCCTAAGGCTGTAAAATTGGAGAGCAAATTGCTTTGTTTTGTTTTGTTTTTTAAGACAGAATATCAATATGTAATTGTAGGTATCCTGGAACTCACTGGAATATACTGCCTCTGCCTCTCCAGTGCTAGGATAAAGACATGTCCTACTATAATTGGGTTTCCTAATTTTGAAATATTTAACTCTAGGGCCTGGGAAAATTTGGAATCTATTTAAGGATAAAGGAAATAACTTTACACCAGATTCAAACCTGTTTTTCGTGAAGAGCTTATAGTTCTTTAGCACCTGAAATCTTAAAAATAAACAGTTTGGTAAAAATTAGTTTTTTAGCTTTTAGTAAATGAAGGTGCTCTGATTCTTATCCAAGGGGAAGAAGAAAGATTGGGGAAGGCTTGAGAAAATAAAATCTTATAAAACCCAAAGTAATTAAATAGTTCAGAGTAGGCAGGGATTTGGGGAGAGCTCTTATTTAGTTATAGAATTCAAATATAATAATTTTTTTTCTCATATTTTTACCTTTACCCAGATTGTAAACTAAAATTAACAGGGAGAAAAGTACAGGGAAGGGACTGGATGAGTAAAATCCTGCTGTAAGCAGACTTGGGGGTCAGAGGCAGAGAATTCCCCAAGTGCTTGGTGCGTGAGACTGAAGCCCGGAGCCAGTGGCTGTATTAACTCTGTAGTTAACACTTAGCATTGCTGTTGTTTTCCTGTTCTTCAGTTCTTACAATTCACAGGAAAATATTTCTAAGTTTTCTACTTACAAAGTTTGTACAGCCTATCAATATGGTAGTATTAAATTACCCTCACTGTAAGATTTCTGAAACCATAGTTATCAATCTTGGATTTTTTTTGTTTCTTGTTTTTTGTTTTTTTGTTTTTTTCAGCCTGTTTGATGGTTTTGCGGATGGACTTGGAGTTGCTGAAGCCATTTCTTATGTGGATCCTCAGTTCCTCACCTACATGGCACTAGAAGAACGCTTAGCCCAGGCTATGGAGGTATCTTCGTAACTGACAGCTCCTGCTGAGATTGTTTCCACATGAATGCACATAGAGCCAGGGGCCCTGTAGTCTCAGCAGTTAGATTTGCTCTCTCTCACACATGTGCACGCTGTTCAGCAGAGGGTTACATTTGTTACCCCTTCCTGCAATTTTATTTTCTTAAACTAAAACACACAAACTTATTTTGAAATGTATTTTCCCAAAATTTAAAACCCAGATTTTTTTTTTCCAAGTCCTCCCATTATACTCTTGAACCTCAACACTGGAATTCTTGTCAAAACAAAAACAAAGCCTGTGTGCTTTCATTTATTTGTGTACTAAGCAACACACCTCTTTCATCAACAGTTGCCTTTGTTTCTATTTCTCTTCTAGTACTAGGCCTATCTTTATCTTTACATATTAGTTTTTGGTGCAGATCTTGGCAGTATAGATTAGACTGATCTTAGATCTCATGTTTGAATGAGTGCAGAATAAAGGAGCAACCATCTTTAATTTTTTATAACTGATATTAGAACTTTCTATATAATCTTAAATAATATTGCTTGAGCATCTTTGCAAAGAAAATGTTTTGAAAAATTTAATTCAAGGCTAGCAAGATAGTTTAGTGGGGAAAGTGCTTTCTCCCAAGCCTGGTAAGAAGTCAACTCCAGGGCCCAGCACAGTGGGAGAGAACCAGGGCCCAGCACAGTTAGAGGGAACCAGGGCCCAGCACAGTGGGAGGGAACCAGGGCCCAGCACAGTGGGAGGGAACCAGAGCCCAGCACAGTTAGAGGGAACCAGGGCCCAGCACAGTTAGAGGGAACCAGGGCCCAGCACAGTGGGAGGGAACCAGCTCAGGAGGTTGTACTGATGGCCATACCCTTGCACACATGAATACATATACACACAATGAAAATGTAACAATAAAAAAAAATGCAGAAAATTGGTTTAAACTGAGTTACAGTTTTCTCATTTATAATTACAGTTACAGATAAATTAAAATTTTTGGCTAACACTTAGAATTTTACTGGAAATAACATTTCTTAATGAAATGGAGGGAGGCCTTTTCTCTAATTACTTTTTGAGTTTGTTCCTAGAGAAACATGTTCAGCAAAAATTTTATGTTTTTATCTTTGTGGACGTATATGTGTAGAGTATGTGAGTGTGTGTTTTATCAATGCACATTTGGTTTGCTCCTACTTTGCCATTGTATAGCCATTATAAATCATGCTGTGATCAGATCCATCTGCACCAATCTGAGCTTCAGCTGTTTGGAGAAGTAGAATTGCTAGATTGCATAGTAACTATTTTTATTTATTTATTTTCATTTAATTATCCATTTGGTTTTTTTGAGACAGGGTATCTAGTGTGTAGCCCTGGCTTTCCTAGACCTCACTCTGTAGACCAGGCTGGTCTGGAACTCAGAGATCCATCTGCCTCTGCCTCCCAAGTGCTGGAATTAAAGGTGTGTGCCGCCACCGCCTGGCTAAGTATGTGTAGTTTTAAATGTTTAAGAACTTGCCATACTGTTTTCTGTATTGGCTACAACATTGTGCATTCATACCAGGAAGGGGCCCAGTTTGGGTAGCCATCTCAGTAATGAAGTATTAAGCTAGATTAATGGAGTGTCATAGCTTTGTGATCTTATGGTGTTGTTATTAGGAAATGCTGCTAACAAGTAATAATCTGGATTTAGCATTAGTCATCTTGGTTGAGAGCAGTTCAGAAAGAAGATTCCAGCTGTGACCTGGGATTACTGTTGTAGGTTTTCTGGAAGGACATAAAGTAGGACATAAAGGATGGACAGAAAGTGCCAGGCAGAGGGACGGAGCAGCACTCTGTGCAGTGAGAACATAGTGAAAACTGGCAGCAGCAGGAGACAGGCCTGTCTGCCAGACAGTCTGAACTGTAATCTAGAAGAGAGGATGGTCTGTACAAACGGTCATGTGACCACTTGTTTTTCCACCTTCATTGGAAAGTCATTTACAGGGATTTATCCCCTAAGTAAGGTTGGCTTATTATTACAACAACTTGTAATGCTCAGTGACTAGCAGTGTGCATGTGCTGATTCTGTGTGAGTAGAGAAAACCTCAGGAGTCAGTTTGTTGTTTTCACATTGTAAACATTTAGTAGTCTCACCATGACATTGTTTTTAATCTCGTGAAGTGAGCTTTTCTAAAGTGTTCCTTTTCCTGACGTTGTTGATCCCACACAAGAGCTCTGACTGTTCATCTAAAGAATGCAGTGATAATGAGTAAAGAGCTTATTACTGAAAGCTAGGTGGAGCTGTGATAGGCTGGGCTTTCTACACACCTTGTGTCTGTGTACACACACACACCACATAAAGAAGAAGCATGACGTAATGATCTTGGTGGTAGGGCACAGAAGTAACAGCAAAAGAATATGAAAGTGATAAGACATCTTAAGTGGCTTCCCTATACTGTTTTAATGTTTTCTAACAAAGAACTATACTTTTCGTTTTTAGACTGCGCTGGCACATTTAGAGTCTCTTGCAGTAGATGTTGAGGTGGCTAATCCACCTGCCAGTAAGGAAAGCATTGATGGACTTCCAGAAACTCTTGTTCTAGAAGATCATACCGGTAAGGTCACAGTTCTCAAGTTTGGGATGGCATGGTGTATATTTTAATGCATTATTGGGGCACTTAGGAGATAAAGTAGTTAAGTAAAACACACACACAGACACAAACACACATATATACTATACACACACACATATATCCATAAGGTGACACACTTTCACCTAGTAGAAAATGTGTAATAAAATTTACAACAAAGGTCAAGTGTTTGCCGGCCTTCTCTTAAAGGAGGAATGCTTATGAATTTCCAAATTAATCCGCTAGAGTCGTGCTTGCTGTTACTTGATAAAGCTCTGCCTGTCAGCTGTCATGGCTGTCGTGTGATCAGTCTCCTTTGTACTCAGCGCACTGTTTGTTGTTGTCAGCTATCGGTCAGGAGCAGTGCTGTCCCATCTGCTGCAGCGAGTACATTAAGGACGACATCGCGACAGAGCTGCCTTGCCATCACTTCTTTCATAAGCCTTGTGTCTCAATTTGGCTACAGAAGGTGAGCTTCAGGGGGACTTCCTCAATACTTCTTTCACAGTACTTCCTCCAAGTAGCAGACTTGATTTTAGAAGTGTCTCAAGACTTTTACACCACTCAAAGTGCACTGTGGTAAAAAAACAAAAAAACAGTATTTTGCGAGTGTGCACAGGTGTTGCTGGAAGTTTATGAGAGAAATATAATCAAGTGACCCCTCGTCTAGGTTTTATAGACCTACCTTAAAGACATACCTGTAACTTTGAGTGGGCTCAAGTTACTTAAGAAATAAGTTTTACTAACGTGCCGTGATCTCGGTTGTCACATAAGGGGTGTTCAACATCTAGCTCAGTAAAAGCCGGAGTTGCCTTCCTGGCAGCTCCTGTCTCCCTGGGACAGCCCTGCCGCGCCCCTCACTCCTGCCCTGTCCTGTTTGCCCTGCACTGGCACGTCCTGCTCATACTGTTTAAAGTCCCTGAGATCCAGTGTAGAGACATTGACTGTTCCTCACAGTGCCAGGTGCCATGTACTCTCGCCGGACTTCCCAATTTGCTGAAATCTTTTTTATTATTCCTCTGTCTCTCTCAACTGCTTCTTTGTCCTGTCACGAGGACCCATGTTCCCACCCACCAGTGGACACAACTACACTTTTCCCAGTGTTGACATTTAAGAGATTAGTTTTCTTTATTTTTTTTCCTCCAACAGGATTAAACAGGTTTTTTTTTTTTTTTTGTTTTTTTTTTTTTGTTGTTTTTTTTTTTTTTTCCCCAAATACCTGGCATATTTTTAAAATATATTGCTAAGTACTTTTTTTCTGTTCAAACTTTAAAACCTCTTATGTATGTGCTTCTGCACCCCCGACTCGTTTTGGTTAGAGTTGTTATTGTGATAGCACTAAATCTCTCCATTCTGTTGGGGACTTGCTCTGAGTTAGATTAGTGGAGCACAAAAATGTCTGTAAAATGAAGTACTCTTTCATGTGGAAGTGAGTGTACTATTCCTGATTACTGCTGGCTCTTTCCTTTTTATTTTTAAGATGTTTTTTAAACATTGATTCCTCTGGTAATATGTATATCACACAATGCTGTGAGAGCTTGTGTTATAACCTAGGAGGCAGTCAGTGCCTAGTGTGTTAAAAAACATAACACCAGCACTAGTAGTAAAAATTAGAGATGACTTTTTAAATAACAAAGTGGCAAGTAAACCCTAATGTATGGTACAAGTGATAAAGCCCTGTGAGAGACGTCAGAGAACTGTCGTGTTAACATGGGAGTTGCTAATGGAGCAGTGCAGGTCACGTGTGCTTCACACTGCAAGACTTCAGAAGTTGTGGTGATGACTTCTCTTACCCTGTTTATTTGTGTTCTGTTGATTATAGCATAGATGGCTATTTCAAACAATAGAATCTATTTACTTCAAATTTTATATAAAGTTGAAATAGTCCATATTATATTTAACATATTTACATGATGTATACACCCAGCATGGAAAAGTAACCTTAAGGTAGCAGAATTTAAGGTCAGAATTATGTAGGAAAGAACTTGTAATTCTAGTGTATAGTAGCAGAGGTGATGCTAGTAGAAGATATTTCTGACATTAGTAGAAAAGCAGGATTATGGGCTACAAATCCGCACGGTGTATACCTGAGCCTGTGGTTCATGTCCACTCCTGCACAGCAGCCAGCCCTCCAGCCTTTGCTCCCTACCTGTGGTAGTCCTCCTTCCTTCTAGCAAACTGTAGCTCTGGTCCTGTTCTTCCCTTCCGTTAAATGGGAGTCAGACTGAGGTGGTTTTCTTTAACTTGCAGAATAGTGGGTTTCTGTCTTGGCCTTCAAGGCCTTCTGTTCTCTAGCCCCCAACCATCCCTTCAGATACGCTCTTCTGTACATTTGTTCATATTCCTGTGCATTTCTTCCTGAAGCCGGGCCCTGGTCAGTACCATCTGAGGTGAATGGATCAGCCAAAACTCTACCTTTCCTGTCTTTACCATAGCAAGCTTTCTTACACTCGGTTGTACACACCACTAGATGATCCCTGTAGTTGCCCACTGACTCCTCAAAAGAACTGGAAATGTACTGGTGTTCTATTCCCTATCCCAGTGGCTGTTACATGGGTAAGGTGACTTAGCCAGCACATCCTAGGCCAAAGCTACACACGTTTGTATGATGCTGCTGTAGAAGCCACTCACTGTGGCAAGTATGTAGTCAATGTCCTTGACTTTGCTATAGCGTGGGCTAACAGTCTAATTTTTGTCATCTGAGGAAAAACTTAGCATGAAGCCACCCCTGGGGAAAGGTTCTTCAAATAAAATTCTTTGTCACTTTCAACAGTGTGATGGCTTCACCACCCTTCTATCAGGGAGATAGATATATTAGGACAATGATCTGTCTCTGTTGTCTGCTGTTTGTCTAAAACATGCTACGTTCCTTTGCTTCTCTTCCAGATCTATGGTTAATTTGTTATTTAGATAGCACATAGCTTGTTCTTTGTAGAAATGAATTATCTGGTAACTTAAGTAAGGTCTGAAGTCCATGTGTTTAATTAAATTTATCTACACTAAAATGTATGTAACTACATGTTACTACATGTATGTAATAAGGAAGGTGGGAGGTGGCAGTATACTTTGGTGAGCCAGTTGTGTGTTACCATTCACATATGCTTAGCGGTAAAATAATGACTCAGTTTGGGCTGTTAGGAAGTTAGACGGTGACCTTCGTGGGGGCAGGCACTAACTAGCCCTTCACTCAGCTTTGCTGTAGTGCTCAGGCTGAGCGTGGACCTTCTCAGTAAAGAGTCAGTGAATGCAGGTCCGAACATGGTCATAGCAACCTGTTTTGTTGGAAAGAAATTTGAGTGTGGCACTAAAATTGTGACATGTTATTAAACAAAAGGTTTTAAAGTTTTCTCCTTATATTGTGTGTGTTAGAGCCGTTTTTTTTTTGTTTACATGACTTGGGGGAGCACTGCAGTTCAGAGGGCATATGCCTTTTGCAGAGGAGCTGAATTCGTAACAGCCAGGTTAAGTGATTCCAGTTGCTGTACCTACAGCTCTCAGGGAATCTTAACACTCTTGTGGCTCCGTGGGCACTTACCCATGCACACACACACAGACACACACACACACAATTTAAAACAACAAATCTTAGAGATACTTGACTTGCTTGTGGGATGATATAATGATACTATGATTTCTGACAGTGGTTGGTTGGTTTGTTTCCCTCCCCCCAGTCCGGAACATGCCCCGTGTGCCGCCGTCACTTCCCACCTGCAGTTTTTGATGCATCTGCAGCTGCTTCCTCTGAACCTGACCCTGATGCCTCACCTGCAAGTGACAATGCTGAAGCCCCGTAAACCGTCACGTGAGAATGAGATCGAAATTCTATCAATCTGCAAATTCCTTCTAAATCTCATGTGCAAATAATTATATATAAATATATTTAAAATGCTCTATGTAGTATATGCCATAGTTTAGAAAGAGAATATTAACCTTTCTAAACTGAACTTAGGTTTGCAGAACATGCTAAACATTTTCAAGCTGAATGTTGAAGCAGTGCATCCGTTTTCTTCAGTCGAACATGGTGTTCATTGTACGTCAGTGGTCATCTCTGTGGCGTACGTTTCTGTTCCGTCTGAAGTGCTGCCACTTAAAGATCACAGTTCAGCTCTCCTTTCCACATCAGATGTGAAGACTGTGATCACAGCAGTAGTACTATTTGGTTTCATTGAAAATAAACTGAATTCTAAAGCATGCTTTTTCACTGGTCCCTTTGCTTTTGCTACATCGAAACCTCTTGGTTTATAACAATACTGAGAAGGTTAAGATTAGAGCTTTTCAGAATGCCAACAAAGACTAACATTTTGACCAGCACACACACACACACACACACACACACACACACACACACACACACATTTTTTTTATATATATCTTAGATGTAAACCTCCTGAAATGGTCATGTAATAAAAATATTCAGTGAACATTAAATGTGTGTAAAGGCTAGAGAAGCATGTGGTTAATCTGATGTGCTTCGTGCTCGGCAGTTTTGTGTGTTTGGCTTATGAAACACTACATAAGCCCTTATCCAGTCTGCTTTACTTGTTAAATATTTGAAGGCCCAGAACACTCCTGGCATATGTGTAAGAAGTTGGGTGTAGTTAGCTTAAAGTAGTTTGGGTTCTACTTAGAAGGTCTGAAGATTTGCACACGGTCATGTTTGTAACTGTATCATCCCAAATAAGAATTGCACAGCTTTTCGGTGATGATATGAGTAGGCAAGTCTGCACAGACATGTAGGTAGCTCACAGATGAGACCTGATGTCAGCACTACTGACAGTGCCTTAGAAGGCACAATGCTAGAGCACATGCAAGTGCACACCTACCTGGTCCGCTGCCTGTCTAGTTTCAGGAATATTTACATAGCTTCCAAAATGCAGCTTCATTTAATTTGTGTAATATCTGAGTGTTTATATGCTTTCTTTTTTCTCCAGTCTTAAAAAAGAAATGAATTTTCGCTGTTGGCACATTTGAGGCTTAAATATAAGAAACATAACACTTGCATTCTGATTTTTGCATATATTGTAAATGTGGCTGGTATTTACAGCAAATACTGTGTATCCTTTTATGGGTAAAAACAAAGTGAACATTGCATGCAAGTAATGTGGTGAATTTGTAATTTAGGGGTTTTCTGGGGCTTCTGTGACTTTGGATGCTTAAATTCAGGCCTTAATGTTGCTCTAGCTAGCATGTTTCCTTCTGATGTATATAGTCCATGTTGTATAAACTAATCTTTGCTTGTTTTCTACTCTGTGATCTTTCCATACCATATTTCACTGATGATCAGTTAGTGTCCGAAACTCACATTAGTTCCCATGTGTGTACTGTGGAGATTTGTGAATTGTGTGGCTTGTTTTCTTTTATGTACTGTTGATTAGTTATGACACTTACTGATTAAACTTACCTTTACTTACAGATTGCTGTGTAACAAGCCACATGTTATGTTTAGTCAGTATTATGGGACCTTTGTTTTATTCTTCTAGGTAGCAGCTGTCCCAAAGAAAATATTTTTTCTTTGCCTATTAAGATTTAGCTATTATCTGCCAGTTGTTAAGGGGTTTGGTTCCAAACTCAACCAGCGAGTTGATGGTGAGAAAGCTGCTGTACTCTTGGCTTTCCGTCTGTTCCCATCCTTTGTTGGCTCCTTACTCCGCATACACAGCTGCTGTGAAGGAGGAAGCTGAATGAGACTTGTTTTAATTCTTTTTCAAAAGGAAAATGAAGTTTTAGGACTTTCATGGTAGCAAACCTGACAAGTTCAGATCCCAGTATATTATTTGATCTTATCTTGGATCCTTTTGAAAAGTTAAGAATATATGAAGGTAAATTAGAAATAGAAAAAAATATTGATAAAATGTCATTTATCTTATTTCTCTATGTTGTTACTTGGCCTATTAATTTTAATTTTTTGAACATTTTATTTCTTGTAATATGAATGCTGATATTTAAAGTTTGACTCATGTGGATTTTTTTTTTTTTGTGTGTGTGTGTGTGTGTGTTCCTTAGTTGTTATCTCTAAGCTAACTAACTTTAAGATTATTTGTGATATGGATTTATATATGAGCCGTTAAAGTGGAATGCAAGGTGTCCAAAAGCCCAGGTCTGACTGTAACGATTGCTTTATTGTTCTACAATCCCAGCCCTGCCTTTTCCGTGTAAATCATAAACAATAAACAGGATATACTCGGTGTTCATTTCTAATATTTAATTGTGTGATCCTATCACTTTCATAACATAATCCTTGAAGAACTTAAGAGTCAATAACAAAGAACACAACTCTTGAAGAATCCTAGATTGAGCTGACAGGGTTTTTGGTTTGTTTTAGTTTCTTTCCCCTAGGAAATCTAGGGGCCGCATAGGTCGCTTCCAGGGGCAGCTAGCAAGCTTGTGCTGTTGCCCTTTCCTGCCTGACGTTCTCTGCAATCCCACCGTCCTCTGCAGAGCCTGGCTCCTGTGCTGACTCAGACTGTGGGAACACTTGACATTCTGTGATGCCTCACTTGAGCTGGCTGTCTCCAAACCAAATGTGTGACTGCCGTCAAATATGCCCATCAAGACTGATCTTTGATGGTTCCCAAAGGGCTCCAAGGTGTAGTTCTGAATCCATTGCATAATAGAGTATATCCACATTATTAAACAAAAGCTAGTTTTGTTAGGTTAGATTTCTAATTTTCCTCATAAAACATGCTAGAAAAACAGTCTTAAAAGTAAGAGCAGCGGTGGTGTTCCCTGCCCCGCAGCAGTGCTAAGCCGCTTCTAAAGTGCCATCTTCCTTGTCCAGCCATTGATGCTGTAGTCACCTTACCTCCTTGCAAAGGCAGGACTTTCTGTAAGAACAGTGGCCTTCAGATTCTCTATAGATAGCAGAGACACAAGACTAGGATAAAAACTTGTGTCTCCTGTGTTCCCACCTCAGGCTCCCCGTTTAAATGTTCCCGTACATCTGATCAGACCAGTCTAAGGCTGACTCTTTCAGTCATTCTGTTAGTTTTCCTCATTAGGCAACATCCCCCGGCGGTGTTAACTTGGGTGTTGCTAAAGCAGGCCTTCCATGTTTGCTGGGGGATTTGTTTGTTTTTGACGTTACCTAGAAGTGTTGAGGATGGACTAAAAGCCCTGGGGTAGCACTGTAGACAGTTTGATGTCTTAGTACTTCCAGTTCACCTAACTACCAGCCACCCTGTGGGCCCGGTTCATGTTTTCCCAGGAAAGACATAATGTTTTTGCCATGTTTTAAAGATATGTCTTTGAAAATAGTTACATCTGCTAGTGGGGTAAATTAAGAAAGGGAAGGAAGTCAGCTGGAACCGCTTCCTTCTTAACAAAACGGTGTAAGCTTTCTTGTTGCTCATTTGCCATCTGTTGACTAGGCTGTTCTAGGTTTGATAAGATTTCACTGTCAAGCTCTTCTTAATTTCTGGAACCTACCTTTTCCCTGTTCAGATTTTGTCTGAAATAATACGACATTGACAGATCGTATAATTACTCTGCTTCTAATTTTGTTACAAAGTGACAAATCTAATTAGGCTTTGCACAATTGAGTAAGTTTGAAATATTTTTGTTACGTTCTGTCTTAAGGGGAATAAATATTAAGTGCTTGGTTTCCATCGTTGCTTTTAGGTCTTTGGAGTTTGATGTACATTGTACATATAAAATTGTAAATGTGCCATCGTCACCCCAGGGGGTTGAGAAATTTTGACAGGAAAACTTCATTAAGTCAAATAAAATTTGGGCCCATAGAGACAACTCAACATTTGAGTGTGGGAATACACACTACAGTGTATTGAACAGCATGTGTGTGGGCTTGTGTGTGTAACTGGACACACATATGTCATCCTCAGTTGCTCCTCCATCACAGTCATTGAGGCAGGACCTCACAGGCAAGCTCAGAGCTTGCTCAGTGTGCTCTCTGTTCTTCAGCTGGGCCCAGGACCTCCTAACCTAGAATTCCAGTGTTTAGGTTTGGTTTGTCCTGAATTTCAGAGGCTTAATTTAGTTTAAATTTGCATTTAAAGCAGATAAAGTTGGGAGTGGAGAGCTTCCAAAATCAGTTTTGTCTAGAAAGCAAATTCTTGTCTTAATTTTGATCAGATTAAAGAAAAGCAAAAATGGGACTTGGTTGCAACCCACATCTACATGAATAAATAACACAGAAAGAACAGGTCTAGAATATTAAAAGTAATGCATGAAAATAATGCACAGAGCATGTGAAACTGTAATCTTACCTGAATCTTCTAAGAAACATCACCAAAGTCAACAAATTATTATCTAAGTCACCTTACCTGAGCTGTTTACTAAATGTCTACCAAACGCTTAGTCCATTGAAAGGAGCACACTGTAAGGAGCCCTAGCTTTTGCCCTCATGTGTTGGAATTTCATCTGTAGAATTTCATCTTAGACCTGTTACTTAGGCCTAAAAGGATGCTGTGTGGTTACTGAAGCTAGAAACAATCAAAGGAAGGAGTAAAGCTTTAGAGCTGTTTCCCACAGGGGATGTTAGCTACCAGAGAGTACCTGAAGCTAAAGGACACACTGCTGGGCTGGCGGTCAAGTTCACTAGACACTCCCTTAGCCATGGTGTCCCCTAAATGAGACAGTTTTTCTTTCTTTCTTTCTTTCTTTCTTTCTTTCTTTCTTTCTTTCTTTCTTTCTTCCTTTCTTTCTTTTCTTTCTTTCTTTCTTTTTAAGCAATTGAACTGGGTGAAATGGAAAGAAAGCCAGAGTTTCATTTATCTGTTGTGCATTACTCTACCTTTCCCACTTACCTTTGCTCTAAGACATTCCCCCATAAGCCTCTACTAAGGACTCACCCCCAAATGGAACATAAACCAAACAGTTCTGAAGTATGGCTGGCAGAATACTCTGGCGGAAAATGCAGTGTAGGTTTTAGTGACCTTAAGTACAGCAGTTCACTGCAGACTGGCTTACCTAAAGGCTTCACAAGGAGTAAAAACCGGTGTAATGGCTAGACTTCCTTCATTTCAGCTCTAATAGTGGCTGAAGAAGTTGCATGAATACACTGAGCCCCACAGGAACTAAGTGCTAGGACAAAACCTCTCTGCAGCAGCCAGTGTGTCACACAAAACTGTCAAATCTGGTCATGTCAGCAACACACCACAAAACTGAAAGACAGGTTCGACACAGTACAGCACAACCCTTCTACTTCAGCAGTCTCCCTACACCACATCAGGACCTAGGAAAGGTCCCAGAGACCTGCAGATGATGTGAAACACCGGGAACTAACAATAACTTTTCCCCTAGGCTAAGTGATCTAACTGCATCAGTTGCTTTTGCCGTCTGAACTCAGGGACAATGCAAAGGTTGTTGACAGTCAGTGCTGTACAGTTGATAGTCCTTGTTACAACCAAGGAAATCAGCTTAGGAAATCCCATTCTTCTGAGATGGCTACTGGCAAACCTGCCTTAGAGCTTGGAGTTATCTTCCTTATCTAGAGCAGGAAACAGATCTATCTTCTGACCTGGGGGGAACAATGTATGCTAAAGACTGCTTCTAAAACAGAGGTCTTTGAAAAGACAATACTAAACAACCCACGCTGTTGCTCGAGAGACATCCAGAAACAAATCCCTGACCAGTTGTTCCCTGGTACCCCACTCTGCTAACACAAGCCACAGAAGTCTCATATAAAGGCCAGCAGTGGTGAGAGTGGAAAGCCTTGTCACTGGGGGAATCGCCAACCAAAAATGGACGCCCTTACTATAACACTTGCACAAGCTGTTACTGGAAAGGATGCCTGAGCCTCTCTTTACTTAGGTATTTGATTATAAAGAGCAGAAAAGTTGAAAAAACTTGACCCTGGGTATATATTATGAGCATATTTTGGAGTCGTTTTTACTGTATCATCTTAGTCCTAGCAGCTTTAGAAGTAGGCCAGCGATGAACTCCAAGAGAAACCAACTGATTAAAGTAAGAGTTACCATCAGTCCTGTGGCCCCCAAGGAAGGAGCCCATCTATTTCTTGTAACTTTACTTTTATTTGCCTCCTGCCCTAATTGGTCTCTGTCCCAGGCAGCTCATTCCTTGGTTATTGGATACCCAGAGCCTGCTCCTATCCAGTAACAGACACCATGGGAGGCTGGGGGAGTGTTGCCAAAGCAACTTGACTGAAGGTATTTGTCCATTCCTGGACTGCTTTGTACTTAGAACCACTTCCAAGTAAAACAAAACAGCAAAGGACAGAAGTCACTGCTTCATTAGCTCTCTTTATGAAGAAAGTAGTGGCTTGCTTAAGATCACAGCTGTAGAAAATTCTGGGGCTAGGACTTGATCCGAGGCTTCTGATTGCAGACATGTCTTTGCCACTAAGTCAAAAGTTCACTTTGCCCACTGTCCTCCTTAGAAGCAGCTATGGTCAGATCAGTAAGGAAGGCCTCAGAGGCCCAGTTGGCTCTTCTACAACCTCTTCTGAGGCGAATCGGGACAACAATAAACACGGAAAGCTCTCCTCTGCTTCCTTGTGGGAGTTGAGAGGACTTACCCAAGATGGAGGCCTGGGTAAGGGGACAGAGCTGTTTCTCCAAGGCTATTCATCTGGTCCTTAGGAAAGCAGGGGTACAGAATGGAGTTTCAAGCTCTCCAAGGGTGGCAACACTGGTTAGCAATCTCTAGGAGCTGTGATTGCTTTACTTTCCTGAATTGAGAACCCTGCTGGGTTCTTTAAAAGACAAGGAAAGGCACAGTTTACCTTGTAAATTGAGTAACCTGCTCTGAAGACCTGTTAAGTCAGGGATGAAGCCAACAGAAGTGAAGAGCTTCACCCAGCCAAGGAGAATTACTTTTTTTTTTTCAAGTAGAAAAGGGGATTGTTAAGCAGGTCTGGGCAGCAACACATCCACACTCATGGTTACAGGAAAGGGGTTGTACTGGCTGGTTCTGTGTAAACTTGACACAAGCTGGAGTTATCACAGAGGAAGGAGCCTCAGTTGAGGAAATGCCTTCCACCCCAATTTGCTTCTTGGTCATGATAATTTGTGTAGGAATAGAAACCCTGACTAAGACAAATTGGTACCAGGAGTGGGATATTCCTGTGACAACCTGACCATGTTTTGGGGAGGACTGTGGAAGGACTTTGGAACTTTGAGCTAGAAGAGCCATTGGCATATTAAGAGCTCTATGGGATGGTCTATAGGAGCTTGGAAGATGATGTTGAGAACAGTGCAGAAGATGGTAGGCCTGGCTTGTGAAATTTCAGGGGGAAGATTAAAGACTCTTTGGTCAGGGCTGTTGCTGTTTTGATTGTGAAGATTCTGTGGTTTTGATTAGCTGGGACTGAAGAATCAGCTGTGATTAACAAGATACCAGAACTACTAAAGCAAAACCTTTGCCTTACTGGGACTATTGATGCTGGTCAGCTGGAGCTAAGAAATTAGTGGTGATTAAGAAGAGACCAGCATCACTGAGGTGATATCTTCTGGGAACTGTTATGTGAGAGCACAAAGAGGATGTGTTCCAGTGATAGCCAAGGTTGTACCTCCTGCTGTGGCTGGACTTGGTAATGTGGAAGAGTCACCCAGGTAGTACTGGTTTTGAAGGATTGAAGGGGTCATGGAGAGCAGCTGAGGCTCAGCACTGAGAGAGGCCATGGAAGGCCATTGGTGAAGGTGCATCCTAATGGCGATTAGTGCCCCAGGACTGACTGGTGTTTTGCCAGTACCACAAGATGACCACCAAGAACGGCAGCGGCAGTGGAGAGCAGGCAGCTGGAGCCTAGGAGACAAAGTGTGTGCTACAAAGGGCAGAGCTGGAGAAGTGACTCAAGCCCTTCGAGGAGCCCAGAAATTCATAAGTGGATTCCCAGACACTGGATGGTTAGAGATTGATTTTACTTTGACTGTGACTGTGCCCTGATATCTTTCTTTCCCTCTTGAAGGAAGAAGTGGAGCCCACAGTTTAGAGATTTTAAATTGTAAAAAGACATTGATTTTTAAAAGAGACTGAATATTTTAAAGGTATTGCAGTTTTAAAATGTAAGAATTGATAAAGACTGTGGGACTCTTAAGGTTATCTAGATCTTGGGGATGAACAAGAAAGTAGGGTTGAAGCTTAATATTGATTTGTTTGCGTGTCAAGGTGACACGGGGTCAATTGTGCTGGCTGGTTTTGTGTCAACTTGACACAAGCTGGAGTTATCACAGAGAAAAAAGCCTCAGTTGGGGAAATACCTCCATGAGATCCAGCTGTAAGGCATTTTCTCAACTAGTGATCAAGGGGGGAGGGTCCAGCCCATTGTGGGTGGTGCCATCCTTGGCCCAGCCCATTGTGGGTGGAGCCATCCTTGGCCCAGCCCATTGTGGGTGGTGCCATCCCTGGGCTGGTGGACCTGGGTTCTATAAGAAAGCAAGCTGACCAAGCCAGGAGAAGCAAGCCAGTAAGTGACATCCCTCCATGGCCTCTGCATCAGCTCCTGCTTCCTGACCTGCCTGAGTTCCAGTCCTGACTTCCTTTGATGATGAACAGCAATGTGGAAGTGTAAGCTCAATAAACCCTTTCCCCTCAACTTGCTTCTTGACCATGATGCTTGTGCAGGAATAGAAACCCCGACTGATATGGGGATTAAAGGATGCAGCCAGTCAAGAGGTTACAGCCACTAGTTATTCCTTTTCTTTCCTTCCTGCCCTTCACTAGGCAGGCTGGCTGAGCTTAGATTCTTGCTGTGCCTCATACCCAGTCTCCATGTGCCGGCCGCCTCTCAGTAGGCACAGATAGAAGTCACTCAGGGTTACGAGGGTTGTATTAATATGGTGTTTTTAGAATCTGGCACCTAGGCAGGTCAGGATGGTGTTAGGAGTCTACCAAAGTCCGCCCCACAGTTACCTGGCACTATAAAAGGGGCTGCTAACCCCCTCCTCACTCTCTTGTTCTCTCTTCTCTTGCTCCTACCCCTTTGTCCCTCCTCTCCCCATTCTGTTCCCGCATCTCTCCATGTACTCATGGATGGCCGGCCTCTACTCCTCTTCTCTCTCTCTACCCCTATTATCCTCTTAACTCCCCTCCCCATGCCCTAAATAAACTCTATTCCTGTGGTGGGGTAGGAGAGGACCCAACATGGGTCCTCCAGAGGCATCCCCCTTCCCCCCATACCTCACCACACCTCCATAGACCATACCCCCCTATTCTCTTTATCTTTTTCCTAACATTGGTGCCGAAACCCGGGGCATACAGTTTATTTATCTTTTTGTATAAACACATCAGGTGGAACACTTCTCTGTCTTGCAGGTTTCCATGAGGCAGGCATTACTCCGATGGGACACAGCCTCTCTGGGGAGTGGCTAGCTGTGCCCTATGGAAGGTGGCGCTGTCTCTGACCCTCCTTTGCTCTCTTGTGGAGTGAGCTAGTGCCTCTGCCTTGCAGTTTAGCCTGGGTGGCTGATGGAACAGAGCAGGTTAAGACCGGGCCACAGAATTCTTGGGCCTTGAAATTTAAGATGGTCTCTCCTGTCCAGGGTTGTTCTCTAGGCCTTCAGCCAGGCTCTGCTCTAGAGAGTGAATTCTGCTGACTGGACACATGTTCCCAGTACATGCTGCCAAGAGCCAGAATCACACGGAGTCAAATTGACTCTCGTGTCTCAGTTTCAGGGCTCAGCTTGAGTTGTGTGTGGACTCATGTCACACAAGTCTCACTGCAAGTGTAAAGCATTCCAGCGCAAGGGCACCCCACATGGAAAGAATCACATGCTAGGTGAGAACACAGTCTAGGGGGTCAAAGTGAGGGTATAGCTGGAAGCTGGGCTTGTGTGTATGTTTATGATATGAGATGAAAGCCTGGACACTTAGCAGTTATTCTCTTAGTGTAGGGTATAAGTGATTGCTCAAAGTTTCCTGCGTAGTCTGGGTAAGACTTGCAGAGGTGGCCATTACTGGTGAAGTACAACAGGCCTTTGATAGAGTTGTGGAAGCCATTTCTCAGAGGTCATGGACTATGAGTGATGCAGCCACCACCATCAGATTGTCAAACAACTTCAGAGGCCTGAAGGTTTACATATTCCAATAGGAAATAATAGGAAATGAATCAGGAGCTGTGCACATAGCAAAATGCAAGGATAACTATTGCCTGGACTCCAGACAGCAAGTGATGGTGCATTCTTGATTTGTCCCAGGCCTCCATGGGCAAACCATAGTACCTCACACTCAGGAGTTCTGCAGCCAAAGAAATCATATAGTGGAAGACCAATAGGAACTTTTTGGCCCAGGAAGTCCCCTCTGTCTAAAAGGCTAGTGAAAAGACCTAACGGCCATAGGTGAGAAAACCGGGACTAATAACGCCTGTGGGCTGTCAGGATCCCTGAAGCTTCCCAGCCCCTGTAGGAGTCTACCACTCGGGTACTGCAGTGAGTGGACCTGTATGTGGAATCTCCTATCCCTAAAGTCCCCGTGTTTTGCACTGTACAACTCCTGCCCCTGAGTTGCATGCAGTCTCTGCTCCCCAGGAGGCACTGCTGTCCAACTGTTCCGATGAACAGAACAGCTCTGCTTCCGGAAATGCCTGTCTTCTGTCTTATTTCCACATCATCTCCACCAGTGCCATCAGATTTAGTCAACCACAAAGCTGCTGCTGCTGCATTGCAGGGATAGAGAGTTGTTAATGAAAGGGCCAGAGTTAGGGTCCATCTAAGGCCAGTGGGAAAATCCCACCACAAACCTGAGCACAGACCCCTTCTCTTCCAGGAAACAAAACAAAACCAACTGTCAGACCCACGACTCCCAGCTGAACTCCCCTTGGAATGTTTTATACACTGAGTTAATCTGAAAGTTGTTTCACTCCACCAAATGTGCATAGTACCCTGCCTAGTTACCATTGTGCAATTTTTACCCCAGTTGTTTGCAGGGCATATAATCCCCTGACATATTCTGGTCAAGGTAGTCTCCCCCTTGAAGTGGGATCGCCCCGACATGCTGGAATAATTAAACTCCTCTTGCTTTTTCATCAATCACCACCTCTGTGGGTCTCATTTCAGAAGGTTCCAGTAGAGGTCCAATTCGAACCTCAAATTAACTTTTTGAGACTCCTCCAGGGTTTCTGAACTCTGGATAAAGCAGGTGCTGTCTTTCCATCTTTTTCCTTCAACAGTCCTGAGATCCTGCTTCCTTTAACCTGTTGGTTATTTCTACATGAAACAAACCATGCCAGATTAAAGTATATTAAAGGCACATTTATTGGGAAGCTACTTTCAAGCGAGTTCAGTGACCCCAAGGATGAATTGCCCTGAAGGGGGTGAAGGGTTGCTCTTGCAGAGAGAAGAGAAAAAGAGACCAAAAAGTGTGGATCATATAAGGAAGAGTCTCGGGAAAGTTCAAGGTTTGGAACAGGGCATGCCAGGTAGAGACTGAGGGATGCTGGGAAAACCTGGAGGCCAGGTCTGCTTTGATGTGTGCAATATGTATCTCAGTCCCTTGTCCAGGGTCTAAAACCACACATCCTCATCTCTGCTTTGAGCTCAGAACGATTCTTGTTTATGTTTGCTTTCCACAAGTACACGCATGTAGTAGCACATACATGCAGACATGCACAAACATGCACTTAGTCCAATATTCAGAGTGATGAAATCCCACAGCTTTCCCACCCTGACCAGTTCTACTCTTGAGGCTGGTCCACTGAGCCTGAGAGAAAGGTTACAAGAGAAGAGCAGTCAGATCAAACAGGTCTTCCAGGGATACCCAGCAAAACCAGAAGCAGTATGATTTTTGAAGTCACTGAAACCAAATAATTAGGAGCTTCTCACAGTT
The DNA here is from genome assembly GCF_963924665.1 of Micromys minutus. Lineage (NCBI taxonomy): Eukaryota > Metazoa > Chordata > Mammalia > Rodentia > Muridae > Micromys > Micromys minutus. The sequence continues at coordinate 51,629,809 of NC_137954.1, read as the reverse complement.
GTGTCTAGGAAGACTAGGGGGTCACAGAGAGTTGGAGTGTGGAAGGCCCTGAGGAAAGAAGCAGGCACACAGTATAGGTCCTGTAGTTACAGCTCGCAGAAGCAGGCATCTCAGCAAGATAGGGATGAAATAACAGGAGTTAATAGTAGGCTTGGATATAATATTTGCTGTTGCTCTTTTCAAACAACATCTAAGGTAGTCTGTAGTCTTTATCCTTCCAGAAGTGTGGCCTACCTTTAAGCAGCCATGGCTGTCGGGGCAAGCCCTGGGTTCACCCTGCTCTTCTGCAAAGTAGCCCTGGCCTTTTCTGGTGCTGCCTTCCCTTCTCACTAATGTACTCATACTGCATTGGAAATGGTCTCTGGGAATGGAGCCGCATTCTAAACAGGATCCTGGGAGATTCTTACACATGCTAAGGTTTGGGGAAAGATTGCTTAATTTTCTGCCAAAGTCGTTAGAAAAAAAAACCACAGAGGGATTTTTATGATCTTTTTTATTTCTTGAAGCAAAATTAATCTACTGCAATTATGTCTTGTGTGTTTGTATTTCTTTTTTTCTTTCTTTTTTTTTTTTTTTTTTTTTTTTTTGCTCCAACTAAATCATTTAGTTTTCCTTGAAGAAATGACTGAAAAACACAACTCTAGAAAAACAAGGCTGAGACAGCATTCTTCGTGTTGCGTAACAAAACTGACCCTTTAGGAGCCACGGTCAATAATGCCCATGGTGGGTCTAGCTATGGAGATGTGAAATCCATGCATACAAGTTTCATAACTGAAAGAAGAAAAAAAGCCAAAGGAAAAACTCCAAATAAACGCTGCGTATACATGATGTCCCTTTTGCATTGCACGTCAGAGGGGAAGGGGACCAGCAGCAGCCCAGCCCCCCTCAGTAAACCAAGGGCAAAACCCTGCAGACGCCTCAGCAGTTGTCAGGGCTTAGCAGTCTCCAGTTGCAGGTCACAGTCCTTGGCCATCTGTACCCTCACAATCCATCTCCACCCCCTCACGGCTGCCCTGCTAGGACTAGAGGGTGGTGGGGCGGGGAGGGGGCTTTTGTATGATCTTCTCATGTAAATAAACACAATTGGAGGATGGATGGGGGCCTCTTGTCTACTGGGAAGTCATTTTTCAAGCTTGGGCGTAAGAAACCTTATACAATTTACATAAACAGTTAAGGGTAAACGAGATTATTTGGAATAAATGCAAGTAACGTATTTTGACGGTGGCAGATTCAGTCGCTACCGAAGACAATATTTTGGGGGTAAGAAGACAAGTCAGGGTTTGCTGTACAAGATGCTGGAAGGCACAGAACCCCCAAGTCCGGTCTCGGCTTTTTCATTGTCTCGTGATTCCCTTGTTCCACCAAGCACCAGAGGGGATGTGTGAGCGCTCGAGCACTTAGGGTTTGAACTGCTCGAGGGACCGGTAAAAACCTCAGTGAACCAGGGAGGAAGGAGTAAGGGAAGATCTGACAAAGTGCAGCTCTAAATGCATGTTTAAATGAACAACAACAAACAGGAAGGAAAAAAGAAAGGAAAAGTGATATAATGCTGTTTTATTCCAATGCTGCAGCCTCCGTCCACGATGCAGGAGTGATGTCTGCCGCACTGAAAAGGGGTCGCTGAGGTCAAGCAGCGCATGAGTGGCTGGGTGGCTTGTGTGAGAACAACATGACATGACACTGGACCATGAGCACCCAGGGGCCAGGGCAAACTGTGGCTCAGGCCTCCTGGTGGCCGCAGGGCAGGGTTAGTGGTGATGGTGATGGGCGGGGCGGTGGCCTTAAGGCGGGCAGTGTTGGGGCTCATCTCGCATGGGGCGCTCGCCCCGCTCTTCCTAGCAGCAGCAGGAAGACTGGGGTCCTTGTTGCTGAAAAAATAGACTGAAGAAAACCCTTGTAGCCGCGGGCACAGATGAGCGGTGATGGCTTCCCAGGACGGCGGTGGATGGGTGGGTGCCACCCCCACCAGAATGGGTGTCCAGATGGCGTCACGTGTAGGGGCCTTTTACAGCTAGTCATTTAAAAAAAATGTTGATTTTCTGAATATCAAGTCTCCTTACTGGTTTTAAATAACTTATAACAAAAGTGTAAATGTTAGAATGTTCTAGCAAGCAGAGGACCAGCTACAAGCCACAGAGCCAGTCTCAACTCTGGCTGCAGCTGGGGGACATGGCTTGCTCACTTGAACTTGGCCAGTAGAAAATGTTGGATGCTGCAGCTTTGCTTGCAGGTCCTCAATCTGGGCTGAGTACTTGGCACGCAGGCGCCGGGCCTCGCGCCCTTGTCACACACCCGGACCTGCCGTGCCTGCTCCAGCTCTCGCTTCAGGCGCACCGGGGACTCCTTGGCCTCGTTCATCTTCTTCTCATTTTCAGCTCGGAGCCGCTCAGTCTCTTTCCTCAAACTGCGCTTGGCCTCTGGCTTCTCGAAGTTTCTCCTTCTTGGCCACGCAAAAATTCTAACTCCTGATGCAGGCTGCATTTAGCCTGCAGGGCTGCTGTCAGATTCTCCTCTTGCTTAACTCAGTTTGACCTTAGCGCAGTTTGACCACCTCATGCAGGAACTTTTCTTTGGCTTCCTTGGTATCCAGGCCGCCCTCCAGGGCTTGCCACAGGTGCTCCAACTCTGCCTCCAGCCCTCTCTCTCTCTCTCTCTCTCCCTCCCTCTCTCTCTCTCTCTCTCTCTCTCTCTTCCTCCCTCCCTCCCTCCCTCCCTCTCTCTCCCTCTCTCTCTCCCTCCCTCTCTCTCCCTCTCTCTCTCTCTCCCTCTCTCTCTCTCTCTCTCCCTCCCCCTCTCCCCCTCCCCCCCCCCCCATGTTCCACAGATTTTTCTTAGTTACTGGTTCTTGATGTTGACGGCAAGGTCGGCGGGCTGTGATAGGTTTGACTTAAAGAGGAACCTGTCCCTCCAATACAGTCACTGCCTGGTTTTGATCGGCCAAGCTTTAGGAAATGTAGCTCACAGCCCACTAACACAAACTTCTTTAACTGCCTAAGCCTGTGAGTAAACATCCTTTCTTTAAAAAAAAAAAAAAAAATCTTATGTTTTCCTTTATAATAATTCAAAATTTCTGCCCAGGATAAAATTATCACCCAGATTTTCACAAAACTCATGAATAATATTTAAATCCACTCTCCTAAGCAGCAGGGCCTCAATTTAAATAGTACTCCAAACGCAAGCACAAATTTATTTTCAAAGCTCTGAAAATAAATGATGAAGCCTCCTATGAGGTTATCTTTTATGCAGCAGAAGAGAAATATCTTCCAGGGTCAGGTTGCTCAGGCTGCCAAGGGAGACAGGCACTAGGAGGCCCTGGGGCAACGGGAAGGATGTGCGCAGTTGGCATTGAGGGCCCAGGCTCCTGGGCTAGGCCAATGGAAGTCCTTCTTCAGACTTTGGATTCCCTTGCCCATTAAGGAGAGCCATCTTTAAAGGTGTACACAGCCCCCTGATCGCGTGCCCAGAGGTGGGAGTACAGAAGAGGAAGTGCCATCGGCCAGAAAGCCCCTCCTCTCCCTCTGTCTCTACAAAAACTGTGACCCGTATTCAGCACCAAATCAATTTTTAAATTTTACCTTAAAAGACAAACAAGACTACCTCTTTCCCTCCTGAACAAGTTACTGCCCAACAAAGGCCACCAAGCAGGGCAGAAAGGAAGGTTTGTATACCAGTGCAGGGGGAGTCCAAGGCTGGACCTAGCATCCAGGAGGTAAGGAAAGAAGGTTACCCCCAGAGGAGATGAGCTCACCATCCAAGCCCCACAGAGGACAGCCCACCTCAGGGAATTAGAGCCATGTGGGCGTGAGAAGAATATCCTCAGATGCAGGGCAGCCCAGTGCAGAGAGCCATAGCTGTTGGAACAGCACGCAGGGGAGTCTCTGGGAGCGGCAGAGGCTGGAAGGCTGCTGGTACAGTGCAGGGGGGTTGATGAAATGAATGAATGTATTAACGATGTGGAATAGTGATTATTTGTTTCATTATCAGTCCTGGGTATTGCAAATGCAGAGGAGGAGGGGGCTAGAACGAGCCTTGGGCTGTTGAGATGGAAGGAAGTCAGTGTAAATGCATGATCTCCAGTAATATATATGCAAATATAGATCACCAGCACGCCTCGGCACGCAGACGCACACGCAGCGTCTGCCTTGGTTCTCTGAGCTGCCTGGAGTCTGCAGCAGTCACAGCCTGAATCGATGCTGAAAGGAATCAGTCCACTGGGGAAAACAGAACTACAGATCTGGGCGAAGGCCATAGACCCAACCCAAACATCCTGGACCAGAGAAGGAAATGACCAAAGGATGAAACAGTGCCCTGAAGACAGCTGACGGGGTTCCTGCTGGCAAAAGTGGGGTCAGTTTGTAGGTGGAGCTTAGTGACAATAAACCATTGTAACAAAATAGCAATCTATGCAGATATAATAAGTAAGTGGGTAGTTGAGTTTGAATGAGATATTAATATAAAGTTAAACACGCCCACATGTTTACTAACTCCACAAGCATAGAGATGCACTAAGCATAAAGGAGAACATCTGGCGGATAACTCCTGTGGTGGTTCCAATGAGCTATCTCTGCTTCCAACATGCAGATCAGATGTAAACTCTCAGCTACTGCCCCAGCACCTTGCCTGCCTCCCCGCCAGCATGGTCACGACTGAGACTGTAAGCAAGCCCCCAATTAAATGCTTTCTGTTCTGAGTTCTCTCGGTCGTGATGTCTGCATAGCAATAGAAAACTAAGACGGCCCTCGCTCACAGTGGAGAAGCTGGGATACTCTGAAATCCTGAGCCATGTGATCGGCAGCCTGGTACTTAGGACTCATGACAGTTCCAGATTAAGACATGACCACAGTGTAACTGAGGGAACAGCAGAAAGGGCTCAACCCAAGGCAAGCCCCATAGGATGACAGCACAGGGACAGGTTTCAGACCAGGGGAGCTGCGCGACGGGGAACCCGCCTGGGACTTAACCCTGGACCATAGGTAGGAAACTCGGTGCTAGCGATGGGTCTGAGGTAGGCTCCTGCTTGTTGACATGAGTACTGTGGTTGCACAGATAGCATTCTCGTCTGTAGGAAATGCATACCTAGAAGCACTTAGGGGCGGTAGACAGGTTGGAAGTTACAAACAGATCTAGATAATAGAGTTATTTAGGATATACTCAGCTTTTGTGATTGGCTCAAAGTTTGGAAATTAGCATAAACTACATTTTATCAGCGCTGACCTTGTTTTTATCGGTTTTTGACTGGATCATGCTGAAAAGTCAGGAGTCCAGTGCCCCTGGTAGTCATTTGTCATCACATCGTTATTAGGAAATAGCACACAACTAAAGGGGCAAGACACAGCTGAGCGCTAGCGTATTTGCCTAGTATCTGCAAGGTTCTGGGTTTGATTCCCATCACATTTATATAGTATTACAGTTAGATTAACACCTGGGAAGAGCAGCATAGCCATAATTTCTCATAATCATACTTTCCCCAGTGCTCATGGATGAATACAGTGATATCCATGCCATTTAGCAGGAAAAGTGGGGTGGGAGGCTGGAGACATGGCTCTGCGGTTGATGGCGATTGCTGTTCTTGGAGAAGACCAGAGTTCGGTTCCCAGCACATACATCAGGCAGCTCTCAACTACCTGACATTCTTCCTCCATGGGATCCATTTTGGCTTCCACCAGCACACAGAGGCATATACCACCACCACTACACACATAGCCAGCACACACAACCAGCACATACATGCACATGCCACCACACACACAACTAGCACACATATGCACATACCACTACCACTACACACACAACCAGAACACACATACACATAGCATCACCACACAACCAGCACACACATGCACATACCATCACCACACAACCAGCACACACATGCACATACCATCACCACACAACCAGCACACACATGCACATACCATCACCACACAACCAGCACACACATGCACATACCATCACCACACAACCAGCACACACATGCACATACCATCACCACACAACCAGCACACACATGCACAAAGCATCACCACACACAACCAGCACATACATGCACATACTACCACACACACCCAGCACATACATGCAAATACTACCACCACCATATACACATAGTCAGCACACATGTGCACACACACACACACACACACACCACACACACCACACACATCTGCCTAGCTCCCTGTAAACTCTGGAAATGGTGACTAAAAAGAAGTCTTTTGTATAGAGGGAATGCACGCCCACCTCCTGGTGCCCACCTCTGCCACTGAACACAAGTCAATGCAAACTGAAAGATGATAAATTGTCAGGTGAGCATCATAAATAATTTGTTCAATATAGCTGGTGCCTCAGCATCTGTTTTCAGACCTGACAGGAGTTATTTGAAACCCAGCCACTCCTGGCCCCTTCTAGCCCCCTTAAAACATCCTCTCCCTGATGCAGACTTGGAACCGGGCCAGCCTGTTTCTTATGTCAGCTCCAAGCCAGCACAGCCCACAGCTGTGGCCCACAGCAGGTCTAATGGCTGCACCAGAATCCTGTTAAACAGTGTCTCCCTTCCTGCACGTTGTCCCGTCCTAAGCGATCTGAAAGCTTTGGCGTGGCAAGCAGGGAAGACTGATGAGTGATGCTCATGGACCCAACCAAGGACAGGGACAGACATGGCTCCCCTCTGAGCTCCTTCTTCCCTGCGCTTCTCACCGGTCCACAGTGGTGCCCTCTTTTCTCCTGGACCTGTGAATGATATGGTGTCTTCTTATGTATGTTGTCGTAATTTCATGCCTGTAAGGCCTAACACACCCAAATCCAAATTCTCCTGGCCAGAGCCCACTTAAGAGGGGCTGGTTTGGTATCTGCACTTGCTCAGACAAGATTTGCAAAGGCGTGCGGCAGTGTTATCAAGCCCCGAGAACCCAGAGTAGAACTCAGTGACCTAGGACTTGCCTAGCTTGAGCATAGCCCTGGGTTCAATTCCAGCCTCGGGTAGGTTGGGGGCATAGTCAATGCTAAGTTCAGATAGCATAAGGAACTAACTGTCCTGTGGAAGGCACAAATGTCTTGGAGTCCTATTAGTGTGGGGGAAAGAGTATCGCCAGTTTTTAGTGAGAGCCATCAAGACCAAATCAGGGAAAACTCACAGTGAAAACCGGAAGGGATTGTGCTGGATGTCATGACTGTTGTTACTGGATACCCCTGAGGAGGAAGGTGGAAATGGGTTTTCTCTCAAGTTGGCTTTTACCCTGCAGTTTTCTGTGCCCTGCGGTAGTTCATGTACCATTGTCTATTGTAATGAGGGAACAGACTCAGGAGCTGGGACAGACTTCAAAACCAGCCTTTGGTTATTGTTCATTTACTTGTTTGATTTGGGTCTGGGGTTGTTGTTTTCCTCTTTAGGCCATGGTTTCATTGTCCTCTAGTTGTGAAGATTCTGTTCAGTGCTTCTAGTATCCACTCCTCTTTGTCTCTGTCTCTGTCTCTATCTCTGTCTGTCTGTCTCTCTCTCTCTCTCTCTCTCTCTCTCTCTCTCTCTGTGTGTGTGTGTGTGTGTGTGTGTGTGTGTGTGTGTGTGTGTATTCTATGCTAGTGTTTATACATGTGTGTGAAGACCCAAGGTCAACATTGGGCGTCTTTCCTTAAGAACTGTCTGGCTTACGTCCTTAAGACAAAGTCTCTGATAGGACCTCATATTAGGCAGGCTGGCCAGCAAACCCCAGGGACCATCTTGTCTTTCCCTCCTCAGGGCTGGAATTCTAAGGCCATGGCAGCGCCCCAGTTTCTTCTGTGGGTTCTGGGGAGCACAATCGGGCCCTCATGCTTCTGTGACAAGCATCTTACAACTGAGCCAGCTCTTTAACCATTAGCATTTTCTTTTTATGGGTAGAACCTCAGTTTGTATGGGGGGGTCTCACATCTAGTTTCCCTGCCTCTAACCAACAGCCACTGTGAAATGCTGGTGCTGTGTTGCAGTTGATTCCTGTGGCTTGATCACACATCGCCCGTGAGCACTAAAGAACTAGTGTGCATGTCAAAGGATGGTTTGCCATTGAGTCTAGAGACAGAATGTGGAATGCCTCAGCAACCTTTGACACAGCCCCTCCGCATCTGTTGACCTCCTTGGCCCAACTTAAGGTTCTCCAAAGAGGAGCATTTGCCCCTACGTGTCTTCCTCCTGCTGTTTTGAGTTTCTTGTTTAATTAAACGAGCTGGCAGGAGCCATCACCTTCAGCTGTGGCTAATTACCAGGGGATGGACCCAAGTGCTTTTGTGAGCATGGCGGTCATGCTTTGTGGCAAGCATAGGGGAGCAGTTAGAAGGTGAAAGTTCTAGGAGCTCCTGACCAGATCTGGCCATCGAACTGGCCCCCAGATTCCTAGACATCCCGAAGAGGTCAGAAGATGCAGGAAGTTCCCTAGCTTACCAGTGAGGACCAGCTCTGTATGACTCTAAGAAGACATATCCACATTCTACACCTTCAGCATTGTCCAAAGCAAAGCTACCCATTTACTAAAATAGTGAACCATTAACAAAAAACGCCTTGCAATTTTACAAAAGTACAGCTATAGGTTTCCTGGTAGCTGCAGGTCCACTTTACCTGGGAACCGTGTCAGCCTAACATCATCACAAGATCTTTTTTCAGGCAAACCCATCTACCTTCCATTTCCAGCTTGATTTGCTGTGATAGCCCACATTTAACATCAATGGTTCCTTTGGAAATTTTCCCTTTCAAGGTCTCACTGCCCAGAATTAGATTCCAGAGAACAAGGGTATATGGACTCTTGAACCAAGTGCAAGGGCACAGCAGTCTCTGCGTGGTGCCCAAGGTCACGTGATTCAGCTGCGCAAGTGGTTGTAATTCTCATCTATTCTTTTGAAATAGAGCAAAGACCAGCTGCCTAGTGTACCTGTCCTGAAATGTGTTCTTCAAAAACCACAACAGTAGCCCTAAACAGAGCATCAGTAATAAGTCATATTATTTAGCTCTAAGTGGTAGACCACTAAGTCTAAGGTGGCCATTAACAGGACGTGTAGAGGCTTCCATAGCAGGGTGACCTGGGAGCAGCTTGTTCAAGGCATGGCTGGGTCAAGGCTTAATAATGTCTCTAAGATTCAGTGTCTCTTCAGTTTTCAGCTATGTTTCTTCTCAGGTTCTTTCGGATGACTGTCAACTATGTGTTCTCAAGATAGCAAGTGTCTACATCGCCATCCTCATTGTCCTTGTGGGGTTGAAATTAAAGAGTTCAGCCATGTGCACTGAAGTCAGTAGGATGTCTGCCTGCTTTGGTCCCTTCCATTTCATTCAGAGACAGAGAGACTAGAGTGCTGTGCCTAATGCTGAGTTATGTGTTTATCCTAGCATGGAGTCCTATCTGCTGATGGGGAAGGAGCCGAGTCCGTAGAAGATCCGAACTGTTAAACACTGGAGGTGAATGCTGGGAAAGCAAGAGACTAAATGCCCTCCCTCATAATCTGCAGGTTCCCCCAGTTAACATCACTATGATGCTATTTTTTTTTTAATTATCAATTGTTTTTTTTTTCTTAGATTTATTTTACTTTCGAAGGGTAAAAAAGGTCTGAGCTCATTTCTGGGTTTTAAAAACCTGACCCCAGCCAAATTAGGACTTGAAATCCCACCAGTTCCTACCCTGAAAATCTCAAGCCAGGGAAACTCTACCCCTAAGCCCCACCCCATCCCTGCTCTTGAAAGACCCCACAGAGGGGAGACCCTCAGTCAAGTCTCGGGATAACACAACCCCCCAAGAACTCATGAGAGACCATCCTTGCTGCAATTACATGAGGTTTTTTTTATTAACCAGTGCACTGGAGTCAAGACTCATATCCCATGCAGGAGTAGAGGAGTCTGACCCTGAGTGGCTGGGAGAAGGGGGTTTTAAAGGAAGAAAATCACGACCCAGGGGTGGGGGGAGTATGTCATTGGAGAATACCAAAAATACCAGTGAAGAATCGTAAGGGAAATACCTGGTTTCTCAAGACTGCCTATAAGGTGAAAATTACCAGTGAAGAATCGCGAGGGGAACATCCGGTTTCTCAAGATTGTTTATGATGTATTATTTAACTTTTGTGTTTTTATGGTCAGTCAGTTTCTGAAACAGAGTCACTGTGACCTTAAGGCCATAAAATTTTTATGGTCAGCCAGTTCCTGAAACAGGGTCACTGAACCTGCTATCCTACGTTGTTGGCTCTACTCTATCTGCTAGGGGTCTTCTACTCTACCTGTTAGGGGCTCAGGATTTAGCCTGGTCTTTCACTCTCATGTAAGCCTGTCTCCCACACAGTTCTCTATTGCTTCTCACTGAGCAGAGGTAGTCCCCCTCTGTGTCGTTCCTGAAAGTCTCTTGTGTGAGGCTGGGCAGTGAGACTTCATGGGTTTCCTTGGCTTCTGTCTCCTCAGAGCTACAACACTTGCATTGGGGAAATCCTTTCTTTCAGACCTGTAACACAAATTCATGAGTGTGAACTCTCTGCCTGTGCGTGTGTTGTGTGAATTGGATTTTATGGAACAGAGTTATGGGTAGTTGTAAGCCACCATACCAGGTCTTCTACAAGAGCAACAGTGCTTTGAACTACTGAGCCAGCTTTCCAGTCCTCACGGTGATGTAATCATTGAAAACATATTTCAATAAGTTCAGTTTAGCAAGAGGAAGGAATCTCTTCTTATTATCAGTTGCCGATATTTATATTTAATTTTCATCTAAAGATAGGAAGGCACATAGTCTAGTAATCCAAGCTTGGTTTATCCATACACATTCCACAGGACTGCCTGTCAGTCAGGAACATTACAGTACTGCCTACAGCTCATGCATGTCATACATACAGCTCATACATGTCATACATACAGCTCATGCATGTCATACATACAGCTCATGCATGTCATATATACAGCTCATACATGTCATACATACAGCTCATACATGTCATATATACAGCTCATACATGTCATATATACAGCTCATGCATGTCATATATACAGCTCATATATGTCATACATACAGCTCATACATGTCATATATACAGCTCATACATGTCATATATACAGCTCATACATGTCATACATACAGCTCATGCATGTCATACATACAGCTCATACATGTCATATATACAGCTCATGCATGTCATATATACAGCTCATATATGTCATACATACAGCTCATACATGTCATACATACAGCTCATATGTGTCATACATACAGCTCATGTATGTCATACATACAGCTCATACATGTCATACATACAGCTCATGCATGTCATACATACAGCTCATATATGTCATACATACAGCTCATGTATGTCATACATACAGCTCATACATGTCATATATACAGCTCATACATGTCATATATACAGCTCATACATGTCATACATACAGCTCATGCATGTCATACATACAGCTCATGAATGGCATACATACAGCTCATGCATGCCACACATACAGCTCATACATGCCATACATACAGCATGTCATACATACACAACAATTGTGGTCTGATCAGTAGTAATCTACTACATGGTCTCTCAAGAGTTCTTTAACATTCTCAATTTTGGTCAAGCAGTGGTGGCTCATTTCTTTAATCCCAGCATCAGGAAGCAATGGCAGGTCTATCTCTGAGTTCTAAGGCAGCCTGGTCTACAGAGTAAGTTCCAGGATAGCCAAGGCTACACAGAGAAACCTTGTCTGAAAAAACTAAAATTGAAAAAAAAAAGAGTGTCACATGGAGGTGTCTTCAGAGTTGGGTCAACGTTCAGTATTTACTAAGGCTGTCACTGTGATGTCAAGGTCCTGTTCATTGCAGGAAGGCCACTTGTTCTGTCATCACATGTGTCTTCCCTGATAATGTGCTGTGATTCAAATGCTTGTAAATGGACTTTGCTGTGTGCTTGGCATTTCTGTCATGATTCACAGTTGTACACACATCATTAGGTCTTCAACACAGCTTTGCTTCAAGCCATTCACTCAGAAGAAAATTTATTTCTTTTCAAAATAAGTTTCAAGGAGTTTCTGGGAAGTAGGCTGCCTGCTGGAACACAGGTATTACTTATTGATACATTATCATTCATTTTAAATAGTAGTTGGTATTCTTTTCCCTTTCATGTCATCTGATCATCCACTTTCATTCCCAGTGAATGGAAGTGGGGTGTGAACACTGTGACCACTAGAGGCGCAGTTAGCAACCTTTTGAGATCCAGTGAGGTCTGCAGGTCTGAAGGCTAACTCCTGGGATGCCCAGGAAGCACAAGGCTTTCTTCCCCGAGAGCGAGAGCATGTGCTTGGAAAGTGTGCACAGAATTCTCCTGTGCCCTGAATTTTCTTTCTTTCTTTTTTCTTTTTCTTTTTTTTTTTTTTTAGGTTTGGAGGTCAGAGTTGTCTCGCGCAACCGTCTTGCCTGCAAGAACGATGCGGCACACGAAATAGGATTCTTCTGCGGTAAACTTTAATGCTCTCGAGAGGCAGAGCATAAGCTTGCAACACGTGATGAAGAAGACGAAGAAGACCCTGAACTATCTAGCCCATCCCCTTATAAAGGGATCAGTCCTTGCCTTGGACGTGGAGCCCCCTGATTGGTTGAAACTCATCAGGCCCTATGACGCCACGGGAGAGGCAGGGCTCAAGGAGTGGCAAGTTACCCAGCACGTGCGTACATGACTTGTTTACTGCTAACTCCAGCCGGATGTCAGCGCCATCTTGTAATGGAGAATGTGCAGGCGGCGCCCCACACAGAGTGACTTCATGAAGGTTATAGGACAAGTTGGAGGGGTTGGAAGTCAGCCTCAAAGTGAGCTAAGCACTCCAAAAGAATATTTAGATGACAAAGGTCAAAGTAAATTCACCAAGGAGCTGAAGTACTGAGGTTTGTTGAACATGACACTCTTTACAGTCATGTGAAAATCATGCATTGGGAGATCCAGGGACACAGGCTGGTGAGAAGGTACTCCGAGTAGGCGGGGAGCAGAGAGGAATGTGCCAAGCACTCGGAAAGTGTGCCCCCCCTATTTGTTCAGGGGAGCAGGAAGCCTGACTTAGGGTCTCTGTTTCCACCCAGTGGGCCAGTACATGCAGAACAGGACCTCAGGCCATCTCCCAACAGGAACAGCAGAGATCCAGGGACATAGGCCAGGTACACGGGAGAGACTAGAACCAATCACTGACAACAAGACCACGAATAATAATCACAGACAACAAGATGGCAAGAGTAAAGCGAAAGAACGTACCCCAGGGAAATCAAGACAACCTGGCAACACCAGAACCCAGCTCTCCCATCACAGCAAAGAGCAGAATGCCAAACACTCCAGAAAAAAAAGACTCAGACACAAAATCATACATCAAGGTGTATACATACATTTAAGAGATCCTTAAACAAGAACGGAAGGTAAAGCATAAAGAAATAGAGGCTTTTAAAGAGGAAACAAGAAAAACAGTCAAGGAAATCAAAGAACTAGAGGAAAAAAGAACAAAAAAGATGAAGGAATTTAAAATGGAAATAGAAACAGTAAAGAAAACACTAAAAGAGACAACCCTAGAGGTAGAAAACCTTAAAAAGAAATCAGGAGTCACAGATGCAAGCATCTCCAACAGACTACAAGAGATGGAAGAGAGAATCTCAGGGACTGAAGACATATTGAAAACATAGAAAAAACAGCCAGAGAAGATGCAAAAACCAAAAAGCTCCTAACCCAAAATGTCCAGGAGATCCAGGACACAATGAGAAGACCAAACCTAAGGAATAGGAATAGGAATGGGAATGGGAATGGGAATGGGAATGGGAATGGGAATGGGAATGGGAATGGGAATGGGAATAGGAATAGGAATAGGAATAGAAGAGGGCGAAGAATATCAACTAAGAGGCACAGTAAATATCTTCAACAAAATTGTAAAAGAAAACTTCCCTACCCTTAAGGATGAGATGACCATGAGCATAAAAGAAGCCTACAGAGCTCCAAAAAGAGTGGACCAGAAGAGAAATTCCTCCCAACACAAAACCCCAAGTGCCCAAAGCAAAGAAAGAGCACTAAAACCAGTAAGGGAAAAAGGTCATGGAACATATAAAGGCAGACCAATAAGAATCACACCTTACTTCTCAACAGAGATTATGAAAACTAGAAGATCCTGGAACGACATAGTGCAGACCCTAAGAGAACACAAGTGCCAGCCCAAGCTGCTATACCCAGCAAAACTCTCAATGACCATAGATGGAGAGGACAAGATATTCCAAGACAAAGCTAATCCACAAAATATCTGACAACAAACAAACCCAGCACTACAATGAATTATAGGTGGAAAACCCAATACAAGGAGGAAAACTACATCCTAGTAAAAACAAGAAAATAGCTAAGCAAGAAAACCAAATGAAGAAAGACACACAGGCACAATTCCACCTCCAAAAAAAAAAAAAAAAAAGCAGGAAACAGCAACCACTATTCCTTAATATCTGTTGACATAAATGGACTCAATTCCCCAATAAAAAGATATAGGCTATCAGACTGGATACATAAACAGAATCCAGCATTTTGCTGCATGCAGGAAACTCATCTCAGAGACAAAGACAGACACTATCTCAGAGTAAAAGGTTGGGAAAAAACGTTCCAAGCAAATGGCCCCAACAAGCAAGCTAAAATGGCTATTCTAATATCGAATAAAGTAGACTTTCAATCAAAAGTTATCAAAAAAGAAAAAGGAAGGACACTTTTTACTCATTACAGGGAAAGTTTATCAGGAGGAACTCTCAATCCTTAGCATATATGCTCCAAATACAAGAGCACCCATATTCATAAGAGAAACCCTACTAAAACTCAAAAAAAAAAAAAAACATTGCATCCCACACAATAATAGTGGGAATCTTCAACACCCCACTCTCATCAATGGACAGATTATGGAAACAGAAACTGAAACAGGACACTGTAAAACTAGCAGAGGTTATGAACCAAATGGAATTAATAGACATCTACAGAACATATCATCCTCAAACAAAAGTAGACACCTTCTTCTCAGCACCTCACAGCACCTTCTCCAAAATTGGCCATATATGTGGTCACAGAACAAGCCTCAAGAGATATAAGAAGATTGAAATACTCCCATGCATCCTATCAGATCACCATGGTCTTAGGCTGGTCTTTAATAACAAAGACAACAAAAAGCTCATATACACATGGAAACTAAACAATACACTATTAAATGATAGCATGATCAAAGAAGAAATCAAGAAAGAAATTAAAAATTTTCTAGAATTTAATGAAAATGAAAACACAACATACCCAAATGTATGGGATGTGATGAAAGCAGTACTGAGAGGAAAACTCATAGCTCTGAGTGCTTCCAAAAATAAACTGGAGAGAGCATACACTAGGAACTTGACAGAACAGTTGAAAGCTCTAGAACAAAAGGAAGCAGATACACCCAAGAGGAGTAGACAGCAAGAAATAATCAAACTCAGAGGAGAAATTGACCAAATAGAAACAAAAAGAACCATTTAAAACATCAACAAAACCAAGAGCTGGTTCTTTCAGAAAATTAACAAGATTGATAAACTCTTAGCCAGACTAACTAGAGGGCAAAGAGAGAGTATCCAAATTAACAGAATCAAAAAGGAAAGTGGAGACATAACAACTGAAACTGAAGAAATTATAGAAATCATAGATCCTACTACAAAAGCCTATACTCAACAAAGCTTGAAAATCTGGAGGAAATGGACGAATTCCCTGACAGATACCAGATACTAAAGTTAAACTATGACCAGGTAAAGCATCTAAATAATCCCATGACACCTAAAGAAATAGAAGCAGTCATCAAAAGCCTCCCAACTTAAAAAAGCCCAGGTCCAGATGGGTTCAGTGCAGAGTTTTATCAGACATTTATTGACGACCTAATACCAATACTCTCCAAACTATTCCACAAAATAGAATTAGATGGAATACTACCTAATTCATTTTTCGAGGCCACAATAACCCTCATTCCTAAGCCACACAAAGACCCTACAAGGAAAGAGAACTTCAGACCAATCTCACTTATGAACATTGATGAGAAATACTCCACAAAATCCTTGCAAACCAAATCCAAGTAGACATCAAAATAATCATTCACCATGATCAAGTAAGCCTACTTGGGATGCAAGAATGGTTTAATATAAGGAAATCCATCAACGTAATCCACCATATATATAAACAAACTAAAAGAAATAAAACCACATGGTCACCTCACTAGATGCTGAGAAAGCAATTGACAAAATTTAACACCCCTTCATGTTAACAGTCTTGGAAAGAACAGGAATCCAAGGCCCATACCTAAACATAATAAAAGCAATATACAGCAAACCAATAACCAAAATCAACCTTAATGGTGGGAAACTTGAAGCAATCCCACTAAAATCAGGGACTAGACGAGGCTGCCCACTCTCTCTCTTTACCTATTCAGCATAGTACTGGAAGTCCTGGCCAGAGCAATTAGACCGAAAAAGGATATCAAAAGGATACAATTAGAAAGGAAGAAGTAAAAACATCACTATTTGCAGATGGCATGATAGTGTACGTAAGTGACCCAAAAATTACACCAGAGAAATTCTACAGCTGATAAACAAGTTCAGCAAAGTGGCTGGATATAAAATTAACTCAAACAAATCAGTAGACTTCCTCTACTCAAAGGACAAACATGCAGAGAAAGAAATTAGGGAAAAGATACCCTTTATAATAGTCACAAACAATATGAAATACCTTGGTGTGACTCTAACTAAGCAAGTGAAGGACCTGTATGACAGGAACTTCAGATCTCTAAAAAAGGAAATTGAGGAAGAGCTCAGAAAATGGAAAGATCTCCCATGCTCATGGATTGGAAGGATCAACATTGTAAAAATGGCCATCTTACCAAAAGCAATCTACAGATTCAAAGCAATCCCTATCAAAATTCCAACCCAATTCTTCATAGAGTTGGAAAGAGCAATGTGCAATTTCATCTGGAATAACAAAAGACCTAGAATAGTGAAATACATCCTCAACAACAAGAAAATATCTGCAGGAATCACTATCCCTGACCTCAAGCTATATTAGAAGGCAATTGTGCTAAAAACTGCATGATACTGGTACAGAGATAGGCACGTGGATCAATGGAATAGAGTAGAAGATCCAGTATTGAGTCCTCACATATATGGTCACGACAAAGGAGCTGTAAACATTCAATGGAAAAAGGACAGCCTCTTCAACAAATTGTGTTGGTCCAACTCACATTCAGCATGCAGAATAATGAATATAGAACCTTTTTTATCTCCTTTTACAATGCTCAATTGCAAGTGGATCAAAGATCTCCACATTAAACCAGGCACACTTAAATTATTAGAAGAGAAAGTAGGGAAAACCTTAGAACACATCGGCACAGGAGAAAATTTCCTGAAGAAAACACCAATGGTTCGTGCTTTAAGGTCAAATATTGACAAATGGGACTTAATGACATTGCAAAGTTTCTGTAAGGCTAAGGACACTGTCAAGAAAACAAAACGGCAGCCAAAGGATTGGGAAAAGATCTTTACCAACCCCACATCAGATAGAGGCCTAATATCCAAGTTATACAAAGAACTTAAGAAGCTAGACACCAGAGAATCAAACAACCCTATTAAAAATAAGGTACAGAGCTAAACAAAAAGCTTTCAATTGAGGAATATTAAAATTTGAGAAGCATCTAAGTTAGTGCTTGACATCATTAGCTATCAGGGACATGCAAATCAAAACAACCTTGAGATTCTACCTCACACCAGTCAGAATGGCCAAGATCAAAAATTCAGATGACAGCAGATGCTGGCAAGGATGTGGAGAAAGAGGAACATTTCTCCACTGTTGGTGGGGTTGTTAACTAGTTCAACCACTCTGGAAATCAGTCTGGTGATTCCTCAGAAAATTGGACATAGTACTACCTGAAGACCCAGTTATTCCACTTCTGGGTATATACCCCAGAGAAGCTCCAACATACAACAAAGACACATGCACCACAATATTCATAGCAGCCCTATTTATAATAGCCAGAAGCTGGAAAGAACCCAGATGTCCTTCAGTAGATGAATGGATACAAAAATTGTGGTACAATTTATACAATGGAGTACTACTCAGCTATCAGAAACAATGACTTTATGAAATTCTTAAGAAAATGTATGCATCTAGAGAATATCATCCTGAATGAGATAACCCAGTCACAAAAGAACAGACACAGTATGCACTCAGTGATAATTGGATAGTAACCCCAGAAAGCTCTGAACACCCCAGAAACAACTCACCCACTATATGAAGTTCAAGAAAAAACAAAGGTCAAAAAAAAAAAAAAGAAAAGAAAATGAAAATGAAAACCCATTATGCTTAATCTTTACATACCAAGAAAACTTTGACTAATTCCAGGTTACATCTTGTTTTACATGTACTTTATGCTCATTGTAACTAGTAGGATTTTAATGCCCACTATCAAACCTTTAAAAAAATCAAGTACTGACAAAAATGTATTTTTATACTTTTATGCAAAAATGCTTAAAATCTGTACATTTATTTTTGTTTTTTAAAATAAAGTTGTTCAATTTAAGAAAAAAAAAAGAAAAAAGAAAATCATGCATCAAGTTATAGTTCACCATACACCAGATATAGTTATTTACCAAGGGAATCCTTTCTTTTTTTTTTTTTTTTTTTTTTTTTTGTATTATAAATACTATTTTTATTGGATATTCTCTGCCTTTATATTTCTTTTTTTTTTAAACGACTTTATTTTGCAAAAGAAAGATAAATGTACAGATTATAAACATTTTTGCTTAAAATTATACATTTTTGTCAGTACTGTTTTTTCAGACATTAAAATAAATTTTACATAAAACCATGTGAATATGTTTTTTAGTCAGTACTTGATTTTTTTCAAGGGCTTGACAGTATGCATTGAAAACCTACTAGTTGCAATAAGCGTAAAGAACATGTAAAACAAAATGCAACATGGAAATAGTCAAAGTCTTCTTGTTTTGTGAATATATGTATATTTTTTGTTTTCTTTATTTCTTGGACTTCATACAGTCTGTGAGTTGTTTCTGGGGGAGTGCAAGCCTCTGGGGTTAGCATCCCACTATCAGTGACTGCATATTATGTCTGTTCTTTTGTGACTGGGTTATCTCACTCAGGATGATCTTCTCTAGATGCAGCCATTTTCTTAAGAATTTGGTTAAGTCATTGTTTCTGGTGGCTGAGTAGTATTCCATTGTGTATATGTACCACAATTTTTGTATCCATTCATCTTCTGAAGGACATCTGGGTTCCTTCCAGCTTCTGGCTATTATAAATAGAGCCGCTATGAACATTGTGGTGCATATATCTTTGTTGTGTATTAAAGTGTCTCTGGGGTATATGCCCAGAAGTGGAATAGCTGGGTCTTCAGGTAGTACTATATCCAATTTTCTGAGGTATCGCCAGACAGATTTCCAGAGTGGTTGTATTAGCTTGCAACCCCACCAACAGTGGAGAAGTGTTCCTATTTCTCCGCAGCCTCGCCAGCATCTGCTGTCATCTGAGTTTTGGATCTTGGCCAATCTGACTGGTGTGAGGTGGAATCTTAGGGTTGTTTTGATTTGCATTTCCCTGATGGCTAAGGATGTCGAGCACTTCCTCAGATGTTTCTCGGCCATTCGGTGTTCCTCAACTGAAAATGATTTGTTTAGCTCTGTACCCCATTTTTTAATAGGGTTATTTGATTCTCTGGTGTCTAGCTTTTTGAGTTCCTTGTACACCTTGGATATTGGGCCTCTATCTGATGTGGTGTTGGTAAAGATCTTTTCCCATTCTGTTGGTTGCCGTTTTGTTTTCTTGAGGATGTCCTTAGTCTTACAGAAACTTTGCAATCTCATTAAGTCCCATTTGTTAATCTTTGACCTTAAGGGAATCCTTTCTATCAGAATCCATTAGGTGGTCTTGCCTTGTTTACATAGGGTGTTGCTAAAAGAAAGATACTGTCTAATGGATAAGTCCTAAAAGTATTTCTCAATAACATCTGTTGGTGTTGGTTCTCACAAATTAAATGAATGGCTTTGTCATTTAGACTCCTAGGATTTTAATATCCACATGAACTCTTAGTCAATGCAGAATGACTGGCAAGCTCACACATGAACAAGAGTTCCTGAGGCTGGTGGAGGTGATGCTGGAAAGCTGCTCAAAATCACAGTGGTGAGCCTTGGACTAGTTGGAATGATGTCATTATACAAGGCGGGTCAAGCCTATCATTTGGTGAGAAGAAAGGATAGGTGGGGAAAAGTCTAGGAAGGGAGAGAGGAGGAGGAGGAACCAGAGAGAATCAAGATGGAGCTGGAGGAGGAGGTTCTAGCCCCAGGTGGTCTTCATTGGCAATAGGTAGATATAAATATTTCTAAGGGTTTCTATGGGTCAATTACATCTTTGTCAATGGTTATAAGCTTGTTATATGGACATGTTCTGGATTGTAGATTTAATATATAAATCTGATAAATTATTGATTATTGAGTCATGATTTTATTGGGCTGTGGGGAATGTGAGCTAAGTTCCTGACTAGTAGGGAGACAGCTGAGAGTTCCTGGGGACAGCGTGGAACCGCTGAGATAAAGATACCCAACAGTACTAGTGAAGGATAAAAGGTTACCACATTTTTAATATTTACTGAGACAGACCAGCCTTTCCCTGCTATACTGGGGCCAGTCATCCACTTAGAGGATGGGGACAGGTAGGTTCTCCAGAAGAAAGGTTAGCTATGAGAAACTGAAACAGATTCCTTAGGGAGGCTAACAAAGGTAAGACACTTTCCTGTTGACTAGGATGCTCTTAATGGTCATGTAAAAAACTGAATATTAAGGGACACATGCTTTCTGCTGAAGTATAGTTTCATTCTAAAATGATGCCAAAATCTGAGTGGGTTTTAATTTCACGAAATTCTATCAAACTGTTTTATTCTTGTCATTTACTAAGAAATTCAGATTTCTATTTTAAATGTATTATTTAAGTAGCTTTCCCCCATTTCTTCTTCTTCTTCTTCTTCTTCTTCTTCTTCTTCTTCTTCTTCTTCTTCTTCTTCTTCTTCTTCTTCTTCTTCTTCTTTTTCTTCTTCTTTAAATATCTCTTGTTTCATTCTAACTTTAGGAAGTAGACAATTGTTTTATGTGTTGATTTTCAATACTTTCTGGGTTGAAATCTCCAAGTTCCTTGAGGATTGATATTTTACAAATCTCTCTGTAGGACATATTTTGGTCAGGATCATAAAAGATATGTCAATAGTGACCCCTGGGGAATAGAATTGCTGTGCTACAAATTGAGTAAATTTTGATTAAGAGGAAAACTTTTCTAAAACTCCATGTATAGAATAACTCAATATAATTTTGAAAAATGGGAATGCCATTGAAACCAAAGGGCAAGGGCATGAAATAGATGAGTTCCGGGTTATTTATGGAATGCCTCTTACAGATTGAATTTTAGAGTCTTTTGTGGCTTGAATAATTTGTGACTAGGCAGGCTTCTGTTCCTGGGCATTTTAATCATTAATGATTCTGCAACATAAAACACTTCCCAAGACATCTTCATGCTGTTTGTTAATCTACAAATGAATTATCAAATTAACCTTGACTTCCAAATTGTTTGGGTTTATCCAGCAAAAAAGAGTTATGGCTCATTTTAACTAGGGAATATTGAGCCATTTCTCACTGGACCTTTCCAGTGGGAATCAGATTCAGAATATTGTTAGTGATTCATCTTTCGCAGTAAGTCTGTGAACATCTCCGTACTTTTTGCTCCTAATGGGTTTGATGCTGGGTATCAACAAGAGTAGGCATATTGGCAGGGTGACTGTGGAACTTACCCAAATTAGGTCATTCTTTAAATTCTAATGATTATAGTGTAACAGTGTACAGTATTATTTTAATGACTACAGTAACAATGACTGTAAGCAAGGATCATCCCAGCAAACAAAGGACTGTAGCCATTTGGAGCTGTTACTGTTGATGAGCAAAGATCCTAGCCATTGTTATTTACTTGGTTACATGCACCTCAGACACAGGTCCTGCTGTGCTATAGTGCACTGGCCCAAAGGTATCTGTCAGCAGAAGAGGTGAGCTAAGCCCTCAGAAAGCCAAACGCAGCCCCAGCACCTGAGCATGCATTTCTGCTTAGTTCCTACCCGTTTTCCAGGCTGCCTTTGCTGTGAAGAGACACCATAATCACAACAACTCTTATAAAGGAAAACATTTCACTGTGGGTGGCTTACAGTTCAGAGGTTTAAGTCCATTATCATCATGGTGGAAAGCATGGCAGTGCACAGACAGTCATTGCAGTGGAGAAGCTGAGAGTTCTACATCTAGATCTGAATGCAGCAGAAGGAGACTATGTGCCACATCAGGCATAGCTTGAGCATAGGAGACCTCAAAGACTACCCCCACAGTGACATACTTTCTCCACCTAGACCATACGTTCTAATAGTGCCACTCCCCAAGGGCCAATCATTCAAGCACACAAGTCTGTGGGGTAATTCTTATTCAAACCACCACACTGCCCTTGTTGGTTTAAAAAAAAAAAAAAAGCCCTTAAGAGGTCAAGATTAAATGGCATTCCAATGATGAAAATTGGGTAATGACTCTCTAACCATGTGCATGTGATCCAGGGAAATAAATGATCAGAGGAGCACAGTATCCTATCTCGCTGAGAGATATCTTCTAATGGCCTTCCTACACTGGGTTGCTACAAAGCCAGAGACTGCTGATTGTGCTCACATTTAGTTGAATCTTATTATTTTTTGTGCTAAAATCCACATTTTTATTTTGCAGGTATTCTCTAAACTAGCTATTACATTTGCTAACTTCTCCTCATTAGCACTTTGAAGGTGAGTTGTAGGACTTCCTGATCAGTCAGTGCCAGGGGATAGCTCCTTTGTCTCCCTTCCTGCTACCTGGGAAATTACAAGATGGACTTTTGTGCAAACACCGGGGAGAGAAGAGCATTTGTCTTGCAGTTAAGCCACTGTACTTGAGGCTTCAGAATCACAGCTATAAATCATACCAGCTACAGTAGTGGATTTAAAAGCCCACTGGACATGGAGTCAAAAGGTGTATGTTTTATTCCTGCTCTGTTGGTGGAACAACTCTGAACTTCTCTTTTCTCATAGTGAAACCTAAGTGAAAATAATACTAGAGAGACAGATGACAATTTGGTAGATGACAATTAATTTTTTCTTTGCCAGGGCTTACCTTTCTAACTTCATTCACTCCTTTGGTAAACATTTAAGGAGCAAACAGTAGTCAAAGTAAGGGACAGTCCAACATTTCACAAAATATTGGATGTGTTCAACTATCCTGTGGGCAGAGTAATAAACTGTGGAACCTTTGGCACAGGGAATAACTCTGTCAAAGAATGGGGGGGGGGATCTAACATAGTTGAAGAATAAGAAATGCAGTTCTAAAAGGCCAAATGAGAGGTAGAGGGGCCAGATCATGTCTCCTGACAGTGTATACAATTAATTCTATATGCAGTGAGAAATCATTCCAGGGTCTTTAGCATGAATGCACAGAGTTAGTACCCAATACAGACGACCCCAGCTGCAGACACTACAGCTAATGCAGGTAGTGCACATGGAAGCTGCAGACACTACAGCTAATGCAGGTAGTGCACATGGAAGCTGCAGACACTACAGCTAATGCAGGTAGTGCACATGGAAGCTGCAGACACTACAGCTAATGCAGGTAGTGCACATGGAAGCTGCAGACACTACACCTAATGCAGGTAGTGCACATGGAAACATGAGCAGGTTTTACTGCTTGGGCAGCTTCTTAATGAGGTTTGGGGGGTGGTGGTATTAATGTGCAGTCATCTGGTAACACAGGAAGATATTAATGAAGAGACTGAAAGAAACTAGCAGACAACATTGCTAAGCCATTTATTGTTTTTGTTTTGTTTTGTTTTTCATGGTTTTTTTTTTTTGTTTTTGTTTGTTGTTTTAAACTTGAGACATTGTCTCTAGTTCAAGGTAACTTTGAAAGCCTTGACTAACCATGTAACCAAGGATGATCTTGAACTTCTGATCTTCTTGCCTCCACCTCTTGAGGATTAGAGGTGTACACAACCCCTCTCAGCATATGTTATGATAGGTGTGTAAATATTAAAAAGTGGTAACCTTTTATCCTGCACTAGTGCCGACACCATTAGGGTCACATGGCACTGTGGGGTATTTTTATCTCAGTGGCTCTACACTGCCCCCAAGTACTCTCAGACCCAGGTGGTCCTCAAGCCATTCCAACGTGGCACCTTGTCACAATGGTCTATAAAGACAGTTCTGGCACCAGAGGGCTATGTGGAACTAATCATAATTTATATCTGCTTAGTATCTCTCTAGGTGGCTCTCTACTAGCTGTGCACTCTCTGGTTCTAGCTACCCAGTAAAATCAGGGCTGTAGAAGTCCAGCGTGGGCTGGCCTATCTCAGCTCTCTGCCATGGATTCTGCTCACACTCCCAACAACCACCCTGATAGTTAAGGTATAAACTCCCAACTACCAGATGAAATCATGATTCAATAAGCTATAATTTATCAATCAGATTTGTATGTTAAATTCTTAATCCATAAAAACGTCAACACAATAAACTCACAACCAGTTGATAAAGATATAAACCACCCAACTTAGATAAGATAAACTGACCTATAGAAATCCATCCCTTAAAAAAATATACATAACTGCCTAGGGCCAGTTAAGACCACCCAGATCTGGATCATCCTTCTCTGTCTCCATCTTGATTCTGTAGGACCCCCTTTCAGGGACCCCCACTCAAGTATCGGGACATGGGGTTACCCAATGAAACTCGAGAGACCTTCTTGCTGCAAAAGCACGAGGTAGTTTAATGGCGGAGCTCCGGGCCGATACGTATCTCACGCAGGAGATAGAGATACGGACCACAAGGCTCAAAAGCTGGGGGATTTTATAGGGCGGGGTTGGGAGAGAGGGTTGGGGGCTGGGAAGTACAAAGTTTACAAAGTTTACTCAACACCCATAGCCTAAGTGCAGTTAGGAAGTCAGGAGACTGGTGGGGCTGATGCTTATCTAAGTCTGGATACACAAGGTTAACATCTAATTTACATTTGACTGACAACTCAGTTGTAAAAGAAAGTCTGGGCCAGCTTCTGCATTCCTATCTTAATTTTAAGGTCAGCTGGCCTAGCCTCAAGGATGTTTTTAACAATGGGCTTAGCTGGGCATGCCTGGGCTTGTTTTACAATGTTCTCAGTTTAATTTCCTTCCAATTCTATACCCCTTCCCCTCTGACTTACAAAAACTTTGTCCCCACCTTACTTTTTACTGTCCCTGGCTTTGATATAACTTGTGCCAGCTCTCATCTACATATAGACATCAACCTATAGATGGAGATCGAATATGAGCTTCAAACCCATGGATTTGTGCATGATTAGCAAACACTATACCAACTGAGCTACATTTTCAAATCATGTTCTTGCTATTTAGGTCTGTTTAGTTAGGGTTTTACTGCTGTGAGCAGATACTATGACCATGGCAAGTCTTATAAAGAGCAACATTTAATTGGGGATGGCTGACATATTTAGAGGTTCAGTCCATTATCATCAAAGTGGAAGCACAGCAGCATCCAGGCAGGCATGGTGCAAGAGGAACTGAGAATCCTACATCTTCATCTGACAGCCTCTAATAGAAGACTGTCTTCTAGGCAGCTAGGACAAAGGTCTTAAAGTGCAAGCCCACAATGACACACTTCCTCCAACAAGGCCACACCTACTCCAACAAGGCCACACCCCCTAATAGTGCCATTCCCTGGGCTAAGCATATTTAAACCACCACAAGATCAATTGCTTTGAATCTCAAATCTTCTACCACTGGATTTGTGATCTTCAATAGGATACTTCACCTTTGGGATTTCATTTTTAGATATAAAATGGGAAATATAATAATCAGCAGGATTGCATGGCCTCAGTAAGATATGTGTAATATGCCTGACACATTGTTAAGTATTCTATAAAAGAGCTGTATGTACTTAAACTTAGTGTATAGTCCTGAAATTCATTGGGAAAAACAAGCAACAACAACGAAAATGTGGTAGCCCAGTGAGTCTCCCTAATCTCCCCATCCATAGCTTCTCTCCAGGTTGCCAAATCTAACTTGAGTCCCATATGCAGTAATTCAGCCTGGTCTGGCCACAGGTACCGATGCCTCAGACAACCTCTAAGCTTCCACTAGGGCCCACCATACTTGCCATCATCAAGGTGTCCCCACTGTGCCTCATCCAACCTTTCCCCTAACCATACTTGCTACTATCTACTCTGGGGTCTAGCCTGGCTCAACCTTCTTATACATCTTCTCTTCTTTCCCAAAATGCTTTGGTCAATCAGACTTAGAACTAACAAAAGAAGTCCACATGTCCACATGCCACACACTGAGAACACAACACTAAAAACAACATGATGACCATAATTAACACACGCAATAGTAAACTATAAATATCAGTGGCCTCAGTTCTCCAACCAAATGGCACAGGCTGGCAGAAGGGATCAAAAACAAAATCTATGTGTTATTTACAAGAAAACATCTTTGCTTTAAAGATTGACACTGCCTTAAAAGGATGACATTAGGATCAATGAAAGCATTCAAATCAAATGGGACTGGGACGCAGGAAAACATTGCTATGCCAATATCTGACAAAACAGACTGAAAACTAAAACTAATAAGAAGAGATCAAAAGTGACAATGATCAAAATAACAGTTAACCAATAAACAGGTCATGTAGACAAAAATAAGAACAAAAAAGCAAACAACAACAAACCCAACAAAACTCAAACAAACAAACAACAAAACCTGGAGAAACATAGAATTAATTGGCTCATACATTGTCTTAGGAGTTTACTGCTGTGAAGAAATCGAGGCCACTCTTATAAAGGCAAACATTTAATTGGGGCTGGCTAACAGTTTCAGAGGTTTGATCCATTATCATTATAGTGAGAATCATGCAGGCAGAATTGATGCTGGAGGAACCAAGAGTTCTACATCTTGATCCAAAGGCATCCAGGTGGAGACCACCTTCCCCACTAGGCAAAGCTGAAGCATGGGGTGGGGCTCAAAGCCCTCCCCAACAGTGACACACTTCCTCCAACAAGGCCACACCTCCTCCAACAAGGCCACACCTCCTAATAGTGCCACTCCCATGGCCAAGCATTCAAATATATTAATCTATGGGAACCAAGCCTATTTAAACCACTACATATAACCAAAACACTTAACAGATATCTCAAGAACATTCCATCAAACACCAGAGAAGACATACACTACTCAGCAGCACAGAGAAGCTTTTCTAAAATACATCACATTCTGTGACACAAAACAAATCTTTACAAATTCAAAATGATTTAAATTACTCTTTGTGTCCTATTTTATCACAATGCAATAAAATTTAAAAATTGACAGCAAACACATCTTTAGCAAATACACAAACTCATGGAGATTGAAGAACTCATTACTGAATGATGAATAGGTTAAAGAAGGAGCCAAGGAATAAAAAAGTTCTGTAACTAAAAAATGAAACCCAAACAGAACAAATCCTCTGGAGTGCATTGAAAGCAGTCTTCTGAGGGAAATGTATAGCTCTTAGTGCTGACCTTAAAAAGTCAGAAAGAAGACAAATACATGACTGAATGGTGTAACTCAGAAAGTTGGAAACACAAGAGTAAACCAAGTCTAAACCCTGTTGACAGTGAGACATGATTGATAACCAGTGAGTTATAGAGCAGTATGCACTGAAATAGAAGGAAAGATGAAAACAAAACAGAAAATCAAGCTGTCTAAGACTTGGTAGTTTGAGAAGACTGACAGAGAGAGCCTGGCCCAACTTGTGAAAAGAAAGAGGGGACCCAAATTAATAGAGTCAGAAATAAATAGGAATCGTAAACAAACAAAGAAAGTCAGAATATTTCAGGGAATATTTAAAACATCTCTATTTCATTAATCTAGAAAATAAAATAAATGAATAGATGAATGAATAAATAAGTAAATTCAAGATCAGCTGAATCACCAAATTAAGCCAAGAAGCAGTCTACAAAGTAAACAAGCAAACCCACAACAAATGAGATTGAAAAAGTGATAAAAAGCCTTCTAGCTAAAACAAGTTCAGGGCCAGATGGATTCACAACAGAATTAATTCTACTAGACATTCATACTAGAAGTTCTTCTACAGCGTTCTTCTTAAACTATTTTAAAGAGTAGAAGCAGGAGGAGCATGTCCAAGCTTCTTTTATAAAAAGCCATTATCGCTCTAATACCAAAACCAGGTAAACACAGAACAAACCAAATAAATAATTATACATCAATATTCCTGATAAACAAAACTCAAAAAAAAGCTCAATAAAAAGCCAGCAAGCAGAATGCAGACATACAGAAGAAAGATTATATACCCTGACCAAGTTGGCTTTATCCCTGATATACAAGGATGATTCAACATAAGAAAGCCAATACATGTAAACCACATAAAGACAAACTACATAATGGCTTAAATATAAAAATCATACGATCACCAGGTAGTGGCAGTGCATTTCTTTAATCCCAGCACTCCAGAGGCAGAGGCAGGCTGAAGCCAGCCTGGTCTACAGAATGAGTTACAGAATACAAAGGCTACACAGAGAAACTGTGTCTTGAAAACCCAAAAGCAAAACAAAAGAAATCAAACAATAATAGCAAAAACAACAACAAAAACCCAACCAACCAAACAGACAAGAAAACAAAACCAAAAAAAAAAAAAAAAAAAAAAATCAACCATAGTATCAACTCAGTAGATGCAGAAAAGACCTTTGGTAATCTAATATGATTGTAGGGCATGTAGGGCTAGAGGGACATACTTCAACACAATAAATATATGAGAAGCCCACGGTCAACAATTCAGTAAATGGAGAAAAGCTTGAAGCAATTCCACTAAGGTCACGAATGGGACAGGAATGTCCACTACTCACCCTCTTTTTCAGAAACTTTTGAGCAACAAGTCAAGAGAAAGAAATTAGATACAACTAGTGAAAAAAGTCAAAACTATAATCTGACAGAAACTTCTAGAAACAATAAACACATTCTGCAACATAGCAGGATACAGTATCAAGTATTTAAACAAACATTGAATAGTTGGAACATTGTAAAACTAAAATCAATTTGCTTTTCTGTACATCAACAACAACCATACAGAGAAAGAGATCATGGGACACATATAACCCAACCATGCCACTAGTTGGCTGATGGCCAAAGAACTCAGTGTCCTACTACACAGACTCTTGTTCCTTCACGTTCATTGCTGTTCTATTCACAATAGCCAGAAAATGAAGTAAAGTAACAGTAAAGAAAAACAAAATTACAAACGTTCCAGAAATGGATGAAACTAGAAAAGGTCAACCTGAGTCACCCAGGCCCAAAGACAAACATTTCAGAGTCTATCTCACTGAGAATCCTAGCTCCACACTTTCAGATATGATGGCATACCCTGTAGTAACTAAAGAAACTAAGAAAGTAAAGAGGGATCATTGCTGGGGTATGAGAATTTGGAAGAAATAGAGAGAGACATTGCAGGGTATAAATGATCTTATTGGGTAATTAGGAAAGTAGAGACTCTTTAGGGGTGAAGAGAGATAATTATAGAAGGAGGGGTGTTGGACATTGGTTCTAATGCTTTGATTTAATTAGGAATCTGCATGCCCCCAAATGCTAAAAGTCCTTGTCCCCAGTTGGTTTTTGATTGAGCAGTAAAGATACCAACAACCAATAGCTGGGCAAGATGGGACCCTTAAAGTGGCACAGGCAAGGATGCTGAGAGAAAGAGAACAACCTTCATGACTCGGGTAGAAGACTGGGACACAAGAGTGTCAGGAAATAGAGCCAACCATACATGTGACACTTCATGGGAGTGGGTTCTGGCCAAGAGTCAGAGCTGGCTTAACACCATCAGGACTCACAGCCTGCTGAAGATGGCTGAGCACCCAGAGGAGCTTCAGGATGCTCTCTTTCCTGAGCTCACAGGTGAGTCCTCACTGTCTTCCCACTGACTATCCAGGGAGAGACTGCCAGGAACTCTCAGGGCACAAGTAACATGGTGATGCCTGGGAATGAACTGTTCCAGCCTCCATCTATGCTCAAAGCCAGAGCCAGCCCACAGCCATCGGATATCACAGCATACATACAGAGAGCTGAACATCCAGGAACAATCTCCCTCTAGAGCCCACAGGCCCACAGACCCACAGGAGAGACAAGCTCTAGCCAGAGACAACAGATCACCTAGCACCACAGATAACAAGATGACAAAAGGCAAGCTCAAGAACCTAGACAACAGACACCAACGCAACCTGGCAACATCAGAACCCAGTTCTCCTGCCCCAGCAAGTTGGTATCCCAACACACCAGAAAAACAGAATTTGGACTTAAAATCATACTTCATGTTGATGATGGAGGTCCTCAAGAAGCACATGAATAACTTTCTTAAAGAAATACAGGAGAACACACATAAACAAGTAGAAGCCCTTAAAGAGGAAACACATAAATCACTTAAAGAACTACAGGAAAATACAACCAAACAGGTGAAGGAATTGAAAATGGAAATAGAAACAATAAAGAAATCACAAAAGGAGATAACCCTAGAGATAGAAAACCTAGGAAAGAGATCAGGAGGTATAAATGAAACATCACCAACAGAATACAAGAGATGGAAGAAAAAATCTCGGGGGCAGAAGATACCATAGAAAACATTGACACAATAGTTACAGGCAATGTGAAAAACAAAAAGCTTCTAACCCAAAACATCCAGGAAATCCAGGATACAATGAGAAGACCAAACCTAAGAATAATAGGTGTAGAAGAGAGCAAAGACTCCCAACTAAAAGGCCCAGTAAATATCTTCAACTATACAAAAAAAATCAATAAAACCAGGAACTGGGTCTTTTAGAAATCAACAAGATTAATGAACCCTTAGCCAGACTAATGAGAAGGCACAGACAGAGTATTGAAATTAACAAAATCAAAAATCAAAGGGGAGACATAACAATAGAAACTGAGGAAATTCAAGAAATCAGATCCTACTACAAAAGCCTATACCCAACAAAACTGGAAAATCTAGAGAAAATGGACAACTTTCTAGACAGATACCAGGTACCAAAGTTAAATCTTGATCAGATCAATCATACAAACAGTCCCATAATACCTAAAGAAATAGAAGCAGTCATCAAAGGCCTCTCAACAAAACAAACAAACAAACAAAAACCAGGAGCAAATGGGCTTCCTGCAGAATTCTAACAAACCTTCCGAAAAGACCTAATACCAATATGCTCCAAACTATTCCACAAAATAGAAATAGAAGGAACACTACCCAATTACCCAATTTTTTTATGAAGCCATAATTATGCTCATACTTAAACAACACAATGACACTATAAATAAAGAAAATTTCAGACCAATTTCCCTCATGAACATCAATGAAAAAATTTTAATAAAATCTTACAAACTAAATCCAAGAACACATCAAAACAATCATTCATCATGCTCAAGCAGGCTTCCTCCCAAGGACGCAGGGATGGTTCAACATACAGAAATCCATCAACATAATTCACTATATAAACAAGCTGGGTGTTTTTTTTTTTTTTGTTTTGTTTTTTTTTTTTTTTTTTTTTTTTGCCACCTGGAACAGTGGAGATCCAGGGACACAGGCCTGGTGAGATTGCGCCATGAGTAGCCAAATCGCAAAGAGGGCCAGGTGGAACATGCGGAAAACACGGCCCTATGGTTCAGTGGAGCCAGAAATCTGGCATGGGGACTTGGGATCTGCCCGAAAAGCCTTGGCTCAAAATCTAGACACACAGGCCCAAAGTAAGGCACAAGCACTTGTAAGTGGGAGCCGGGGTTTGCTCAGTAAAGGCAGTGCTTGAAGTTCAACTCTACAGAACCATTTATACCTGGACCAGAGAGGAGTCTGACACATAGGCCCAGGGAGAGCACATCGGGAGTCCTCAGAGAGCAGAAAGTACTGTGCTATTGGGAAAAAGGGTCCAGGTTGGCCTAGAGAAAGAGCCAGATGCCTGCTAGTAGTACTCAGGACCTGTGGGCACAGGGCTGAGCTACCAAAACAGCCTCACAAGAGCTTCCACACCTGAGCCAACAAAGAAAGAGCTGACACTGCTAATAAAACTCACTGCTTGCCCACCAAAAGTCAAACACTCAGAATCAGCTTCCTTCCTGAAACCATGGCAGGTCCAGGGGAGAGACAGGTACCAATCACAGACAACAAGATGGCAAGAGAAAAGCAAAAGAACTTAAGCAATGGAGACCAAGACAACCTGGCAACATCAGAACCCAGCTCTCCCATCACAGCAAGAATTGGAATGCCAAAACCTCCAGAAAAAGAAGACTCAGACCTGAAATAATACCTCAAGATGGAGATCTTTTAGAAGAGCATGAATAACTCCTTTAAACAAGTGCAGGAGCACAACCATAAACAAAAAGAAGCTTTTAAAGAGAAAACAAGAAAAACACTCAGAGAAATCAAAGAACTACAGGAAAACAGAACCAAGAGATGAAGAAATTGAAAATGGAAATAGAAACAATAAAGAAAACACTAAAAGAAACAATCCTGGAGGTGGAAAACCTAAAAACAGAAATCAGGAGTCACAGATGCAAGCATCTCCAACAGACTACAAGAGATGGAAGAGAGAATCTCAGGGGCCAAAGACAACATTGCAAACATAGACAAAACAGTCAGAGAAGATGCAAAAACCAAAAAGCTCCTAACCCAAAATGTCCAGGAGATCCAGGACACAATGAGAAGACCAAACGTAAGGATAATAGGAATAGAAGAAGGTGAAGAATATCAACTAAGAGGCACAGTAAATATCTTCAACAAAATTGTAGAAGAAAACTTCCCTACCCTTAAGGATGAGATGACCATGAGCATAAAAGAAGCCTACAAAACTCCAATTAGGATGGACCAAAAAAAAATTTTTTTCCCGACACATGATAGTCAAAATGCCAAGTGTTCAATTCAAAGAATACTAAAAGCAGTAAGGAAAAATGTCATGGAACATATAAAGGCATACCAATCAGAATTTTACCTGACTTCTCAACAAAGACTATGAAAGCTGGAAGATCCTGGACAGACACCATATAGAGCCTAAGAGAACATAAATGTCAGCCCAGGCTGCTATACCCAGCAAAACTCTCAATCACCATAGATGGAAAGAACAAGATATTCCAGGACAAAACTAAATTTACACAATATCTGACCACAAATCCAGACCTAAAAAGAATAATAGAAGGAAAACCCAATACAAAAAGGGAAACAACATCCTAAAAAAAACAAGAAAATAACTAAGCAAGAAAACCATAAGAAGAATGACACACAGACACAATTCTACCCCTGAAAGCAAAAATAGCAGGAAACAGCAACCACTATTTCTTAATATCTGTTAACATAAATGGACTCAATTCCCCAATAAAGAGACACAGGCTATCAGACTGGATACATAAACAGAATCACACATTTTGCTACATACAAGAAACTCATCTCAGAGACAAAGACAGACACTATCTCAGAGTAAAAGGTTGGAAAAAAAACTTTCAAGCACACCCAAGAAGCAAGCTGGAGTGGCCATTCTAATATTGAATAAAGTAAATTTGCAACCAAAAGTTATCAAAAAAGATAAGGAAGGACACTTTTTACTCATTACAGGGGAAATCTGTCAGGAGGAACTCTCAATCCTTAACATTTATGCTCCAAATACAAAAGCACCCATATTCATAAAAGAAACCCTACTAAAGCTCAAAAAAATACATTGTACCACACACAATAATAATAGTAAGAAACTTCAACACCCTAGGTTCATGAATGGACAGATCATGGAAACAGAAACTAAAGAAGGACACAGTGAAACTAGCAGAGGTTATGAACCTATTGGAATTAATAGACATCTACAGAATATTTCACTCTAAAAGAAAAGAATACACTTTCTTCTCAGCACCTCACGGCACCTTCTCAAAAACTGACCAAATAGTCAGTCACAAAACAAAACTCAATATATATAAGAAGATTGAAATACTCCCATGCATCCTATCAGATCACCATGGACTAAGGCTGGTCTTTAATAACAACAGAGGCATCAAAAAAGTTCATATACACATGGAAACTAAACAATCTCTAGAACAAAAGGAAGCAGATACACCCAAGAGGAGTAGACGGCAAGAAATAATCAAACTCAGAGCAGAAATTGACCAAATAGGAAGAAAAAGAACCATTCAAAGAATCCACAAAACCAAGAGCTGGTTCTTTGAGAAAATTAACAAGATTGATAAACCCTTAGCCAGACTAACTAGAGGGCAAAGAGAGAGTATCCAAATTAACAAAATCAAAAAGGAAAGTGGAGACATAACAACTGAAACTGAGGTAATTGAAGAAATCATAGATCCTACTATAAAAGCCTATACGCAACAAAACTGGAAAATCTGGAGGAAATGGACAGATACCAGATACCAAAGTTAAACTAGGACCAGGTAAACCATTTAATAGTTCCACAACACCTAAAGATATAGAAGCAGTCATCAAAAGCCTCCTAACAAAAAAAGCCCAGGACCAGATGGGTTCAGTGCAGAATTCTATCAGACATTTATTGATGACCAATACTCTCCAAGCTATTCCACAAAACAGAGTCAGACGGAACATGACTTAACACATTTTTTCAAGGCTGCAATAACTCTTCTTCCTAAACCACACAAAGTCCCTACAAGGAAAATAAAACATCAGACCAACCTCACTTATGAACATTGATGCAAAAATACTCAACAAAATCCTTGCAAAATGGATCTAAGAACACATCAAACGATCATTTACCATGATCAAGTAGGCTTAATCCCTTCAATGCAGGGATGGCTTAATATAAGAAAATCCATCAATGTAATCCACCAAATAAACAAACCTAAAGAAAAAAAAAACTCATGGTCATCTCACTAGATGCTGAGAAAGCATTTGACAAACTTCAACACCCCTTCATGTTAAAAGTCTTGGAAAGGACAGGAATCCAAGGCCCATACCTAAACATAATAAAAGCAATATACAACAAACCAATAACCAACATCAAACTTAACGATGAGAAACTTGAAACAATCCCACTAAAATCAGGAACTAGACAAGGCTGCCCACTCTCCCCCTACCTATTCAACATAGTACTGGAAGTCCTGGCCGGAGCAATTAGACAGCAAAAGGAAATCAAAGGGATACAAATCGGAAAGGAAAAAGTAAAAGGATCACTATTTGCAGATGACATGATAGTGCACTTAAGTGACCCCAAAATTTCAACCAGAGAACTTTTACAGCTGATAAACAAGTTCAGTAAAGTGGCTGGATATAAAATTAACTCAAACAAATCAGTAACCTTCCTTTTTTCAAAGGACAAACATGCAGAGAAAGAAATTAGGGAAAAGATACCCTTCACAATAGTCACAAACAAACAAATACCTTGGTGTGACTCTAACTAAGCAAGTGAAGGACCTGTATGACAAGATCTTCAAATCTCTGAATAAGGAAATTGAAGATCTCAGAAGATGGAAAGATCTCCCATGCTCATGGATTTGAAGGATCAACATTGTAAAAATGGCCATTTTACCAAAAGCAATCTACAGACCCAATGCCATTCCCATCAAAATTCCAACCCAACTCTTCATAGAGTTGGAAAGATCAATGTGCATATTCATCTGGAATAACAAAAAATCTAGAATAGCAAAATCCATCCTCAACAACAAGTAAACACCTGTAGGAATCACCATTCCATACCTCAAGTTATATTACAAGGCAATTGTGCTAAAAACCACATTTTACTGGTTCAGAGATGGCACATTGATCGATGGAATAGAAAAGAAGTTCCAGAAATGAACCATCACACATATGGTCCCTTGATTTTTTACAAAGGATCTGTAAACATTCAATGGTAAAAGAACAGCCTCTTCAATAAATGGTGTTGGTTCAACTGGCACTCAGCATGTAGAAGAATAAAAATAGACCCTTTCTTATCTCCTTGTACAAAGCTCAAGTGCAAGTGGAACAAAGATCTCCACATTAAACCAGGTACATTGAAACTATTAGAAGAGAAATTAGGGAAAACCTTAGAACACATAGGCACAGGGGAAATTTTCCTGAACAGAACACCAATGCTTGTGCTCTAAAGTCAAAGATCGAAAAATGGGACTTAATGAGATTGCAAAGTTTCTGTATGGCTAAAGACACTGTCAAAAAAATAAAATGACAGCCAACAGATTGGGAAAAGATCTTTACCAACGCCATATCTGATAGAGGCCTAATATCCAAAGTATACAAAGAACTTAAGAAGTTAGACCCCAGAGAATCAAACAATCCTGTTAAAAATGAGTTACAGAGCTAAACAAAAAATTATCAATTGAGGAATATCGAATGGCTGAGAAGCATCTAAGTAAGTGCTCAACATCCTTAGTCATCAGGGAAATGCAAATCAAAACAACCTTGAGATTCCACGTCACACTATTCAGAATGCCTAAGATCAAAAAATTGTTATATATTTACAAAATGGAGTACTACTCAGCTATCAGAAACAATGACTTTATGAAATTCCTAAGAAAATGGTTGCATCTAGAAAATATCATCCTCAGGGAGGTAACCCAGTCACAAAAGAACAGACATAATATGGAGTCACTGATAATTGGATATTGTCTTCAGAAAGCTCTGAACACCCCAAAAATAACTCACAGGCTATATGAAGCTCAAGAAAAACAAAGGCCAAAAAAACAAAAACAAAAAAAAAAAAAAAAAAAAAAAAATGAAAGTCTCATTTCTTCTTAGGAAAAAAAAATGTATAGCACCCTCTCAGAGTTCGGCACACCTGGACCTTTAATCATTAATAATCCTAGAGCTAAGATAATAGCTTTGTTGCAATTTTTGGTATTCACACATTGTTATGCTTAATCTGTACTCAACAAGAAATCTGTTTCCATGTTGCGTTCTGTCCTACATGTACTTTATGCTTATGGTAACTAGTGGGATTTTAATGCATGCTATCAAACCTCTAAAAGAATTAAGTACTGACAAAAATATTCATATAATATTGATCCAAAATGCCTTTAAAAATCTGTATATCTATCCCTCTTTTTTAAAAAATAAATTTCTAAGAAAAAAAAAAAAACAAGCTGATTGGGGAAAAAAAGCCACACACAGGATCATCTCACTAGATCCTGAGAAAGCACTTGATAAAATTCAACACCCCTTCATGTTAAAAGTCTTGGAAAGATCAGGAATTGAAGGTCCATACCTGATCATAGTAAAATCAATATACAGCAAACCAATAGCCAACATCAACTAAATGATGAGAAGCTTGAAGCAATCCCACTAAAATAAGGGAATAGATAAGGCTGCCAAATCTCCCCTATCTATTCAATATAGTACTGGAAGTCCTAGCCAGACCAATTAGACAACAACGGGAAGTCAAAGAGATAGAAATTGGAAAGGAAGAAGTCAAAATTTTATGCTTTGCAGATGACATGATAATATACTTAAGTGAGCCCAAAAATTGGACCAGAGAACTTCAGCAAAGTGGCTAGATATAAAATTAACTCAAACAAACCAGTAGCCTTTCCATACTCAAAGGATAAACAAGCTGAGACAGAAATTAGAGAATCAACACCCTTCACAATAGTCACAACGACTATAAAATATCTTGGTGTGACACTAACCAAGCAAGTGAAGAACCTGTGTGACAAGAACTTCAAATTTCTGAAGAAGGAAAGTGAAGAAGATCTCAGAAGGTGGAAAGATCTCCCATGCTCATGGATCAGAAGACTCAACATAATACAAATGGCCATGTTGTCAAAAGCAATCTACAGATTCAATGCAACCTCCATCAAAATTCCAACTCAATTCTTTATAGAGTTAGAAAGAGCAATTTGCAAATTCATTTGGAAAAACAAAAACCCAAGATAGCAAAAGCTATTCTCAACAACAAGAAACCTTGCAGGGGAATCACCATCCCTGACCTCATGCTGTGTTACAGAGCAATTGTGAGAAAATCCACATAGTATTGGTACAGAGACAGGCAGGTTGATCGATGAAACAGAATTGAAGACCCAGAAATGAACCCACACACCTATGGTCACTTGATCTTTGACAAAGGAGCTAAAAACATTCAATGGAAAAAGGACAGCCTCTTCAACAAATGGTGCTTGTTCAATTGGCAGTCAGCATGCAGAAGAATGCAAATAGATCTCTTCTAATCTCGTTGTACAAAGCTCAAGTCCTAGTGGATCAAAGATCTCCACATAGAAACAGGTACACAGAAACTAATAGAAGAGAAAGTGGGGGAAGAGCTTATAACACATAGGCACAGGCGAAATTTTCCTGAACAGAACACCAATGGCTCTAAGATCAAGAGTAGACAAATGGGACCTCATGAAATTTCAAAGTTTCTGTAAGGCTAAAATCACTGTCAAGAGGACAAAATGGCAGCCAACGGCCTGGGAAAGGATCATTACCAATCCTACATCTAATAGAGTACTTATATCCAATATATACAAATAATTCAAGAAGTTAGACTCCAGAGAATCTAATAATCCCATTAAAATCAAATAATTCCATTAAAATCAAATAATCCCATTAAAAAATGGGGTACAAACAAAAAAAAAAAAAAAGAATTTACAGCTGAGGAATACCAAATGGCTGAGAAGCACATAAAGAAATGTTCAACATCCCTAATCATCAGAGAAATGCAAATTAAAACAACCCTGAGATTCCACCTCACACCAGTCAGAATGGCTAAGATAAAATCTAAGATGCTGGCAAGGATGTGGAGAAAGAGAAACACTCCTACATTGTTGGTGGGATTGCAAGCTTGTACAACCACTCTGGAAGTCAGTCTGCTGTTTTTTTAGAAAATTAAACATAGTACTTCCTGAGGACCCAGCTATACCATGCCTGGGCATATACCCCAAAAGAAGCTCCAACATGTAACTAGGACACATGCTCCATCATATTCATGACAGCCTTATTTATAACAGCCAGAAACTGGAAAGAACCCAGATGTACTTCAACAGAGGAATGGATACAGAAATTGTGGTACATTTACACAATGGAGTACTACTCAGCTTTTAAAAACAATGACTTCCATGGGAGGAAATAAAGCGACAAATACAGTGGGAATTGGAGAAAAGATCATCCAGAGACAGCCTTATCTAGGGATCCACCCCATATGCAGCCACCAAACCCAAGCACTATTGCTGATGCCAAGTAGTATTTACTGGCAGGAACCTGACATGGATGCCTCCTCAGAGGCTCTGCCAGAGCCATACTGACATAGTTAAGGATGCTTGCAGCTAACCATCAGACTGAACACGGGGACCCCAATGAAGGAGCTAGAGAAATGACTGAAGGAGCTTAAAGGGTCTGCAACCTTTTGGGAAGAACAAAATTATTAACTAGCCAAACCCACCACAGCTCCCAGGGACTAAAACACCAACCAATGACATTCCATGAAGAGACCCATGGCCCCAGGTGCATATGTAGCAGAGGACAGCATTGTCTGGCATCAATGGGAGGAGAGGGCTTTGGTCCAGAGAAGGCTTATTTTCCCAGTGTAGGGAAACACCAGGGTGCTGAGGTGGAATGGGTGGTTGGGAGAGGGAGCACCTTCATGGTGGCAATGAGGGGTGGGGGAATAACAATTGAAATGTAAATACAGAGAATATCCAATAAAAAAAATAAGCTTGTGTGTGTGTGTATGTGTATGTCTTTTATTCACAGATTCATGTAGATCCACAGTATAAATAAAACTCACTGTTACAGAAATGGATAAAGTTAACAGGATGTCTGAGAAAGTCATAAGAAATATTATTAAGCACCTAAAAATTGTAATGCACTTAATTCTGTGCATAATATAAATTTAATACATAATATATATTTACATTAAATTCTATATGATATATTATTTAATATATAAATATATTTGCATAAAATTATGTGTATTCCATACTATTTAACATAAAATATATATTTACATAGAAATATTTCTAATGAAATTTTATCTTTTTGCTAACAATGTTCTCTGTAATATCCAAAGACCACCAGCTGATAATAACCCCAAATTAAGCATCAGAAGCCTTTTGAGCAGTTGGTCAGGATTATACAAAACTCTGAAAACATACAGCCTGTTCCTGTTGCTCTTGGTAACCCTGCAGAAGTAGAATGAAACTCCATAATGCTGATGGCAGCATGCACTTCAGACACAAATCCAAAGGCTGCCTCAACTGGACCTGACCCAGATTCCTCCCCCCTGATACCTTTCATGGTAATGGTCCCATGCAAACTTCCAGAAGAGGAAAAACCAACAATGAACAATCAGAGACAGCTATGACCGTATGAACCACAACCGTGGCCTGCACGGTGTAATAGCCCTTGGAATACGGCAGTGGCATGCAGACTTTGGTGGTGGCCAATAGCTCCCTTACCCGGATGTAAGATGCTCTCTAGTTTTTGATTCCTCTAAATGGAGACCATTACAGAAAACCATAACCAATCAAAGTGAAGAACCGTGGAGCCCAGTCTTAAATGGGAACGATATTGTCAGAACCAGAGGATCTGGGAGTTTGCTGTGAGGTAGTCTCCTAGTAATGTCAGAACTGTAAAAGAGTAAGCCAGTAAGCTCCACAGCGCTGGAGCTGAGGCAGGAACTGAAAGGCTTCAGACTGGCCATGCTGCCCCCGGCCCTCACCCAGAGCACACTCTTGGGAGCACACTTGGAGACTGCCTGTCTGTACTGTAAGGCATCACTGTCCCTGCTCCGCACCACAGCTCTCACGTGGGGATTTTATCAGCTTAGGCTCCGCCCTTAGCTCCCTGAGACAAGGTAGTTCTTGCCTTGCCTCCCATGTTTCCCGTGCGCTCTCTTTGCTGGGTGCAGAAAGCAGCCCAGCGCCCAGCCCTACATTCTCCTGTTGGCAGGCTGCATGCCTTCCAGCTGCAGGACACCTCCCTGTCCAGCCTTTTCTCCATGTCATTTGTCCTTAAGCTACCATGCTTGCCTTTGGGCTCCAGTGGCACAAGTGAGAGATTGGAAGGTAGGCAGGTAGGGAACTCTGTCCTGGACTTCCCCTGGTTTCCAGGATGTGCTCCATCTGACCTCAGGCCTAGACTTGGAGACCAGCTTGTTGCTAGTTCAAGGCTTTGTAAACCAGGTCCCTGATCTGCCTGTACCATTGCAAATAATTATAAAAACAGCAGAAGTCTCTTAGGGGCTGGAGAGAGGCTCAGCAGTGTAAGATACTTGCTGCTTGAGCAGAGGATCCAGGTTCAGAACCATCTGTAACCTGGGTTCTTAGGGATTCAGATGCTCTCAAGGATACTAGGCAAGCCCATGGTGCGTATCCATATGTGTCCGGGAAAGCACACATACACATAAAATAAATCTCTTTAAAAAAATCTCGAGTTATCTGGTTTGGATCATCCATTTTCCCTCCACAGATACCAATGATCCCCATGGGGCAGTGTAATGTTTTCAGACAAATGCATTTTTCTCATAGACTGCACATATACTCCTAATATATTACAGATTAACAGATTCTGCTAAACCCACCCTGTACTTTTAGTGTTTCTACATTCTCAGCAAACACAAGCAGCTGAAACTCTTCACTGTCTCAAGCAACAAAGCAAATTGTTTCATAGGAGTTATAAAACATCGCAGGCCTAAACCTTTGCTGACAGTTAATGTTTTTAATGAGTAAAGTAAAGTGTCACTTCAAGGGAGAAGCTAAAAATACTTTCCAAACATGTGTATTGTGCAGTAGTTTTTCCCCTCCTACCCTGGGTTGTCAGGCTGTGGGTCTGTTATGTTTAGATGGTAGGTGTGATGGGAGTGGTAAGGGATTCAAATTCACTTCGTGGACTTTATCAAAGTTTGGATTGTAGAATGTTAGATCCAAAGCCTGTAGACTGCCTGCCTGTGTAGTGTAGACTGTCTGCCTGTGTAGTGTAGACTGTCTGCCTGTGTAGTGTAGACTGCCTGCCTGTGTAGTGTAGACTGTCTGCCTATGTAGTGTAGACTGCCTGCCTGTGTAGTGTAGACTGTCTGCCTGTGTAGTGTAGACGACTGCCTGTGTAGTGTAGACTGTCTGCCTGTGTAGTGTAGACTGCCTGCCTGTGTAGTGTAGACTGTCTGCCTGTGTAGTGTAGACGACTGCCTGTGTAGTGTAGACTGTCTGCCTGTGTAGTGTAGACTGCCTGCCTGTGTAGTGTAGACTGTCTGCCTGTGTAGTGTAGACTGCCTGCCTGTGTAGTGTAGACTGCCTGCCTGTGTAGTGTAGACTGTCTGTCTGTGTAGTGTAGACTGCCTGCCTGTGTAGTGTATACGACTGCCTGTGTAGTGTAGACTGCCTGCCTGTGTAGTGTAGACTGTCTGTCTGTGTAGTGTAGACTGTCTGCCTGTGTAGTGTAGACTGTCTGCCTGTGTAGTGTAGACTGTCTGCCTGTGTAGTGTAGACTGCCTGCCTGTGTAGTGTAGACTGTCTGCCTGTGTAGTGTAGACTGCCTGCCTGTGTAGTGTAGACTGTCTGCCTGTGTAGTGTAGACGACTGCCTGTGTAGTGTAGACTGTCTGCCTGTGTAGTGTAGACTGCCTGCCTGTGTAGTGTAGACTGTCTGCCTGTGTAGTGTAGACGACTGCCTGTGTAGTGTAGACTGTCTGCCTGTGTAGTGTAGACTGCCTGCCTGTGTAGTGTAGACTGTCTGCCTGTGTAGTGTAGACTGCCTGCCTGTGTAGTGTAGACTGCCTGCCTGTGTAGTGTAGACTGTCTGTCTGTGTAGTGTAGACTGCCTGCCTGTGTAGTGTATACGACTGCCTGTGTAGTGTAGACTGCCTGCCTGTGTAGTGTAGACTGTCTGTCTGTGTAGTGTAGACTGTCTGCCTGTGTAGTGTAGACTGCCTGCCTGTGTAGTGTAGACTGTCTGCCTGTGTAGTGTAGACTGCCTGCCTGTGTAGTGTAGACTGTCTGCCTGTGTAGTGTAGACTGCCTGCCTGTGTAGTGTAGACTGTCTGCCTGTGTAGTGTAGACTGCCTGCCTGTGTAGTGTAGACTGCCTGCCTGTGTAGTGTAGACTGTCTGTCTGTGTAGTGTAGACTGCCTGCCTGTGTAGTGTAGACGACTGCCTGTGTAGTGTAGACTGCCTGCCTGTGTAGTGTAGACTGTCTGTCTGTGTAGTGTAGACTGTCTGCCTGTGTAGTGTAGACTGTCTGCCTGTGTAGTGTAGACTGTCTGCCTGTGTAGTGTAGAAGACTGCCTGCCTGTGTAGTGTAGACTGTCTGTCTGTGTAGTGTAGACTGTCTGCCTGTGTAGTGTAGACTGCCTGCCTGTGTAGTGTAGACTGTCTGCCTGTGTAGTGTAGACTGTCTGCCTGTGTAGTGTAGACTGTCTGCCTGTGTAGTGTAGACTGTCTGCCTGTGTAGTGTAGACTGCCTGCCTGTGTAGTGTAGACTGTCTGCCTGTGTAATGTAGACTGTGTGCCTGTGTAGTGTAGACGACTGCCTGTGTAGTGTAGACTGTCTGCCTGTGTAGTGTAGACTGTCTGCCTGTGTAGTGTAGACGACTGCCTGTGTAGTGTAGACTGTCTGCCTGTGTAGTGTAGACTGCCTGCCTGTGTAGTGTAGACTGTCTGCCTGTGTAGTGTAGACTGCCTGCCTGTGTAGTGTAGACTGCCTGCCTGTGTAGTGTAGACTGCCTGCCTGTGTAGTGTAGACTGTCTGCCTGTGTAGTGTAGACTGCCTGCCTGTGTAGTGTAGACGACTGCCTGTGTAGTGTAGACTGCCTGCCTGTGTAGTGTAGACTGTCTGCCTATGTAGTGTAGACTGCCTGCCTGTGTAGTGTAGACTGTCTGCCTGTGTAGTGTAGACGACTGCCTGTGTAGTGTAGACTGTCTGCCTGTGTAGTGTAGACTGCCTGC
This sequence comes from Micromys minutus, assembly GCF_963924665.1. Taxonomy (NCBI): domain Eukaryota; kingdom Metazoa; phylum Chordata; class Mammalia; order Rodentia; family Muridae; genus Micromys; species Micromys minutus. The sequence continues at coordinate 51,585,842 of NC_137954.1, read as the reverse complement.
CTGTGTAGTGTAGACTGTCTGCCTGTGTAGTGTAGACGACTGCCTGTGTAGTGTAGACTGTCTGCCTGTGTAGTGTAGACTGCCTGCCTGTGTAGTGTAGACTGTCTGCCTGTGTAGTGTAGACTGCCTGCCTGTGTAGTGTAGACTGCCTGCCTGTGTAGTGTAGACTGTCTGTCTGTGTAGTGTAGACTGCCTGCCTGTGTAGTGTATACGACTGCCTGTGTAGTGTAGACTGCCTGCCTGTGTAGTGTAGACTGTCTGTCTGTGTAGTGTAGACTGTCTGCCTGTGTAGTGTAGACTGCCTGCCTGTGTAGTGTAGACTGTCTGCCTGTGTAGTGTAGACTGCCTGCCTGTGTAGTGTAGACTGTCTGCCTGTGTAGTGTAGACTGCCTGCCTGTGTAGTGTAGACTGTCTGCCTGTGTAGTATAGACTGCCTGCCTGTGTAGTGTAGACTGCCTGCCTGTGTAGTGTAGACTGTCTGTCTGTGTAGTGTAGACTGCCTGCCTGTGTAGTGTAGACGACTGCCTGTGTAGTGTAGACTGCCTGCCTGTGTAGTGTAGACTGTCTGTCTGTGTAGTGTAGACTGTCTGCCTGTGTAGTGTAGACTGTCTGCCTGTGTAGTGTAGACTGTCTGCCTGTGTAGTGTAGACTGTCTGCCTGTGTAGTGTAGAAGACTGCCTGCCTGTGTAGTGTAGACTGTCTGTCTGTGTAGTGTAGACTGTCTGCCTGTGTAGTGTAGACTGCCTGCCTGTGTAGTGTAGACTGTCTGCCTGTGTAGTGTAGACTATCTGCCTGTGTAGTGTAGACTGTCTGCCTGTGTAGTGTAGACTGTCTGCCTGTGTAGTGTAGACTGCCTGCCTGTGTAGTGTAGACTGTCTGCCTGTGTAATGTAGACTGTCTGCCTGTGTAGTGTAGACGACTGCCTGTGTAGTGTAGACTGTCTGCCTGTGTAGTGTAGACTGTCTGCCTGTGTAGTGTAGACGACTGCCTGTGTAGTGTAGACTGTCTGCCTGTGTAGTGTAGACTGCCTGCCTGTGTAGTGTAGACTGTCTGCCTGTGTAGTGTAGACTGCCTGCCTGTGTAGTGTAGACTGCCTGCCTGTGTAGTGTAGACTGCCTGCCTGTGTAGTGTAGACTGTCTGTCTGTGTAGTGTAGACTGCCTGCCTGTGTAGTGTAGACGACTGCCTGTGTAGTGTAGACTGCCTGCCTGTGTAGTGTAGACTGTCTGTCTGTGTAGTGTAGACTGTCTGCCTGTGTAGTGTAGACTGTCTGCCTGTGTAGTGTAGACTGTCTGCCTGTGTAGTGTAGAAGACTGCTTGCCTGTGTAGTGTAGACTGTCTGTCTGTGTAGTGTAGACTGTCTGCCTGTGTAGTGTAGACTGTCTGCCTGTGTAGTGTAGACTGTCTGCCTGTGTAGTGTAGACGACTGCCTGTTAGTGTAGACTGTCTGCCTGTGTAGTGTAGACTGCCTGCCTGTGTAGTGTAGACTGTCTGCCTGTGTAGTGTAGACTGCCTGCCTGTGTAGTGTAGACTGCCTGCCTGTGTAGTGTAGACTGCCTGCCTGTGTAGTGTAGACTGTCTGTCTGTGTAGTGTAGACTGCCTGCCTGTGTAGTGTAGACGACTGCCTGTGTAGTGTAGACTGCCTGCCTGTGTAGTGTAGACTGTCTGTCTGTGTAGTGTAGACTGTCTGCCTGTGTAGTGTAGACTGTCTGCCTGTGTAGTGTAGACTGTCTGCCTGTGTAGTGTAGAAGACTGCCTGCCTGTGTAGTGTAGACTGTCTGTCTGTGTAGTGTAGACTGTCTGCCTGTGTAGTGTAGACTGTCTGCCTGTGTAGTGTAGAAGACTGCCTGCCTGTGTAGTGTAGACGACTGCCTGTGTAGTGTAGACTGCCTGCCTGTGTAGTGTAGACTGTCTGTCTGTGTAGTGTAGACTGTCTGCCTGTGTAGTGTAGACTGTCTGCCTGTGTAGTGTAGACTGTCTGCCTGTGTAGTGTAGAAGACTGCCTGCCTGTGTAGTGTAGACTGTCTGTCTGTGTAGTGTAGACTGTCTGCCTGTGTAGTGTAGACTGTCTGCCTGTGTAGTGTAGACTGCCTGCCTGTGTAGTGTAGACTGTCTGCCTGTGTAGTGTAGAAGACTGCCTGCCTGGTGGCTCAGTCCCTTCTCTCCCCCTGCTTCAAGCTACCATGTGATCATTTGCAGCCTCTCAGGCTAGCACTCACTCTCCCTATCAACTGCCACTCCCCAGTCCTCACACCCCACCCTCAAATCCCAACCCCCAACCCCCACCTCAGCTACCTTTGGGGGTAGTCAGGCAAGCATATTAATTAATCTGCCCAGGCAAGCATAGCACCCAGACTGCAGACTCTTGTGAGGCTCCTTGTGCACAGACAGGTAAACAGGCTACACCCTTCCACTCCAGGCAAAGTCTCTGAGGGAACATGGAAAGCACCAGGCTTGGTCATGAACCTTATTCTTCATGTAATTAAACCCAGTTACTTTCTTGATTTGGTGTTGGTTGTTGTTGTTCTAGGCACCAGGGATACACTTGAGCCAGTCACTTGTCTCATTCTGGAGAGGGAAATTGGGTGACAAATATATGAACAAAATAAGAGATTAATCTCTTCCTAGTCTTGCTTTCAAAGAAATACAGCCATGTAGTAAGTCCGTTCAGGATGAAAACCTCCCACTTTGGAGAGAAACTTCTTAAGACAGAATGTTTGCAGAGGGGTGAAACAAGAGGGTGTTCAAGGGATGTGAAACACTGTAGGGAAGCTCTGTAGACAGGAAGTAAACAAAACAAGAGTTTCAGGGGAAGTCCCTGAAACTGAGCAAAGTCACTAGACCCCTCCCTCACTAAACGTACATAAGCAGTAAAGACTGCAGAGTGGTTCTCACACTAGCCCAGCTGCCTGAAAGATCAGAGACCACCAAACTGTCTAGAAGAAACAGAGTCCCACTGCCAGGGGCTCAAGCCAACTGACCCACCTGGAAAAGATACCCTCCAACCTGTTTGAGTTATCTGCAGATTAGTCCAGGTTCCCAGCTTTGGTGAGCTGTCACCTATACTGGAATGGGCTTTGGTGATGCAGCTGTCTTTAAGTCATTTCTGCTCCTGTGAGTGACTCCTTACTCATATTCGTACAAGCAACTCCAATAAAAGTCATCAGTTAGTTGAGTTGAACTTTCATTCCCTCCATACTTTGGTCTGTCATGAGACTCATGTTGTCTTACAGATGTGCCAAGCTGAGAAAGCCTGGGAACAGCAGATGCTGCAGGTAGCTGAGTTTAGTGTCATACCTGAGAACCCTGAGGACACAGGAACCCATACAATTCTAGATGTCCCTTTAGGGAAGGTTTATTTGCTCTAAAAGTACCATTGAAGTCCCTTTCTGTGACAAGGGAACTTACTTCTGCATCTAAAGAAAATTTGTTTTGTGTTCAGGAAGAATGGAGACTGTGCTCTCTGGGGAGATCCTGATTGAAACCAAAGAGAAAGTCAAGGAAATTTTAGGCAGGAAAAAAAAAAAAAAACCTGGAAAAAGGACCAACATCAAAACCTTAGGGGTAGCTGAGAACAATGATGCTATTATTGCTGTTATTATGTCTGTCACAGGAATTTTGAAACCAGAGCCTCATGCATGCAAAGCAAGGACTCTACCATTAGGCCACATCTTTTGGTACATACTCTTAGGACCTCAGAACTCTATGTTCTAAGTAATTCCCAATGTTGCATAGTTAAATCCCTTGGGAGTTTAGAAAGGGGCAAATTTAGTGCCTATTTGACCTTGGATATTCTAATTAGTTAAGTTCGAAGGGTCCAGGAATCTTTTAGTCATTAGAATTGTCCCCAAGGGATTCTAAACTGCAGCCAGCTTCCAAACAAAATAAACCTGTGGTTTGCCTCAGAGCTCTCCAGGGTATTCATCCCAGCAGCAACTCCAGATGTGACTGCCATCTTGTTAGTGGGGTGGGGGTGTCAGCTTCCTGTGCTTCTCGATTTGATTCTCATTATGTTCCCACGATGCACACTCCCCCTCCTTTGCCTTAGTCATTTCCTTCTGTAGGCAGCAACACGTAAAGGCACTTTCCTTTGTATGGCAGAGATTTCGGATGCTACCAGTACACTGAAGAGTATGCACAGCATGATTTCCTCGGACACACTTGTTGTATAACTTGAATTTGCTAATATTCCTAGCGACAGTCACACCCCAGGATGGCCTGTGGTCATGAATCCCATCTCTCCAGCATCATGAAATGACAACATCAATATTTCTACTTCCTGGATATATCGCTGATTCTGTTAATGCCCCAGGGGTGGTTGTTCAAGTCCTGGTATAGAAAAGTAACTAGACATGTGA